>NW_028270161.1:22484522-23684522 GCF_037043375.1 Chiloscyllium plagiosum | reverse complement strand
AAATATTCCCAGCCTATTCAGACACTCCCTATAGCTCACACGCTCCAAACCTGGCAACATCCTTGTGAACCCTTTCAAGTTTCACAATATTTTTCCTACAGCAGGGAGACCAGAATTGAACACAGTATTTCAAAAGTGACCTAAACAATGTCCTGTACAGCTGCAACATGACCTCTGAACTCCTGTACTCAAATGTAATGATCAATAAAGGCAAGCATACAAATCCGCAACTCCGCTTTCAAAGAACTATGAACCTACACCCCAAGGTCTCTTTGTTCAGCAACACTCTCAGGACCTTACCGTTAATTGTATAAGTCCTGCTCTGAATTGCCCTACCTTATATTTATCTAAATTAAACTCCATCTGCCACTCCTTGGCCTATTGGCTCATCTGATCAAGATCCCATTCTACTCTGTGGTAACCTTCTTCACTGTCCACTACACCTCCAATTGTGATGTGATCTGCAAACTTACTAATCATACATCCTATATTCACTTCCAAATCATTTATATAAATGACAAAAAGCCTTGGACCCCGCAGCAATCCTTATGGCAACCAATAGTTAACCGGTCTCCAGTCTGAAAAGCAACCCTCTACCAAAATGCTCAAACTCCTATCTTCAAACCAATTTTGGATCCATATGACTACTTCTCACTGCATTTCATGTAATCTAATCTTGCTTACCCATCCACCATGTTGAATGTCTTACTAATGTCCTATTGGCAATATCCACCATCTTGCCTTCATCACGTCTTCAAAAATTCTCAAGCAAATTAATGTGACACAATTGCCCAGGAGCAAAGCCATGTTGACTATCCCTAACCAGTCCTTGCCTTTCCAAATATGTGTAAACCCTGTCCCTCAGGGCTATTTTTAATAATTTAAAAGAATGTCAGTTTAACATCAAGCATATGATGCATGTTCCTTATCTAATAGACTAACCAAAAAGCTTTTGATTTTCAAAATTCAACTTTAACAACATGTAGAATGTGCACTGTCATCTCTCCAGGTCTGGCATTAACCCTGGCACTGAGTGTGAGTCAGTGGGCTTTAAGAATTCCAGAATTCCAGAGTTAGATTTTTAAACTGTGAGTTTCAATGGGATTTTATATTTTTCAAATTAATCCATTCAAACAACACAGTTTACATATTCCAGGTAAGACTGGATAATTGAGTAAATAAATAAAATCAGATTTTGTTTCCTTAAATAAGACACTCAGCTAACAGCCAAATATGATTTCCGTCACAACTGCAAGACACAAATATTATAATTATGTGAAAGACAAGATCAGCTTCAAACTGGACCCAAACCCTGGTTCACGGACAGCTTCCTTCCTCAAACAGAAATACTTCTGACCAGGGTCAGGGTTAGACATCACAGCGCACAGTTCTGCCCACGTTCAGGCACACTGTCCTGACTCCCAGACCCTGCCCCAATCCCAAGACTTTGCCCCGCCTCTGAGACCCTGCCAATAATATGATCTTACCAATCAGCATCGTATTCTCTCACTACCTCAGCAGATATTCTCTTTCTAATGTCGGTTTCTTGCATGTTAGTCTTGGTGAAAGCAAGATGAAAGATGACCTGGTGTCTGTTGTTAGCAATGTTTAATTTATGTATCACCAGGCAATGATTTGCTACAGCTTCCTTCACAATGGATCCAGCATTTCCTGATGATAGGTATCAGACTAATTGGTCTAGAATGCCCTGTCTCCTATCTCCCACATTTCCCAAATGGTGATGTTAGTTCTGGGATTTCCAATCTATAACTGAAAGGGGGATTGACTTTGGGGTCCCTGCTCAATTGCACCAGTTGACAGTGTGAATGGTTACACTCATGTGGGCAGTTAGTATCCCACAGACCCAGCCAGAGGCCTACGTCAACAGGAAGGGTTACCATCCCATCAATGTCTGATGGGGTTACACCCACTGTAGATGGATCCTTCAGGTGGAAGTGTGGCTCCAGGAAGCAGTATATATGCTTCAGACATGCACAGCTTTCCCAGTTCCATGTACTTTCAGGCTGGATATGAGGAGTCCAGGAATTCCCACTGAGGAAATGGCTGCTCACTCTTGTGACACAAATAAACTGATGCAGATGTCAGCTCCAAGATATTCCACAGGGCAATCTGAGTGACCATTGAGCAGGTCATTGTCTCTTGATGATGTGATTCAGGTGCTGAGGCTGATTGGGTAATGCCCCTCAACATCCCCTCACAAGGTATAGCAGCCTGTACCTGCTCAGGTAAAATAAAATCATTAAAAATGAACCAGCAGCAACAACCATATTGCCAGACATACAGCCACAGTAACTGAAACCAACAGGGCAGAGAAACTGGTCAGACAACAACACATGCTGGGATACCTCAGTCCAAGACACAGACACGCACAGAGACAATCCTGCCGAGAGATAGGCCCTTGCAAGGTTCAAGTTCAGACAACTGAAAATCAGTGAGGAACCAGAACACATTAGCGAGTATAAAAGGACCATTCAACATTTCCTGACAAACAATACCACGAGATACATGGGGCAGACGTGTCTCAGTAAAACATGTGTACATTCTGGGCCAAAACCAGATACGCAGGACCCAAAGCAGACCCATCAAAGGGGTCACTATTAACAAGCTATCAAAAGCCATTAACAACATCTCAAGGTGTTCAAACCAATTAAGCCAATGCCCCTGATCGGTGAAGACCTTGTAAAAGTTGAGAAGCTGCCCAGGAAGGTATAAGAAGCCGGCCCTGGCAGGGCTCAACCTGACCCCACTCTCCCTCTGACGCGAGAGGTCCCTCTGGACACAGCAGAGACCAGAGCAGCTTGACCTCCGACCAGAGAGAGAACCAACCCGTGAAGAGAGAGGAACAGGCCAAAGAATTCAACAAACCAGCAAACGTTACCAGTCTCTGGGAAGGATTAAAGTTTAGAAAGAATTGGATAGTTCGAGATAGGGTTGTTAAAACTGTAAAGATTAGCTTTTACCGCTTTTACCGCTCACTGCTGCCACGTGCTGCATCATCCCCCACCTGACACACACAAAGGTACCTGGGGAAATACATTTCACACCTACTGGTCAGGTGGCTCTGCAGGGTCCTAGAGACAGCCTGTCTCAAACAACACAGCGTCTGCTGTTCTCTGGGGATTTGATGTGCTCTGTAGTTGGTACTCCAGGCTGGAGGAGGGGAGGGAGGAGATAGTGAAGGTTTTAACAGTGGGGCTACTGTGTAGCACAATGCCCTGGTATATGGTGAGGATATGGAGGGAGATGCTGATCTGATAACACCTAAACATATACAATGAGAATACTCACAAAGGAGACTTGGGTGTGCTACTAAAGGACTGTTTCTCGTGATCCTCACCAACAGATCCATGAAACTTTATGAAGCTCCAATATTCTGGGTCACTGCTTGACCCCTCATTCTTATCATTTCCCTGTGCACAGACAGACATTGGACTGTGGCATTGAAAGTTTTTTAAGCTCACATTGTATGGTCCTTCACATTGTTCTCTCTAAGGGAGCTAATGTCTGACTGAGAAAGTGGAAGGATTCCTCTTGCTTTGCAACATTGCACATTTATTGTAGAACAGAAAGATTGCAAGGCAGCAAACTCTTCTGCTCCAATCCCATCTCTGAAAAAAAAATCTGATAGCGGATGGACCCTAACACAGTCATATTTTCCAAGTTGTTCTCTGCAAACTGATTTCCATAGAGCTGGCAAAATTGAACGTTCTTTCTTAAAACTGTCACAGTTAGAATGGGCAGAATGATTTGCTTTGGTGCTGGAAACTTCAATGGTTCTAATTCAGAACACCGGCGGTACCGTTATAGGCCAGCAGATGGTGGTATTGGGCTATGATTTTGCCTGTCCTCGGATGCTGCCTGAATTGCTGTGCTCTTCCAGCACCACTGATCCAGAATATAGGAACATTGGTCTCAACATTGCCACTAGGTGTTCTACACTGGAACTGCAGCATCTCCAGCTGCAACAATGGGAATCATGGGAATTCATGGGACTGTTGCATTATTACCGCTGGAAGTCACCTCCCCATCCAACAAACACATGCATTTATATAATACCTTTAATCTTATAAAATCTTCTCAGTGACCTGACTTAAACGTTATTGCTCTGAGGATCCTCTGTCTGGGTCCCTTTATATTCTCACTCTGTTCCCTTGGAGCTGCTCAGTTTGTGGCTCCTTTACTCTGACATTGGAATCATCTGTTTTAATGAAGACAGATACAAAGTCATGTCCTTCAACTCCACAAGAAGATTTCCTCAATCAGCCTCTTTCTTACTTTGCCTCTCCTTTCAGAAATTAATTTTCATTTTTCAAACATTAGTTCCAAAAAACATGATTAGCCATTAAACTATTTTCATTATTTTCTGTTTGACCCTCGGTGTTTTCCTGTTCTCTCCTGTACTCTTTGTATTCATCTTGCCTCTCTATTGAACTATTGATCGTGCAGTTCCTTTTAATGTGTGATTTTTATCTGTGTCTTCAATTCCTCGCGGAAGTTCAGTATCAGAGGCTCATCCTCTCTCCCCTTGTAGCTCTGAGCCTAGTCTTGACCCAATTATCTCCATTTTAGAACCTCTCACTGTTCATTCACTGTTTTCCCAGGTAACTGACTGGGTCAGATTTCATTCCAACTCACTGGAATTACAGTCTTCTTGGTGAGCATCACTGGACACAGATTGAGGATTATTGATGTGTTGGAGAGGATGAGTCAGGTGGAAAATGAATTCATTGCCAGCCTACCTTATGAACGGAGCTGATTCATGAACCGAACAGTACGTGAGTTTAAGCGATATGGGGGGGGTGGAAGTTTCAGTGGGTGTAGCTACAGTGGGCCTCGAAACCTCCGTGCCCACTTTAATTCCAAAGCCTGAATAATATCTGCATCGAGTGACACCATGATTCATGGCTGGAATGGACTCTCATGGAAGATCTTCACATCAATCACAGCTGAAGGCTGCTCTCCTGTAGGAGCTGGGGTTTATTTCACACACGCCATTCATCTGTAACTATTCTCCACTCCCTCTGTTTGGAGTTTAAACCGGCCTTTATTGGGTCATTTAACCCTCAGACTCATCACCACCTTCTTGACCTGCAATCTTCTTCCCGACCTCTCCGCCCCCACTCCCTCTCCGGCCTATCACCCTCACCTTAACCTCCTTCCACCTATCGCATTCCCAACGCCCCTTTGGTAAAGGGATAGTCAGATCCACAAGATGAGAAGCTTATAAATAATGAAGGGTATAGATTGAGTTAATGGTAATTGTGTTTTCCTGTGGATGGGGCATTTCGAGATTATGGGGGGCATTTTAAGGTGAGAGGATACAGATTTAAAAAAGACAGTTGGGGCAATTTTTTACACAAGGTGGTTCCCATGTGGAATGAAAGTGATAGATGTGGGTACGATTACACGATTAAAAGATATTTATCGAAGTACATGAATAGGAAAGGTTTGGATGATATGGGCCAGGAGCAGGTAGGTGGGACGACTTTAGTCTGGGATTATATTTGGCATGGACTGGTTGGACTGAAGAGTGTGTTTCTGCACTGTATGACTTTATGACTCTGAGTGTCAGTGACAGATTAGTGTGAGAAAGAACTGGGTTCTATTTCCTGTGACACTGGAACTAGAACTGGGACAGGAAGAAATCAAATGACTGGGATGATCTGCACCTGAATGCTGTACAGCTCCCAGCGTAAGGGAAAATTGAGCTGCAGATAAGATTAAGCATAAGTAAACAGGGGAGGAATTCAGTAGAAAGAATAGTTGCCAAATCTTTAAAGAAGCAAGAGACTAAAGGACCTGCCTAACATTAAAACGAAACAGTATTTATGTGAATTTAGTTCAGTGTAAGAAAGGATCTGATGCATGCTGTTGTTGTGTCACCATAGCCTTACCAGACCATAGGAGCTGCTCTCTTATTAGAGAGACACGACTGGTAGCAATTTAACATAAGGGACACCACACCTCAGGCAAGGGAAGAGGTTGAGAAAGAGAATCCTTCACGGTAACCTCAAACCAGTGATGGGAATTGAGCCCACACTGTTGCCATCATACCACTTTGTAAACCAACAATCCAGTCAACTAAGCTAAACCAATTCCCTGATGCAGGTATACTACAGAGAGTATAGAAAGAAATAAATGAACTGATTGTAACTCAAAGAATAATGATTGTGTGAGATGGCAAGTATCCCTAAAAAGAACTAACATGAAGTAGTGAAAGAATCACTGGGAATGCCTACACCACCATTTAATGCAATCATGGTTCATCTCATCTCTGCCTCCATTATACTTCCCTGCCCACTCCACATAACCCGTTAACGTGTTACTAATTAAAAATCTGTCCATTGCCTCCTTAAATTAATCAGTGTCCTGGTATGCACCATACTCCAGGATAGTGAATTCCACAGATTCCGACCCTTTGAGAGATGTAATTCATCCTCATCCCTGTTTTAAATTTGCCATTCCTTTGACTAAAACTATGACTCCTCAGTCTAAACTGCCCCACAAGGGGAAACATTAATTGTACACCTACTTTATCAACCCACTTTAACATCTTGTATGCCTCAATTAGTCTCCTCTCATCCTTCTAAACTCCAGAGTATATAGGCTCAAATTGCTCAACTTCTCCTCACAAGGCAAGCTTTTTATCTCTGGAATTAATCTAGCTAACCTTCTCTGAACTACTTCCAATGCAATTACATCCTTCCTCAAGTAAGGGGACCAAGACGGCATGCAACTGATTGTGAGAAGAAGGTTATTGTAGTCAGGTGAAAAGTTCCACTCTGAGGCAGGCCCCATTGAGCATGTGCTCCTCAATTCCAAGCCCCATGAAGAGGATATGAACTGTGAATGATGTGATTATTGCAGCTTGTTTTAATCTGCAGCTTGTCCTTCTGAGGGGATGAATTCGATGGAGACGGATCAGGGCCTTGAGTTATGGGCTTCCCTGCAGCGAGCATATTGTTCTGGTGGCTTCATTTAATTTGGTTATTGTTACGAGTTTGTCACTGATGAAAAGGCTTGGATTGAGGCTGAGGTAAGTGCCTCGAATCTCCATTGTAAGTTATTGAGTTTACTCCTCAGTGTTTCTAAAGATTAGAAAACTCAAGAAACTGATATTGTTCTGATTGACTCTATGTATTGCATCACCTGGATAACATGACCTTGTCGTGTTTTACACTAAACACTGAGGACAATGAACTGTAACATTGAAACCTCCAAAGAGGCTCCATAATTCATCCATGGGTAATGGTGAGACGGTTACAATTGGTCCAACTATCTCTAGGTTAGAAAAGAGTAAAACCAGTACAAGCCCCTGATCCTGAGCACAATCAAGAAAATGTTCAGCAAAACACAGGGTGTGGGGTTTTCAGAGGCTACAGGATTGGGATTCTGATCTGCAGATCATCAGAAACAAAATCACTTTTAAAGAATGTGCTGCCAGCCCATTGAATTTAATCATCATTCAGTTAATGAGGTCTGCATTGTTGCTTTGAGTTATAAGATTTATTTTAAAGCTTTTTTATGCAATTTAGGAGACACCTGTGCCTCTCCCTAATCCAATTTACAACCTTTGCTGCTCTCCAACTCACCCTCTTATCATCATTCTCCTCATGAAACTCTTGTGAGCCTGGCTGTGAGCGAAGGAGCTGCAGAGGTGCGAGCGATGTGTCTGCAGTGAGGATGTCAGTGATGCCAGACCCAGCCTTGCACTTTCCCAACCCAGGACCTCTGACTTTGGAGTCTAAATATATGTTCAAGAAAGATACTGTGTCTGGATCCAGTCGATGCTGCAGTTCAAGATTGGAGAAAAAGGCTGGAGAAAATTGTGGTGATAGGGGTGGGTGAGTTCATGCAGGGATTTGAAAACAATGATGAAAATCTGAATGCTGAGATTTTGGGTCTGTTAGATATGTTAGATGGTCTGAATCATTTTCTCAGGGTGAAAATGTCAAATACTTGGTCACACAGGTTTAAACTGAGGGGGAACAGTTTGAGGGATATGTGTGAGGCACATTTTTTTATATACTGAGGGCAGTAGGCATCTAGAACATACCACTGGGGAAAGAATGGATTAGTTTAGAAAGGTATCAGGGTAATCACAGAAATGGGGGCCTGAAGGATCATTTCCTGTGCTATATTGTTCTGTTCTAAGTTTGGGTTTGCATTCAAATGTTGTACATTCCACTTGGAACATTCATGGGTAAATGGAGTGGGATAATTTATTTAGAGACTTTAGTGGTTAGGATTTTCATGATATTTAATTTTTGGCATTGAATTTGGAAATGTCAGAAAGATGTCATGATAGAATAATGATCTGAAATAATGAATCTCTGAATGTGCATTGCATTTCTTGTCCACACATTGGGAAAATACTGATGTTTAACTTTTCCTTTATCGAATGCCTGTACTTAGGTTTCCCAGGATAATTAACAAAATCCAGTAAAGCAATCCCTATCAATGGTATAGGATATTTTAGGACTCAACTTTAAACTCTCGGACATCATTTTGGGTAGCATTACGGGGAGGGGGTGTGGCCTTATTTTCCTCTCCAGTCTCGGTCATCAAATGCACCGGTTCTGGTGGATTTCCTCCTCCTTTCCTGGGGGGTAGCTCCCTGAGACTCCCAACCTGCACTCCATTACTCAGTATCAGCATAACCCCAGCTCTCAGCATACCAAGATCACCAAGCGAGTCTTTCCCTGGGATTCAACACACCCCACTCCAAGAAACAATCTTGCTCAGTTCTAACGGGGAGAATGAGCCATTTGGATCCAGAACTGGCTCAAAGGTAGAAGACAGAGGATAGTGGTGGAGGGTTGTTTTTCAGACTGGAGGCCTGTGACTAGTGGAGTGCCACAAGGATCAGTGTTGCATCCACTACTTTTCATCATTTATATAAATGATTTGGATGTGAGCATAAGAGGTATAGTTAGTAAGTTGGAGATGACACCAACATTGGAGGTGGAAGGGACAGCGAAGAAGGTTACCTCAGATTACAATGGGATCTTGATCAGATGGGCCAATGGGCTGAGAAGTGACAGATGGAGTTTAATTTGGATCTGCATCTTGGGAAAGCAAATCTTAGCAGGACTTATACACTTAATGGTAAGGTCCTAAGGAGTGTTGCCGAAAAAAGAGACTTTGGAGTGCAGGTTCATAGCTCCTTGAAAGTGGAGTCGCAGGTAGATAGGATAGTGAAGAAGCATTTGGTATGCTTTCCTTTATTGGTCAGAGTATTGAGTACAGGATTTGGGAGGTCATGTCGTGACTGTACAGGACATTTGTTAGGCTGCTGTTGGACTATTGTGCTCAATTCTGGTCTCCTTCCTGTCAGAAGGATGTTGTGAATCTTGAGTGGGTTCAGAGGAGATTTGCAGAGATGTTGCCGGGATTGGAGGATTTGAGCGACAGGGAGAGGCTGAATAGGCTGGGGCTTTTTTCCCTGGAGCTTCGGAGGCTGAGGGGTGACCTTATAGAGATTTATAAAATCATGAGGGGCATGGATAGGATAAATAGGCAAAGTCTTTCCCTGGGTTGGGAGAAGTCAGAACTAGAGGGCATAGGTTTGGAGTGAGAGGGGAATAATGTAAGAGACCTGAGGGGCAGCTTTTTCATGCAGAGGATGGTGCATGCGTGGAATGAGCTGCAATTGTACAAGTGTGGAGGCTTGTACAATTGCAACATTTAAAAGGCATCTGGATGGTTATGCGAATCAGAAGGGTTTGGAGGGATTTTGGGCTGGGTGCTGGCAGGTGGGATGAAATTGGATTAGGATATCTGGTCAGCATGGACAATTTGGACCGAAGGGTCTGTTTCTGTGTTATACATCTCTATGACTCTATACAGTAAATACCGCTTGTTAGCTTTTCAATCCCCTCACTCTCAGCTGAACTGAAGTATTCATGCTCGTCGGCTTGTTCTGAGGCCGGACCCCAGCCCCTAACACAGAATCAGCGACGTTCTCATTCTCCAGGATTTCTCCTGAATCAAACACTGAGCTGCCTGTTAATTCCTGAATTTTGTCCCTGAGTTTGGTGGAATAGCATAGAGTGATCCAACTCGTATCGAGTCCCCAACACAGATTCTGTGTATTCAGCTGCCTTCCTGCAGTGCACACAGTTACAGCATTGCTAAAATAGAGTTGGCTTCAGTTACTGACTGTCTCCCATGATCCCCATCTTTTCTAACCAACCTTCAAACTCCTTCAGTGACTCTCACATTATTCTGAGTGACTGATTGAAAATCTCACAACATTCCCCTTTCCTAATACTGGACAGAATTAATGTTTTGAACATTTAGAAACTGTCAATTGTAGCATCCTTAAAACTGAGTGTACCCTGAAGGTTACATTCTCCTGAATTCTGGATACAAGTACAAATTAAATGCAACAACTCGTAATGGATTCCAGCGCAGAGTCCTCATTCTGAGGGAATAAGTTTCCTTCTATTTTCAACATTCATTTTCAATCTGCAATCCCTCTCAGGCTGAATCTTATGTTTATTGGCTAAGGGTCAGTTTCATTGAGTCTCATGGAGGGTTTCCCTCTTTGAAGCTGAGTGAGATCTCTTGTCCTGGGGCAGGGCAGAAAAGGGAAATCTGGCACCTCCCCTTTGCAGACAGGGGCCTGGAGTTCCTGGTGGTGGGAAGGTGCAGAGTTGGGATGTTAACCACCCCCAGCACTGGCAATGGAAACTATGATACCGGACCCTGCCAGCCCACTCCAATGTTGCCAACCAGGTCAGTGGACTCTCTGCCATCTGGAGGAATGCTCAGCAGTGTAGGAGAGAGGACAATGGTCTTCTCCACCCTGCCAGGGTAAGTGCCACCATCTTCTCTCCTGGAACAGATACTCCTTCTCAACCCCGTACCCATTTCCCACCAAGGCTCATACACTCACCGTACATCACGTAACATCTCCCTCAATCACCATCACCCACCCCATCCCCTGACACCACTAGCCCTGCAAACCCTCAGTGCTACCAACTCACTAGCTCAGGGAACCTCTGCACCTGCACCAAAAGTAGCAGCTGTGTCACTCACTTTCATCTCAGATGTCAGAGGTCTGCACCTGTAGACATGGAATGCATGTGGCCAGTGGAGACTATGAAACATGGACGATGCCAAAGGATTCTTGAATCTGATGCCCAATGTGAAGCTTGCCAGGTACTCACTCTCCATGTTCTGAATTTTCAGTATCTTGTTTGCTCCTGGCAGGTAGTAGGATGGGAAGCTGCATATTAATGAGGCAAGGTGTGCAGTTAACAAAGATTATTCCTCCTTAATAAGCAATTTACTATGACCCAGGGAAAAACTCCCCTTATTGCCCAGAACGTAACTTAAAGTTGCAGAGAGTTGTTCCTGATATCGAGGTAGGCCTTGCTGGACCTCTCACATGTTTCTGCCACATTTCTCACCATATCCCATGTGGGTCAGGCCCTGACAAGATTCTGCCCTTCTCCATTATCCATTGTCTGTACATTTGAGCTTGAACAAGAATCAATCATTGTGTAACTTTACAATCCCTACAGCAATGACCTGTTAAATTCCTAAGAACCTATCACTGAGTCACATGATCTCCAGAGAATGCGATCCAAAGTTGACAAGCATCGATGTGCTGTGGTCTGTCATTGTGAGAAATTTGTTGCTGTCAATGTGGTCACCGCACAGCGACATGGACTGCAGTGACTGTCCACATCTGGATTGACAGCTGTGTGTGGATAAAGCTTGGGGAGAACAGGAAACACAACGTCACCCACAGCTTTCAAGTCTGATTGAGTTTTTTGGGGAAGTAACAAAGAGGATTGATGAGGGCAGAGCGTTAGATGTGATCTATATGGACTTCAGTAAGGCATTCAACAAGCTTCTCCATGGGAGACTGATTAGGAAGGTTAGATCTTACGGAATACAGGGAGAATGAGCTATTTGGATACAGAACTGGCTCAAAGGTAGAAGACAGAGGGTGGTGGTGGAAAGTTGTTTTTCAGACTGGAGGCCTGTGACCAGTGGAATACCACAAGGATCGGTGATGAGTCCTCTACTTTTTGTCATTTACAAAAATTATTTGGATGCGAGCATAAGAGTACAGTTAGTAAGTTTGCAGATGACACCAAAATTGGAGGTGTAGTGGACAGCGAAGAGGGTTACCTCAGATTACAAAAGGATCTTGACCAGATGGTCCAATGGGCAGAGAAGTTGCAGATGGAGTTTAATTCAGATAAATGTGAGGTGCTGCATTTTGGGAAAGCAAATCTTAGCACGACCTATACACTTGATGGTAAGGTCCTCAGGAGTGTTGCTGAACAAAGAGACCTTGGAGTGCAGGTTCATAGCTCTTTGAAAGTGGAGTCACAGGCAGATAGGATAGTGAAGAAAGCGTTTGGTATGTTTTCCTTTATTGGTCAGAGTATTGAGTACAGGAGTTGGGAGGTTATGTTGTGGCTGTACAGGACATTGGTTAGGCCACTGTTGGAATATTGCGCGCAGTTCTGGTCTCCATTCTATCGGAATATGAATATGAATGGTATATGAATAAGAAGTATTTGGAGGGATATGGGCCGGGTGCTGGCAGGTGGGACTAGATTGGGTTGGGATGTCTGGTTGGCATGGGTGGGTTGGACTGAGAGGTCTGTTTCCATGCTGTACATCTCTATGACTCTATGACTCTATAATTGCTGTTTTTATGATGACAACCTGTTATAATCCAATTCTCTTGAACTGCAGATGATGTTGCTGTGGATTATGAAGTGGAGAAACCTGAGCAGGAAACAAAGAAACAGCCTGAAAGGACCTTTGATACAATTGATCTTACTCAGAATGGCTTCTGTTCCAATGGTTGGTATTATTATGGTTATTGTTATCAGATCATCCCAAAGAAAAGGACATGAATAGATGCTGAGGTAAATCTCTGGAATCTCCATTGGGTTTGTTCCTCAGGGTTTTCACCTTGACCAAATACTGCATCCAATCTCAAGGAAACTTTTATTAGGTTACTAAAACAAAACTGTTCACAGTCCTTCAGATGTGTCCTTGTAGCAAGATTGCCCTAAATCCCCAAACAAAGACGAACAAGCCACATATCCCCCTATTTTATTTCTGGATCTCAATGTTAATTTTCTGTGATTTGTGTTTATAGATACATCCCTCTGCATTTCACATTTAAAATCTCTTTCCTTAAAAATCATCTTTACTATTCCTCCTCATAGTGGATAATTTCATATTTTCCTACCTTGTACTCCATCCGTTATCATCTTGCATATTCACTGAATCAACTTATATCTGTTTGTAATCTTTTCTCATTGTTCGTGCCCAAGCAGATACCAAATTGGGTATTGCTGAGCAGGTCGTTTCTCAGCGGGTGTCATTTGATCTCACCACTTGGATCAAGTTTCTACACTTCGCTGATGACTGAGGAAAATTCTGATGGAACAAGAATTGACTGGAATTCCTGGAAACTGTGGTTGGAAATCCTCTTTTTGATCAAGCTGCTTTAGGGCCAATACATTGATCCTCTCCCTCTTGAACCTTTGATCCTTGTTGTGTCTTGATGTTCAGCTGACTTTCCAGGTACAAAAGCTTGGACAAGCGCAATCAGAGAAGTATTGGATGAGGTTACAGGGATGGAAGTGGTCGGGTTCATAAAGGAGCAATGTGAGGTTGGAAACTCTGCTCAAGATCAAGGAGGATGACAGGGTTACAAACAGCTTAGTTCAGCATCAGACAGCACCAGGAGCAATGGAGACCTGGTAGGAAATGCAATTCTAGTTAAGGAACTTAGATGATGATGGCTGTCATATTTAGTTTTAATTACAACGATGCAATGTGATTAAAGTACCTGATATATAAATAACATTTATTTAGAATTTGTATTTGAATTACTGGCATATGGGATTGTCTGTGTGTATGAATTAGTGGCATATGGGATTGTCTATATATCTGAGGAGATTTAATGCTTAACTTGTTTGGTTTTGTGAAGCCACTTTTTTTTACCTGAAATGTCACAGGGAATTCCTGGGGTATTCATGGGGATTCGTATGCATTGGCAGAGCTTTAAAAGTGGACACAGTAAATTTTGAAGAGAATTATCTTGTTTTCAGTTAGGAGAATCAAGAATTCATTTTTTTTAAAATTGCTTGGGAGAAAAACTCACAGCTTGGAAAGTATTGTTTTAAATCTAGCTCACAGAATTCCTTGCTGAAGTTCAATGTATGAAATGGTTTCTCCTCGAAAAAAAGTTAGGAAATATGTTATCTTAGTGTAAGGGTTTTAGTCTGAAACTTTCAGAACAGAAATGTTTGGCTAGAGACCTGAAAGGGATATTTGAAGCTGAGAAAGTCTAACCTCAATTGCATGACTAACCAAAGAAGGGGCTAGCAAATTCTCAATGCCAGAGTTGGAAAAAAGCCAGTTAAGATAAACCTATTGATGTAATAGAGAAACAAACTCTCTCTGGAGTATTATATTAACATAGGAGTAGATGAACAAAAAACAAAGAACAATACAGCACAGGAACAGACCCTTCGGCCCTCCAAGCTTGCACTGCCACATTTTGCCCTCCCATGCGAAAACTATCTTCACTTACAGAATCCTTGTCCCTCTATTCCCATCCTGTTCATGTATTCATCCAGCTATTGTATCTGCTTCCTCTGGCAACGTAAGCCAGGTAGTCACCACCCTTCGCTCCTTGCACCTTGCACCTTCTCTCCTTGCACCTTGAACCTGTGCCCCTGAGTAATTTATTCCTCAACCCTTGGAAAAAGCCTCATACTTTCCACACCATCCATGTCATTCACAATCTTATAAACTTCTATCAGATCGCCCCTCAACCTTCTGCATTCCAGAGAAAACAAACAGTCTATCCAACCTTTCTTCATAGCTAAAATTCCCCACACCAGGCAACAGCCTGGTAAACCTTTTCTGTACCCTCTCCAAAGCATCCACATCCTTCTGGTAGTGTGGTGACCAGAACTGTAATATTCCAAGTGTGGCCTAACTGAAGTTCTATCAAGCTGCAGCATAACTTTGGTCCAACTTCGGTGCAACGTCTAGGGCTGAAGGGCCTGTCCTGCGTTGTATTGTTCTATAACTTGTCTATTCTTATACTCAATGCCCCTTCCAATGAAGGCAAGCCGGCCATAAGCCTTTTTTGCTACCTTATCTACCTACGCAGTGACCTGTGAACCTGCACACCCACAACCCTCTGCATATCTATACTCCTGAAGGTTGTGCCATTCACTGTATAGTTTCCACCTGTACTTAGCCTTCCAAAATGCATCACCTCACATAGGTCCACATAAACCTCCATCTGCCATTTTTCTCTCAATTTAAGCTTTATGCCTATTAGCTATGGTAATTTAAAATTGGTGTTTACTTGTTTATTTGGGGATATTGTGATCCAAGATTAAATTTAATGTCTCCAACTGATTGATATCCCATTGTATTCTCTAACAATCCTCCTCACTATCCTTAACTCCACCAATCTTTATATGGCCTGCAAACCTATGACTTAGACAGCTACATTTTCCTCCAAATCATTTATGTAGATCACGAACAGCAGAGATCCAAGCACTGATCCTATGGAACACCACTAATCACAGCCCTCCATTCCGAAAAGCATCCTTCCACCACTATCCTCTGTCTCCTATGACTGAGTCAGTTCTGTGTCCCTCTTGCCAGCTCATCCTTTGTACCATGTGACTTCACCTTTTGTACCAGTCTACCATGTGGAACCTTGTCAAAGGCTTTACTGAAGTCCATGTAGACAACATCAACCACGTTTCCCTCATCAATCACCTTCGTCATGTCCTCAAACAACTTGATAAAGTTAATGAGGCATGACCTCTCCTGCACAAAAACATGCTGCATATTGCTAATAAATTCTAAATGCATACAGATCTTTATCTCCAAGAATCTTTTCAAATAATTTCCCTACCACCCAAAATGAGACTCACAGACCTGTAATTTCCAGGATTATCCCTGTTATGTTTCTTAAACTGTTGAATAACATTGGTTATTCTCCAGTCCTCTGAGTCCTCACCTGGTGTCAAAGAGGATACAAAGAGTCTGTGAACACTCCAGCAATTTGTTCGCTTACTTCCCTCAATATTCTGGGATAGTTCCCATCAGTACCTGGGGAGTTAGCTACCTTCATACTTTTTAAGATGCACAACAGCTCTTCCTTTTTATTAGAAACTTGGCTTAGAAACTCAACATTCCCTTCCCTGAGATCATTCTCCACTAATTCCATCTCTTTGGTGAATACTGACACAAAGTATTCATTTAGGACCTGACCTACCTCTTCTGGCTCCACACATAGATTTCCTCCTTTGTCCTTGAGTGGGCCAACCCTTTCCCTGACTATGCTCTTGCTTTTTATATATGCATAAGAAGCCTTGGGATTCTGCGTAATCCTGTTTACTAATGACATTTCATGACTCCTTTTAGCCCTTCTAATTCCTGGTTGAAGTTCTTTCCTATCTTCCTTATATACTTCAAAGACTTTATCAGTTCCCATCCTCCGTAAGATCCCTGGTCCTCCAAGGTTGTCATACCTATCCTTCATTCTCCCAGGAATGTGCCGTTCCTGAACTCTTATCAATTGCTGTTTAAAATACTCCCACATGACTCATGTAGATTTACCCACAAACAGCAGCCTCCAATCAGCATTCTCCAGTTCCTGCCTAATATTGTTGGAGTGCACCTTCCCCCAATTTAATACCTTCATCTGCGGACTGCTGCAATTTCTTTCCACGAGTATCTAAAAACGCACAATATTATGGTCACTACTTTCCCACTGAAACTTCAGTCAGCTGGCCGGACTCATTTCCCAAAATCAGGTCCAGTATACCCCTTCCCTGGTTGGATTGTTCGCATATTGTGTCAAGAATCCCTCCTGAATATCCTTACAAATTCTGCTGAATCCAAGCCCTTCGCATGTACTGAGTCCCAGTTGATATAGGGGAAGTTAAAATTACTCAGCACAACAACCCTGCTGTTTTTACATTTTTTCCAAAATCTGTTTCCATGTTCTCTCCTCTATCTTCTGCTAGCTGTCGGGAGACCTGTAGTATACCCCCAGCATTGTGATTTCATCTTTCCAATTTCTGAGTTCTACCCATATTACATCACTATGCAAGTCATCTGATGTATGCTCCCTCAGTACAGCTGTGAGATACTCTTTTACCAGTAAAGCAACTCCCCCACCTCTTTTACCTTCCTTTCTGCCACACCGGAAACATCTAAATCCTGTAATCACAATAATGTTATAATTCCAAATACTAACTAAAACTATCAATTCATGTAACTTGCCCAGTATACTTCTTGCATTGAAGTTTAATGGGATTGTACTCTCACTGTGTTTTGTAATCTTTTGAACGGTGTTATCTGAAAATAGCTTTATTCTATTTTATCTTATTTCCTCCTGTGTGGCAAGTTTCTGTTTTATTGTTAAAACCTAATCTGCAAAGTTCCATACAAATAAAAGCAAATTACTGCGGAGCCTGGGATCTGTAAACAAAAGAGAAAATGCTGGAAAATCTCAGCAGGTTTGGCAGCATCTGTAAGGAGAGAAAAGATTTGACAAAGGGTCAGTTAGACTCAAAACGTCAACGTCTGCTACAAAGTTCCATGTTTGTGATTCAATTCAATAAAAACAAAGCAACATATGATCTATCAAGCTAGATTTTGGTCCGGATCCGCTTTGTCCAGTAATAATGTCAGCAGGGATCATAACAATTGGAATTGAACCTCTAATCTCAATTGTTATTTAAACAGTTGTAACTCTTCAACTCCCATTAACTTGCTAAATTCATCAGTGTTCCTGACATTAAACCATGGTTTCCAAGTAAAAATTCTCTTTGACTAAAATTGAATTGGAGACACGCGTATATCAAGTTGTCGTGATAAATCTATTAGTGTGAAATGGTCACTTTTCAAATGAGATAGAATACAGGAACCATCAACAGCTTTATAGGAGACAACATTGCACAATTCAACACAGTTTACAGAACATTCAAATACAAGCCCAACCTAGTTTTAGCTCATACTTAAAGCAGCTGGAACCTCAGGCTGGTGGATTCAAGCTACCGAACTACAATAGAATCTGAGTAACAACTGTCTGTGTTCCAATTTTCACTTAGTTTGGAGTCAGTCCATATTGGAGGACATGGCTAATTAATTGGCGGCTGCATATTTTGTGATTCTCCTTTTAAAGTTACAATGTTCCACTATTTAAAACAACAGAACTGAATATAGTTAAAGCAGAAAAGTGATAAACAAATGGCCTATTTTATTTTTATTTTTATTTAAAGCTGTATTGCAAAGCAATCGCTCCAGGCGGCCATCTTGCCTCCACACACTCAGAGAAAGTTCATTAAACAGGTGATACATGAAAAAATGCAAACAAATCCTGAAACATGGATCGGTCTGAGTCAAATCTGCAAGGTAAAGTAGTCTTGAGTTGTTAAAGTTGGATCATAATATTGTCCAATACATAAGGAAACCAACTGGATAATCAAGTTTATGCTCACTAAATAAAATATTTTTCTGACTTAGTCCCAGAACTCAATTTTTTTACTGATAACTCAACAATTACCCTTCTTCAAGTAGTTGTCTGATTTTGAAAGTTCCTAGAGAATCATGATTATGGAAGGAACAGTTGGACCACACCCAGGTCAGGCATTGACCATCTCCAACAAGAGAGAATCCAACCATCTCCCCTTGCCACCTAAGAACATTGCCATCACTAATTTTTCCCACCAACATCCCAGCGGCTGCACTGACCACTGGACTTGTCGTATAGATATTGTGATGACTGGTAAGAGCAGAGGTTGCACATTCTGTAGCAAGTAACCCACCTTGTTCCCCAAAGCCTGTCCATCATCCCAGGGCACAAATTAGAAAAGTGATTGAACGCTTCCCACTTGTGCAGTTCTAATAATAGTCAAGACGCTTGACGTAATTCAGTAAAATGCAATCCCCTTGATCACTGTGGAATTCTCAGGTACAAATGTTGCTATCAACATAGGGTATGGATATTGACAAGAGCTAAATTATTTCCTAGTCTAGTAGCCTGTAATATGTATGTAGGTATGTAATGGAGATGGTTCCGGGATTTGTATTTTTAAATCACTCCCATTTTGAAATGGGGGTGATGGTTTATTCAAATGTTAGTTGTGAAGTTCACTTTTTAAAATTAATACCAGCAAATTTCTTGGGATAATTGTAAAGTAGGATTCAATACTTCCAAAATCCATGGGAATGTTTCATCATACCTATTAACACACACAGGTATCCAAGGAAGAAATAAGGAGAAATAAAAGAAATGTCAAATTAAAATCATTAAGATCAAGGATATTCACATTTTTTTGTGTGAATGAGAGAGTGAGTAAGTAAATGTCCGGTGGATGGTGTTGCATTTGCTACACAGATATACCCCTTTGTCAGAGGCTCTGACACTGCCAAATTGCAATTGAATAAGCAGCAGTTGTAAACTGGGAATTGGTTCACTTTGCAGAGAAGATACTTTTTAAAGATACTGAGTCCAGAGGCAGGCCTTAACTAAGCCTGGAGATGTTTAAATTCTTTTCTATTCAGGTGTTACCAGCAGACTGAGGAGAAAAGTAAAAAAAAAGAAGTAAAAGTACTTCAAAAGAGCCAGCAGATTTAATCACATTATTAAGGTTTCAAGGGGACCACATTAGTTAATGAGATTGCTTTGATGAACCCCTTATTTGTTGTAGAACATAACTGACAAGTTGTTAACTTCACTTGCACCACAAAATATTTCAATTGTTATTTTCCAAACCAGTCAGGTTGGTTGTTGTTTGATGCATTGTCTATTGTCCTTTTTTGTGGCTTGACTGAAATATTCATATAAATGGATAATGTAATTCACTAGAGTGGTAATGAGTTAGAAATTGCCCACTGGAAGGTACTGCAAAATACATTCAGTGATTGTAAAACCATTTTGAGTATGAAGAGAGACCATTTGGAAAAAAACTCTATGAGAATATACATAAGATCTTTCTCTCCATAGGACGCAGATGTTCAAGCCTGCCAGCAAGTGAGATTGTACTGTTTCATTCTCTCACTGTGTGTGTAAGTGAAAACAATCAAAGGCACTGTAATAAGAAAGGAAATAAACTTCTAACTCAAGCCAAGACCTAGGTCCAACTGATCAGCTTCCAAACTGGACATGACTGCAATTGACAACAAGGTGACATCACGAAAGAAAAGTAAAAAATATTTCCTTCCACATCTTTGACTTGGTATTTCTGGCTTTTTGCTGATATTTTCTCCCCATAGTATTTATTAAAAAAGACTGTCTCATCTATCTTATCTGTCATATGAATGAATGAATGTGCATTTGGATTTGAAAGGGGCATAACTTAAGTTTATATAAGACTGATTATTAATCTGTACTGGCTGCACATGGAAGATATGTTTGTTCTAATTTTTTTTTGTTTTCCTGTTCATTGATGAAACATGGCATGTGTTCACTTTATCTTAGATAGTGGAGTGGTCACAGTCTGGCTTTGTCTGAAGGTTAAATTGTTCATATTGCAAACTTGTGATGATTCATTGAGTAGTGGGCTTTAGAATCTTTAATTCTATGATGGGACATGGCAATTACTGGCTCGCAAGTATTTATTTCCTGTCTCTAGTGTCCTTGAGAATGTCGTGATGAGCTGCCTTCCTTAACTGCTGCAGTCCATGGGCTGTAGATTGACCTACAATGCTGCTTGGGAGGGAATTCCAGGATTTTGACCAGCAACATTGAGGGAAAAATGATATATTTCTACATCAGGATGGGGAGCGGTTTGCAGATGGCAATGTTCCATATCATGCAGCCCTTGTCCTTTTGAGGTGGAAGTGGTTATGGGTATGGAAGAGCCAGTCTAAGGATCTTTGGTGAACTTCTGCAGGGCATTTTGTGCATGGTACACGCATTGCTGCTTCAGAGCATTGGTAGTAGAAGGACTGATTGTGGATGCAATGTCAATCACACAGGTGTTTTGTGATGGATGGTGTCAAGCTTCTTGAGAGTTGTTGGAGTTACACTCATTCAGTCACGTGGGGCGCATTCCATCATGCTCCTGACTTGTGTCCTGTCAATGTTGGACAGACTTTGGCAAGTTGGGAGGTGAGTTACCTGTTGCAGTATTCCTCGCTTTTGACCTATTCTTGGAGCCACTCTGTTTTTATTGTGAGTCCAGTTGAGTTGGGTTGGAGTTGTCATGCTTTTCCTTTGTGTATAGGACAAAGACTGGGAAATTTTCCTCATGGTCAGGTAGATGTCAGTGTTGTAGCTGTACTGAAAGAGCTTGGCTAGGGGTGTGGTAAGTTCTGGAGCAGATGTCTTCATCATTATTGCCAGAATATTGTCAGGGCCTAAAGACTTTGCTGTATCCAATGCCTCTAACCATTTGTTGATTTCTCCTGGAGTGAAATGAATTGTCTGAAGACTGGCATGTGTGATGCTGGGGACCACTGGAGAAAGATTTCCAGTGCTTATTCTCACCAAGTTCATAATAGTTTTGGGAAGATCTGTATAGGGTTATCGTAATGGCAACTATTCCATGAGTCATCACAATGTGTAATAAGATTAAGTTAATTTCTCAGTCAGTGAATGCCTAGCTGTGACCATTATCTAAGGTAAGAGAAACTCTGGATTTTACACAATCTTGCACCTGAAAGTGAATCAGAAATTGTGAATATTTAACATGGATGTTCCTTATTAACCCATACTTCTTAAATTAATTAATTATTTCCTCAATAATAATTTAAGTAGTTCCCACTCCTGACATTAAACAGATTGGTTTGTAGACACTGAATTTATCCCTCACTTCCTTTTTGACAATGGTACAACATTTTCAACCACTTCACTGTTTAAGTTAGATTGAAAGTTTATGGTTAGGATTTCTGATATCTTATCCAACCAAATTTGGTTTGTCAGAGTCACATTCTGGGGGATTCTTGTACTGCCTGCCTGTTCTTTCATGTCTTCCTCGTGATCATTCACTCCCTCTCCTTGTTAACTCTCTGTCGTTGTGGGGTAAACATATTCTGAAATGAACAAGACACCGTGTCACCAGTTTCCTGTGTACACTGTAAAACATGAGCTGAACCAAACTTTGCTACGTCAGGCCCCTGCAGTTGGGAGCTCCTTCTGCATGTTTAGTTTTTCAGGAGATAATAAGTCATCTGGGGCTCCAGCCTGCCACAGAATATGTATTTGACAGGCCCCAGCTGTCTATCCAATGCAGCTAATTAATGAATTACGATTGTTATTATGTGGGAGACTCTCAAATGTTCAACTCACATTTGTTATATTACCAGTTTTTCAATAGATAGGCAGTCTGTATTATAAATTAATGATATTCTTTCTTTCCCACAGTGGGGCCATTGGATGTGGACAGATGGATCTGTGATGGATTTCACAAGTTGGTGCAATTATGGACCAAATAAGAATTGTGCATTTTCAAAGAGATGTGTGCGTGTTAACTTTGGTTAGTTGATTCACGTGTGACTGAAACAATATTTAACTGGAAATTAATTCCAGAGAAAGGGATAGATCACCAGCTGAAATGAATGCGATTCTAACTGGGGACAGTGAGGTTGAATTTTATTTGTAGACAGAGATCGATGTCCTGTTTTGTTAGCAGGGAATTACAGCCACGATCTGGTTTAATCTTCTCAGTGAATGAATGCAAATGTTCATGTGCAGCAATCTGAAGAACAACTCACTGCTGGAGGAATGTACACTGTGTATAACACAGCAGATAGACAAATGTACACTGGAGATAACACTGGAGACAGTGGAATGTATACTGGGAGTAACACAGCAGGTAGATAGTGGAATGTACACTGGGAGTAACACAGCAGACAGGCAAATGGACACTGGCCATATAACAGGATGAGATAAATTCAAATGCTGTGTCAATGTAAGTAAGGATTGTACATTTGGTTAAATAATGCTGAAAGTGAAATGAATTTTGAGAATAATATTGCAAACATCTGCTGGCTCTGGTTGAGAATGTCGAGGTTTTTGGAAGTTTGTAGAGTTGGTTGAAGTTGACATAGTCAACAAAGATTTTGGCTGTAAATACAGAAAACCTTCTTGTATCTTTGGGGTTCAGGTCAAACCATTGTTCCAATCATTATTACTGTCATAACTGATCTCCAAGTAGAACAGCATCAGAGGGAGAAGTAGCACTGAACAATATCCTTTTTTCCAAGAAAGAGGAAAGGGAGGAGGATGCTCTCAGCAGGAAGTATTCTCCATCTTCATTTTTCCCTGAACATTTCTCTTACCGCTACCTCCAGCATGGGCACATTGTCTTCACATTATGAAGGAGCTGCTGACAGAAATCCGCTATATTCCATTTAGAACCATATCAACAGCCTCTGATCAGCACCAGAATGGCTCTGCCAGTGAATGCGACAATAGCCATCAGTTTCTTTTCAGCCTTTGCTTAGCAAACTGGAGCAGGAGACATATGTAACATCTCCTATTGTGCACCATCCCCTGTTGCCTCAGACAGGGACTGAGTCCCTTTGTGTCAGGAAAGGGGAGGCCACTGGTTGTCCAGCGAAAAGCAGGTGGAGGATGGATGTTATCATTGAGCAGAGTGTTATCGATTAAACATGTTTTTTCACAGGTGATACATCTAAAAAGTGAAATGAGCAAGAAACACAAAGTTTTCCACATGCTATGTGTGTGTTTGTTATGTAATTTGCCAGTGAATTCTTGTTGTCCTGGCAGAAGTCCTAGTGTTTTAATTCTGTGTCAGAATGCTTTTCGCACAGTATCTGAATCCTGTCATCAAACTAGAGGGTGGTTGCTGCGTAACAGAAACTATCCACTTCACATTGCTTCATACTTATGTTCTGCAACTTTACCATAAGCATCCAGGGTATTGTGCTGCTACACAGACCGTCAGGAAGTTCTGAAGCAATAGGAACACTTCCAGTACAACTCTACACTATATGCAATCATTAGTGTACCATTTTCTGCCTCAGCTTGCTTCATTCTCCACATCCTGCCCATCATGAAGGCACATCTCTTGCCACAGGGATGTGGTGTGCAGCTCAGGGGTTGTGGGTTGAGGAGAAGTTAGAGAGCAGGAAGAGCAGGCAGAGGAGGAGGAGGTGTATGGGTGGTCCCAGTCCCACTTCGACTGGGACAACACATCCATCCTCGGACAAGTCAACAGAGACACACACAAGAATTCCTAGAAGCATGGCATTCCAACTGGAACTCTATCAACAAACACATTGACTTGGATCCCATTTACCACCCCCTGGGAAAACAAACAGGAAATGACATCACCATAGGAAATAACATCACCACAGGAAATGGCATCACCAACCCAAAGAAATCCAAACAAATAAATAGAAAGCAGGAGACATCAGCAGTGCTTCATCCGGAAGTTCACTGAAGATGTTACCTAGTATGGAGACGAAATGTCTGAAAATGAACCTTCCAGCTCAGTGAGCAAACCTACGTCCATTTTCCCCTTTATTTATAAAGTTTGAATTACATTTACACACAATCAATTGAGTTTCAATTTTTTTTGGAACATGAGGACAGGAATAGTGACATCTTGCTTCAATTGTATAGCAGCTTGGTTCCATTGCACCTGGAAAACTGGGTGCAGTTTTGGTCTCCTCATCTCAGGATGGATACTGAGGAAGTGCATTGAAGGTTCACCAGGCTTGTTCCCAGGGTTGTGGGATTGTCCTATATTTGAGGTAAAGTTGGTGGTTTTGCTTTTTCACTGTTGGGTTTTGTTAGGTCACAGATTCAGTTTTTACAGTTGAAGGAAATTACACTGATGTGCTGCAGCTCTGAATGAGAATTACAGAATGCATTTACCTTTCCTGTTTCATTAATAACATTAGATACAGTTGTTACTTCTCAAAGGAAGGAATTCAAATCTTTGTCCATGCATTGTTAAATGTACATGAAGGGCTGGGAACTATTTGATTTGTCACTTGATATATTCTTCAGATTATTGCATATTTTCACAAAGTGACCTCTTTTGCTACAATGAATCCATCAGTGACAGGAGTCAAGTTAATCTTGGATTGTTGGTCTGGAGATTTTGAACCAAATCTGTGGCAAAACACTAATGTTAGATTGTTTAAGAACTTGTGTTGATGTCACATCTGCTATATTGTTCAGATGAGAAGTCTGTCTAATCTCATCAGATGGTTTATTGCGCTTGAAGTAATCAACACACACTGCAAATGTTCTGCATTAAATGTAACTTTGTCTGTATAATGTTTCTTGGACAGTTTTCTTACATTGTGAGCTGCTCAATCCAGATTGAGGTCAGCTTTTGATTGAAGATGTTCAATGACTGCTTTGTTCCAAACTTGTCGTAATTGCACAACTCAGACAGTACATACAAGTTAGGAATATCTAAAGCATAAAGCAAGAGTTGGCTATTTGGCCCTTTGAGGCTGCTCCACCATTCAGTATGGTCATGGCTGATCCTCTATCTCAATGCTATATTCCTGCTTCCCCGCAACCACCCACCCCCCACCCCCCATATCCCATGATACCTTTGAAAACTAAACATTTACCATGTCTTTTTTGAATGTATCCAGTGGCTTGACCTCCATAAATTCACTGAATTTTGAGTGAAAATACTTTTCACATCTCAGTCCAAAATGGCCTACCTCCTATCCTAAGGCTGTGACCCCAAGTTTAAAACACTCAACCCCAGAGAAAACTATCCTTCCAACATGTCATCTGCCCAGCCTGATTCGAATGTTATACATTTCAAATAGACTCCCACTCATTTTCATTTATTGCTGTTACAAGTCCGTATGATACAATGAAAAGTGCTGTCTTGCATGCTATACAGGCAGTTCATATCATACAAAGTGCATCGGGGAGCAGAACAGAGTGCAGAACACAGAGTTACAGCTGCAGGATGCAGAGAGAGAGAGAAATCAAAATTAATATTTGAGAGGTCTGTTCAAAAATCTGATACATATAACATAGAGCATTACAGTGCAGTCCAGATCCTTCGGTCCTCAGTGTTGCACCGACTTGTCATACCAATCTGAAGCCCAACTAACCTACACTATTCCACGTACGTCCATATGCTTCTCCAATGGCGACTTAAATGCAGGGAAGAAGATGTTCTTGAATCTATTCATACGTGTACTCAAATGTTTATATCTTCTTCCCAACAGTAGAGGGTGGAAGAGAGTATAACTAGGATGGGTGTGGCGTTTGATTATGTTGGTTGTTTTCCCAAGGCAACAGGAAGTATAGATGGAGTCAATAGATGGAAGGCTGGTTTGCATTCACGACTCTCTGTAGTTCCTTGTGGTCTTGGGAGAAGCAGTTGCCACACCATTCTGTGATGCATCCAGATTGGATGCTTTCTATGGTACGTCTATAAACATTGGTAAGAGTCATGGTGGACATGCCAAATTTTCTTCGCCTCTTGAGGAAGTGAGATCTTATTGTGCTTTCTTGTCTGTCGCCTTGATGAGGGTGGACCAGGACAGATTGTTGGTGATGATCACCCCCAGGAACTTGGCACTCTAGATCATTTCCACCTCAGTACCATTGATACAGACAGGGTTGTGTCATCTACTTCTACTCTACTCTACTCTACTTCCTGGAGTCAATGCCCAGTTCCTTAGTTTTGCTGACGATGATGGAGGGATTGCTGTCTTTACACCATGCTGCCAAGCACTTTAATCTCTTTCCTGTATTCTGCCTCGTCGTTGTTTGAGGTCTTTCTAAACTCTGGTGAACACAGGCCTTCTTGAACCAATCTCTCTTGGCTGGACAATCCCAAAGCCCTCAGGCTCAGCTCAGTGAATCTCGCCTGCACTCCATCTTATGGAAAGTATATCCGCGCTTAGGTAGGCAGATCAAAACTGCATACAATATTCCAGGTGTGGTCTCACCAAAGCTCAGTATAGCTGGAGTAAGGGATTCTACTTCTGAACTCAAATCCACTTGCAACAAAAGCCAGTATAACATTTGTCTTCCCAATTGTTTGCAGCGTCTGCCTGTCTATTTTCATTGACTGGTGTACGAGGACACTCAGATTCCTTTATGCATACCCACATTTCACAATGTATTATGATTGAAATAATTTTGGTTACTCACATAATATATATAACTTCTCACTTAGTCACCTTGTGGTGCAGGTTATTAATGGAACTATCTCCATAATCTCCTGGAGTTGATATCTGCTAGTGAAGGGTGACCTTACCTGCTGAATGTAAAGCTATACTGACAACCTTTGCGAAGAAGTTAGTTATTGAATTCTTCTCTTCTCCAATTGATCTCAGGGGTCTCGTTCTTGATCTTCACTATAATTTTCTAGGTGGTCAATCTTGTGGCTGTTATCATTTTATGTTGTGTGGCCTAATTCCACAATTTAAGTTCAGGTTCTTTACAGGCTGGTCAAGGGGAAGGCAAAATCAACAACTATCATCCAGCTGAGACTGTTTGTTATGTTGCCATCATCTTACCAGACCATAGGAGCTGCTCTCTCATAAGAGATGAACAATTGGTAGTGACTTAACCTGAGGCCACTAGACCTCAGGCGAGGGAAGAGGTTGAGAAGGAAAGTCCTTCATGGTAACCTCAAACTAGCGATGGGAATTGAACCACACTGTTGGCATTACACTGCTCTGCAAAGCAACAATCCAGCCAAGTGAGCTAAACCAATTCCCTTATTATACATTAATTGTAGATGTAATAATACATGGTGATCATAGATATACAGGGCTCTGGATTGTTGTTAAATTTGGTAAGACTCATCTATTTTCTTCATCAGGAAGGGCTTCGATTTCGAAGCTCGTTGGATGCTGCCTGAACTGCTGTGCTCTTCCAGCACCACTAATCCAGAATCTGGTTTCCAGCATCTACAGTCATTGTTTTTACCTCATTATTTTCTTCACGTGTTCATGCTCATGTGCTTTCTCTTTTTTTTTCCCACAGAGTCTCACTCCAGTCTTAGGTTTCATACAATTATAACATCTGGGTCTTGGAGTTGGGAGTGAAATTGTTTTTGACTGTGAGATGAGTGTCTTATTTAACAAAATCCAATCTTAATCATTAACTCAATGTTCCAGTATTGACGAATCTAGAATATACAAACTGTGTAGTTTGAAGAAGTTAACTTGAAACAAATTAGTCAAGCTTACTAAATTGAACCAATGTAAATGACATAAAATCCCATTCAAACTCATAACTATAAAGTCTAGCTATGATCATACCTGAGTGTTTAATTCTGGAATTCTTAAAGCCCACTGACTCACACTCAGTGCCAGGGTTAATGCCAGACCTGGAGAGATGATGGTGCACATTCTTCATGTTGTTAAAGTTGAATTTTGAAAATCAAAAGCTTTTTGGTTAGTATATTAGATAAGCAACATGCATCATATGCTTGATGTTAAACTGATATTCTTTTAAATTATTAAAAATAACGCCAATTATATTTCCACCTGATAATGGCAGAAGCACCAGCCCCTCATTCCAGTCCTGTTCCAAACCTGGATAAAAAGGCTGAATTCCAGGAATGAGGTGACAGTAACTGCCCTTGACCACAAGGCAGTGTGGGTCCATCCAGCTCCAGTTACATTGAAATCAACGGGAATATGCTTCACTGGTTGGAGCCATTCCTGATACACAGGGAAATGGCTGTGGTTAGTGAAGGTCATGCTGCAGCTGTACAAAACTCTGGTGTGGCCGCACTTGGAGTATTGTGTACAGTTCTGGTCACCGCATTATAGGAAGAATGTGGAAGCATTGGAAAGGGTTCAGAGGAGATTTACTAGGATGTTGCCTAGTATGGAGGGAAGGTCTTATGAGGAAAGGCTGAGGTACTTGAGTCTGTTTTTGTTAGAGACAAGAAGATTGAGAGGTGACTTAATACAGACATATAAGATGATCAGAGGGTGAGATAGGGTGGATAGTGAGAGCCTTTTTCCTTGCATGGTGATGGCTCGCATGAGGGAACATAGCTTTAACTTGAAGGGTGATAAATATAAGACAGATGTCAGAAGTAGTTTCTTTACTCAGAGTAGGAGGGGTGTGGAATGCACTGCCTGTAACAGACATAGATTGGCCAACTTTATGAGTAGTTACATGGTCATTGGATAAACATATGGATGAAAATGGAATAGTGTCGGATAGATGGGCTTCAGATCTGTTCCACAGGTCGGCATAACATCGAGGGTCGAAGGATCTGTACTGTGGTATAATGTTCTATGGTCTATGTTCTATAATTGTCTCAACAATTCAACACCACCCAGGACAAGACATGCTGCTTGCTTGGCACTCTCTCCACCAACAGCACCCCCTGATAACAGTGTGTACCATCTACAAGATGGCCTTCAGCTAATGGCCACAGCTCCTTTGACTACACTTTCCTAATCAGTGAGCTGTATGAACCAGACCTGCAAGGGCATTAGAACACCACAAACTGCAGGTCCCCCTCCAAGGCACGCTCCATCCTGACCTGGAATGAATGTTATTCATTCACTGTCACTGTATCTAAATCCTAGAACACCCTCCCTGTCAAGATGGCGTGCAGCTGTTCCAGTCGCACTGCACTAATTCAAGAAGGAAGCTCACAGCCAACACCTTCCCAAAGAGGAATAGAACTGGACCCTGCAGTAATACCCACATTGTGGAAATGGATTATAAAATTATCCATGTCCCTGTTCTGCTGTCTCCTCCCCAGTATAGGATTGAAAGGACAGATGGGTAGAAAGCATCAGTGGGACAGGAAGGCTGCTATAAACTAGACTCACAGTAACAAACACACAACTCTTGATGCAATTTTTATACTTGGCTGAGAAATTAAGTCAGTACAGTCCTCATTGGCTGTGACCGCAACTACAAGCAGATTGAGGCACTACATCCACTCCCAGACAGGATCCGTGGAGCAGCGATAGACTCTTTTAGTAGCAGCAGGGACGCACCAGTTCGTAGGAGCAAAGGAAAGCCATTTTCAAGTTGCAGGACGCATCATTCCAGTAATGTGAATCGTCTGAAGGAAAGAAAGAAGAGTCCAGTAAATAAGACAGCTATTTCTGTGATTGATTCAGTCTCTGTTATTGGGAGCACCAATGATCTTGTCCTTATTTAGGATATTCGTCGTAATCTGAAATTTGCTGGGTCAGCCACAATGATAAAAAGAAATATATGAAGCTTGTGCTACTGAAAGATCAATTGGTTTGATGATGGTTTCACTATTCTCTGAAGGGATGAGTGTTTGGATTAAATATTGTGAGGGTTGTTACTGTATCTAGCTGAAGATCTGATTTAAAATAGACACAGTGGGTTGTGATTGTAACGATGTCAGCCAGGTGGACTTAATAGAATAAGAGTTCACTGATTGGGCTGTCATTCTGGATCAGATGTTCTCAAGGAAATGCACGACAGAAATGTGGAGGTTGTTTCGGAAGCACCTGCTGATACTGCTGGACAGGGTTTGTCCCACTGAGGCAAGGAAGGGATGGTAGGGTGAAGGAACCTTGGCTGATAAGGAATATAGAGGGAACTTGCACCAGGAGTCAGAGGAAGTAGAGGAGGTCCTTAATGAATATTTAGCTTCAGTTTTCACTACTGAGAGGGACCTTGACATTTCTGAGGATAGCATCAAACAGACTGATATGGCAGAATTGGTTGATGTTAGGAAGGAGGATGTGCTGAAAACTTTGAAAAACATAAGAATAGATATGTCCCCTGGCCAGACAGGATGTACCCTAGGTTACTTTAACAAGTGAGGGAAGAGATTGCTGTGCCTTTGGCGATGATCTTTGCATCTTTACTGTCCACTGTAGCTCCAGATGATTGGAGCGTGGCAAATGGAATTCCTTTGTTCGAGAAAGGGAATAGTGATAACCCTGAGAATTACAGACCAGTCAGTCTTACATCAGTGGTGGGCAAAGGATTGGAGAGGATTCTGAGAGACAGGATTTATGATTACTTGGAAAACTATTGTTTGATTTGAGAGAGTCAGCGTGGCTTTGTTAGAGGTCATGCCTCACAAACCTTATTGAATTCTTTGAGGATGTGACAAAACATGTTGATGAAGGTCGTGCAGTGGATGTGGTGTACATGAATTTTAGCAAGGTGTTTGATAAAGTTCCCAATGATAGGTTCAATCAGAAAGTATGGAGGCATGGGATACAGGGACATTTGGCTGCCTGTATCAGACAGAATTGGCTGGCCCATAGAAGACAGAGGGTGGTGGTAAATGGAAAGTATTCAGCCTGGAGCTCGATGATCAGTGATATTCCACAGGGATCAATTCTAGGACACTGCTGTTTGTAATTTTTAAAAATGTCTTGGATAAGGGAGTGGAACATTGGGTTAGTAAGTTTACCGATGACATGAACATTGGTGGAGTGGTGGATGATGGGGAGTGGTGTTGTAGGTTGCAGTGGGACATTGACAGAATGCAGAACTGGGCTGAGCAATGGCAGATGGAGTTCAACCTGGAAAAGCGTGAAGTGATTCATTTTGTAAGTTTGAATTTGAATGCAAAATACAGGGTTAAAGGCAGGTTTCTTAGCAGTATGAAGCAACAGAGGGATCTTGGGGTCCATGTCCATAGATCTCTTAAAGTTGCCATCGAAGTTGATAGGGTTGTTAAGAAGGTGTATAGTGTGTTGGCTTTCATTTGCAGAGAAATTGAGTTGAAGAGCTGTGAGGTTATGCTGCAGTTCTACTGAAACCTGGTTAGACCACAGCTGTGTTCAGTTCTGATCGCCTCATTATTGGAAAGATGTGGAAGATTTAGAGAGGGTGCAGAGGTGATTTACCAGGATGCTGCCTGGGCTGTAGGGCATGTCTTATGAAGAAAGGCTAAGGGAGCCAGGGCTTTTCTCATTGGAGTGAAGAAGGATGAGAGATGACATGATAGAAGTGTACAAGATATTGAGAGGTATAGATAGAGTGGATAGTCAGAGACTTTTTTCCATGGTGGAAATGTCTAACATGAGAGATCATAATCTTAAGGTAATTGGAGGAAGGTTTAGGAGAGTTATCAGAGGTATGTTCTTTACACAGAGAGTGATGAGTGCATGGAATGCACTGCCAGCAGTGGTAGTAGAGTCAGATACATTAGGGGCACTTAAGCGACTCAAAGAACTTTTACCCAAAATGTCGATTCTCCTGCTCTCAGATGCTGCCTGACCTGCTGCGCTTTTCCACCTCCACACTCTCGACATGGTTGGTACAATGTTGAGGGCTGAAGGGACTGTACTGTGCAGCATTGTTTTATATTCCATGTTCTTGGATCAATCAGGGAGCCCTGGCTGACAGGTAAGAACAGGAGCGTCAGATGTCTTGTGCACTCCGAGAACTGGCTTTGTGGGAGCCGGATCAATATCAAGGTCTGTCCACCTCTAAATAATAGATGACAGGGTGATGGGGATACCAGCCTCTTTGAAGTTATCTCAGAGTGCACGGGAGGTGTGATAACCTTTTGGCAATAAGCCACAAGGTTATGCTGTTTAAATGTCAGATGGTTCATTAAATGACACCAATGCTGCAAGGAAATAGCTTCTGTGAAAAACCTGAACAGACTGGTCTGAGGTCAAGTTTCATTGAAGTTGAACTTTCCAGATAAAACAAGCAATTATCTTACTGAGTGGAAGATGAACAGACTGTGTTAGATGACACTGTTGTGATGTTTGCCTATGGTCAAACTGACCAGTCACTGAAGACAGGACAGTGTCAAGGTTTGATCTCACTGGCTGCTGACAAGGAAATGGAGTATAAGGGAATGAGCCTTGCTCAGGAACAGGAGTTGTCTGATCACTGGCTGGAGCAAGCTGAGATGGAGCTCGCTGATCACATGTTACAGTCTGATCCTTGGACAGGTCCATGTTATCTGGGTCACTTGTGATTCTAAGTACAAGGGTCAGCTTGTGAACTAATCCTATTCTTGCTTTGATTTGTCATGGACCTTTCTTCAAGAAAGGGCAAGTGAGTCTATCTCATTGTAAATATACAGAGTAAACCAGACAGACCAGAATAGGTAGGAATAAAAGCCGTCAAGGTGTAAAGTTTGTAAATAGTCTGGGATACTTCCTAATTTTACTCTGGACTGGATTCTCCTGTGTATGTGAATAGGAAAGACTCACCACTGGGTTAAACAGTCTCTGTCACTGTGCCAAAGACTTCAGGTAATAGGAATAGTCAGTGGGATTTCAGTTTAGAATAATCTATCTGGATTATAAAGTCTTAAATCAGGGAGTCAAATCCTGTCAAGATGGGGAGGGGTGTGTGTGGTATATTAGTAAAGTGAGGGCTGGATCTGGGATGATTGATACTGTTCCTCAGAATGTTGTGTACTGCTCACTAGGAACACGGCTGCAGCCTGGTATGTGTCAGGATCAGCTCATTAAATGTGCACCAGTTCCAAGGCTGGTGTTAGTGTAAGCATGTCACTGTGGAACCCACAGAGGCAGGCATTTGAGCAAAAGGAGGAGACTTTAATGTTACTCCCTTAAATGCTCTGTTCTCCAAATCTCAGGGCCCCTTACTCTCCTCCTTTTAACAGTTTTACTTGCAAAGTGACTGCCAAGTAGAGCCCTGACAAAATCTAATTCACTGCATGGAAACATTTTCCTGAAGGCTACCCTTTCTATCACACTAGAATGCATTGACTTACTGAAGAAAGCGTGCACACATTCCTCTCTTCCACCACTATCATTGGGTTCTCCTTCAGCCCAAAACATAAAATCTGATGCAGATCCATCGCTCCATAGGAAAGACCCCTCCTGTGGAAGTAAAATCAGATCATTTAACAATATGTACTTCTCTCAGCTTAATAATGTGATGCAATAACAGAAGCAACATTACCTTGTAGGTGTCACTCAACCCGATCCAAGCTGGGCCTAAGTTGTTTTGGGATTTCTGTATCATTTCTGCAAGAACATTATTCTGCTCCATCCAGTGCAGGGAAGCAAGATGGCCGCCTGGAGCCAGCTCTTGGCAATGCAGCTTGGGAGTAAATTACAAAGGCAACTTGTCACTTGTTAACATTTTTACAAAAGCTTTGGAATGAGACAATTGACCAGGCTCTAAATAGAAACTCTTTTATAGACAATAAAACTACAACCCCATGATTGTGTGTCCACAAGGACCTGATATGGGCTGACTCCAAACTTCAGTGAATGGTGCCACACTGAGGCTGAGGATTTGGGAACAATCTCATTGTGGCTTCAACCCATCAGATAGAAATGTCAGCAGCTTCTGTGTAACAGCTGGTATTGGGCCGGGCTTGTGCTCGAACGCTCTGTCTGTGACATTGTGTTTCCTGTTCTCCCCAAGTTTTATCCACACACAGCTGTCAATCCAGATGTGGACAGTCACTGCAGTCCATGTCACTGTGCAGTGACCACATTGACAGCAACAAATTTCTCGCAATGACAGACCACAGCACATCGATGCTTGTCAACTATAGATCACATCTCAGGCGATCATGTGACTCAGTGATGGGTTCTTAGGAATTTAACAGGTTGTTGCTGTGGGGATTGTAAAGTTACACAATGACTGATTCTGGTTCAAGCTCAAATGTACAGACAATGGATGATGGAGAAGGGCAGACTCTTGTCAGGGCCTGACCCACATGGAATATGGTGAGAAATGTGGCAGAAACATGTGAGAGGTCCAGCAAGGCCTATCTCGATATCAGGAACAACTCTCTGCAACTTTAAACAAATTGCTCAACAATGAAGTGAGATTCTCACTGGGTTGTGGTAAGTTGCCTGTGTTATGGACCAGGCCAGACCCCCTCAAAACATTTCAAGAAGGTAACCCAGACCCTAAAGTTGCTGGTTGTTTTAAGCAGGTCTTTGTGGATATTCCAGGAGTGATGGGGCTGGTCCAACCACTCAGTTTTAAACAAAGCAGGATTTATTTACAGACGACTGAATGAATCATGAACAAAAAAGAACCAAATTTCAAATAACGTAATCTGTCTGACAACTCAATCGGCTCCATGGCAATGTAATAATGCTGTTCCAAATACTTGCAATATTCCTTAAACACCCCACTGGCAAAAAAGGTAAAATCAAACACAGGTTCTTACGGGAGAAAGATGTCAGAGAGAGAGAGAGAGAGAGAGGGCCAGCATAGAGCTGTTTCTTTGACCAGCAACTTCAGACAGATAACTTTCTCAAACCAAACCAAACCAGACCCTGAATTGGAAGAACTAGCTACTCTCCTTTCATTGTACAGGTGTTTCAAAAGAAATAGTTAAAAACCTTCCCAAATCAATATTTCCAGGCATATTGATACCTCTGCCTTTACGACCCCTTTTGAAATAAACCAAGGACAACATAACCCTGTTAAATGAGCAGCATTGTCACACGTCCCCCCCCCCCCCACTTAAAAAAATCTGTCAATATTCAAATATGGCTTTATGTTAAAACCTCTTAATCTTCAATTGTTAGTACACTACAACACACATAAACATTACATTGACTATCAACATGCAAGCATTCCATTTCAGTCTGTTTGCTCCTGCCACTGAATGTCTCCGTTTCTCCTCCAAGTCCCAACAACCCATCAGTAATCACGTTTTCCTGTCCTCACACATGCACCATTTCCAAATTGAACGGCTGTAACAACAAGTTCCATCTAAGCAATCTGGAATTTTTGTCCTTAAATTTCTCCACAAACTTCACTGGATTCTGATCAGTGTATATGATTGTCTCAGATACATTACTGGTAACATGGCACTGTCATCTCGAAGAGCGTCATAGGTGGATAAGGACATTAAAAATAAAGTCAGAGAGTCATAGAGATGTAAGCACGGAAATGGATCCTTTGGTTCAACCCGTCCATGCCGACAGATATCCCAACCCAATCTCATCCCGACTGCCAGCACCTGGTCCATATCCCTCCAAACCCTTCCTATTCATACACCCATCCCAGATACCTTTCATATGTTGCAATTTTACTTGCCTCCACCACTTCCTTTGGCAGCTCATTCCATACACATACCACCCTCTGTATGAAAACGTTGCCCCTTGAGTCTTTTTTATATCTTTCCCCTCTCACTATAAACTCATGCCCTCCCCTACCCAGAGAAAAGACCTTGTCTATTTACCCTATCCATGCTCCTCATGATTCTATAAACCTCTATAAGGTCACCCCTCAGCCTTTGACACTCCAGAGAAAACAGCCCCAGCCTATTTAACCTCTCCCTCGTAACCGCCTTGGTTACAACCCTGGTAACCGCCTTGTAAATCTTTTCTGAACCCTTTCAAGTTTCACAACATCTTTCCAATAGGAAGGAGACCAGACAAACCTATGAAAATTACTTTGTTTGATCATTTCAAACTCAATGTAGGTTTCACCAGGGTCTTTCCTTAGATTCCTGAAATGCTGTCAGTGGGCTTGTGACACAAGCTTATATGCTCTTACAGTGTCTGTCTTCACCTCCTCAAATGCCCGAGATACCTCCCCTGATAGTGATGCAAAACCCTCATGAGCTCTACCTGCAAGTTTTGTTTGGAGCAACATAACCCACATGGTCACTGGCCACTTCATTTCTTTAGCCGCCTTCTCAAATGAGACGAAAAAGGCTCTTACATCCTCTCATCAAATTTAGGCAATGCTTGAATATATTTAATCAGATCCCGAACAGGCCTTTGGTTATCATGGGTTTGTACATCCTCACGCTCTTCCTGACTAAGCTGACCTTCAGCCTTCATCTCCATCCTTTACAGCTGATGTTCCTGTCCAAGAGCCAATTTATGAAGTTCAACCTCCCTCTCTTTCTTCCTTTCCTCCCTCTCCTTTTTTCTCTCTTCTCTCTCTTTTTCTCTCTTTTCCTTTTTGTTCTGTTAAAGTGATTTGTTCTTTTCCTCTTTCCGCTTTTATTCAGAATTCAAAAAGTTTCATTTCTTTTACCCATTCCTTGTCTTTTGCCTCTAACTCAAGCTGTTTTATTTTCAGTTGAATTTTAGTCATCTCCAAAGATTCTGACGGTGTTTCCAGCAAATCTAAATGCTGAGCTATTGCTGTAATTATCTCCCCTTTCCCCATGGAAGGAGGCAGCTCCAACTCCAGCTTGACTGCTAATTCCAGCAGCTTTTCCTTGTCCATCTTTTGTAAAACCCCAAAGTCACTTCTTCCACCCCCAGAAAACTCTGAGTGACTGCAAGAACCATTACTACACCAACTCTTTAAACCAACCGAATTCAACACCTGGAACAAAAGACACTAACACCTACCACTCGTTGCCTATGAGTCCAGCAATGCTAAACCCAAACTGGAACCATAGAATAAATCCTGCAGAGTCCCCAGTCTGTTATGGACCAGGCCAGACCCCCTCAAAACATTTCAAGAAGGTAACCCAGACCCTAACTTTGCCGGTTGTTTTCAGCAGGTCTTTGTGGATATTCCAGGAGTGATGCAGCTGGCCCAACCACTCAGCTTTAAATAAAACAGAATTTATTTACAGACTACTGAATGGAATACCGAGAAAAGAGAAGCAAATTTCGAATAATGTAATCCATCTAAAAACACAAATGAATCTATGGCAAATTAATAATGCTGTTCCAAATACTTGCAATATCCCTTAAACACCCAATTGGCAAAAAAAGGTAAAATCAAACACAGGTTCTGACATGAGGGAGATGACGGAGAGAGAGAGAGGATCAGCATGGCGCTGTTTCTTTGACAAACATCTTCAAACAGACAGCTTGCTCAAACCAAACCAAACCCTGAACTAGGAGAACTGGCCACTCCCCTTTTATGGCATAGATGTTTTAAAAGAAATACTTAAATGCCTTCTCAAATAGATATTTCCTGGCATATCGGGACCTTTGCCTTTCTGAAACCTTTTGAAAAAAAGGTCAAGGACAACTTAACCTTGTTAAAGGAGCAGCATTGTCTCACTTATTAAGGAGGACTAATCCTTGTTAACTGCACATCTTGCCTAATTGACCTGCAATGTCCCATCCTACCACTGGCCAGGAGTAAACAAGATGCTGAAAATTCAGAACACGGAGAGCAAGTAAATGGTGACTTCAATTCACTGCTTGCTCCGTTAGGACCTTCACATTGGACATTACACTCAAATATCTCTTGGCATACTCCATGGGCACCAGCAACATATGCCCCATGTCCACAGATACTAGCATTTGACATGTGCCAGCATCTAAAATCCTTCATGGTACATCTCCAATCCCATTACATTGTGCTTCTGCCTTTCAATGCTGCACCTCAGCAACACACTGACATCTACCATTGTAATGCTGCAACAAAGACATTGTGTGCTCAGGGACACACACCAGCTGCTGGACTGCACCAGGCTGCATCTTCAGCCGGTTGGCTCTCTTTCTGAGTGCTCACTCACTGACCCTAATTGGATGGAAACAGATAAACAGAGAAGATTGATGCAGGGATTGGCCATTGGGGCCTTTGAATGTCCACTGCTGTTCGATGTAAGGAGCATTCAGGAAGGTTTCTTGACACAATTTGTGACCAGTCCAACCAGGAAAAGGGTGATACTGGACCTGGTATTCCGAAATAGTCCAGCCAGGTGAGCGAAGTTTCAGTGGGGGAGCATTTTGGGAATAGTGACTGTAACACTGTGAGTTTTAAGATACTTAGGGATAGGAATAACAGCAGTCCTCAGGTGATGGTGTTAAATTGGGGGAAGGTGACCTACAACATCAGTAGGCAGGAACTGGAGAATGTGGATTGGAGGCAGCTGTTTGAGGTAAATATGCATCGGATGCGTGGGAGTATTTGAAATGTCAGTTGATCAGAGTTCAGGAGTAGCACATTCCTGGGAGAATAAAGGATAAGTACAGCACGTTACATGAACCTATTTGACCTTGGTCAAAAAGTAAAAGGAAACATACGTGAGATCTTAGGAGGATAGGAACTGATGACGTCCTTGAAGTATATAAGGAAAAGAGGAAAGAACTTTAACCAGAAAATAGAAGGCCTAAAAGGAGTCATGAAAAGGCATTCACAAACAGGATTAAGGAGAAGATACGGCTTTTTGTACACATATGAAAAGCAAGAGGGTAATAGCCAGGGAAAGGATTGGCCCACTCACGGACATAGGAGGGAATCTATGTGCAGAGCCAGAAGAGGTAGGTAGGGTCTTAAATGAATGCTTTGTGTCAGTATTCACCAAAGAGAAGGAATTGGTGGAGGATGATCTCGGGGAAGGGAGTGTTGAGTTTCTTAGCCAATTTGCTATTAAAAAGCAAGAGGTGTTGTGCACCTTAAAAAGTATTAAATAGACAAGCCCCTGAGTTCTGATAGAATCTATCCCAGAATACTGAGGGAGGCAAGAGAACAAATCGCTGGAGTGTCGGCAGACGTCTTTGTATCCTCTTTGACCCCAGTGGGGTCCCAGAGGACTGGAGAATAGCCAATGTTGTTCATTGTTCAAGAAGAATATCAGGGATTATCCAGGAAATTACTGTCCTGTGAGTGTCACCTCAATGGTAAGGAAATTATTGGAAGAGATTCTTAGGGACAAGTTCTGTGCGTATGTTGAAGCAAATGGATTTATTAGTGATAGACAGCATGGTTTTAAGATCATAAGACATAAGGAGTAGAAATTTGGCCATTCAGCCCATTGAGTCTGCTCCGCCATTCAATCATGGCTGCTAAGTTTCTCAACCCCCTTCTCCCGCTTTCTCCCTGTAACTGTTAATCCGCTTGATACCGAAGAACCTATCTATCTCAGTCTGAAAAAATACTCAATGTGAGTATCTTTTGTGTCTGGGAAATCATGCCTCACTAACTTGATCATGTTTTGAGGTGGTGACAAAGATGATTATTGAGGGACATGTGGTTGATGTTATCTACGTGGACTTCAGTGAAGCCTTTGACAAGGTCCCTCATGGCAGATTGGTACAAAAGGTGAAGTTACATGGGATCAGGGGTAAGCTGGCAAGATGCATACAGAACTGGCTTAGTCATAGGAGACAGAGGGTAATGGTGGAAGGATGCTTTCGGAATGGAAGGTTGTGATAGTAGTGTTCCACAGGAATCACTGCTGGGACCTCTGCTGATTGTGATGTTTATTTGGAGGAAAACGTAGCTGGTCTAATGGGTAGGTTTGCAGGCCATGCGAAGATTGGTGGAGTTGTGGAAAATGAGGCGGATTGTCAGAGGATATAGCAGGGTACAGATCAATTGGAAGCACGGGCAGAAAAATGTCAGATGGAGTTTAATGCAGAAAAATGTGAGATGATGCATTTCAGAAAGCTAAGGGCAAGTGGAAATTAAACAGTGAATGGCAGAGCCTTAAGGAGTATTAATATGCAGAGGGATCTGAGTGGCCACATATCACTGAAGGTGGCAGTGTAGGTAGATAAGGTCGTACGAAAGGTTTATGAGATGCATGCCTTCAGTTGAAGGAGCATTGAGTGTAATGATAGAAAAGTTATGCTGCAACTTTATAGAACTTTACTTAGGCCACACTTGGAATATTGCGTACGGTTCTGGTCACCATGCAACAAAAGGATGTGGATGCTTTGGAGAGGATACAGAAAAGGTTTACCAGGATGTTGCAATGGTATAGTGGATTTTAGCAATGAAGAAAGGTTGAATAGACTGGGTTTGATTTCACTCGAACACAGGAAGTTGAGGGATAACCTGATGAAAGTTCATAAGATTGTGAACGATATAGATAGAGTGGAAAGTCTGAAGCTTTTTCCCAGAGTGAATGGGTCAATTACTAGGAGAAAGTGAGGACTGCAGATGCTGGAGATCAGAGCTGAAAATGTGTTGCTGGAAGGGTGCAGCAGGTCAGGCAGCATCCAAGGAGCAGGAGAATCGACGTTTCAGGCATGAGTCCTTCTTCAGGAATGAGGAAAGTGTGCCAAACAGGCTAAGATAAAAGGTAGGGAGGAGGGACTTGGGAGAGGGGTGTTGGAAATGCGATAGGTGGAAGGAGGTTAAGGTGAGGGTGATAAGGTGAGGGTGATAGGCCGGAGGGGGGGTGGGGGCGGAGAGATCAGGAAGAAGATTGTAGGTTAGGAAGGTGGTGCTGAGTTCAAGGATTGGGACTGAGACAAGGTGGGGGGAGGGGAAATGAGGAAACTGGAGAAATCTGAGTTCATCCCTTGTGGTTGGAGGGTTCCTAGGCGGAAGATGAGGCGCTCTTCCTCCAGCCGTCGTGTTGCTATGGTCTGGCGATGGAGGAGTCCAAGGACCTGCATGTCCTTGGTGGAGTGGGAGGGGGAGTCAATTACTACACAGGTTCAATTGACAAAGGTTCAAGGTTCGTTGGGAGGGAAGTTTAAAAGAGATGTGTGAGACAGGTTTTTCACACCAAGGGTAATGAGTGCCTGGCTTACATTGCCAGAGGAGGTGGTGGAAACAGACACAATAGCTGTATTCAAGAAACACCTGGATGAATCTATGAACAGGAAGGGAATAGAGGGATACAGATCCTGTTAGTGAGAGCGGTTTTAGTACAGAAGGACAAAATGTGCCGGCACAGGCTTGAAGGGCCGAAGGACCTGTTCCTGTGCTGTATTGTTCTTTGTTCTTTGATGTACAGTGAGAGTATGAGCCATGGTGGGAGGTGGATACATGGGTTGAGAATGAGTGTGAGGTACTAGAGAAGCAATGGTGGCACTTACCCTGGCAGGATGGAGGAGACCATAGCCCTCTCTCCTACACTGCTGGGCATTCCTCCAGATGGCAGAGAGTCCACTGATCGGGTTGGCAACATTGGAGTGGACTGGCAGGGTCCGGTATCATAGTTTCCACTGCCAGTGCTGGGGGTAGTTAACATCCCAACTCTGCACCATCCCACCATCAGGAACTCCAGGTCCCTGTCTGCAAAGGGGAGGTGCCAGATTTCCCTTTTCTACCATGCCCCAGGACAAGAGATCTCACTGAGCTTCAATGAGAGAAACCCTCCATGAGACTCAATGAAACTGACCCTTAGCCAACAAACGTAAGATTCAGCCCGAGGGGGATTGCAGATTGAAAATGAATGTGGAAATTAGAAGGAAACTTATTCCCTCAGAATGAGGAGACTGCGCTGGAATCCATTACAAGTTGTTGCATTTAATTTGTATGAGTACCCATAATTGTGGGGAATGAACCTTGAGGATGCTACAATTGACAGTTTCTCAATGTTAAAAGCATTAATTCTGTCCAATCATAAGCATGTTGTTCGATTTTCAATCAGTCACTCAGAATAATTTGAGAGTCACTGAAGGAGTTTGAAGGTTGGTTAGAAAAGATGGGGAACATGGGAGACAGCCAGTAACTGAAGCCAACTCTATTTTAGCAATGCTGTAACTGTGTGCACTGCAGGAAGGCAGCTGAATACACAGAATCTGTGTCGGGGACTCCATACGAGTTGGATCACTCTGTGCTATTCGACTAAACTCAGGGAGAAGTTCAGGAATTAACAGGCAGCTCAGTGTTTGATTCAGGAGAAATCCTGGGGAATGAGAAAGTTGCTGATTCTGTGTTAGGGGCTGGGTTCCGGCCTCAGAACAAGCCCATGAGCATGAATACTTCAGTTCAGCTGAGAGCGAGGGGATTGAAAAGCTCACAAGCGGTATTTACTGGATGGAGCTGAGGAAGATTGGTTCTGGGGGTGGAGTGTGTGGAATCCCAGGGTAAGACTAGCTTGGTGTTCTTGGGTATCGCTGAGAGCTGGGGTTATGCTGAAACTGAGTATTGGAGTGTAGGTTGGGGGTCTCAGGGAGCTTCCCCCCAGGAAAGGAGGGGAGAGTCAACCAGAACGGGTGCATTCCAGGACTGAGACGAGAGAGAGGAAAGTAAGGCCACACCCCCTCCCCATTAATGCAATGTAAAATGATGCATGAGAGTGTAAAATTGTGTCCTAAGATATCCTACACCATTGCTGTGAATTGGTTTGCTGGAATTTGTTAAGTATCCTGGAAAGACAAGTACAGGCATTAATTTTTCTTTTCCTTCACCTCAGTATTTTCCCATTATAAAACTTGACTCAATGTCTGGACTCAAAATGCAATGTATATGCACAGATTTATTATTTCATATCATTATTCTATCTCACATATTTATAACACTTCCAACAATGCTAAAAATGAAATAGTATGGAAATCCTAACAAATAAAGGCTCTAAATACATTCTCCCACTTCATTTACCTGCTACAGCTCCAGTGGAAGGTAAAACATTTAAATACAAATCCAAACATAGAAGAGAACAATATAACACAGGAAATGGCCCTTCAGCCCACCATGTCTGTGATGACCATGATGCCATTCTTGAAACATCCCATCTGTCTGCATTTAGGAGATTTCCTCTATTCTCTGTCTGATGATGTGTCTGTCCGAAAAGCTCAAACATGTATCAGACACCAACCATCCTTTGTTTTAAAAAGAACTTTCTTTTAAACTTTCCCACCTCACCCCACCCTGGGGTGAACCCTGGGAGAACCCTGGAAGAAAGATTCCAACTATCCTCCCTATTCATGCCTCTCATAATTTTCTATACTTCTATCAGGTCACCTCTTAACCTCTGATGCTCTCCTGAAAACAAACCAAGTTTGTCTTATCTCTCCTTACAGCTAATACATTCTAATGCAACAACATCCTGATAAACGTCTTCTGCACTCTTTCCGAAGCCTCCACATCCTTCCTATTGTGTGGCAACCAGAACTGCACACAATAGTCCAAATGAGGCCTAACTGAAGTTTTATTCAACTGCAACGTGACTTGCCCAGTTTTATCCCCAGTGCCCCCACAGATGAAGGTAAGCAGACTGTAACCCTTCTTTATCGCCTTACCCACTTGTCACAGAGTCATACAGCACGGGAACAGAGCCTTCAGTTCAACCCGTCTGTGCCAAGCAGTCATCCCAATCTGACCAAGTCCCATTTGTCAGCACTTGGCCCATATCCCTCTCAACCCTTCCAATTTGTATACTCATCCAGATGCTTTTTAAATCTTGTAATTGTACACGTCTCCACCACTTCCTATGGCAGCTCATTCCATACACGCACCATCCTCTGTGTAAAAATGTTAACCCTCAGGTCCTTTTTAAATCTTTCCCTCCCACATTAATCCCCTGCCCTCTCCTTTCGGACTCTCCCAACCCAAAGAAAAAGATCTTTTCTATTCACCCTATTCATGTCCCTCATGATTTTTTAAACCTCTATAATGTCACCCCTCAGCCTCCGACATTCTGGGGTTTTGAGGAAATCCTGTCGAGCAGGTTGGATACTCCCCAGTAATATCTATTCCTCTCAGCATTTTAATAGCAAAATAACTTCCTTTCTTAGAGTTACCTTCATAACTGAAAGGCCTTTTGTTCTTTGAATCACCTTTCTGTCTCTGTAATGCAATGATCTTTAAAGTAGGGGACCGAATTCAAAGTTGAGGATATTACAAGTTGGTTCTGGTATAACACAATGGTTCCATTCTCACATTAATAAGAAAATCACGCAATAGCCACACTATATAAACTAATGGGGCCGAAATCACATTATAGCCAATACAAGTCAGGAAAGTTCGCGTTCTACAAATAACGGTCTAAATTCTTCAATCACATTAAAGCTGCTTGGACTTTCAGAAAGCTTTTGATAAAGTCTCACATAGGAGATTAGTGAGCAAAATTAGGGTGCATGGTATTGGGGGAAAGTACTAACTTGGATTGAAAGTTGGTTGGCTGATAGGAAACAAAGAGTAGTGATAAACGGCTCCATTTCGGAATGGCAGGCAGTGACCAGTGGGGTATTGCAGGGATCAGTGCTGGGACCTCAGCTTTTTACAATATATGTTAATGATATAGAAGATGGTATTAGTAATAACATTAGCAAATTTGCTGATGATACTAAGCTGGGTGGCAGGGTGAAATGTGAGGAGGATGTTAGGAGATTACAGGGTGACCTGGACAGGTTAGGTGAGTGGTCAGATGCATGGCAGATGCAGTTTAATGTGGATAAATGTATGGTTATCCACTTTGGTGGCAAGAACAGGAAGGCAGATTACTACCTAAATGGAATCAATTTAGGTAAAGGGGCAGGACAAAGAGATCTGGGTGTTCTTGTACACCAGTCAATGAAGGTAAGCATGCAGGTACAGCAGGTAGTGAAGAAGGCTAATAGCATGCTGGCCTTCAAAACAAGAGGGATTGAGTATAGAAGCAAAGAGGTTCTTCTGCAGCTGTACAGGGCCCTGGTGAGACCACAACTGGAGTACTGTGTGCAGTTCTGGTCTCCAAATTTCAGAAAAGACATTCTGGCTATTGAGGGAGTGCAGCGTAGGTTTACGAGGTCAATTCCTGGAATAACGGGACTACCTTACGCTGAAAGACTGGAGCGACTGGGCTTGTATACCCTTGAATTTAGAAGACTGAGAGGGGATCTGATTGAGACATATAAGATTATTAAAGGATTGGACACTCTGGAGACAGGAAACATGTTTCCGCTGATGGGTGAGTGCCGAACCAAAGGACACAGCTTAAAAATACGGGGTAGACCATTTAGGACAGAGATGAGGAGAAACGTCTTCACCCAGAGAGTGGTGGCTGTGTGGAATGCTCTGCCTCAGAGGGCAGTGGAGGCCCAGTCTCTGGATTCATTTAAGAAAGAGTTGGATAGAGCTCTCAAGGATAGTGGAATCAAGGGTTATGGAGATAAGGCAGGAACAGGATACTGATTAAGGATGATCAGCCATGATCATATTGAATGGTGGTGCAGGCTCGAAGGGCAGAATGGCCTACTCCTGCACCTATTGTCTATTGTCTAATTCACATTGAAAAAAAACACGTGTTATAGCAGAACAGATTGTAATCACCAACATTCTGAACAATGTTACTTTAGTGACCATCACTACAACAATGCATGTATAAAGTCACAGTATATTCTATTGGAGTGCAGAAGCTCATTTTGGAATGAAGTATTCAAAAAAGAAAATTCTTAAATTAAAATTGTTACAGGATAATCTGAAAAGTTGGTTTATACAAAGCAGTTTGCATTTATGGCAAAATTATTGTGTTGAGAGACCCCACATATCTGGCAGATTCAATGTGACAACTCATTGCTCCAGGTGAAATAACACATGGCTTCAGAAATGTTTAGGAATATACCAGAAGCTTCTTTCATGTTGTATAAAGTTATTTCAGAAACACTGAGGAACAAACCCAATACCTTACAATGGAGATTCCAAGGACTTACCTCAGCATCAATCCAAGTCTTTTCCTCAGGAATAAACTTGTAGCAACAACCAAAATAAACGAGGCCACCAGGACAATCCCCTTTGGCCCGGGGACTAAATTTCTCAAGGTTCTGATCCGAATGTGTTGAATTCTGCGTAGTTAGTTCATCAGCTGCAAATTACAACAAGCTGCAATAAACACATCATTCTGTCCTGTTCTGATGATGCCATGGTCAATACCAGTGTTTCTGATATCTCTCCTGTTTCTTCCCAAAATGAGAGCTCACTCCACAGTGAGTCCCTTCAACTGTCCCATTTCCCACACTTCCCCAATTCCTTCTGTTCCTTCCAAGAATCATGTTAGAGTTTGCCTTTCCCTTATCCTCTCAGACTTCCATATTGTTCACGTTATCACCTCACATTTCTGCCACTTCATTCATTCCCATCCCCATTCAGAATTGCAAGGCCCTGGTTAGTTCTTCAAACACTTGTCACTTGGCCACCATCAGTATTTATGAGGCTTCATTCTCAACCTTCTCACAGTGCTCTTCCTCCAGTGTGGTGGGGAGGGGGACAGTGCAATCCTGAGCCATAAACTGAGCGCAGAGTTCTTCAATTCTTAAAAAAGGGAATGAGGGAGCTTCTGAAAAAATGGTAGTGTATTGGAAATGAGGGGGAGAATAGGATTGGACTGGGTGAATATTAATGACTATGGGGAGTCAGCAGGATAGTGGGATTCGATTGATTTGGATATTAAATGACACAGGGAGTCAGCACAGCAGGAGATAACTGAGTGAGATACATTTGAGCACGAAATGTGAGAATAGAATCAAATTGAATGGGCCATTCCCCACCCCCCCTCCCCATATCCCAGATCCAACCTTCCAACTTGGCACTGCTCTCATGACTTGTCTTACCTGTCCATCTTTCATCCCACCTGTCTGCTCCACCCTCCTCTCCAACCTATCACCATCAAACCCACACCTATCTATCGCTCTTTCAGCTACCTTCCCCCCAGCCCACCCCCCCCCACCACCCCCCTCCCATTTATTTCTCCGCCCCCTTGGCTCACAAGCCTTATTGCTGATGAAGCATTTTGCCCGAAACACTGATTATCCTGCTTCTCGGATGGTGCCTGACCTGCTGTGTTTTTCCAGTATCACACTCTGGGCATTTCCACTTGCCCTGGGCACAGACAGGCAGGAGGGGGAGGGGCAGTAAAATCAGGTGGGATGGGGTAGCATGCTGTGCCCATATGGGGAGTGGGCAGACAGTGAATGTGGAATGTGTAAAATATCAAACACGTGTCAATGGTTAGGTCATTGCTCACTTTTGGAGATTCCTGAGATACCATCTCTGTCTGTTCTCTCCATTCACACCACAGGACATCCATTAACCCCTCAGTTCTCAGCATTAACCTGTCCTCACACACTATGTTAGGTTGACCCTACCTGCAACATCACTGACGATCAATGTACTCAGCACCAATCCCATCAGCAGCATCATGGCTGCAGTGAAGTTCCTTTCCCCTCACCTGAAACACAACAAAAATGATTCAACATCAATGTCCAGGTTTCACAGTTAAGATGGGGCTCTCCTGCTCCTCTTCTTCCCTTTCCCTCTCAGTCTCTCTGTCTCTCTCTCTCTCTTTTTCACTCTGTCTCTCTCTCCCCCCCTCTCTCTCCGTTGTCTGAAGTGATGAGGTGTCAAGTCTTACTGGAAATATATATAGCAGACCGTGAAGAAGGATGGAACCGTTGAAATCAGATCCAATTGATTCAAGAATCAATGATGTCCAAATTCCTGCTGACCAATCATTGACTGACACTTCAGCATAGAAGGGGTTGGAAACCATGAGAATGTTCCCGGAGTTACACATTAAATTGTGCAATGTGGCACTGGAACAGCTCAGTGAGAAAGGAAATGGTACTCATCGTTCCTGACCCCTGTCATCAGGCTGGAAGTGAATGCATTTCTAAGATCAGGAACTAACAAATGTTATCAATCAGAATATTAAAATGTCATCAGAATGTCACAATTAGATTGCATTAACCACCCCCAAAATAAGTAATTCATATTCATATAGACATGCCAAGTATTTCACCATTTGATCCCAAGAAAAAGATTGTTATACCAGATCTAAAACCAATCTGTCTCCCTCATTTCTCTCCCTGTTGGGAAGTTTCCTTCATGCAATAGCAGCAGTGAGATTGAATCTGTTTATAAAGAATAGGGTCCATTCACAATCACTGGCAGCTTTCAAAGAGGAACACAATCGAGATTTGTTTAGGAGTGACATTGAGGAACAGGGAGCTAATGAAACTTGTGAACGTGGGGGTGTGTGGGAGATGTTGTGAATGGAGGAGGAGTGGGCCAGGGTGTCCCGGAGGGAATGGTCCATGTGAAATGCTGACAAGGGAAGGGTGGGGAATATGTGTTTGGTGGTGGCATCCCACTGGAAAAGACAGAAATGGTGGCTCATGATTCTTTAGATGTGCAGGCTGCCAGTGTGGCAAATGTAGACCAGGGAAACGCTATTGTTTTTGTGGTTGGAAAAGAAGGACCGAGGGCAAAAGAACGTGATATGGGTCAGACAAGACTCAGTGCCCTGTCAACCACGTAACGATGAATTCTGGGTTGAGGAACCAAGTGGGTATCCCTGAGGCCCCCCGCTCCCCCCCCCCCATGGAAGTTGGCATCATCAGAATCGAGAAACTGGGAGAACGGGAAGCAGGGTATGAGGTTGCAAAGTGCAGCTAACAGCAGCCAGTAGGTTTGCATTGGCTACTGGTGACTAGCATTTCCCCAGAAATGGAAGCAGAAATGTGGAGGAAGGGAAGGAGGAGTCCAAGTTGGACCAGGGAAAGGTGAGAACTACGTGGAAATTGGAAGCAAAATTTAGAAATATTTCTGATTGTGAACAAGAGAGGGAAGGAACACCGACAATATCATTGATAGACCAGAGAAAGAGAAGTGGGGAGGGACCTGAGTAGGACTGGAACGAGGAACATTCCATGTGCCCTACAAAGAGACAGGTATGTGAGCATGACACAGAGGATGACACAGAGTCAACAGAGAGATATAGGCAGGTTACATGGGTGGGCCAAGACTTGGCAGATGGGGTATAAGATGGGAAATGTGAGGGCACGCACTTTGTCAGGAAGAATATAGGATCCACATATTATTTCAATTGTATAAGACAGCAGGAAGTTGCAGCACTAAGGAATTTGGAGACATCATGCAATATCACAACAAGCGATAATCCACGTTCAGCATAAGTAGGCAAATGTGTGATTGATGCATATCAATATCTGTTTTCTTCAGTTTGGATTTGAAACTGATGATATGTGGATGTCAGTCTGTCTTTCTGAAGGGGGTTAACGAATCAGTTTTTTTAGAACTATGATTTTAAACCAGTCTCTGTCTCCTGTGGTGTTAATGGAAATTTGTTTATACTGTGGATGTTTTACAATTGGAGAGAGAAAAAATAAAAACATTACCTCAGCAGAGTCTCGGATCATAAGGTTTTAAAAAAAAATGTTTAGGAGCTTTTTGGTGGATGAAAGAAGACCCGACTGGGATCAGGGTCAAGTGTAGTCTCTTCCAGAGAAATGGAATTGCTCAGAGCAGTTCCGGAAATAAGTTAGCTCAGTGAAAGACTGTGAACCTTCAGATTCGGAGTTTGTTTCGAATTCTGCAGATTTTCAAGAGTAGCAAAGTCTGTGCTCTCATTTGTGTGAGGTGTCAAGGAAAAGATCTCCCAGCTCATAGGACTGGAACTGAGAAGGAGCAATTCAGACAAACCAATGGATTTGATACAGATGGAATTTCTCTGATTCTTTTAGTGAGAGCAATGTGATGGTTTTGGAAAGTTGATGGGATTTTGCTTTCCCAATTCTTTTCAAATTTTTCAATTGGGAGCTTGTTTTGTTTTGTTTCTTTTCATTTGTTTTGATTCATAAATTTCTGTCTCATTGTTAAATCCAAATCTGTACCGTGTCTGCCTCTCTTTCAGTTAAAGGCAATCATATTAATTCATGAAATAAAAGGTGATCCATCAGACTAGAGTCAATTCTGTGATCTGAACTGTCCAGAAATCCTTCAGCTAGAATGTTAACTAATGGAAATGCCGAATAGCCTTTTAACCAGAGATGTTTTGTAACAAGTAGTTTTTGTCCATCCCTCTCAGTACAATCCTCCAATCAGAGCTACCTTTTGTTCCTCTTTGACTTTGCAATGATTGACAGAGTCATGGTGATCAGCTTGGTTTCTGCACCACCACAGTTGATGAGCTCCAGCTTCTGCGACTCTCTTGAAAACTCCACGGGAAACCTGATCTCTTCTCTCACTTGGTTTAATTTCTTCTGGGTTGATTTTGTAAGGATGATGTTTTCTGGATAATGTATCTCCTACACTTTGAAAAATTAATTCATGGCCTGTATGCATCATGACCTGAGCTGGCTATTATTACCCATTTATAGCTACCCTTGAGAAGTTGGTTGGGAGCTGTCTTCTTGAGTTGCTGCTGTCCATGTGCTGTGGTTACAGTGACAATTCTGTCAGAGAGAGTGTTCCAAAATACTAACCCAATGACACTGAAGGGACAGTTATATATTTATAACGTAAATTGGAGAGTGGCAGGGAGTGTCACATGCAGGTGGTGGTGTTGCTTTACATCTGCTGGCCTTGTCCATCTAGGTTTGTTGGTTTCATGTTTGGAAGATGCTCATTGAGGATTCTTGGTGAACTTCAGCAATGCATGTTGTAGATGGTATACCCTGCTGATACTGTGCATCAGTGGTGGATGGAGTGATGGTTTGTGGATATGGTGCCAATCATATGGGTTGCTCTGCCCTGGTTAGTGTCAGCTTCTTGAATGGTATTGGAGATGCACATCCAAGCAAAAGGAGAGTATTCCAACAGACTCCTGTCTGATGCCTGATGGATGGTGGATAGGTTTTGGGAGTAAGGAGGTGACTTTCTCACTACATGATTCTTAGCCTCTGACCTGCTGTTGTAGTCTCAGTATTTGTATGGTGAGTCTTGGTCAGGTTCTGGTAAATACTAATCCCCAGGAATGTTGACAGCGGGGGATTTGGCAATGGGAAGTCCATTACAGTGTATGTCAAGGGCTGATGTTTAGACTCTGTCTTTTTGTACATGGTTACTCATGAATGTGTGTCATGAAAGTTCCTTGCGAGCTGTCATACAAACCTGGATGTTGTCATTGTCTTGGAACATTTGGACAAAGACTGATTTCATATCTGAGGAGTTGTAAATGTGTTGGGAATCGTTGGAATTCTCTGCCCCAGTCATTTAGTAAGTTTAAAGTAGAGATTGATAGATCTCTGAACACCACGATAGAAAATATAAGGGCATTGTGTGGGGAAGAGGCAGTGAAGGGTTCAATAAGCCATGATCATATTAAATGATGGAGGAGGCTCAAAAGGCTGAATGGCCTTCTCCTGTTTTTATGTTCCTACATTCAGTACCTGAGGAATAATGAAAGGCGATGAACATATTGCTGTACATCCAAACTTCTGACTTTGGGATGGAGAGACACTCATTGATGAGTCAGCTGAAGATGGTTGGATTGAGGAAGTCTTGTGATGCTGACCTAAAGTGAAGACAATTGACCTCCAACACATCAGGTCTATGATGAAATACTCCCTGTTTGCCTGGATGAGGACAGCTCCAGCAACACTCAAGAGGCTTGATACCATCAGGGACAATGCATTCTGTGTGATTGACACCTCATTCACCACTTCCACATTCAGTGCCTCCATACACTGATACACAATGTCAAAGGTATGAGCTATATACAAGATGCTCTGCAACAACTCATCAATGCTCCATTGATAGCACATTCCAAACTCATAACCTCTACATCTGGAAGAACAAAAGGCAGCAGGTACCTGGGAACATTGTTACCTCCAAGTTACCCTTCAAGCTCCACACTATCCTGTCTTTGAGTTATATTGCCATTCCTTCACTGTTACTGGATTAAGATTCTTCCTCCCTCACAATACCTACACCAGTGATTCAAGGAGCCAACTCACTGCTACGACCTCAAGGGCAATAAATAAAGGCTGAGCCAGTGATGAGCACATCCTCAGAAATTCTACATTTTAAAATATATGGCTTTTGTTTTGTCCTCAGTGCAGAAGGTGGTGGTGGCTGTGCAGGATGACTCTGTCACATTGAGAAACATGAGGCTGTTTCAAATCCTAATGCCTCTCGCGTTCAAATGACTGTCTCCCATTATCACTGACACTGTGAAGATCTGGGCATCTGCACACTGTCAACAGCACAATCTCAACCACAATTTCTCATCCATGCCTATAGGTTTTAATCAGCAACTTTGGAAAGTTATGCTTGCCGAGATTAATTGTGCAGCTTACCCCTCTATCACATACAGTACATGTTCCTCTAACTGAAGTGTTACTGTCAGTGTACATGCCTATGTCTGCAGTGATATATCCCAGTGTACTTTCTGCTATCTATACACTGTTACTACCAGTGCACATTCAAACACATGCAGTGTTACTCCTAGTGTATATTTTTCTGCCTACACTGTTATTCCCTGTATTCAATTCTCTGAGTGCAGTATTATTCCCAGTATACATCAGGTGATAGTGGAGGGCTCGATCGTAACACAGGATTTATAGCAAAAATTATGTAGAACTCTGTAGAACTCTGAGCTCAAAAACTGCATGAATTTATGTAAAACTCTGTTATCTCACTTTTTAGATTAGAATCAATCTAAACATCATGGCATAGACAGAGAACACAGGGGGCCAACACCTTCAACATATTGTCCAGCTATCACCATTGTTAACAGCTAACCCGAGAATGCAACTTAAAAAAAAAGGTTTTGTGATTTACACATGAAAGAAGTGAAACTATCACTGTATTCTAACAGATGAAAGGCTTAACAGACAATCAATTTTTCAATGTATAATTTCAGTTACATCACACTGTAAATTTTTGCTATAAATTCTATGTTACGATCGAGCCCTCCACTATCACCTGATAAAGGACCGTCGCTCCGAAAGCTAGTGTGCTTCCAATTAAACCTGTTGGACTATAACCTGGTGTTGTGTGATTTTTAACTTTGTACACCCCAGTCCAACACCGGCATCTCCAAATCATGACTACTATCGACACCACTAACCGCCGGCTTAAAGTGGAGAGGATCTCCAAGAAGATTGCACATATCGACACAGACATCAAGTTTCTACAGGAATGCAGGCAAGCAGGAAAGATCCCAAAAGGATTACGGATCACGAACCCACTTAGGTCGACCTACAGCACAGACGACGCAGAGAAACTTTGCAACCGCACCTCTCGCAAACTCCTCAATCATCTCGTGCACCAACTCTACAGCAGGCGCCACAACCTTGAAATTCAGATGGAACCAACACTCACAGCCTGCACACAGGATACATCAGTACAATTATGTGACATTGCCAAACAGACAAGGCGAAAAAACTACACCACGTACATGCAGGCCAAGAACAAAAAATTGGAGAAACTTGGCATTCTCACCAGTAATAGCAAAGCCCACCCTGTAAAACGGGAACATTTTGCAGCCAGTCAGCAGAAAATCCCTCTTTAAAATTATTTGCTGGATTTGAGCCAAAACTTACATCTATTATTACTAATGAAAAATATAAAGAACATAACCCAATCGCATGAGTGCCACAGAAATATTTGTAACTACCTAAGTGGAATTAAAATGTTTTTTTGCTGTGTTTATTAAAATCAGTCATGAAATAAGTTTACAGTCTATATGCTGCTTTCAATTATCTAAACGTAGAGTAAGAACATTCCATTCTTACATATTTCATTCACCCATATTCTTCCTGGGTGAATTAAAATGAATGCTTAATTTACAGAAATACACATATCTCATAATGTGATAAATTAATCAACACTTGTTCCAATCATATTTTTTAAAAATTGAAGAGTAAATGTTCAATGCTATTTGATTGGGCAACTAATAGTCAGGGCTCTGCAATTTTTAAGATTGATATAAAGAAGGTGGGCTGGATCTTAAAGTTGACTTGTATTACATGGTCATGATGAACACATTGTAAGCAGAAAGACAGCTGTCTGGGTTTGAATCAACTGGCTTTATTTTACTTTAGACCTGAGACCACAATTTGTCTAATAATTTATTAGTTCTGTTAAAATTTTATTTCTGACTATTAAAGGCTAAGCTACATAGCTGAAAGAAGTTCAGCTTGTTACATTTCCATGTAAATTTTAACTATACTTGATTTATGCTCCATATTAAATGGACATAACACTTTCTTTCTAGTAGAACTGGATTATGGTGGATGGACATTTCTAACCTGCCTTTAGTCTCAGTACATCCCAGCAGGAGCACGTGACTGTGAGCCCAACAGACAATCCTCAATTGGTTGAGAAAATAAATCTTGCCACACTCAGGATTAGGCCATGACAGAATCATATTTAATGTTGGACACTGTGTTGCAGGTTTTGCAAATGTGGGCTGATTGGCTACAGTCAGTACATCGCTTCTTATATCGACTGAAGGGATATGTGTAGATATGACATGTTAAGCTTTAGAATGGACATTCGTACCTGGCATTGAAACTGATACATCGCGTTATTGGTTTGTGTGATGGGCAGAACATGTTTTTGGCTTGATGGAAGCATCTTGTTAATAGCAAACATCACTCACATGCTGCTGCATTGTAGCAGTATAAAACAGCTAGCTTCGCCTGCTGCTCAAACTTATGAGATACCTATCTTTCCAGAGTAATCTCACGTAAACTGGGCACTCGCAACAGTGTTCAATATTCAATCTGATTCTGTAATTGCAGATAATAACAAAGGCACAAAGAATTATGTTGATAACAAATTTAAGATTGTTAGTTCGACTCAGTGTTGTTCAATTGGGCACTGGAAGATAGATACATGTAATGTAGTGGGCCTTGTTCATTGCGGACAAAGTGCACATACGCACACTGCATCTGTTTCAACTGAATAAAATGAATGTTGGTCATTCACTAGTTCTTTTCTCAGGTCAATGCCCCGTCTACAGTCAAATTCTCTGGCTTAAAATTTAAAGACTGTCATTTAACGGTCAATCATTAATTGATGCATTCTCCATGGTAACATGTCTACCACAGTCCATTTGCCAGTTAATTTGTCCTCTCCTCCCATGCAGCATAAATGTTATTTGGTATTCTTGTCAATTAACGAGTGAGAAACAAAAATCTTCAATAAAATGTGCCTTTTTTCAGTGTTCAAATTTTGTAATAATAAGTGACTATCCACAAATTACTTGGAAAAAGACTGAATGTATGGTTGCTGTGATTGCAACTTGCTCGGAGTAAGGTCAATTAAGAAGAAAAAGTTATACAGACGGATTTAGATCAGTTATGTAACTAGATGAAAAGTTTGCACCATAAAACATTGGATTAATCTGAACTTGGCCACTTTGGCAGAAAGAATCAAAAAGCAATATATTATTTGAGATTGACAGCAAAACTCTACAATGCAGAGGGCCTGGGTCACCTGGTACATAAATCACAAAAGTTAGGGTGCAGCTGCAGCAAGCACTTAGGAAGGCAAATGGAATGTTGGAGAATGCATTATAACACATGAAAGTTTTGTCCAAAATGCTGACAGAAACATTGAACCCAGATTTCCTGGAGTTTCAACAAATAAGAGGTGGCCTTATCAAAACATAAAAATTGGAGGAGACTTGACACTTGAGACGACGTTTTTCCTTTTGAGGGAGACTAAAACTGTGGCGGGGGAGTCACAATTTAAAAATAAGGAGTCACCCATTTACGATAGAGATGAGGAGCATGTGTGTGACAGTTGCAGATCAGTAAAATTATCATCCTCAAAGCAGTGGAAGCTGGGTCATTGAATATTTTCAAGGCCAGACTAAATGGATTCTTGACTAACAGGAGGTTGAAACATATAAAAGGTAGACAGAAAAGTGGAATTAAAGCCGTAATAAATCAGTAAAGAAAGGGTGATTAACAGTGCAATCAAAGAGCATTTGTTAGATTAGATTAGATTCCCTACAGTGTGGAAACAGGCCCTTCGGCCCAACCAGTCCACACCGACCCTCCAAAGAGGGCTACTAAGACTGAACCTCATGACAGCCTTGGTCTGAACATGGACAAGAGTGTTAAATCCCATAGGTAAGATGAAAGTGACTGTCCTTTGCATCAAGCCAGCATCTGACTGAGTGTGGCTCCAAAGAACTTTAGCAAAATTACTGTCTTGGGAACTTTGCAGGAATTCCTCAGGTTAGGATCCTGGGCCCAACTGCCTTAAGTGATTTCATCAATGACCTTCCCTCTATCACAAGGTCAGAAGTGAGGATATTCCCTGATGATTACATAATGCTCAGCACCATTTGTGACCCCTTAGATATACAGGGACTAGGCAATGACCAACTCCAACAAAGAAAAATTTAACTATCTTCCCTCGACATTCAATTGCATTACCTTTACTAGTAGCACTATGGGTCTATCTACAGCACACAGACTGCTGCAACTCACCACAACCTTCAAGGGCAACTAGGTACTGGCAATATTAGCTGGTCCAGCCAAAGCCCACAATCCATGAGAGAATATAAAGAAATCAAATCAGCTATGATCTTAATAAATGACAGAGTAGGCACAAGGGCCCACTCCTATAAATTTGTATTTATGGTTATTGTACATCATTCGCTTCACGATTATAGTAATACTACAGTATTTGAAACAACCCAGCATTTCAAAATGACTGACTTTTTTAAAAAGTTCATATGAAGAAAGCCTTGCCGTACCATTAGATGTTTGAAAACTTTGAAGTACAGATTATGACAACAGAAATACAGAATTTACAATTTTCTCTGATCAATCTGAGTCATTGTCACATGAAGTTTGTGTATAATACATGGCCAAGTGTGGTAAGTTAGTGTTAAACTGGCATTGCTTACTTGCAAGCCACAAGACATTGTCGTAAGGAGAATTCAGAATATTGAGCTTCAGCTCTCCTAATTGTATTTGAGCCACTCCAAGGCACTGCAGCAAACCAACTTTTCAACACGACCTCATGTAGAAGAGTGTCAACAGGTGCGAGGTTAGACCATATAAATCTATTGGCGCCAACATTCATCATCATCTCTTCAGCAGAAACTTTAAAAGGCAGAAGTATCCCAGATCAGTGAGGAGCATTTGCCCAAGTTTGAATTCTTTGGCAAATAGCAAAATTCAAGTGAGTCACCTTCGATATTCTCCAATAAAGTGTACCATAGATGCAAAGAAGTTCACCATCTCACCTTTGGAATCGTTACTGGGGTCAAGTACATTTTGACCATAATGTGGCATTTTTGGATTTTTTCTTTAAAAACGTACCTTTGTGTTGGCCCATCATCTCCTCCGTGATCTATGTGGAGCTAAAAATAGGAACCAGGAAATATTTATCAATCCTGCAATTCTAGAAGCTGCAATGGAGCTTCGACTCTTGTAAATTGCACAGTGAAGCACATTTGGTTAGTGGGTCCTGATTTATATTACACAACAAAGGATATAAATCAAGAGTTCCTCATAAAGATTAACTGTAAACTTGGGGAGAAACGAACTAACAAGCAAGTGTTCCCAGTGGTCTAGTTACATGGTAAAACCAAATTCAAATAGACAGTGTATTCTGCAGATCATGTAGCATTTCCTTTGCTAATCTCAGGTCTTTCATTGATAAGCAGAAGCTTCATGCAGAATAAGTAAGAGGAAGACAGAAAGGATGACTATGAGAGGTTTACTCCAGTAAAAATAATGGCAAAGTTTTTCGAGGAGATGTATAAAAAGCTTAGACAATATGCGGTTATCAGAGGTTGGCTCAGACCTCACCATGTCAATAACACACTTGAAAACATATTTACTGCACATGTCGTATCTGTTGGACAAAATCAAAACCTTTGTACTAATTTATTAGCTTTCATTACGCACAAGAATACAGACACACACTGGGCTTTCAAACAAGCAATTGACTTTTACTGGTTAATTCCTCAGAATATTCCCTGAACTTGAGTCAATCTGCCTGCTTTAAAACTATACAAAGTCTGCAGTTCGAAAACAGAAAACAGGGGGAATAAGCCACTTTACACATCAAGCCCACTCTGCCATTCAATATAATCATTGCCATTCCTCCATCTCAATGCCATATTCCCACACCAGTTGAGATCTTTATCCTCAAGAACTCTATTTCTTTCCTGAAACACACTCACTAAACGGCCTTATAAGCTTTGTTTGGTAGTGAATTCCACAGCTTCACCACCCTTTGAATGAAGAAATTTCTCATTCTTGTCCAAAATATCTTACCCTGTTTCCTGAGACTCATACAACAATCTGCATGCTAATGAGCCATCGCAACATCTGCTTTCTGGTAAGTACATCTTTTCTTGTTTGATTGTGAGAGTTTCAGGAAACAGAAAAGGAAAAAGAGGGAGAGACTTTCAAGACCCAGTGAGGAAAAGGGACAAGTTTTACAGCGAATGATGCTTGAGATGAAACTGAAATCATTGAGTTAGTAGGTGTGAGAATGGACCTCAGGAGACAGCTCGGGGTGGCTGGACAATCTACACCATTTCAGCTAAGGTGGCAGTGTGGCAGGAGGCTGGAAAATGGCCATCTGCTCTGCAGCGTCTCACAAAGTTGGTCCCTTTTTTTTCCCTGAAAGCTGTTCCTTGGCTCAAGGATACTCTGTCCTTGATTTTTTTCAGAGGGCTAATAAACTGGGCCAGGCTCCGACCTGTCTGATTTGGTACAGAGATGAAAAGGATTTTGAGAGGCAGTTTGTTTATATGTAAACAGATGAGACTTCAAGACAAAGTGATCATGTTTTAGAAGTGGACTGTATGAAGAAAGGGGAGTGGTCAGCTCTTTAGCTGAGCTGAGCAGTTTAGTTCAGTCTTGAAGTGGTGAGGTGTTCAACAGGGATCTTTGTGGAAACTCTCTCTCTCTCTCTTTCTGCCCTTCAACGTCAAACTGTAAGCATGTGTACCATTTATACTGGTGTTTAAAGGGATTTTGCTTATTGGGACTGTTGTGTATATTTGGAACAGCACCTTTAAGTCTGGTTGGACAGGTTGCATTCTCTCTAGAGGTTCTTTATTCTGTTCTTTGTGTTTCATTGCATTATTTTGTGAATAAATTTTTGTCTGTTTTAAAATCTAGTCATCAACCTCGTTAACTTACTCTGGGTAATTTTCAAATTACAAAGTTATGGTCTGAGCTGCCTGCTTAAGAATGTTTTGAGTGGTCTCCCCTTAGTTCTTAACAAGAGACTGAGAGCAGCTATCAGCAATAATGTGGCTCAGAGAATTTTCTCTGGATTTGAAAAGGCACAAAGTAGGCCATTAAAAAAAACTTTAAAACAGACAAATGAAATGATCCAGAACCCCAATTAGTGAACAACTCCCATGACCTGAACAGGACCATTCCCATGCAGCAAAAGTGATAGTGAGTGAGACACTCCACACAGTCAAACAGCCTGGAAGCTCAGGTGTGCGAGAATCAGAGAATTAATTGAAAGAATGAGCACAGATTGGTTTTCTTAATGACTAGACAAAAGTGTGATTCCATTGTAATAACACGCAGTTTTACCTTGTGCATGTTACGCAGGTCAATCCAAGTTCCAGGGTCTGAATTACTTTCTTTATGTCTCGTCTGTTCAATTAGGTCGTTCTGTTCCCCTGAGTGTGTGGTGGCAAGATGGCTGCCTGGTGCAATGTTCTGGCAGTATACCTTTAATTAAAAATAAACAGACTATTGTTGTTTACCACTTTTCTCCTTTGACTATATTCAGTTCTGATGTTCCAAATAATGAAACACTTTAAGATGAGAACCACAAAATATCCAGTCTCTGATTAAATGGCCATGGTGTACAATATGGATTGCCCTCAAACTGACTAAAGAGGGGAATACAATTAAAGAGTGAATTGCCTCCTCCTACTCCTCGTTCTTATGTGCTTTGTCTTTACACAAACATATTTGCCCTGTCCTCTCAGAGTTTCCAACTTGAATCCCTCCCACTGCCCTGACACAGATTTTCTTTTTCTTCCTACATCACTGATCTCCAAATGGACCATCATATCCGGCAGTAAAATTAACGGCTCTTTCTGAACATAGAAGAGAATAATTGCACAGGAACAAGTCTTTTAGCCCAACATGTCTGTGCCAACCATCATGACATTCTCACCTAATTCTGATCCTAAATCAAGAATCAATGATGTCCAAATTCCTGCTGACCAATCAGAGACTGACAGCTCAGCACAGAAAGGATTGGAAACCATGGGAATGTTCCTGGAGTTACGCATTAAATTGGACAACATGGCACTGGAACAGCTCAGTGAGAAAGGAAACTGTACTCATGGTTCCTGACCCCTGTAATCAGGCTGGAAGTGAATGCATTTCGAAGGTCAGAAATTAATGAATGTTAGCAATGAGAATACTTACAATGTTGTCACAATTAGGTTGTATTAAACACCTCCAAAGTAAGTGAATAATATTCACATGGATGTGCGAAATATTTTACCATTTGATCCGATGAACAAGATTGTTATACCAGATCGGAGCTCCATCCGTACCCCATTTCTCTCCCTGTTGGGAGGTTTCCTTCGTGCAATAGCAGCAGTGAGATTGAATCTGTTTATAAAGAACAGGGTCCATTCACAATCACTGGCAGCTTTCAAATAGGAACACAATCGAGGTTTGTTCAGGAGTGACATTGAGGGACAGAGAGACAACAAAACTTGTGATTGTTTGATCTTATTCACCTCTGAATGTCAATGGAACTTTCTGGAAGAGCTCTTTCCTTACTGCTTGATCTACACAGACATTCCCCCAAGCCCTTATCTGGAGATGTTGTCTCTCTGAATAAGCACTGCATAGGTCCTGATAAAGGAGTATTGGTGTCAGGGAATACTGTAGATGAATTAGAGAGATAATGGAACTTGTGAATGTGTGATCTTATTCATCTCCCAGTGTCAGCGAAACTTTCTGGAGAGTATAAAGGAAGTAGGAGTATACTTAAGAGGGAAATCAGGAGGGCAAAAAGGGGACATGAGATGGCTTTGGCAAATAGAATTAAGGAGAATCCAAAGGGTTTTTACAAATACATTAAGGACAAAAGGGTAATTAGGGAAAGAATAGGGCCCCTTAAAATCAGCAAGGCGGCCTTTGTGTGAAGCCGCAGAAAATGGGGGAGACACTAAATGAGTATTTTGCATCAGTATTTACTGTGGAAAAGGATATGGAAGATATAGACTGTAGGGAAACAAATGGTGACATCTTGCAAAATATCCAGATTACAGAGGAGGAAGTGCTGGACGTCGTGAACCGGGTAAAGGTGGATAAATCCCCAGGACCTGATCAGGTGTACCCGAGAACTCTGTGGGAAGCTAGAGAAGTGATTGCTGGGCCTCTTGCCGAAATATTTGTATCATCTATAGTCACAGGTGGGGTGCCGGAAGACGGGAGGTTGGCAAACATGGTGCCACTGTTTAAGAAGGGCAGTAAGGACAAGCCAGGGAACTATAGACCAATGAGCCTGACCTCGTGGTGGATAAGTTGTTGGAGGGAATCCTGAGGGACAGGATGTACATGTATTTGGAAAGGCAAGAACTGATTAGGGATAGTCAACATGGTTTTGTGCGTGGGAAATCATGTCTCACAAACTTGATTGAGTTTTTTGAAGAAGTAACAAAGAGAATTGATGAGGGCAGAGTAGTAGATGTGATCTATATGGATTTCAGTTAGGCATTCGACAAGGTTCCCCATGGGAGACTGATTAGCAAGGTTAGATCTCATGGACGACAGGGAGAACTAGCCATTTGGATACAGGACTGACTCAAAGATAGAAGCAGTGAGTGGTGGTTTTTCAGACTGGAGGCTGTGACCAGTGGAGTGCCACAAGGATCTGCACAGGGTCCTCTACTTTTTGTCATTTACATAAATGATTTGGAGGTACAGTTAGCAAGTTTGCAGATGACACCAAAATTGGTGGTGTAGTGGATTACCTCAGATTACAACAGGATCTTGACCAGATAGCCAATGGGCTGAGAAGTGGCAGATGGAGTTTAATTCAGATAAATGCGAGGTGCTGCATTTTGGGAAAGCAAATGTTAGCAGGACTTATACACTTGATGGTAAGGTCCTAGGGAGTGTTGCTGAACAAAGAGATCTTGGAGTGCAGGTTCATAGCTCCTTGAAAGTGGAGTCGCAGGTAGATAGGATAGTGAAGAAGGTATTTGGTATGCTTTCCTTTATTGGTCAGAGTATTGAGTACAGGAGTTGGGAAGTTGTGTTTAAGCTGTACAGGACATTGGTTAGGCCACTGTTGGAATATTGTGTACAATTTTGGTCTCCTTCCTATCGAAAAGATGTTGTGAAACTTGAAAGGGTTCAGAAAATATTTACAAGGATGTTGCCAGGGTTGGAGGATTTGAGCTATAGGGAGAGGCTGAACAGGCTGGGGCTGTTTTCCTTGGAGCGTCGGAGGCTGAGGAGTGACCTTAGAGAGGTTTACATAATTATGAGGGGCATGGATAGAGTAAATAGGCAAAGTCTTTTTCTGGGGTCGGGGACTCCAGAACTAGAGGGTATAGGTTTGGGATGAGATGGGAAAGATATAAAAGTGACCTAAGGGGCAACCTTTCCACACAGAGGGTGGTACGTGTATGGAATGAGCTGCCAGAGGATGTGGGGGAGGCTGGTACAATTGCAACATTTAAAAGGCATTTGGATGGGTATATGAATGGGAAGGGTTTGGAGGGATATGGGCCAGGTGCTGGCAGGTGGGACTAGATTGGGTTGGGATATCTGGTCGGCATGGACAGGTTGAACTGAAGGGTCTGTTTCCATGCTGTACATCTCTATGACTCTATAACTCTTTCCTTACGGATTGATCTGTCCAGACATTCCCCTGAGACTCTGGTCGAAGTCATCATTACGTCATGACACAACAGTGTTATACATGCTGCTGATGTTCATTCGATCAGTCGACATCATGTCCCAGTCTTAATCCATTTTCTGTATGTGTTTTATGCGTTGTAAACGTGATGGTTCTGAAAGGGTTAATACTCATGTCACATTGGCTCTACCCATTCTACTGACATCACACACTGTCTGTGGATGGAGACAAAGAGTTCTGCTCCAGGTTATAGAGGGAGCAACTATATCTGTAACAGCTCCCTCAGGTCCTAGTAATTGTTCCTGACTAAATGTAATTGTTGTTATCATTTAATAACCTTCTTGTTATTAAAGAACAATGCATTGTCTGTGGATGCTCTTATGCAAGGCTCACTATTTGACAGCCTATGACCAGTGAGGTACCATAGGGATCAGTGCTGGGAACATAACTGTTGACAATATATCTTAATGACTTGGGGGAAGGAAGGGAACGTACTGTAGCTATATTTACAGTTAACATTAATGTTAGGGCTGCCCATGACAGAACAGCATAAAATGGCTGAAAACCCCAACAAGCTTTGCAGTAACATACATTGTATAATGTGGGAAGCATTTGTTTCATGTGGTATCAGCACAGAGTACAATGACTGCTTGTTTTCACTGTAAGACTGGATATGCAACATTCTTTGCTATCCTAAAGATAAGAAGGTCCTGAAAAAGGAGTATTGGTGTCAGGGAATACTGTAGATGAGATTTAAGAGATAATGGAACCTGTGAATGTGTAATCGTATTCATTTCCCAATGTCAATGGAACTTTCCAGAAGAACTCTTTCTTTACGGATTGACTTGTCCAGAGATTCCCCTGCGATCCTTGTCGATCTCATCATTACATCATGACACAACAGTATTATACATGCTGTTGATGTTCATTCTATCAGTCGACACCATATCCCAGTCTTAATCCATTTTCTGTCCCTGTTTTATGATAAATCCTGAAAGATTTCACACTAATTAGTTACTTTTCTTTCACATTTTTTCTGTTCAGTTATAATACAAGTAGGTTTTGATTAAGATTCTTCAAGATATAATCATAGATACAGTTTCCAAGTAAATTATAAATTTAACAAACATCCATAAAAAATCATGAAAGAAAACATTAGAAAGAAAGGTTTTAAAAACTAATTAGGAGTATTGAAGAGAAGCCTCCTTATCTGTAAGAAGCACAGTATGTAAGAACGTTTGAATTGTGAGAAACCTGAAAGAAGACTGTTACAGCCTTGTCCAAGAGAGCCCACACAGATATCACAGTTGAGAGAACTATAAAGAGCTCAATTTCTCACAGACTAAAATGGCCTGATCAGATCACAGCAAAGAGTAATTATTAGTATGGAGGGATGTACTAAAAATCCAATTAAAGTTGGAGAATGAAACACCCATTAACTAGTCATGTTTAGGGGGAGGGAGAATGTGCAGCCAAATTAATGCAACAAGAAAAATGTACAAGAGACCATTTAAAATTAGAGTGTCATTGACTTTTCTTCTGATCTGAGCTGACAATTCAAAGGGCGACTGGGCCTCACATTAAGGCCAGATTCAGGGTAGCCTTTGGCCTCTCCCTGCATTGTCCTGGTCATTGCATGAAGAAATGACCACATGCCTTGAACTCTGCTGTCTCCTGAAAATGGATTATCGCCATCAACTCACTCCTACAATTAGGTGGGAAGGCAGGATGTGAGAGGGATACAAACAGATGGACATTGATAGGTGATGCAAAAGGTTGGCAAATGGTGCATAACGTGGGAAAATGTGAAGTTGTTCATTTTGGAAGGGAGAACAAAAGAACAGAATATTTAAATGGAGACAAACTGCAGAAAGCTGTAACACAAAAGGTCTTGGGAATACTTGTGCATGAAACACTGAAAGCTCACCAACAGGGTCAGCAGGTAATCAGAAATATTAATGGAATGTTGTCCCTTATTTCAAGGGGCTGGGAGAATAAGAGTAGAGACGTCTTACTGCAACTAGTGAGATCATATTTGGAGTTCTGTGAGCAGTTTGCTTGCCTTATTTGAGGAGAGATGTCATTTTGGTGAAGGCAGTTCAGAGAAAAGTTCATGAGGATGATCCCTGGAGGGATTGTCTTAAGAGCAAAACCCAAACTGTTTGGGATTCTACTCAATGGAGTTTAGAAGAATGAGTGATGATCTCATTGAACCATAAAGGATTGTTCAGGAGTGTGACAGGGTAAATGTTTGTTTAAAGAATTTTCAAGGATCAGGCTCGCAGGAAAGTAGTCTGACACAGAACAAACGACCGAGAGACGAGTCTGCTAGAATATAAGTGTTTTATTCCCCGCAGCGTCGCCACAACCAGGTCTCGTACTTACAACGGGTCTGGTTTTATACTCACTCTACGTGTTACCGAACTGGGAGCCGTCAGTTCTCGTAGAGCGGTTGCCAACAACCCACGCTCGGCGGTTAGACGTAACCCGGAGCAGACTCTACCGAACTGGGGACTTTCCCAGCTTATATACTCTTTCGAGATCTAAACATTCATGCGAACAACAGGGCAAGACTAAGCAACACCTTCCATTCCGGTAACATATTCATGCGAACAACAGGGCAAGACTAAGCAACACCTTCCATTCCGGTAACATATTCATAATAAGATTCACACATGTATTGGGACATAATTTTAACCCTTTCACCACATTCCACTGATTGGCCCAATACATGTGTTACATCATGCCCATATATATTTTTTCCAACAAGCGTCTACGTACACGCCAAATATACAAGCAAGTCAGGATATTACAGCATGTTAAGATCACCAGGACTCCTACCAGGATCGATAAGGGTGGGAATAGGAACTTCCCCGCAGTGGAGGACATACCACTCAACATATCCCACCAATGATGAGCTGACTCTACTTCCACTACATGGGCAGCGTGTACTACCTCCTGTCCATGTATAAAGGTAGACACTGTAACCTTGGTGACATTGGTTTGATGCTTTCGTAATATCTGCTTAAGCTCCTCGGATCGGTCCAATGCTTGCTTAAACCGATCCAGGGAAATGTTCCAAGGATTCATCAGCACTTTCCACTGCATCTTGGTAAAGTGGTGAGCACTGCTATAATTGGTTAACAGATAGGTCTGATTCTGCCATTGCCACTGATAGACATTTGAGAGGCATCCCGAGAACGGTACTGTGGGAAGCGTAGGATGTGGGTTATTGGTAGCCACACAGAGCGTGTGTGGCCCAATCTGCCACATCATGTCCCTTGGAGTTTCAACAGTCCATTCGCACAGGGCCGTTCCCTTAGTCAAGCAAGGGTCCCGATATCTGTCCATCAGTAGGCAAGTTTTTCCCTGATCAGTCTGTTCACAAGCGGACAGATCATAGGTAATATTGGTATCTGGGCTAAACCACTGCCCCCTTGTCTTCAGAAAATAATATCCAGAAGATGTAATCACTGGTAATACATAATATCGACAGACCGTAACAGTGTGGGTTACATTCATGGTAACAAAGTATCCTCTACACATAGTTGCGTTACACCATGTTCTTTCTGGATGGGTTATCATCCACAATTTCTCAGATACATTCCATATTCCCCTCCACGCTTGTACATTAGGGGATGTTACCGTGCGCAAGAATCGTTCTTTCTGCATCTGTGCATGCAACATGTTAATATGACAGGCAGTCCAATTTAATTGAGCTGTAATGTTCTCAAACAGTTGTTGAGTAGCGTTCCAAACATTCAGTTCCCATTGTAGGGATTGCATCAATATTTTAGCTGTTTCTTCTTGAGTCATCATCACAGAAGGCATCCATCTCCCGATGGTGTGCAGCCCTTGTGAAGTAGCCTGTCCTGTGTTGGATAATTTAGTACGGGTTACCTCAGAGTCAATAGCATTTGAGATACCCATGACAGTTCCTGCACCTCCTAGTAGAGTGTCATACCATGCACGCCGCCTCCTCTTATGTTGGCATTCTGGGATAGCCGGCAGCCGCACCTGCCAGTGAACATCAGTGTGCAGTACTGCCTGGGCCATCTGCTGACAAGTTGACATAATGGGAGCCAACTGTGTGCGGTGCGCGTCAGAGACGTTAGGGCGCACCAAGATCAGCCATAACATTCGAGTCCGGTTTTGAATAACTGTTCCATTGCTGATCCAGATGTCCTCATCTCCAGTCGTGATGTTCCATCGTGTCCCGTTTGAGCTTTCACATTCACGAGCGGTTATATTCCAATGACACATATTCACTGTTGCATTCAACATCAATGTACAGTTAGGGGTTATCAAAGTTACATTTCTCCCCTTATAACATCGTACACAAGTATACATTTGACAATCACTCGTGAGATCTAAAATTGTACACTATTGATTTGCCACGCACTTAAAATCATCTTGCTGTCGTTCCTCACTACTAATTTTCCAACCTACATTTTGTTTCGATAAGGGTACCAACGACTGAGCTGGCACACTCCTCCAGACTGATTCCCCAGGATACATAATGGTGACCAGACTGTCTTTTCCTTGGGCTATGATCTCTGCCGGTTTGGGGGGACCAGTTGTCTGGCGTACCCATACCTTGGCACCCTTAGTGTCAGTAGACCCAAATTCCCCCGTCCCACGCTCAGTAACCTTAACGGGAGCTCCCGTCTCTTCCACCATTGTAAGGTTACATGGTTTAATAACTAATTGTGCTATTCTGTCTCCCTTCTGTATCACATAAGGTTCAGATGTGATGTTGACCAGGACTACTCCCAATTCTCCTTGGTAGTCCGCGTCAATTACTCCTGCCATTACATCAATCCCCTTTAGTGACAATCCCGATCGCGGGAGGATATGCCCATAGGTTCCAGGGGGACAAATCAATCCTAATCCGGTCTTAATCACCGTAGGTTTTTGTTGGACCAAAGTCTGTGTAGTTAACGCTCGTAAGTCCAGTCCAGCCGAAGCCGGTGTGGCCCTTACGGGAATATTAGCTTCCTTAGCAAATTTCCACATTTTAATAGGCTGTGCCTTTGGGGTATCACACACCCGTATCATCCGATTCAAGGGCGTCACCCCGTTTCCCAATGGGCGGTTATTAATTTGCTTTACTACCCGAATCAATTGTTTCTTCCAACCTGTTAAATTATTACATCCTCCTGCCTTTCGCAGGGAGGATTTTAGAAGCCCGTTCATTCGTTCAATAAGTCCCGCAGCTTGCAGATGGTAGGGCACGTGATAAATCCACTCCACATGGTTATCATGACACCACTGCTTCACCATCCCTCCTGTGAAATGGGAGCCATTGTCACTCTGGACCTGTATGGGCAATCCATAAAATTGTTCGATCAAATCTAAACACCGTAAGGTAGCCTGTTGGTTGTTATGTCGACAGGGATGGGCTACCAAAACCCCAGACATAGTGTCCACAGCTGTACATATATGGTTACATCCTTGTGAGGAAGGTAATGGACCCACAAAGTCCATTTGCCAGCTCTGTCCCGGTCCCTCTCCTCGGTGTATATGTCCCATCATATGTTGGGGCACTCCCTGCCGTTGATGCTGACACTGCTCGCATTGATTTACTGCAGTCTTGACATCATCTACCATAAGATCTATTCCCCGATCTCGAGCCCACTGCAAGGTTCCTTGCACTCCCCAGTGTCCGGCCTTAAGGTGTGCCCATCTAGCCAAGTCCACTGAGGTGCCCCTTTGTACACTCATGGCTCGGACAATGCCGTCTACATATCGGTTATGTAAAGCTTCCGCATCATTTCGGGATGTATGAGCGTCTACATGGGTAATATATATATCTAGATGTCGAGCCTTCTCCCATATATCTTCCCATAATTGTTTACCCCATACCTCCCTATTCTGAATCATCCACTGATTGGCCTGCCAAGTTGGCATCCATTGGGTCATGCCATTAACCACTGACCAGGAGTCAGAAAACAAATAAACTCCCATGACCCCCGCTTGCATGACCACCATATGTACTGCTTTTAATTCTGCCCACTGACTACTTTTCCCCTCGCCTAGTTCTTCTAGGGTTATACCTTGTTTCGGATTAAAAGCGGCAGCTTTCCATCTACGTTGTCCTGCCTTCCATTGGGCTGACCCATCTACAAACCAAGCCGTGGTTTGTTCATCCAGGGTCAGTTCATCATACCGTTTGCCCATCTTGACGGGTGATTCTTTATACTCAATCACCTCAAACCGCTTTTCCCCTTCCTCAGGGGCCTCCGCCACTTGCTCATGCAGGACTGACACTCCCTTTTGTCCAGTCCGCACTCTTTCTGACACGTACCATTTCCATTAGATAATGCTGCTCTCTTGGGCGGTTCCTATCCTGTGGGTAGTGGGGTCACTGAGTACCCACGGGAGGATAGGAATAGCTGTTCTCATGATCACTTCATGTCCAATAGTTAGAGCTTCAGTTTCCACCAAGCTCCAGTAACATGATAACAATTGTTTCTCAAAGGGGGTGTATCGTTCCCCTGCCGGGGGCAATTTCTGGGACCAAAATCCCAATGGCTTACGAGTTCTCCCTTGTTTTTGCCATAAACTCCAATTGGCGTAATCCCCTTGGGCTGAGATCTGCAATTCCACAGGTCCTGACTGTATCTTTCCCAAAGATACAGCTTGCTGTATGGCTTGTTTGGCCATCTCAAACGCAGTTTGATGGGCCTCCGTCCATTCAAATGCTGCCTTTTTCCTCGTAACTTGATACAAAGGTTTCAAAATTTGTCCTAAATGGGGAATATGCTGTCTCCAGAATCCAAATAGACCAATAAATTGCTGCACATCCTTCTTAGTATGAGGGACGGCAAAGGCCTGAATCTTATTCTTAGCTTTCTCAGTGATTTCTCTTTCACCTTTGTTCCACACAATCCCTAAGAATTTTACCGTTTGGGAGGGACCTTGGATTTTGGCCGGGTTGAACTCCCATCCATATCCCCGCATATGCTGAACCAGTCGGTCCAGCAGTTCCTGAACCTGTTTTTGGCTTGTTCCTTGTATCATTATGTCATCAATATAGTGTGAAATCATCACCTCATCAGTGGTGAAGTCTTCTGTCAGCTCAGAAAATTCCGCAGGAGGCTGAGCCCGCGGTAATTCATGCATAATTGCCTCCCCCTGTTCATTCCGTATGGGATTCCCTTCCCCATCTAACATTACTTTCCGCTGCACCGGGAGGCGTCACTGGACTTGTTTTCTCCTAACTACTGGTTTAGCCTGGAGTACGGGTGGGTCATCTTCATACAGATCATCTGAATCTCCCCAAATATTTCCGTCCCAATGGTCGATATCCCATCGATCCCCATTATTTAACTGGGCTACAAACTCCCGTACTTGTACTGGGTCCGGGGTTCGAGGGACCTTCCTTTTCTCTTTCCGTTTCTTAGCAGACAGATACATAATAGTTCGTCCTGCTAGTTCAGTTAATGCTGTCAATTCAGCCTTTAACTTCATAATTTCCTGCCTCAACATAGAGGCATTTCCCGAACTGAGTCCCTGCTCATGTTTCAGGAGGGCTAATTCTGCTTCAGCTTTTTGGCGCTTGTCTGACTGTTGTCTACAAGCCGCCGCACATGCCCACATCCTCCGCTGTACCCCAGGCAAGGGGTTCTTCGGCAGGACTGAGATCTTCTCAAGGGTGGACAGCAGCGACCCTGGGGTTCCTACGCCCTCGGCCTCCCAGTTCTCCGGTCGCCCCCCACCATTTCTCAAACAAACTGCCACGTCATGCCACGGTCCATGCCATCCCGGGACGGTCGGGACCTCCACAGTTTGTTCTTCTGGTTTCTTAGCCTTTTTCCCAAACATTGTTCTGTATCAAAATCTTTCCTCAATTGCGATTGATCCTGCCGACTACGCCAAAAATGTTTAAAGAATTTTCAAGGATCAGGCTCGCAGGAAAGTAGTCTGACACAGAACAAACGACCAAGAGACGAGTCTGCTAGAATATAAGTGTTTTATTCCCCGCAGCGTCGCCACAACCAGGTCTCGTACTTACAACGGGTCTGGTTTTATACTCACTCTACGTGTTACCGAACTGGGAGCCGTCAGTTCTCGTAGAGCGGTTGCCAACAACCCACGCTCGGCGGTTAGACGTAACCCGGAGCAGACTCTACCGAACTGGGGACTTTCCCAGCTTATATACTCTTTCGAGATCTAAACATTCATGCGAACAACAGGGCAAGACTAAGCAACACCTTCCATTCCGGTAACATATTCATAATAAGATTCACACATGTATTGGGACATAATTTTAACCCTTTCACCACAATGTTGAGATGATGTTCCTCCTCATGAGAGACTCTAAGACTAGACGGCAGAGTCTCAGAATAAAAGCTCCCCACTGTAAGCCTGAGATGGGGAGGTATTTCTTCCTCTAAGGGTTGTCATTCTTTAGAACTCCCTGCCCCAAAGAGCTGTGGAGGAGGAGGCCTTGTGTATATATAAGGCTGAGGGAGATTCTTGATCAGTCAGGGAACCAAGGATTATGGAGAAAAGCAGGAACATGGACATAAGGGATGTGGGATCAGCCATGATCCTATTCAATGGCAAAGCATGCTGGAGGGCCTGAACAGCATACTCCTGTTCCTATTTCCTACAGTGTAAATGAGAAATTCAAACAGATCCCACCTGATAATACCCACCCTATCAGTCTACTCCTGATCCTCAGTCAGGGTGATGGAAGGTGTCATCAATGGTACTATCAATGCAGCACCTGGTTAGCAATACTCTGCTCCCTGATACTCAGTTTGGGTTCTGCCAGGGTCACACAGCTCCTGACTTCATTCCAGCCTTGGGTCAACCATGGACAAAACAGCTGGGTTCGGGAGATGAGGTGAGAGTGACTGCCCCTGATATCAAGGCCATGTTTGACCAAGTGTGACATCAAGGAGCCCGGACAAAACTGGAATCAATAGGAATAAGGGAGAAGACTCTCTGCTGGCTGGAGTCATAACTGCTCCATAGAAAGATGGTTGTGGTTGTTGGAGATCAGTCATCTCAGCTCCAGGACATCTCTGCAGGAGTTCCCCAAGGTCATGTCTTAGGTTCCACTTTGAGCTGTTTCAATAAAAGACTTGTCTTCCATCATTAGGTTAGAGGTGGGAATGATTGTAGATGATTGCACAATGTTCAGCTCCATTCACAGCTCCTCAGGTACTGATGCAGACCATGTCCATGGAGCATCAAGACCTGGACAATATCCAGGCTTGGGCTGACAAGTGTGAAGTGACATTGAAATCACACAATCCCAGGCAATGGCCCCTGAGAGAAGGCTGGGAGTCCTGCTGGCTCACGTTACCTTCTCAACTACTCCCAGGAGACTATCCTCTGTAAACAGGCTCTCTGACCTGCGAGCTGCTCTTCTACTCAATGCTGCAGTGAGCAGGCACTTCAGAGGGTTTCCGTGCAATTTAAAGTCAGAATGCAATCTCACTTTCAGAGACCTGTCCCGACACCCATCCAGGGCTGGAGGGCACTGGTCACATTGGTAATTCTCTGATTGTTCAATTATTGATGAGCATGGTCCTGACAGCACGGTCTCTGCTAATGAATTGGTGCTGGGGATGGGAGTGACAGCAGGATCCTCAGTAAACTGTGTCTTTCACAACATTGCTCAGCAAAAACTGAGTCTATTTAAACAGCTTCCTGCAGAAACAGTCAGCAGAATCAACTTAAAACCTCTCGAGAAACTATCGCAAACACACGACTCAACCTGCAATCAGATGACCCAATAAATGCAAGTCTAAATCCCAAACAGAGGGAGTGGAGGATAGTTACAGATGAATGGTGTGTGTGAAATAAACCCCAGCTCCGACAGGAGAGCAGCCTTCAGCTGTGATTGATGTGGAGATCTTCCATGTCAGCTCCATTCCAGCCATGAATCATGGTGTCACTCGATGCAGATATTATTGAGGGTTTGGAATTAAAGTGGGCACGGAGGTTTCGAGGCCCACTGCAGCTATACCCCCTGAAACCTCCACCCTTAAATTCACGTACTATCCAGTCATGATTCAACTCTGTTCATTAGGTAGGCTGGTAGTGAATTCATTTTCCACCTGACTCATCCTTTCCAACCAAGCAATAATCCTCAATCTATGTCCAGTGATGGTCACCTGGAAGACTGTAATTCAGGTGAGTCAGAATGAAATCTGACTCAGTCAATTGCCTGGGAAAGCAGTGAATGAACAGCGGGAGGTTCCGAAGTGGAGTTAATTGGGTCAAGACTAGACTCAGAGCTACAAGGGGAGAGAGGAGAAGACTCTAATACACAAGGAATTGAAGACACAGGTAAAAATCAAACATTAAAAGGAACTGCATGATCAATAGTTCAATAGAGAGGCAAGATGAATACAAAGAGTACAGGAGAAGAATGAAAAATATCAAAGGTCAAACAGAAAACGATGAAAATAGTTTAATGGCTAATCATGTTTTTAGGAACCAATGTTTGAAAAATGAAAACTAATAAGGAGAGGCAAAGTAAGAAAGAGGCTGATTGAGGAGCAACAAGGAAACTTCTTGTGGAGTTGAAGGACATGACTTTGTATCTGTCTTCATTAAAACAGATGATTCCAATGTCAGAGTAAAGGAGCCACAAACTGAGCAGCTCCAAGGGAACAGAGTGAGAATATAAAGGGACCCAGACAGAGGATCCTCAGAGCAATAATGTTCATGTCAAGCCACTTAGTGTGTTTTATAAGATTAAAGGCGTTATATATTTGCATGTGTTTGTTGTAAGGTGAGGGGACTTCCAGCATTAATAATGCAACAATCCCTTGAATTCCCATTGTTTCCATTATTATGGACTAGCCAGACCATTCAAAACATTCTTAAGTAGCAGCCCAGACTATAACTTTGCAATTTGTTTCAGTAAGTGTGCAGTGAAAATTACCCAGAGTAAGTTAGCAAGGTTGACTACCAGGTTTTAAACCAGGTAAAAATTTATTCACAAAATTAAACAATGTAACACAAAGAACAGAATAAAGAACCCCTACAGAACTCAGTCTATCCAAACTAGACATAATTATGTTGTTCCAAATATACACAACAGTCCCAATAATCAAACCCCCTGAAAAAACAGCAAAAATGGAACAAATGCTTACAGGTAGAAGTTCGAAGGGCAGAAGGAGAGAGAGAGAGAGAGAGAGTTTTGCAGCTGGTTTCCACACAGCTGAACTTCTAACTAGTTCTGGACTCATGTGCTCAGCCAGAGAGCTGACCACTCCCCTTTCATAATACAAGTCACTTCTAAATCATGAACACTTTGGCCTGAAGTTTCACCTGTTTACATATAAACAAAAGGCTTCTCAACATCCTTTATCATCTCTGGACCAAACTAGTCATCTCGGAGCTGGGAGCTTTTATGACTCCTCTGAAAGAAACCAATGGCATTGCCTCCTTTCAGGAAAAAGGGACCAGCTTTGTGACACCTCCTGCACTTTAAAAAAAAACATCATGACCAAAATGTGACCTCATTTTTATCACACTTCAAAAATAAACTAATTAGTAGTCTAAAACACATGTATACACTATCCTCACTATACACATGCAACCATGCACAACCACAGGTGAATTCAGGCCGTGGCACACACGCCACCGAACGCCTCCGTATCTCATTCGAGTCTCGATAACGCATTGGCAATCATGCTTTCATGACCTGCCACATACACAATTGTCAAATTGAATGGCTGCAACAACATGCTCCAACTGAACAGTCTGGCATTTTTGTCTTTAACTTTTTCCACAAATGTCAATGGGTTATGCTCAGTTTATACATTTGTCTCAGATGCATTGCTGGTAATATAAACACTGAAACGTTGCAATGCCAACACCAAGCTTCTGAGGTAGAACAGAAATTTTTGCTCTAAATTCTGTGTGTTAAGGTTGAGCCTTCCACTATCACCTGATGAAGGAACGTCACTCCAAAAGCTAGTGTGTTTCCAATTAAACCTGTTGGACTATAACCTGGTGTGGTGTGATTTTTAACTTTGGATAAAGCTATGTCAGCTTCCTTATCTGTGTCTTTTGATCTCTCCTGCTTCAACTTGTGCCTCTATGATCTTGTGATCACACAGTCTGGGAAAATTCCTGGATAAACATCCTTCATTTCTTCAGTTGCCTGCGTCTCCTCTGGCTTTTCAACTAGAGTAGGCAGTACATCTATCAGTAAGTCAGCTATATCATTTGCAAGGACAAATTGTATTCCTGGAGCTGAAAGTTTGTCCAGTACTCCGACCACAAATTCTCCACTCTTCTCTGGACTCTCTAACCTCACTTTACATAATTGAGCACATTTTGTCTCACCATGAGTTCCTGTTACCAGTACATTTTCTGGCAATAGACCCTCAGGAGTACATATCTCCTCATTCTTCAGCATCACAGACTGAGAAGATCCTTAATATTGTAACCTCTTTACCTGCTACTCCTGGCCTATGTGAATAAACTTTACCCTTGCTTGTATATTTTTTAAGCAGATCTGTCACTTCCTCCTTAATCAACCTGAAATCATCTTGCACACTCTGAGGCTGTTGTCTAACTTCCCTTGTACTTTTTGTTACTAGTCCAACAAAACTCCCAGGCTTGTCCTGTTTTCTACATATGGCTTTCTCCTCGCCCACCAACACTGATTTTGTGTGGCCCACTTTATTCCAATGAAAACACTGGAGCTACTTAACTTGCTTGTCCCCCTCAAGGTCTTTTTTTACCCTGTGGTGAGTTATCCTTATGATCTTCACTGAGATCTACCTTTCCCTTTTCACATGAGGATTTCTCTTTGCCTAAATTTCTATCCCTCGTGGACTGAAATTGATTCTGGAAGCTAATCCATGTTTTATGGACCAGCTCATAATCATCAGCCACTTTAGCTGCTAACCTTCCCATTTTAACTCTCTGCTCTTCCACACGAGTTTGCACTACTTCCTCGCTGAGGTTACCTTCAGCTTTTATCTCCAGCCTTTTAAGTTGATTTTCTTTTTTAAGTGTCAGTTTCTGAAGTTCAAAAGCTCTCTCTTTTTCTCTCTGTTCTGCTGCTCTCTCTTTTCCCTCTCTTCTGCTGCTATGCTTTTTCCATGTCTTCTGCTTTCAATCATAACTCCAACTGTTTCATTTCTGCTGCCCTTTCCTTATCTCTCGCCTCTAACTCAAGCTGCTTCATTTGCAATTGAATTCTTGCCATCTCTAGAGATTCTGATGGTTTCGCTGGCAAGTTTAAATGCTGAGCTGCTACTGTAATTATCTCTCCTTTCCTCACAGAAGTAGGCAGGTCCAATCTCAGCTGATCTGCTAATTCCTGCAGCTTGGTCTTTATTCACCTTTTGCAAAACTCCCAAAGTCACTAGGACTTATAACAGCACACAAACCAACAGCCACACTCAGACAACAACTCACCAGAACGAAGGACCCGATACCCAACATGAGCAAAACTAATGTAGTGTACAAAATCCCATGCAAGGACTGCACAAAACACTATATAGGACAAACAGGAAGACAGCTAACGATCCGCATCCATGAATATCAACTAGCCATGAAACGCCACGACCAGCTATCCTTAGTAGCCACACACGCAGACGACAAGCAAAATGAATTCGACTGGGACAACACTACCATTATAGGGCAAGCCAAACAAAGAACAGCCAGGGAATTCCTAGAAGCATGGCACTCATCCACAAACTCCATCAACAAACACATCAACCTGGACCCAATATACCGGCCACTACAGCGGACAGCTGAAACTGACAAACGGAAGCGCCAGGGACAGGCCACTATAACTGCTGGAGGAAACACCACAGAAGCGCTTCACAGGAGCTCCCAAGCACTGAGGATGTCACCTAGACAGGGGATGAAACGTTTGCAACAAAAATTTCTGGCTCGGCGAACAGAACCACAACAAGAAAGGCAGCTTGTTCAATTATCACTGATTGTAGTAAAAGGCTCAGGCTGAAGCTTGATTGGACGGGATTGGTTGCAAGAGATTCACTGAGACTGGGTCAATGTTTTTCACTGAGAAAATGGATGCCTGAGTGAAGTCCTAATTAAACACCCGGAAGTCTTGCAGGAAACTCCAGGGACTATCAGAGGAGCCAAGGCCACCTTGCAAGTTAATCAAGAAACAACTCAGTGATTGTGCAAGGCCCACCCAGTGACATTTGCCTTACGGGCAAAAGGGAAAGCAGAAATCAGAAGGTTGGAAAGTGAAGGAATGGGCAGCACTGGCCGTCCTGAGTTTGAAGGCCAGTGAGTCAGTTCACCTTTGTGCGGATTATAAACAAATGGTAAACTGTTTTTCACAGCTGGATAAATACCCAATCCCTCAGACAAGGATTTATATGTGTAGCTGGTGGGGGATACTGTCCTTCATGAAGCTGGATATGAGCCATGCTTGTGTTTAAATATTTAGACCAGGATTCCCAGAGATATGCCACATTTAATACTCATAAGGGCTTTTACCAACAGAGTGGACTGCCTTTTGGGCTATCATCAGCATGTTTAATTTTCCAGTGAACATGGGAGAACATTTTGCAGGGTCTACCTTAGGTCGCCATTTCCGTAGATGACATCCCGTAACAGGGAAAATGAATAAGGAACACCTGGCGAACTTGGATGTAGTCCTAAGGTGTTTTGCCAAGGCAGGCATATTGCTAAGAAGGGAAAAATGTGAGGTCCAGGCCCAGCACGTGACCGACTTGAGGCACAGTTGACAAGACTGGGTTACACCCATTGGAACATAAAATGTGGGTGATCAAGGGCGGCACGGTGGCACAGCAGTTAGCACTGCTGCCTCACAGCGCCAGAGACCCGGGTTCAATTCCCGCCTCAGGAGACTGACTGTGTGGAGTTTGCACATTCTCCCCATGTCTGCGTGGGTTTCCTCCGGGTGCTCCGGTTTCCTCCCACAGTCACAAAGATGTGCAGGTCAGGTGAATTGGCCATGCTAAATTGCCTGTAGTGTTAGGTAAGGGGTAAATGTAGGGGTGTGGGTGGGTTACGCTTCGGCGGGTCGGTGTGGACTTGTTGGGCCGAAGGGCCTGTTTCCACACTGTAATGTAATGTAATCTAATATAATCAAAGGTGTCCCAGCTCCCACGTGTCTCCAGGAGTCCAGATCATTCCTTGGGCTAGTAAAGTATTACGGAATGTTCATACATAACCTGGCATCCATCCTGGCACCTTCACATCAAAACCTAAAGAGGGTCAGCCTTGGAAATGGTCTCATAGACAAGCCTTCGCTTTCAACGAAGAAAAGTAACAGCTATCCTCCTCTAACGTCTTTGTACACTGTGATCCCGAGAAAGAGCATGTACCGACATGTAATGCCTCCCTGTTTGACACTGGGGTGGAATTAGCTCATGGTCAGCTCAGTGGACAGGAATATTCAGTAGCTTATGCATCCAGGACATTGGTTAATCTCCCAGAGAGTAAGAGAAGGATTTGCCATCATATTTAGCATCAGGAAGTTCCACCAAAGTGTGGTAATATATTTGGGTGGTTGCTTTACCCGAAACACGACTTAGGTACTGTCTCCCACCGATCCTTCTCCTTTAATCAAAAAACAAGTTCTGTATGCTGGATTGGTAAGGTTAGTATTTTTTTCAATAGTGGAAATGGATGGTAGGGCAGTTGAATGTGCCTTCTGTAGAATGTGTTATGTGTACTGAAGGAGGTGGCTCGGGAAATCGTGGATGCGTTGGTGATTATTTTCCAGAGTTCAATAGATTCGGGGTTGGTTCCTGAGGATTGGAGGGTGGCAAATGTTATACCACTTTTTAAGAAAGGTGGGCGAGAGAAAGCAGGTAATTATAGACCAGTTAGTCTGACCTCAGTGGTGGGAAAGATGCTGGAGTCTATTATAAAGGATGAAATTATGACACATCTGGATAGTAGTAACAGGATAGGACAGAGTCAGTATGGATTTATGAAGGGAAAATCACGCTTGACTAATCTTTTTGAATTTTTTGAGGATGTAACTATGAAGTTGGACGAGGGAAATCCAGTAGATGTAGTGTACCTGGACTTTCAGAAAGCTTTTGATAAAGTCCCACACAGGAAGTTAGTGAGTAAAATTAGGGTGCATGGTATTGGGGGCAAAGTACTAGATTGGATTGAAAATTGGTTGGCTCATAGGAAACAAAGGGTAGTGATAAACGGCTCCATTTCGGAATGGCAGGCAGTGACCAGTGGGGTACCGCAGGGATCCGTGCTGGGACCACAGCTTTTTACAATATATGTTAATGATATAGAAGATGGTATCAGCAGTAACATTAGCAAATTTGCTGATGATACAAAGCTGGGTGGCAGGGTGAAAAGTGATGAGGGTGTTAGGAGATTACAGGGTGACCTGGACAAGTTAGGTGAGTGGGCAGATGCATGGCAGATGCAGTTTAATGTGGATAAATGTATGGTTATCCACTTTGGTAGCAAGAACAGAAAGGCAGACTACTACCTCAATGGAATCAATTTATGTAAAGGGACAGTACAGAGAGATCTGGGTGTTCTTGTACACCAGTCAATGAAGGCAAGCATGCAGGTACAGCAGGTAGTGAAGAAGGCTAATAGCATGCTGGCCTTCATAACAAGAGGAATTGAGTATAGAAACAAAGAGGTGCTTCTGCAGTTGTACAGGGCCCTGGTGAGACCACACCTGGAGTACTGTGTGCAGTTCTGGTCTCCAAATTTGAGAAAAGACATTCTGGCTATTGAGGGAGTGCAGCGTAGGTTCACGAGGTCAATTCCTGGAATGGCAGGATTACCTTACACTGAAAGACTGAAGCGACTGGGCTTGTATACCCTTGAGTTTCGAAGATTGAGAGGGGATCTGATTGAGACGTATAAGATTATGAAAGGATTGGACACTCTGGCAGTAGGAAACATATTTCCACTGATGGGTGAGTGCCGAACCAAAGGACACAGCTTAAAAATACGGGATAGACCATTTAGGACAGAGGTCAGGAGAAACTTCTTCACCCAGAAGTTTCTGTGGCTGTGTGGAATGCTCTGCCACAGGGGGCAGTGGAGGCCCACTCTCTGGATTCATTTAAGAAGGAGTTGGATAGAGCTCTCAAAGATAGTGGAATCAAGGGTTATGGAGATAAGGCAGGAACAGGATACTGATTAGGAATGATCAGCCATGATTATATTGAATGGCAGTGCAGGCTCGAAGGGCTGAATGGCCTACTTCTGCACGTATTGTCTATTGTCTATTTTCTAATGGTCGCCACTAGTGGCCCGACTGATTACATCTGCGGGAAGTGCACCCACTCCAGCTCCTTGGAAACCATGTTAGGGAAGTGGAGCTGGAGCTGGATGAACTTTGGATCTTTCGGTATGCTGAGGGCATAATTGAGAGAAATTACAGAGAAGTAGTCACATCTGAGTTACAGGAAAAATGTAAATGGCCTACAGACAGGGGATGGAAAGGGGACAGACAGACAGTGCAGAGATCCCCTGTGGCCATTCCCCTCAATAACAGGTATACCATTTTGGATCCTGTTAAGGGGGAACAACTTACCGGGATAAGCCATGGGATACAGATTTCTGGCACAGAGTCTGTCCCTATTGCTCAGAACGGAAGGAGGGAGAGGAGCAGAGCATTAGTCATTGGGGACTCCATAGTTATGAGACAGATACGAGATTCTGTGGGAATGAAAGAGACTTGTGGTTGGTGTGTTGCCTCCCAGGTTCCAAGTTCATTATGTCTCAGATCGTGTTTTCAGGATCCTTAATGGGGAGGGGGAGTAACCCCAGGTCGTGGTCCACATAGGCACCAACAACATAGGAAAAGGGATGGGGATGTAAGGTAAAAATTCAGGAAGCGAAGATGGAAGCTTAGAGCTAAACCAGAGTTGTTATCTCTGGTTTGTTACCTGTGCCATGTGCTAGTGAGGTGAGAAATAGGGAGAGAGAAGAGTTAAACATGTGGCGACAGGGATGGTGCAGGAGGGAGGTTTTCGGATACCTGGATAATTGGGGCTCATTCTGGGGTAGGTGTGACTTCTACAAACAGGATGGTCTACACCTGAACCAGAAGGGCACCAATATCCTTGGGGGGGAAGATTTGCTAATGATCTTCTGGAGGGTTTAAATTAATTCAGCAGGGAGATGGGAACCTGAATTGTAGCTCCAGTGTACAGGAGTTTGAGAGTAGTGGGCTCATAAATAAGGTTTCAAGGTTGCAGGAGTGTACCAGCAGGAAGGAAGGTGGTTTGAAGTGTGTCTACTTTAATGCCAGGAGCATCTGGAATAAGGCGGCTGAACTTGCAGCATGTGTTGGGACCTGGGACTTCAATATTGAGGCCATTTCAGAGATTTGGATAGAGCAGGGACAGGAATGGTTGTTGCAGGTTCCGGGGTTTACATGTTTCAGTAAGAACAGGGAAGGTGCCAAAAGATGGGGTGGTGTGGCATTGTTAGTCATGGACTGTATTACGGTGGCAGAAAGGACGGTTGATGAGGACTTGTTTTCTGAGGTAGTAAGGGCTGAAGCTAGAAACAGGAGAGGAGAGGTCACCCTGTTGGGTGTTTTCTATAGGCCTCCGAAAAGTTCCAGAGATGCAAAGGAAATGATTGCAAAGGTGATTCTGGATTGAAGCGAAAGTAACAGGGTACTTGTTGTGGGGGTCTTTAACTTTCCAAATATTGACTGGAAACGCTACAGTTCGAGAACTTAAGATGAGTCTGTTTTTGCCCAATGTGTGCAGGAGGGTTTCCTGACGCTGTATGTAATTAGGCCAAGAAGAGGCAAGGCCAGATTGGATTTGGTACTGGCTAATGAACCAGGCCGGGTGTTAGATTTGGAGGTGATGGCGAGCATGAGGGGACATAGCTTTAAATTAAGGGGCGGCAGACATTGGACAGATGTCATAGGTAGTTTCATCACTCAGAGAGTAGTAAGGGTGTGTAACGCATTACCTACAACAGTAGTAGACACACCAACTTTACAGGCATTTAAATGGTCATTGAATAAACATATGGATGAAAATCAAATAGCGTTGGTTAGATGGACTTCAGATTGGTTTCACAGGTCGGCGCAACATCGAGGGCCGAAGGGCCTGTAACTGTACTGTTATATCCTATGTTCTAATATTGGACCATGCCGCAGACAACTACAGGGTTAACCCCAGCAGAGTTCCTAATGGGCAGTGGTCTCTGCTCCCAGGTTAGGTTTAATCTTCCCATTCCTGGGGAGGGTGGGTGAAACAGCACCAGGAAGTTCAGTGCTGGACCCAAGACTCTGCCACGTGAAAGAGACGGTTTGATAGAGGGGACGAAGTTTGGTGTAAGAATTGGGGAAATGGTCTCACATCGGGAAGAGACACGGTCAACGTGAGGTCAGGGCCAGTATAAGGTTCAGTTGGGTGTGATGGTCCTGAATAAGTATGTAAACAACAAAAAAGCTGTGAATTCACAAACATTGCTCCACATGCCCTTTTGCTCGGAACCTTTGGGAAGTGCTGCCAGAACCCGTGGATTCACCTTCTCATTGTCACGCCTCTGAATCAGAGATGGACAAACGGAAGCAGACACTTTGCTGTCTTGGCGCCGAAAGGAGAGAGAGTGAAATTCCACTGAGGCACTCCTGGTGTAAGAGGTGAGCCCCCATGTGGTACACGCTGCCCGTGTTAGACACTGAGTCAGGGAACCTGACCCTGTGCTAAAATGCCCCATGAGGCTGTCCAAGGAGCAGCCGATGTTGGTGGATTCAGAGAGGACGGGGTGCGGTGATTAAAACAAGGTCAGCCAGGTGGACTTCATAGAATATGACTTCCCTGATTGGGTTTGATAATATGATCCAATCAGGGAGTCCTGGCTGCCATGAAAATAATGTGTGTCAGGGATATAGCCTCGTCTATCACCCAACTTCAAAGATTCTTAAACATTCAGTGGACATAACTCTCGCACTCTGACAGATTGGACACAGACAACAACTTTAATTTACATTAAGTACTGCTCAGTACAGCTTAGGATTTAGAGAAACCAAATGTGCAGTAAAAATATTAAATCTAGAAATGTATAAATCTCACCACTATATCACATAATAAAATGCCATTGTGTATTCAGAAATTCAGGCTCATGTTGATGCAATACAATGATGCTGCAGTCTACACGCCAGGGTCACCTCAAAACACTGCTGATGCAGCATCTGGAGTGAGAATGGATCAAGCTGAAGCAGAAGGTTCAGTGCTTATTGAGGGAGCAAGAATATTTTGTCAATTATAAGAAGTCAGCGTCTGAAAACAAGTTACAGAAAGTTTGAGAAGCACAAAAGGCTGAGATAGAGTGGACTCCAATCAGGACGTTCTTCCTGGATTCTTGCTCAAAGTACAATCCAACAAATATCATGAACATTTGTTGAAAGGGTCTTCCACAAATATCATTAACAAGAGAAGCATTTGAGCATAGCAGGTGGTCTTCAGCTTTTCAAGAACAGGCTCATGACAGCAAAACCATTTGAGGGAAGAAGTTCTTCACAGAATCCATGAAGGTCTCTGAGGAATAGCCAAGTCGAGAGCTCGGACACAGCATTCTTTACAATGATATGAAGATAATGTGGAAAGTGACACTAAGAAAAATGATCAACCCTAATCTAATGGATTGAAGGAGCAAGTTCAATGGGCTGAATGACCAGTTCTTGTTCACATGAAGTGTTGTGTTGGATTGTCTACCACCTTGACCAGGTGCACATGGCAGTATTAAACATACGTGCCACCCCTCTATGTGGCAGAGGGGATATTGAGAGTTAGGGTGTTAGGTGGGTGGGTGGCGAATTCTGTAGTGCAAGAAGTGTTAGTTAGCAAAGACCATTCAGACATATTGCTCACTGACAATGGATATGTTGAAGATATAAATGAAAGTGAGATATTTCCACAGAAAGTTCATGATAATGTCTTGGATGTGCACCATCATATCCTCAGCAGCACCTTGGACAATTACAGATACACACACCTTACTGGTTTTGTGTGATTCAGCTGTAAGGGGTAGTCACAAGACCAGCAATCAGAAACTGTGCAGGCCTCTGGCACTCAGAGAAGTGCTGGTGTCAGCATAGCTGCTGAGCCCTAGGCTGGTGATGAAACTCTGAGCCTATCCATCATTGGCAGATACTGGAGGAACAGAGTGAGGCACAGGGATTTATGGCAGAGCTTTATAAGAGGTAGTATGCACTGGCTTAGTCATTGGAGAATCCAACCTGACCATGAGCCTTATCATCACCTGTCCTTTAGAATACATGGCTGTATCCTTTGGACTCTCAGTGCAATTTGCTTATTTTGACGTAAACCTTCATATTGTCAGAGATTTGTGCACATTGCTTGTGCACATTGACTCCCTCCACCACTAATGCTCAGTAGCTGAAATGCTTGTAATTCACAAGATGCACTATAGATAGTCATGTAGTGACCCCTTAGCACTTTGGAAATGACTGACCATTATCGTCTGGAAGGACAAAGGCAGCAAATAGTTGGGAATACCAGCACCTGCCAGTTCCCGTCCATGTCGCTCACCATCCAGACTTGGAAATATATCTATGTTCTTTCAGTGGCACAGGGTCAAAATTATGTAACTCCTTCCTAACAATATTGTGGGTCTACTGACACTAAATAGACTGGAATCGTTCAAGAAGGCAGCTTCCCACCACCTTCACAATCGCAACTAGGGATGGGCAATAAGTGATGGCCCAGCCAGCCATGCCCATATCCCTTGAATGAAATATTTTTAACACGTTCCAATTACATGACTGTGTGCTGATGACGATGATTAAAATAGGCCACCTGTTCCAGTGGGATTGATAGCCATCCAGTGCCCAATTTCAGGTGAGTTTCAATGGTGGGGGTTGTGGGGTGGGAATGATTGGGAACCAGTCTGGAATGTGGGACTGTCACTATCTCAACATTCAGCACCAACCTGTACTGATGGCACCGTGCTGGGACAGCAGTTAAACCAGCCCCCTGTGATACAACCACAGACAGCTCCATGAGACGGTCACACCACTCCGTCAAACAGAAAACACGCAGCCTGTGTGATCATAAAGATCACTTGGCAAAGTGACCGAGGCTACACCTTGAGGAATATTTCTGAGGAAAAAGGGAGCAGCAATAAACAGGTCCAGCAAAACAATTAAACAAGAATGTTGGCACATGGTTATATTAGGGAGGACAAGTACAACTTCATAAATGGTCTGTCAAGAATTGAATTTGACTATGACACCAACTTGGGAATGTTTAAGTTCTACATTTGAGTACAATATATAAAATAAAATAGATATTTCAGTTTTATTTTGTGAATTGCGTTAAGGAGATTGGGGGACTGGTTTGTAATATCAAAAGCATGGGTTCAATTCCTGCAGCAGCTGAGGTTACCATACAGGACTTTCCTTCTCCACCTCTCCCCCTGCCTGCAGTGTGGTCACCCTCAGGTTAAATCACCACCTGGCACCTCTCCCCCTGCCTGCGGTGTGGTCACCCTCAGGTTAAATCACCACCTGGCACCTCTCCCCCTGCCTGCAGTGTGGTCACCCTCAGGTTAAATCACCACCTGGCATCTCTCTCTCTCTCTCTCTCTCTCTAATGAGAGAGAAGCCTCTGGTCAGATGGGGCTACTAGGCAAAAGTGAGGACTGCAGATGCTGGAGATTAGGGTCAAGATTAGAGTGACATTGGAAATGCACACAAGGTCAAGCAGCATCCAAGGAGCAGGAAAATCGACGTTTCAGGCAGGAGCCCTTCATCAGGAAAGCATAAGGGGGAATCTATTAGAAGTATACAGAATTCTGAGAGACCTGGATAGAGAGCACATGGAGAAGGTGTTGGACGTCAGAGAGAGTAGGGCCTGAGAGTACAAACTAAGATTGAAGGGATGGTGCTTTAGAACTGAGTTGACAAGGAATTACTAAAGTCAAAAGGTGGTGAATCTATGGAACTCATTGCTACAAAAGGCTGTGGAAGCCAAATCATTGAGAGTATTTAAGACAAAGACTGATAAATTCTTGATTTCTCAAGGGATCAAGGTTATGGGGAGAAGACGGGAGAATGGGGTTGAGAATCGTGTTAGTCAGGATTGAATGATGGAGCAGGGTCAATGGGCAAAATGGCCTAATCCTGCTCCTGTATTTGATGGTCTTATTGTAATTTCTTCATTCTTTGGTTTTGAACTAAATTTGACCTTGAAGTGCCAAGGCACACCTTCCAGTTTGTCACGATATAATGCTTGAAAAACATTTACATGTATTACACTATGCTGCAAAAAACACATTTGCTTTGATAAATAGATAACTCAGTTGGTATAATTTTCACTCTCATATGTAAAAAAAGCCCATTTTTCTTCAAAAGAAAATTGCTTCATTTCCAATGTCACTTCTTTGTCTTTGGATTCAGTTTTGGTCATGACCCAAATGTACAACGTGACTGAGGCTGGAGGGCGATGCTGTTTCCTTTTCTAGTCCCAGTCCTCCACTGATCTCAGTCAATGTGAAATCCAACCAGGTTGCTGTTATGGCCAGTTATTTAGGTTTCAGGCTGTGTCAGGTTCAGGAAACAAACTCAAACAAAAACACAAAGGTCAGTGATAAGCCTGTGTGGATTATACCAAATCTCTCTCTGCATTTTGTCATGATCCCGATGGGAAGAGCAAGCTGATAATCAAGCTCCATAAACAACCATTTAAGTCATTAATCCAGTAAATTTACAAAACTTTGATTGCCACCTCGAACAAAATAAACTCACATAAGATTTTAAAATTAAATAAATAATAATTTAAAGAAATTCATTTTTCAGCAAGTCAGTACTATGCAAATTAAACTACATCTAAATTAAATTTTAAACCCAGACTGAGTCCATTGTCCTTTCAAGTTGAAGAATTGCAGACAACAATTTTCATGGAAGTGTGAACTAAACCCGGGGATGCAATATCCTTGACACTGATTCAGTTTCAATGTCTTCACTAAAATGGGAATTTTGGGGCAGCCAGTTTTGTTTCTTCCACCTTGGGTTTCTGGACGACCCTCAACCTGTGGTCAGGTGCTCACTGCAGCAATTTTACAACCAGTTTTTTAAAAATGAGTTTAATCCAAGCAAGTCTCAGATATTAAAATTAGGTGGTAGGAGTTAAAATTTGATCATCCATATTTACCGCTTTTGAAACAAGATACAAATGTGAAGCTTCATTGATTTCTCGTGTTTGCTCACCGTTAGAAACACTGAGGAATAACTTACAATGGAGATTCCAGGAACCTATCTCTGAATGATCTTCCTCAATCACACCACATACGAACAAGTTTCACATTCTCACCACTCTGGATAAAGATATTTCTCCTGAATTCCTTTTCTGATTTATTGGTGACTCTTCAAACATATGTCACCAAATTAAACGAACAATTTGACATTAAATCTTCCCCTTTTTTAGCCTTCACCCACTTCATCTCCGCATTTCCCCTTCCTCAAGATCTCCCTGTCAATTTCTGGGAACAGGATGTCAAAGCCGTATCAAACGCAAAATACTAACTTTGTTTCTCTCTCCACAGATTCTGCCAGACCAGCTGAATTACATCAGCATGTTCTGTTGTTACGTTAATTGTAAATTAATTCATAGAGTTATAGAATCATACACAGCATGGTCCAACCAGTCCATGCTGAACATAATCCCAAACTAAACTAGTCCCACCAGCCTGCTCCTGGCCCATATCCTTCCAAACCTTTCCTATTCATGTACTTAGCTCAGTGTCTTTTAAACATTGTAACTGTACCCACATCCACCACTTCCCCAGGAACTGCGTTCCACATGCAAACCACCCTCTGGGTGAAACATTTGCCTTTCATGTCATTTTCAAATCTTTCTCCTCTCTCCATAAAAATATGCCCCCTCATCTTGAAATCTGCCAATCTCAGGAAAAGACACCGACCATTAACCTTATCTATACCCCTCATGATTTTATAAACTTCTACAAGGTTATCTTTCAACCTCCTATGCTCCAGTGATAGAAGTCCCAGCCTCTATAGCCTTTCTTTATAAGTTAAAAATCACATAATACCAGGTTATAGTCCAACTGTTGTCAGATTTTTAATTTTGTTCACCTGAGTCCAACACCAGAACCTCCCAATCATTTATAACTCAAACTTTTCATACCTGCCAACATCCTAATAAATCTCTTCTGAACCATCTCCAACTCAATGATATCCTTCTTGTCACAGGGCAACCAGAACTGGACATAGCAGTCCTGAAGATGCCGAAGCAAAGTCCTGTATAACCTCGGCATGACTTCCCAACTCCGAGACTCAAAGCAAAAAACTCTGGGAATCACAGCAGATCAGGCAGCATCCATGGAGAGGGAGCAAGCTCACATTTTGAGTCTAGATGACTCTTCATCAGAGCTCTGCCTCCCAAAGGAATGTTAAAGACAGTTCCTCCCACTGTACTTCCCTGTTACATTCAGGTTGTGTCAGAATGTCAGCACTGGGCAAGTCAGATCCCCAGAGTGAAAACTGGCTTGATAGACCCGAATTTTGTTTTCTGTATGAAACCATTGAGGTGATCTACTGAACAGATTCACACTAGGCTGTCAGTGTGCTTTTCAACATAAAGAATAAATCATTTATTAAGAAAGAAAAACATGATCTATATTACACCAGACTAGCAAAGAGTGTACTCTTCTCAGAGAGAGAGATACCGTGCTGGATGGACTATTGTGCATTATCACTCTCATTATTATTGAATCTTGTCGCATTAATATGCAGTTTCGCTTTCTCCCAAAACGTGGACAGCAACTTTACACCAAGAAATTCCAACATGAAGTTCAGGATACAGACCAGCTCACTGTTTACACCTGAAGAACTCTACCTTGAACAACCAGAACAACATCTCCATGAACACTCCATGGACAGTGACTGCTGTTTCCCATATCTACAGTTATTAGTGTGTGACTTGTACCAGCCTCACTGCATCATCACGGTACATCTACAATGTACTTCTGGTACGCTTCTACTTTTCAAAAACAGGCTTGTGACAGCAAAACCACTGAGGGAAGAAATTCTTTACAGAATCCATGAAGGTCTCTGAGGAATAGCCAAGTCGAGAGTTTGAACACAACATTATTTTCAATGATATGAAGATAATGTGGAAAGCGACATTAAGAAAAAATGGTCAGCCGTAATCTAATGGATTGAAGGAATAAATTCAATGGGCTGAATGGCCAGCTTGTGTTACCATGAAGTGTTGTGTTGGATTGTCTACTGCCTTGACCAGGTGCACATGGCAGTGTTAAACGTACGTTCCACCCCTCCGAGAGGCATTTGGGATATTGAGAGATAGGGTGTTGGGTGGGTGGGTGACAACTTCTGTCACGCAAGAAGTGTTAGTTAGCAAAGACCATTGAGACATGTTGCTCACTGACAATGGATATGTTGAAGGTATAAATTAAAGTGATATATTTCCACAGAAAATTCATGATAATGTCTTGGATGTGCACCATCACATCCTCGGCAGCACCTTGGACAATCACAGAGACACACACTTTGCTGGTTTTGTTTGATTCAGCTGTCAGGGATTTGCATCCTGCTGTGAACATATGATAGTCACAAGACCAGCAATCACAGACTGTGCAGGCTCTGGCTCTCAGAGAAGTGCTGGGGTCAGCACAGATGCTGAGCCCTAGGCTGGTGATGAACCTCTGAGCCCATCCATCATTGGCTGATACTGGGGGAACAGAGTGAGGCATGGGGAGATATGGCAGAACTTTCTGAACAGTTGTGTGCACTGGCTCAGTTGTTGTACTGAAAAATGTCAAGGGGCAAACAGAAAACGATGAAAATATATTGATGGTAAACATATCTGGGAACAATATCCAGGCTTGGGCTGACAAGTGTGAAGTGACATTGACATCACACAATCCCAGGCAATGGCCCCTGAGAGAAGGCTGGGAGTCCTGCTGGCTCACGTTACCTTCTCAACTGCTCCCAGGAGACTATCCTCTGTAAACAGGCTCTCTGACCTGGGAACTGCTCTTCTACTCAATGCTGCAGTGAGCAGGCACTTCAGAGGGTTTCCGTGCAATTTAAAGTCAGAATGCAATCTCACTTTCAGAGACCTGTCCCGACACCCACCCAGGGCTGGAGGGCACTGGTCACATTGGTAATTCTCTGATTGTTCAATTATTGATGAGCATGGTCCTGACAGCACGGTCTCTGCTAATGAATTGGTGCTGGGGATGGGAGTGACAGCAGGATCCTCAGTAAATTGTGTCTTTCACAACATTGCTCAGAAAAAAACTGAGTCTATTTAAACAGCTTCCTGCAGAATACAGTCAGCAGAATCAACTTAAAACCTCTTGGGAAACTGAGTCAACCTGCAATTACATGACCCAATAAAGACTGGTTTAAACTCTAAACGGAGGGAGTGGAGGATAGTTGCAGACGAATGGTGTGTGTGAAATAAACCCCAGCTCCTACAGGAGAGCAGCCTTCAGCTGTGATTGATGTGGAGATCTTCCATGTCAGCTCCATTCCAGCCATGAATCATGGTGTCACTCGATGCAGATATTATTGTGGCTTTGGAAGTAAAGTGGGCACGGAGGCTTCGAGTTGGTCTTATCAGCCACTTGTCCTGACACTGCCCTCAGCAACAATACCCTCTGACCTCCTGCTAGTGAAGTATTTGAGAAGTTTCCACATGGGAGATTAATTCATGAAGTTGTTCACATGGATTTCAGGGGGAGGTTGCCAATTGGATACAAAGTTGGCTTCACAGCAGGAGACAGAAAGTGATGGTGGAGGGTTGGTTCTCGAGCTGGAGACCTGTGCCCGGCTGTATTCCACAGGGAACGGTGTGGGTCCTCTTTTGTTTCTCATTTATATTAATGATTCAGATGAGAATATGGAAGGCATGGTGAGTAAGTTTGCAGATGAGACCGAAATTGGTGGTGTATTGGACAGTAAAAAAGGCTATCTAAGATGACAAAGAGATTTGAACCAATTGGGTCAATGGGCCCAGGAGTGGCAGATGGAGTTTAATGAGGATAAATGTGAGCTATTGCTTTTTGGTAAAACAAACAAGAGCAGGACTTTCTGGTTAAAACCAGGGCCTGAGGTCATACCGTAGAACAGCGAGATGTAGGGGTTCAGGGACATAATTTGAGAGTTGCATCACATGTAGACAGGGTGGGTAAGAAGGGAGTTAGCACACTAACCTTCATTGCTCAGGCCTTTGAGTGTAGGAGTTAGAACGTCACGTTGAGGTTGTACAGGACATTGGTGAGGCCTCTTCTGTGTCCAGTTTTAGTTGCTCTGTTGTAAGAAGGGTATTATTAAACTTGCGAGGGTTCAGAAAATATTTACCAGGATTTTGTCAGAAACAGAGGGTCTAATCTGTCAGGAGAGACTGGAAAGGCTGGGACTTTTTTCACAGAATCGGAGGATGTTGAGGGGTGACGTTCCAGAGGTTTATAAAATCATGAGAGGTTTGGATAAGGTGTATTTCTCCTCGGGAGGGGGATTTCAACCAATGGGCATATTTTTGAGGTGAGAGGAGAAAGATTTAAAAAAGAAATGAGGCGCAGCAATTTTACACAGAGAGTGGTTGATGTTGTGTCGAATAAACATCCAGAGATGTTTAATGCTTAAAGGTTAAGTTTAAAGGTTTGGATAAGTGCATGAATAAGGAATGTTTGGAGGGATATGGAGCAAGTGCAGGCAGGTGGGACTAGTTTAGTTTGGGATTGTGGTTGACATGGACAGGTTGGTCTGAAGGGTCTGGTTCTGTGCTGTATGACTCTGTAACTCTGTGACTCTGTGACATGTACTGTCCTCCCCTCAGCTTTGAATCAACCCTGTACATGAGGTAGGCTGGCAATGAATTCAGTATTCCACATGACTCATCCTTTCTATCGCATCAATAAAGGTGTTATATAAATGTGTGTGTTTGTTGGATGGTGAGGTGGCTTCTCGTGGGAATGGTGCAGCAGTTCCATGAATTCCCATTGTTTCCATTGTTGTAGCTGGAGGTGCTGTAGTTCCAGTATAGAACACATGGTGGCAATGTTGAGACTAATGTTCCTGTAGCTCAACACCACCATCTGCTGGTCTAGGCGGTACTGCCGGTTCTCTGAATTAAAACCATTGAAGTTGAGAGCACCAAAGCAAATCATTCTGCCCATTCTCACTGTTAAAAATCACACAACACCAGGTTACAGTCCAACAGGTTTAATTGGAAGCACACTAGCTTTTGGAGCATCGCTCCTTCATCAGGTGATAGTGGAGGGCTCCAAATCATCACTCTAACTGTGACAGTTCTCAGAAAGAGAGTTTTTTTTTCAGCTCTCAGGATGTCAGTTTGCAGGGAAGAGTTGGGAAAATATGGAATAACTGTGTTGGGCTTGGAGCAGAAGGGGTTGCTGCCTTGCACTCTTTCTGTTCTACAATAAATGTGCAATGTTGCAAAGCAAGAGGAATCCTTCCACTTTCTCAGTCAGGCATTAGCTCCCTCAGAGGAAACAATGTGAGGGACCACACAATGTGAGCTCAAAGACCTTCCAATGACACAGTCCAATGTCTGTCTGTGTACAGGGAAATGGAAAGAGTGAGGAAGGAAGCAGCAGCCAAGCTAACAGAATGTTGTATCTTTATTGGGTTTGTTGGTGAGGATCACTACAAACAATCCTCAGTTGCACATCCCAAGCATCCTCTGTGAGCATCTCATTGTGCCTCTTCTGTGATCTTTAAGGGGTCATCAGATCAGCATCTCCCTCCATAGCCTCACCATGGAACAGGACCATGTGCAGCACAGTAAACCCACTGTTCAAAGCTTCACCAGCCTCACCCCACCCCGGCCAGCCTGGGGTACCAGACAGTGTAGAGCACATCCAATCCCCACAGTGCACACCAGACCCTTGGTGAGGGGCATTGCCCAACCAACCTCAGCACCTGAATCACATCATCAAGAGACAACGACCTGCTCAATGGTCACTCGGATTGCGCTGTGGAATATCTTGGAGCTGACACCTGCATCTGTTTATTTGTGTCACTAGAGTGAGCAGCCATTTCCTCAGTGGGTATTCCTGCTCTCCTCATATCCAGCCTGAAGGTACCTGGAACTGGGAAAGCTGTGACCATCTGAAGCATATATACTGCTTCCTGGAGCCACACTCCCACCTGAAGGATCCATCTACAGTGGGTGTAAGCATCAGCTTATCTAGTAAGAGAACAGGGTGCTGATTGATTGGTTCATGGTTGGCATGGCGATGCAGTGAGACTTGTCATCAATCTTAGCCGATGATGCTCACACCAGGCCAGTCGACACCGGTCAGGGTGTTGCCATGGGGAATGCAGCAGGGTCTGACATTCTAATTCACTTTCCCCTCAGTGTAAAAGATACAATCTAAAGACATGTTCCTCGTGTCTGTGCAGAACAGGGTCCTGTGTGTGTACATACGGAGCTTCCAGCTCATGTACTTGAATTATACCGTGAGCCAAATTGATTATCTTACATTGATTTCCGCTGTATCTTAGCACAGTCTGGATGATGGAATCCATTTCCAACAACAGGAGCAGGGCCATACTCCTGCTGTGTCCCGGGACATGTGGAGCCGGTGAGGTCACTGCACCGCGCTAATCCCCAGGAAACGGACTGGCAGCTGGAAAACTCTGGGCCTCCCCCTGCACACCCCATGCATCCTGAGGGGCCCTGCAGCTACAACCTTTCTCTGGGCTGGGTGTTCCCAATCCTCTGTGCCAGACCACTGCTGCTCCTGTGCTTGCTGTCAGCTCTGGTCCTCCTATACCATCATTCACCTTCTTCAGAAGGCAGTCCCAGTGACCAATATCCCACCAGAGGCAGGATGCAGGAATCTCAGTGAAAATTGGGAAACACAAGGAGTGAAGGAGGTTCTTCAGTCTGAGGAGAGTCATTGGTGACACACACCTGCAGGTGAGGACACAACACATTCCCCCAGACAGTGGGACATGCTGCATGCACGCCAGTAATGAGGGCCTTGTCTCCATCGTACATTCAGCTTCAGCCTCAGCAACTTGCTGTTTTTTTTAAAGAAGGAACAAAGAGTAGTGATGAGGGGAGAACATTAGGTGTTGTCTATATCGACTTCAGTGAGGCATTCAACAAGGTTCCTCATGGTGGACTGGTTAGCAAGGTTAGATCACATGGAATACAGGGAGAACTAACCATTTGGAGACAGAACTGGCTTGAAGGTAGAAGACAGATGATGGTGGTGGAAGGTTACTTTCAGACTGGAGGCCTGTGACCAGCGGAATGCCTCAGGGATCATTGCTGGATCCATTGCTTTTCATCATTTGATGCAAACATAGGAGATATGGTGAGTAAGTTTGCAGACAACACCAAAATTGAAAGTGGAGTGGACAGCAAAGAAGATTATCTCAGCATACAATGGGAGCTTGATCAGTTGGGCCAATGGGCCAAAGAGTGGTAAATGGAGTTTAGATAAATGTGAGGCACTGCAGTTTGGAAAGACAAAGCAGGGCAGGACTTATGACTCAATGGTAAGGTCCTGGGGAGTGTTGCTGAACAAAGAGAGTGTAGGTTTATAGTTCCTTGAAAATGGAGTGGTAGGTCAATAGGATAGTAAGGAAGTCATTTAGTATGCTTTCCTTTATTGGTCAGAGCATTGAGTATCAGTGTTGTGGTGTCATGTTGCAGTTATACAGGAGATTGGTGCAGCCACATTTGGAATACTGCATGCAATTCTGGTCTCTCTGTCATAGGAAGGCTGTTGTGAAACTTGAAAAGGTTCCAAAATGATTGGGTCATGGTTGGCATGGAGATGCAGTGAGACCTTCATCAACCATGGCTGATGACGCTCACACCAGGCCAGTCGACACCGGTCAGGGTGTTGCCATGGGGAATGCAGCAGGGTCTGACATTCTAATTCACTTTCCCCTCAGTGTAAAAGATACAATCTAAAGACATGTTCCTCGTGTCTGTGCAGAACAGGGTCCTGTGTGTGTACATACGGAGCTTCCAGCTCATTAATTGAATTATACTGTGAGCCAAACTGATTATCTTACATTGATTTCCGCTGTATCTTAGCACAGTCTGGGTGATGGAATCCATTTCCAACAACAGGAGCAGGTCCATACTCCTGCTGTGTCCCAGGACATGTGGAGCCGGTGAGGTCACTGCACCGCGCTAATCCCCAGGAAACGGACTGGCAGCTGGAAAACTCTGGGCCTCCCCCTGCACACCCCATGCATCCTGAGGGGCCCTGCAGCTACAATCTTCCTCTGGGCTGGGTGTTCCCAATCCTCTGTGCCAGACCACTGCTGCTCCTGTGCTTGCTGTCAGCTCTGGTCCTCCGATACCATCATTCACCTTCTTCAGAAGGCAGTCCCAGTGACCAATATCCCATCAGAGGCAGGATGCAGGAATCTCAATGAAAATTGGGAAACACAAGGAGTGAAGGAGGTTCTTCAGTCTGAGGAGAGTCATTGGTGACATACACCTGCAGGTGAGGACACAACACACTCCCCCAGACAGTGGGACATGCTGCATGCACACATATCTGCGACTTTCCCTGGCAGTGTGTTCCAGCCGCCGACTGCCCCCTCCATGAAAAGTGTGCCTTGCACGGATCCTTTAAAACTTTCCCACCTCAGCTTAAACCTATGTCACTTAGTATTTGACATTTTCACCCTGAGCATTTCTGCACTGATCATGGTGGCATTCTGAAGTAATCCCATCTGCCTGCTCATGGCCTGTCTCCCTTTATTCCCCACCTGTACATGTGTCTGTGTAAATATTTCTGAAATATAGCTATCATAACTGCACCCATCACTTGCCCTGGCAACACATCCCACTCACCTACCTCCCTCTGTATAAAAAACCTTGTCTTGCACATATCTGATATGATGCGGAAGACAAATCCCTCTGCTTATTAAACTAAAACCCCCAGAAAAGCTCGCCTCACTTTGAAATCTGCTGAAGTGTGAGTGGGTGAAAGAGACCTCCTAATTTCCACTGTTTAAAGAAAAATAGCAATTTATTTTCCTAACTCTAACAGTGAACACTAAACAAAAACTCGTAACAAATCCCAGCCCCCCCCCCCCCATTTCTTAACTAATTACTGTCTGACCCCAACTCTATAAAACTGTTGCTCCAATAAGACAATTATTAAACATTACATTAATTTAATCCCAAGTCCAAATAGACCCTTACGCTGTCTTCCTTCCAGTTATCAGAAACAGTTACTTCCTTCTGTCCTTCCTATTCTGCTGTCTTCTCCCTGGGTTGTCTTCTTACTTTCTACTGCTTTTCCAGGAAAAGATACCTTCTGATAGATAGTGCCTTCTGAGATTTCTTTGAGAGCAAGATGTTTATTTCTTCAGATGATGGTTGCTCTGTGTCAGTTGCTTTGACCAATTTTCAAAATGCCCTGGTATTTTATACCCCCCAACATCGTACCTTCTCATTGGTCTGATGTTGTCAATACAATAAATTCAAACTCAATTGGGTTTTAGTATCCTGGGTGTAATTTAAATTAATTGGTTAAATCTGAATTGTTGTCAAAACACCAACAAAAACTCAGGTATCCATTGAACAGCCAATAGTTACATGTATGTATTTTGGAAAAGCCTGTCTCTTAGCTGTTCTGTAAACTGGCAGCTGGGGCTGTACTTTAAATTAGGGACAGAGAGAGTGAGAGAAGGCCCACCAACTGCCAGGTCGTCCTTGCCCAGTTCCATTTAATTTGTAATAATTTCATCGCCCATCTCTCTGCAGTGAAGGTGTTTAGGGTCAGATAATGGTCACAGCCGACTGGCACAATGCCACTGGTCCTTGCAAGTTGAACTTGAACATTTCAATGATTCTGAACTCAGCAGCAATGATTTTACAAAAGGCCAGCACTGGCTAAAGGTGAAGCATTGTTTGTTCAACATCAGAGGATGACGTGAGAGCCACACACCATCACCTCATCATCTCTCATGGAAGGTTGATGATAGTCTGTACTGAATGCACTGGGAAGTTGAAAGCTTGATGTTGATCTGGGATGGGACAGGGTTCAGAGTGCAGTAAGTACTCCATTTTGATGTGACATACTGCTCACTGAGCTGATGTGGTATATTATACTCATAGAGTCACTGAGCTGTACAGCACAGAAACAGAGCCTTCGGTTGAACTCCTCCTTGCCAACCAGATATCCTAAATTAATCTCGCCCCATTTGCCTGCATTTGGCCCATATTCCTCTAAATCCTTCCTATTCATATACCCATCCAAGTGCCTTTTAAATATTGTAATTGTACCAGCCTCCACCACCTCCTCCAGCAGCTCATTTCATACACGAACCACCCTCTGTGTGAAAACGTTGCTCCTTATGCCCCTTTTAAATCTTTCCCCTCTCACCTTAAAACTATGTTGTTTAGCTTTGGACTCCCAGTCCCGGGGAAAGGCCTTGTCTATTCGCCCTACCGATGGCCCTCATGATTTTATAAACCTCTATGAGTTCACTCTTCAACCTCTGACACTCCAGGGAAAGTAGCCCAAGCCTATTCAGCCTCTCCCTATAGCTCCCTATAGCTCAAACCCTGACAACCCTGGCAACATCCTTGTAAATCCTTTTGGAACCCTTTCAAGTCTCACAACATCTTTCCTATGACAGGGAGACCAGAACTGAATGCAGTATTCCAAAAGTGGCCGAACCAATGTCCTGTATAACTGTAACATGACACCCAACACCGATACTCAATGCTGTGACCAATAAAGGAAAACATACTAAATGCCTTCTTCGCTATCCTATCAACTTGTGACTCCTATCAACTTGCGACTCCACTTTCAAGGAAGTATGAACCTATACTCCAAGGTCTCTTTGTTCAGCAACACTTCCCAGAACCTTACCATTAAGCGTATAAGTGCTGCCCTGATTTGTCTTTCCAAAATGCAGTGCCTCACATTTATCAAAACTAAACTCCATTTGCCACTCTTCGGCCCATTGGCCCAACTGATCAAGCTCCCGTTGAACTCTGAGGTAATCTTCTTTGCTGTCCACTACCCTTTAAATTTTGGTGTTGTCTGAAAACTTACTCACCATACCTCCTCTGTTCACATCCAAATCACTTATGTAAATGATGAAAAGTAATGGACCCAGCAAAGATCCTTCTGGCACACCATTGGTCACAGGCCTCCAGTCTGAAAAGCAACCTTACACCACCATCTCCTGTCTTCTACCTTCAAGCTAGTTCCGTCTCCAAATGGTTAGTTCTCCCTGTATTCCTTGTGATCTAACCTTGCTAACCAGTCCACCATGAGGAACCTTGTTGAATGCCTCACTGAAGTCTATCTAGACAACACCCATCGTTCTCCCCTCATCACTACTCTTTGTTCCTTCTTTAAAAAACCAACAAGTTGCTGAGGCTGAAGCTGAATGTACGATGGAGACAAGGAGTATTGATGAAACTAAGTATTGGAGTGCAGGTTTGGACTCTCAGTGAGCTTACTCCCAGGGAATGGAGGAGGATATCAATCAGAACAGATGTATTTGATGACTGAGACTCAAGAGGAAAATAAGGCCACATCCCTTCCCTGTAAATGCAAAGCAAATTGATGTATGAGAGGTTAAAATTAAACCTATGATATCCGATTCCATTGATGTGGATTGCTATCCTGGAATTTATTAATTATCCTTTGAAACACAAGTACAGGCATTCATTTTATTTTTATGTAAACATGGGTATTTTTCCCCCATTATAAAATTCGACTCAAAGTGTGGAGAAGTAATGCAATGCACACACAGCGATTTACTATTTCTAATCATTATTCTATCCTACATATTTATGACATTTCCAAAACAATGTTAAAAATTAAATATCATGGAAATCCTGACCACTAAAGATGCTAAATAACTTAGGAGAAAGTGAGGACTGTAGATGCTGGAGATCAGAGCTGAAAAATGTGTTGTTGGCAAAGCGCAGCTGATCAGGCAGCATCCAAGGAGCAGGAGAATTGACGTTACCTGCTACAGCTCTGAGTGGAAAGTACAACATTTGAGTATAAACACAGAACAGAGCAACATTGCACAGGAAATGTCCCATCAGCTCACCAGCTCTGTGATGAGCATGGTACCACTCTAAACTCATCCCATCTGCCTGGGAATGGGAGGTTTCCTCTATTCCCTGGTAAGCTTGACTAATTAAATGATTCAAATTAATCCCTTCAAACTACACTGTTTACACAATCCATATTTGTCAGCAGGACCGGAATATTGAGTTAATGATTAAGATTGGATTTTTTTAAATAAGACACTCATCTCACTGTCAACAACAATTTCACTCCCAATTCCAAGACCTAGACGTTATAATTGTATGAAACTCAAGATCAGCTTCAAACTGGGCCCAGACCCGGGCTCATAGACAGCTTTTTTCCTCAAACTGAAACATCTCTGTGTAAGGTCAAGGTCAGAGATCACAAGGAACAGCTCTGGCACCCTGCCCCCAGACCACACACCCTGCACCCGACCCCACACCCTGACCACGAACCCCACACCCTGCCCTGACACTCACACTCTGTCCCGGCCGCCACACCTTGCCATGACCCCAACACCCTGCCACTGACCCCACACCCTGCCCCCGACCCCCACACCCTGCCCCGACCCCCACACCGTGCCCCACACCCCCACACCCTGCCTTGATCCCCACACCCTGTCCCGACACTCACACCCTGCCCCCAACCCCCACACCCTGCCCCGACACCCACACTCTGCCCCCAACCCCCACACCCTGCCGCTACCCCAACACCCTGCCCCTGACCCCCACACCCTGCCCCCGACCCCCACACCCTGATCCCGACCATACCCTGCCCCAAGCCCCACACCCTGCCCCCGACCCCCACACTCTGCCCCTGACCACACACTCTGCCCCCGACCCCCACACACTGCCCAGACACCCCCACCCTGCCCCTGAACCCGACACCCACACCCTGTCCCTGACCCCCACACCCTGCCCCCTGACCCCCACACCCTGCCCCCAAACCCCACACCCTGCCCTGACCCCAACACACTGCCCCTGACCCCCACACCCTGTCCCTGACCCCACACCCTGCCCCGACCCCCACACCCTGCCCCGACCCCCACACACTGCCCAGACACCCACACTCTGCCCCCGACCCCCACACACTGCCCAGACACCCCCACCCTGCCCCTGAACCCGACACCCACACCCTGTCCCTGACCCCACACCCTGCCCCGACCCCGACACCCTGCTCAGACACCCACATTCTGCCGCCGACCCCCACACCCTGCCCCGACCCCCACACACTGCCCCCAACCCCCACACCCTGCCGCCTACCCCCACACCCTGACCCCACACCCTGCCCCGACCCCCACACCCTGCCCCGACCCCCACACACTGCCCAGACACCCACACTCTGCCCCCGACCCCCACACACTGCCCAGACACCCCCACCCTGCCCCTGAACCCGACACCCACACCCTGTCCCTGACCCCACACCCTGCCCCGACCCCGACACCCTGCTCAGACACCCACATTCTGCCGCCGACCCCCACACCCTGCCCCGACCCCCACACACTGCCCCCAACCCCCACACCCTGCCGCCTACCCCCACACCCTGACCCCACACCCTGCCGCCGACCCCCACACCCTGCCCCGACACCCACACCCTGCCCCTGACACCCCACACTCAGTCCCTGACCCCACACCCTGCTCCAACACCCATACACTGCCCCAACCCCCAAACTCTGCCCCGACACCCACATCCTGCCCCGACACCTACACCCTGCTCCTGACCCCCCCACATCCCGCCCCAAGCCCCACACCCTGCCCCCGAACCCCACACCCTGCCCCCGACCCCACACCCTGCCCCCAAACCCCACACCCTTCCCTGACCCCAACACACTGCCCCTGACCCCCACACACTGTTCTGACCCCCACACCCTGCCCCCAAACTCCACACCCTTCCCTGACCCCAACACACTGCCCCTGACCCCCACACACTGTCCTGACCCCCACACCCTGCCTCGACCCTCACACCGTGCCCCGACACCCCACACCCTGCCCCCTGACCCCCACACCCTGCCCCCGACCCCCACACCCTGCCCCGACCCCCACACCCTGTCCCTGACCCCCACACCCTGTCCCGACCCCCACACCCTGTCCCTGACCCCCACACCCTGCCCCCTGACCCCCACACCCAGCCCCCAAACCCCACACCCTGCCCTGACCCCAACACACTGCCCTTGACCCCCACACCCTGTCCCGACACCCCACACCCTGCCCCCGACCCCCACACCCTGCCCCCAACCCCCACACCTTGCCCCGACACCCACACCGTGCCCCGACATCCCACACCCTGCTCCCCGACCCCCACACCCTGCCCCTGACCCCCACACCCTGCCCCGTCAACCCACACCTTGCCCCTACCCCCACACCCTGCACCCGACCCCCGCACTCTGCCCCTGACCCCCACACACTGCCCCTGACCCCACACCCTGCCCCTGACCCCCACACCCTGCCCCCTGACTCCCACATCCTGCCCCCTGACTCCCACATCCTGCCCCCGACCCCAACACCCTGCCCCTGAACCCCACACTCTGCCCTGACCCCAACACACTGCCCTTGACCCCCACACCCTGTCCCGACACCCCACACCCTGCCCCGTCAACCCACACCTTGCCCCTACCCCCACACCCTGCACCCGACCCCCGCACTCTGCCCCTGACCCCCACACACTGCCCCTGACCCCACACCCTGCCCCTGACCCCCACACCCTGCCCCCTGACTCCCACATCCTGCCCCCTGACTCCCACATCCTGCCCCCGACCCCCACACCCTGCCCCTGAACCCCACACTCTGCCCTGACCCCAACACACTGCCCTTGACCCCCACACCCTGTCCCGACACCCCACACCCTGCCCCCGACCCCCACACCCTGCCCCCAACCCCCACACCTTGCCCCGACACCCACACCGTGCCCCGACATCCCACACCCTGCTCCCCGACCCCCACACCCTGCCCCTGACCCCCACACCCTGCCCCGTCAACCCACACCTTGCCCCTACCCCCACACCCTGCACCCGACCCCCGCACTCTGCCCCTGACCCCCACACACTGCCCCTGACCCCACACCCTGCCCCTGACCCCCACACCCTGCCCCCTGACTCCCACATCCTGCCCCCTGACTCCCACATCCTGCCCCCGACCCCCACACCCTGCCCCTGAACCCCACACTCTGCCCTGACCCCAACACACTGCCCTTGACCCCCACACCCTGTCCCGACACCCCACACCCTGCCCCGTCAACCCACACCTTGCCCCTACCCCCACACCCTGCACCCGACCCCCGCACTCTGCCCCTGACCCCCACACACTGCCCCTGACCCCACACCCTGCCCCTGACCCCCACACCCTGCCCCCTGACTCCCACATCCTGCCCCCTGACTCCCACATCCTGCCCCCGACCCCCACACCCTGCCCCTGAACCCCACACTCTGCCCTGACCCCAACACACTGCCCTTGACCCCCACACCCTGTCCCGACACCCCACACCCTGCCCCCGACCCCCACACCCTGCCCCCAACCCCCACACCTTGCCCCGACACCCACACCGTGCCCCGACATCCCACACCCTGCTCCCCGACCCCCACACCCTGCACCCGACCCCCGCACTCTGCCCCTGACCCTCACACACTGCCCCTGACCCCACACCCTGCCCCTGACCCCCACACCCTGCCCCGTCAACCCACACCCTGCCCCTACCCCCACACCCTGCACCCGACCCCCGCACTCTGCCCCTGACCCTCACACACTGCCCCTGACCCCACACCCTGCCCCTGACCCCCACACCCTGCCCCCTGACTCCCACATCCTGCCCCCTGACTCCCACATCCTGCCCCCGACCCCCACACCCTGCCCCTGAACCCCACACCCTGCTCCCGACCCCCACACCCTGCCCCGAACCCCCACATCCTGCCCCGGCACCCACACCCTGCCCCTGACCCCACACCCTGCCCCGGCACCCACACCCTGCCCCTGAACTCCACACCCTGCCCCGACCCCAATACCTTGCCCCTGACCCCACACACTGCCCCCAATCCCCACACATTGCCCCCGACTCCCACACCCTGCCCCCACACCCTGCCCCTGGCCTCCACATGCTGTCCCTGACCCCCACACCCTGCCCCTGGCCTCCACATGCTGTCCCTGACCCCCACACCCTGTCCCTGACCTCCACACACTGCCCCCGACCCCCCACACCCTGCCCCCGGCCCTCACACCCTGTTCCGGCCCCCCCACCCTGCCCCAACACCCAAACTCTGCCCCGACCATCACACCCTGCCCCTGACCCCCACTTACTGCCCCCAACTCCCACACGCTGCTCCAACCCGCACACCCTGCACTGACAACCTTATAAGGGGTTACCTTATCGAGGTTTATAAACCTCTATAAGGTCACCCCCTCAATCTCCAACTCTCCAGGGAAAACAGCCCCAGCCTATTCAAACTCTCCATATAGCTCAAATCCTCCAACCCTGGCAACATCCTTGTAAATCTTTTCTGAACCCTTTCAAGTTTCACAACATCCTTCCGATAGGAGGGAGACCAGAATTGCACGCAATATTCTAACAGTGGCGTAACCAATGCCCTTTACAGCTGCAATATGACCTCCCAACTACTGCACTCAGTACTTTGACCAATAAATGAAAGCATCCTCACTATCCTATCCACCTGTGATTCCACTTTCAAGGAGATATGAACCTAGGCTCCAAGGTCTCTTTGTTCATCAGCACTCCCTCGGACCTTACCATTAAGTATATAAATCCTGCTAATAGAACATAGAACATAGAACAATACAGCACAGAACAGGCCCTTTGGCCCACGATGTTGTGCCAAACATTTGTCCTAGCTTAAGCATCCATCCATGTACCTATCCAATTGCCGCTTAAAGGTCACCAAAGATTCTGACTCTACCACTCCCACAGGCAGCGCATTCCATGCCCCCACCACTCTCTGGGTAAAGTACCCACCCCTGACATCTCCCCTATACCTTCCACCCTTCACCTTAAATTTATGTCCCCTTGTAACACTCTGTTGTACCCGGGGAAAAAGTTTCTGACTGTCTACTCTATCTATTCCTCTGATCATCTTATAAACCTCTATCAAGTCACCCCTCATCCTTCGCCGTTCCAATGAGAAAAGGCCTAGCACTCTCAACCTATCCTCGTACGACCTATTCTCCATTCCAGGCAACATCCTGGTAAATCTTCTCTGCACCCTCTCCAAAGCTTCCACATCTTTCCTAAAGTGAGGCGACCAGAACTGCACACAGTACTCCAAATGTGGCCTAACCAAAGTCCTGTACAGTTGCAACATCACTTCACGACTCTTGAATTCAATCCCTCTGCTAATGAACGCTAATATACCATAGGCCTTCTTACAAGCTCTATCCACCTGAGTGACAACTTTCAAAGACCTATAAACATAGACCCCAAGATCCCTCTGTTCCTCCACCTCACTAAGAACCCTACCGTTAACCCTGTATTCCGCATTCTTATTTGTCTTTCCAAAATGGACAACCTCACACTTGGCAGGGTTGAACTCCATCTGCCACTCCTCAGCCCAGCTCTGCATCATATCCAAGTCCCTTTGCAGCCGACAAGAGCCCTCCTCACTATCTACAACTCCACCAATCTTCGTATCATCTGCAAATTTACTGACCCACCCTTCGACTCCCTCATCCAAGTCATTAATAAAAATTACGAACAGCAGAGGACCCAGAACTGATCCCTGCGGAACTCCACTTGTAACTGGGCTCCAGGCTGAATATTTACCATCTACCACCACTCTCTGACTTCGACCGGTTAGCCAGTTTTCTATCCAATTGGCCAAATTTCCCTCTATCCCATGCCTCCTGACTTTCCGCATAAGCCTACCATGGGGAACCTTATCAAATGCCTTACTAAAATCCATGTATACTACATCCACTGCTCTACCCTCATCCACATGCTTGGTCACCTCCTCAAAGAATTCAATCAGACTTGTAAGGCAAGACCTACCCTTCACAAATCCGTGCTGGCTGTCCCTAATCAAGCAGTGCCTTTCCAGATACTCATAAATCCTATCCCTCAGTACCCTTTCCACTACTTTACCTACCACCGAAGTAAGACTAACTGGCCTGTAATTCCCGGGGTTATCCCAATTCCCTTTTTTGAACAGGGGCACAACATTCGCCACTCTCCCAGTCCCCTGGTACCACCCCCGTTGACAGTGAAGATGAAAAGATCATTGCCAACGGTACTGCAATTTCCTCTCTTGCTTCTCACATAATCCTAGGATATATCCCATCAGGCCCGGGGGACTTGTCTATCCTCAAGTTGTTCAAAATGTCCAACACATCTTCCTTCCTAACATGTATTTCCTCTAGCTTACCAGTCCGTTTCACACTCTCCTCTTCAACAATACGGTTCCTCTCATTCGTAAATACTGAAGAAAAGTACTCATTCAAGACCTCTCCTATCTCTTCCGACTCAATACACAGTCTCCCACTACTGTCCTTGATTAGACCTACCCTTGTTCTCGTCATTCTCATGTTTCTCACATACGCATAAAATGCCTTTGGGTTATCCTTGATCCTATCCGCCAGAGATTTTTCATGCCCTCTCTTGGCTCTCCTAATCCCTTTCTTCAGGTCCCTTCTGGCTATCCTGTATCCCTCCTGTATCTGCTCTGTCTGAACTCTGTTTCCTCAACCTTATGTAAGCCTCCTTCTTCCTCTTTACAAGACATTCAACCTCCCTCGTCAACCAAGGTTCCCTCACACGACCATTTCTTTCCTGCCTGACCGGTACATACATATCAAGGACATGTCGTATCTGTTCCTTGAAAAAGTTCCACATTTCCACGACATCCTTCCCCGACAGCCTATGCTCCCAACTTATGCTCCTCAGATCCTGTCTTACAGCATCGTAATTACCCTTCCCCCAATTGTAAAACCTACCCTGTTGCACGCACCTATCTCTCTCCATAACCAAGGTGAAAGTCACAGAATTGTGGTCACCATCACCAAAATGTTCACCCACTAACAAGCCCATCACTTGACCCGGTTCATTACCGAGTACCAAATCCAAAATGGCCTCCCCTTTGGTCAGACAATCTACATACTGTGTTAGAAAAGCTTAATGGACACACTGCACAAACACCGCCCCATCCAATCTACTTGATCTAAAGAGCTTCCAATCAATATTTGGGAAGTTGAAATCGCCCATGACTACTACCCTGTGGCTTCTGCACCTTTCCAAAATCTGTTTCCCAATCTGTTTCTCCACATCTCTGCTGCTATTGGGGGGCCTATAGTAAACACCCAACAAGGTGACTGCTCCTTTCCTATTTCTGACTTCAGCCCATACTACCTCTAAAGTCAGATCCCCCTCGAACTGCCTTTCTGCAGCCGTTATACCATTTCTAATTAGCAATGCCACCCCCCCCTCCTTTTTTACCACCCTCCCTAATCCTACTGAAACATCTGTAACCAGGAACCTCCAACAACCATTCCTGTCCCTCTTCTATCCACATTTCCATGATGGCCACAACATCATAGTCCCAGGTACCTATCCACGCCTTAAGTTCACCGACCGTATTTCTGATACTCCTTGCGTTGAAGTATACGCACTTGAACCCATCTCTGTGTCCGCAAGTATTCCCTGTCAGTGCTACCTTCTTCACAGCCTCCCCACACACTTGGACATCCTGACAAACAGCTAGCCTACTTGCTGGACTACAAGTCCGGATCCCATCCCCCTGCCAAATTAGTTTAAACCCCCCCGAAGATAGCTAGCAAACCTACCCCCCAGGATATTGGTGCCCTTCTGGTTCAGGTGCAACCCGTCCTGCTTGTACAGGTCCCACCTTCCCCTGAATGCAGTCCAATTGTCCAAATACCTGAAGCCCTCCCTCCTACACCATCCTTGCAGCCACGTGTTCAACTGCACTCTCTCCCTATTCCTTGCCTCATTGTCACGTGGCACCCGCAACAACCCAGAGATGACGACTCTGTCTGTCCTAGCTTTCAGCTTCCAGCCTAACTCCCTGAGCTCTTGAATGACCTCCTCACCTCTCTTCCTACCTATGTCGTTGGTGCCAACGTGCACCACGACTTCTGGCTGCACACCCTCCCCCTTAAGGATTCTGAAGACACGGTCCGAGACGTCTCCGATCCTGGCACCCGGGAGGCAACAAACCATCCGAGAGTCTCGCCCATGCCCACAGAATCGCCTGTCCGTCCCTCTAACTAGAGAGTCTCCTACAACTAGCGCTCTCCTCCTCTCCCCCTTTCACTTCTGAGTCTCAGAGCCAGACCTCACGCCACAGACCCGGTCACTGCAGCTTACCCCTGCTAGGCCGTTCCCCCCACCAGTATCCAAAGCGGTATACTTATTGTTTAGGGGAATGACTACAAGGGATCCATGCACTGCCTGCTTCCTCCCCTTCCCACCTCTAACTGTTACCCAGCTACCTCTGTTCTCTGGCGTAACTATGTCCCTGTAGCTTCTATCTGCCACCTTCTCAGCCTCTCGAATAATCCTCAGTTCATCCAACTCCAGTTCCAGTTCCCTAACGCGGTCTGTGAGGAGCAGGATCTGACTGCATTTCCTGCAGATGAAGTCGGCAGGAGTATCGGTGGTCACCCCTACCTCAAACATCCGGCAGGAGGAACATTCCACTGCCTGTGCTGCCATTACTCTACACTTCGTCTTCAAAGCAAGAACACTGAGTAGCTTACCTGTGAACTTTAAAGTTAGGTTAGAGGAGGAGGATGGGATGGATTTGTTTTCCCAAAATGCAGCACCTCACATTTATCTAAATTAAACTCCATCTGCCACTTCTCAGCCAAGTGGCCCATCTGATCAAGATCCCATTGTAATCTGAGGTGACCTTCTTCACTGTCCACTAACCTCCAATTTTGGTGTCACCTCTAAATTACTAAATATACCTCTTATGCTCACATTCAATTCATTTATATAAATGATGAAAAGTTGTGGACCCAGCACCAATACTTGTGGCACTCGACTGGTCACAGGTCTCCAGTCTGAAAAACAACCCTCCACCACCACCCTCTGTCTTCTACCTTTGAGCCAGTTCTGTATCCAAAAGGATAGTTCTCCCTATATTCTATGAGGTCTAGCCAGTCTCCCTTGGGAAACCTTGTCGAACGCCTTAATGAAGGCCATATGGATCACATCTACGGCTCTGCCCTCATCAATCCTCTTTGTTACTTCCTCAAAAAGCTCAAATTTGTGAGACATGATTTCCCACGCACAAAGCCATGTTAACTATCCTTAATGAGTCCTCGCCTTTCAAAATACATGTACATCCTGTCCCTCAGGATTCCCTCCAATAACTTGGCCATCACCAATGTTAGGCTCACTTGTCTATAGTTCCCTGGCTTATCCTTACCACCCTTCTTAAACAGTGGCACCATGTTAGCCAACCTTCAGTCTTCCAGCACTTCACCTGTGACTATCGATGATACAAATATCTCAGCAAGGGGCCCAGCAATCACTTCCCACAGTGTTCCAGGATACACCTGATCAGATCCTGGGGATTTATCCACTTTAATGCATTTCAAGACATCCAGCACTACCTCCTCTATAATATGGACATTTTTCAAGATATCACCAACTATTTCCCTACACTCTATACCTTTCTTGTCCTTTTCTACTGTAAACACTGATACAAAATACTTGTTTAGTATCTCCCCATCTCCTGCGGCTCCACACAAAGGCTGCCTTTCTGGTCTTTGAGGGGCCCTATTCTCTCCCTGGTTACTCTTTTGTCCTTAGTGTATTTGTAAAAACCCCTTGGATTCTCCTTAATTCTATTTGCCAAAGCTAGCTCAGGTCCTCTTTTTGCCCTTCTGATTTCCCTCTTAAGTATACTCCTACTGCCTTTATACTCTTCTGAGGATTCACTCGATCTATCCTGTCTATACCTGACATATGCTTCCTTGTTTTTCTTAACCAAACCCTCAATTTCTTTAGTCATCCAGCATTCCCTATACCTACTAGCCTTTCCTTTCACCCTAACAGGAATATACTTTCTTTGGACTCTCGTCATCTCATTTCTGAAGGCTTCCCATTTTCCAGCCATCCCTTTACCTGCAAAAATCTGCCCCCAATCAGCTTTCGAAAGTTCTTGCCTAATACCGACAAAATTGGCCTTTCTCCAATTTAGAACTTCAACTTTTAGATCCGGTCTATCCTTTTCCATCACTATTTTAAAACTAATAGAATTATGGTTGCTGGCCCCAAAGTGTTCCCCCACTGAGACCTCAGTCACCTGCCCTGCCTTATTTCCCAACAAATTTTGCACATTCTCTAGTAGGTACATCCACACATTGAATCAGAAAATTTTCCTGTACACACTTAACAAATTCTTTTCCACCTAAACCCTTAATACTATGGCAGTCCCAGTCTATGTTGGAAAATTAAAATCCCCTACCATAACCACCGTATTATTCTTACAGATAACTGCGATCTCCTTACAAATCTGTTTCTCAATTTCCCTCTGACTATTGGGGGGTCTATAATACAATCCCCATCAGGTGATCATCCCTTTCTTATTTCTCAGTTCAACCCAAATTTATTTCGATACAAGAACAAGTTCAATACAATTATTTCAGTACAAGAGGCCTAACAGGGAAAGCAGATGAACTCAGGCATGGTTAGGAGCATGGGACTGGGATATCATAGCAATTACAGAAACATGGCTCAGGGATGGGCAGGACTGGCAGGTCAATGTTCCAGGATACGAATGTTACAGGAAGGAAGAATAGAAAGGGGGGCAAGAGAGGAGGGGGAGTGGCATTTTTGATAAGGGATAGCATTAGTGGGCGGCACGGTGGCACAGTGGTTAGCACTGTTGCCTCGCAGCGCCAGAGACCCGGGTTCAATTCCCGCCTCAGGCGACTGTGTGGAGTTTGCACGTTCTCCCTGTGTCTGCGTGGGTTTCCTCCGGGTGCTCCGGTTTCCTCCCACAGTCCAAAGATGTGCAGGGCCAGGTGAATTGGTCATGCTAAATTGCCCGTAGTGTTAGGTAAGGGGTAAATGTAGGGGTAGGGGTATGGGTGGGTTCGCTTCGGCGGGTCGGTGTGGACTTGTTGGGCCGAAGGGCCTGTTTCCACACTGTAATGTAATCTAATCTAAAATCTAATCTAATTATAGCTATACTTAGGGAGGATGTTTCTGGGAATACATCCAGGGAAGCTATTTGGGTGGACCTGAGGAATAAGAAAGGGATGATCATCTTATTGGGCAGGCCAGGTGATTGAGGTAAGAGGACAGCTGGAAAATGGGAAATCTTGAGAAATGAGAAAACGAGAGTCCAGAGACAGTATATTCCCGCTGGGGTGAAAGTGGAGGAGCATTTTGGGGCTAGCGACCATAAATCTATTAGTTTTAAAATAGTGATGGAAAAGGATAAACAGGATTTAAAAGTTGAAATTCTAAATTGGAAGAAGGCTAATTTTGACAGGATGAAGCAAGACCTTTCAAAAGCTGATTTGGGGCAGATGTTCGCAGATAAAAGGACAGTTGGAAAATGGGAAGCCTTCAGAAATGAAATAACGAGAGTCCAGAGACAGTATCTTCCTATTAGGGTGAAAGGAAAGGCTGTAGGTATAAGGCTGGATGACTAGAGAAATTGAGATTTTAGTTAAGATAAAGAAGGAAACATAAGTCAGGTATAGACAAGAGATATCGAGTGGATGCTTAGAACAGTATAAAGGCAATAGGAATATACTTAAGAGGGAAATCAGGAAGACAAAAAGGGGACATGAGATAGCTTTGGCAAATAGAGTTAGGAGAATGCCAAGGGTTTTTATAAATACATTAAGGACAAAAGGATAACTAGGGAGAGAATAGGGCCTCTCAAAGATCAGGAGACAATGTGGGTCTGCAGATGCTAGAGATCAGAGTTGAGTGTATGTTGCTGGAAAAGCACAGCATCCGAGGAGCAGGAAAATCGATGTTTTGGGTTGGAGCCCTTCATCAGGAATTATAGTTAGTCAGTTTGCAGATGACACAAAAACTGGAGGTATAGTGGACAGCCAAGAAGGTTACCTCAGAGTTCACTGGGATCTTGATCAGATGTGCCAATGGGCTGAGGAGTGGCAGATGGAGTTAAATTTAGATAAATACGAGATGCTGCATTTTGGAAAAGCAAATCGGAGGAGGACTTATACAGTTAATGTTAAGGTCCTGGGGAATGTTGCTGAACAAAGAGACTTTGGAGTCCAGGTTCAAAGTTCCTTGCAAGTAGAGTTGCACATAGATAGGATAGTGAAGAAGGCGTTTGGTATGCTTTCCTTTTTTGGTCAGAGTATTGAGTACAGGAGTTGGGAGGTCATGTTGTGGTTGTAAAGATGTTGGTTAGGCCACTTTTGGAATATTGCGTGCAATTCTGGTCTCCTTCCTATCAGAATGAAGTTGTGAAACCTAAAAGGGTTCTGAAAGGATTTACAAGGATATTGCCAGAGTTGGAGGATTTGAGCTATAGGGAGAGGCTGAATAGGTTGGTTCTGTTTTCCCTGGAATATCAGTGGCTACAGGGTGCCCTTATAGAGGTTAATATACTCATGAGGGGCATGGATAGAATAAGTAGACAAGGTCTTTTCCCTGAGGTGGGGAATTCATAATGAGAGGGTATAGGTTTAGGGTGAGAGGGGAAATATATAAAAGGGACCTAAGGGGCAACGATTTCACGCAGAGTGTTGTGCGAGCATGGAATGAGCTGCCAGAGGAAGTGGTGGAGTCTGGTACAATTGCAGCATTTAAAAGGTATCTGGATGGGTATATGAATAGAAAGGGTTTGGAGGGATTTGGGCCAGGTGCTGGCAAGGGGGACCAGATTGGGTTGGGATATCTGGTCGGTATGGACAAGGTGGACTGAAGGGTCTGTTTTCTATGACTCTCTGACATCATAGATGCCAGTCTTCAACTAATGTGATTCACTCCACTTGATAGAAAGGAATTCCAACACATTGAATGCTGCAAAGGCTATGGGCCCTGATAACTGTCTGACAGCTCAAGAATTAGCTACTTCTCCTCTCAAGTTGTTTCAATCCAGCCACGACAATGGCATCTAACCAACAACATTGGAAATTGCTTAGGGATGTCCTGCCCAGAATAAGCAGGAGTTCCAGTCTGCCTCAGAAAATGTATTTGACAGGTCCCAGCTCTCTGTCCAATGCAACTAATCGTGATTAAAAATTATTTTTGGGAAATAAAGTTCTTAACTATTGAGATCAAAATTATAACATTGTTAATTGTTTAATGTGACAGCAGTCTGCATTTTAAAAGGATGATTTTCGTTCTCTCCCCCAGCTTGACGTTTGGCTTTGGACAGATGGATCTCCGATGGACTGTCCAATTTGGCATATGAATGAACCTCATTTGGACCCCAAGGCGAGATGTGTGCAGCTTAATGTTGGTTAACTGATTTATGTGTAAGAGGAAATTATTTCCAGAGAAAGGAATAGATCACCAGCTGAAATGAATGAGATTCTATGTAGGGATAGTGAAGGTTAATTTTAGATTTAGACAGAGATCGATGTCCTGTTAGCAACAGATTTCAGCCACAATTTGCTTGGGCTTTTCTGGATTCTCAGAACACAGTGCCTGGGAGCTGACCAAGCCATTTCCCTGTAATGCAGCTCATTTGCCCCATGACATCCTGATCTCCATTTCAGCATCTCTCTTAATCTTGAGCTTTTAGTTTAATCTTGAGCATCATTCACTGTGTAACTTGTCCCTTTTCCTCACCAGGTCTCAAAACTCTCTGCCTCCCTTTCCCTTCTCTTCCCTGAAACTCTCACAGTGGGTCTTCCCTTTGCTGCTCTAACAGCTGTTTTGTGTGAAGGCTGATTCTGTTGGCAAAAGAAATCTCGTCAGGTTTTGGTTCTTGACAGGGACTTGGGTACGTAAGGTACCAGCTGAAATTTACACTGGACAGGGAGATCCCAGAATGAACCCTAAGGGCTTCTTGTGGTACAGTGATGGTGTCTCTACTTCTGAACCATGAGGCTGAGATTCTACAATTGCACTGTATTGGCTAATGCATATGTTCATGTGCTGCAATTTGAGGAATTATTCACTGATAGAGGAATGTACGTTGTGTGTCATTTAGCAGATAGACAAACGTACACTACTGTAACACTGTAGATAAAGAAATATACACTGGAGGGAAACTAGACAGAGTCATCTACTCTGGAAATAACACTGTAGGAAAAGGAACATACACTGGAAATAACAGTGCTGACAGAGGAACGTGGACTAAGTGTAACATTGGATATGAAAGAACATACACTGGATATAACAGTGCAGAGAGAGCAGTGTGCACTGCAGACAGTACTGCAGAGAGAGCATCATGCATGAGGCTGAGCTGTGCAGGCAGTGGAATGTCCACAGATTGTCTCCAGATAGATTAACGTTCACTGTGTATAATTGTTGACTCTGAGGGATGTACAATGTATGTCACACTGTGGATTGAGGTGCTTACATAAGATGTAACAGTTCACAGAACGGAACATAAGACTGAATGCAATGATTCAAATAGAGGGATATCCATTGAGTCGAACACTACGCAATGGGAAAACAACATTGGAATTAATCCTGCAGCTAGAGGAATGTACATGGAGTGCAGGATCCGACCAGGCAATTGTTCACTGTTTCTGACATAAACATTCCAAGGCAGTTACCCTGCAGGGACAAGCGCACACACAGTGAATGGCCCTGCAGTTACAGGCACACACACTGGTAGTGACCCTGCAGTTACAGGCACATACAGTGAGTGACCCTGCAGTTACAAGCACATACACTGGGAGTGACCCTGCAGTTACAGGCACACTGGCAGTGACCCTGTGGTTACAGGTACATGCACTGGGAGTGACCCAACAGTTATAGACAAACACACTGGGAATGACCTATAGTTACAGGCACATATACTGGAATGACCCTGCAGTTACAGGCACACACATAGGGAGTGACCCTGACATTATAGGCAAACACACTGGGAGTGAATCTGCAGGTGCCGGGTCAAAGCGGCACATACACTGGGAGTGACCCTGCAGTTACAGGCAGACACATTGGAGTGACCCTGCAGTTACAGGCACACATACTGAGAGTGACCCAGCAATTACAGGCAGACACATTGGAGTGACCCTACAGTTACAGGCAGACACACTTGGAGTGACCCTGCAGTTACATGCACACACTTGAAGTGACCCTGCAGTTACAGGCACACGTACTGAGAGTGACCCCGCAGTTACAGGCAGACACATTGGAGTGACCCTACAGTTACAGGCAGACACACTTGGAGTGACCCTGCAGTTACATGCACACACTTGAAGTGACCCTGCAGTTACAGGCACACATACTGAGAGTGACCCCGCAGTTACAGGCAGACACATTGGAGTGACCCTACAGTTACAGGCAGACACACTTAAAGTGACCCTGCAGTTACATGCACACACACTGACAGTGATCCTGTTGTTACAGGCATACACACTTGAAGTGACCTTGCAGTTAAAAGCACACACACTGGGAGTGGCCCTGCAGTTACAGGCACACACACTTGCAGTGACCCTGTGGTTACAGGCACATATACAGGGAGTGATTTTGTGGTTGTAGGCACATGCACTGGGAGTGACCCAATAGTTACAGGGAGACGCACTGGGAGTGATCCTGCAGTTACTGGCACACACACTGGGAGTGACCCTGCAGGTACAAGCACACACAAGGAATGACCTTGTAGTTACAGGCACACACAATGGGAGTGACCCTGCAGTTATGGACAGACACACTGAGAGTGACCCTGTAGTACAGGCACATGCACTGGCAGTGCCCCTGCAGTTACGGGCACATACACTGGGAATGACCCTGCAGTTACAGGAGTATTGACAGTCCCTTGTCCAAGCACTGAGTGCCTTTAATGGAGGGACAGCTCCCCACCCCGGGGTGACAAGCTCCCTGCAGGGTAGCAGCTCTCAGGAACTCCACATGGTAACAGGCTCCCTGCAGCTGGGTTCACCTCAGTGACGATGGCCTCAGCTCCTTCACTGCTCCTTCATTTGCCATTTAGGAACCTCCACTGGCTGTAGGACAGGAATGTCAACCGTGGGCCATCCTGCCCAGGAATTAATCCCAGGAGGTGAGAAGGCAGTGGGAGTTTGGGTATAATACCATCCTATCTAATAAAGTGACACTCCTGACAGCAAGATCACCATGTCCAGGAGCATAAGGTTCCAGCCACTGGCTCAGACAGATTGATGTGTTGGCAATCCCTCGATCAAAACAGAAAGGATGACATCATCATCCAAACAGCAGCTAATTCACTGATGATTGGTGTTGTGTCCGATATTTCCTTTTACAGATGTTCCTGGTCAACGGGATGATACTTTTCGTTGGAACATGAAATACTTTATTTGCGCTTTCAAATCAGATTGGAATTAGAAGAATCTGGTGATGATCCATTCTACCCAGGAGTGGATCCTGAATATCGATTTGTTCAACTGAGGAGGTTCCAATCAATATTAGGGAAGTTAAAGTCAGCCATGACAATAACCCTATTAGTTCTGTCCCTTTCAAAAATGTGCTTCCCAATATGCTCCTCTGTGTCTCTGTTGCTAAGTGTTCCGGGGTGGGGGGTGTTCTGTACAAAACTCCCAATAAGGTGACTGCTCCTTTCCTGACTTCCACCCAGACTGACTTAGTCGCCAAACCCTCCTCGATGCCCTCCCTTTCTGTAGCTGTGATACTATCCCTGATCCCCCTTCTATTCCTTTTGAAACATCTGAACCCTGGAATATTCAACTATTCCTACCCCTGTGATATCCAAGTTCTGTAATGGATACAACTGACCCGTGCTATAAGTTCATCACCCTTATTCCTGACACTTTTTGCATTAAAATAGACACAATTCAAGCCAACACACTGGCATCACCTTTGCCCTATCTATTGTCTATCCCTCCTCACAGACTCTCTGCATGCTGTATCTGGCTGTTCACTTCCTACTCCATCATCTGCTAGTCTAGTTTAAACCCTCATGAAGCGTTCAGGCAAACCTCCCACCCAGTTCAGGTGCAACCTGTCTTTCTTATACAGGAGCCACCTTGCACAAAAGGTATCCAAACGATCCACATATCTGAAGCCCTCCCTCCTACACCAGTCCTGCAGCCACATGTTCATCTGCACTCACTCTCCGTTCCTCGCCTCACTAGCCCCTGGCAATGGTACAATCCTGAGGTTACTACACTGCTCGCCCTGCCCTCTAGCTTCCAACCTAACTCCCTATATTCTCTTTTCAGGTCCCCTTCCCTTTCCCTACCTATGTCATTGGTACCGAAATGTACCATGACTTCTGGCTGCTCTCCCTCCCCCTTAAGAATCCTGTAGACTCGTTATGAGACTTCTCTGACCCTAACATCTGGGAGTCTGGCTCACGACCACAGAATCTCCTGGCTGTTCCTCTAAACATTGAATCTCCTATCACGATCACTCTCCTACTCGCGTCCCCTTCTCTTCCGAGCTGCCAAGGCAGGCTCAGTATCAGAGACCTGGCCTCTGTAGCTTTCCCCTGGTAGGTGACCCCACCTCCTCCTCCCCCCACCCAACAGTATCCAAAACAATATACTTATTATTGAGGGGAATGGCCACAGAGAGCCAATGCACTGAATGCCTACTCCCTTTCCCTCTCCTGATGGTCACCCAGCTAGCTTTATCCAGTAACCTAGATGTGATTACCTCATTATAACTCCTCTCTATTACCCCTTCAGCTTCCTGAATAATCCAAAGTTCATCCTGCTCCAGCTTCAGTTCCTTCACGCGGCCTGTGAGGAGCTGGAGTTGGGTGCACTTCTCATAGGTGAAGTTAGCAGGTACACTAGTGGTGACCCTTACCTCCCACATCCTGCAATAGGAGCATGCAACCGCCCTAGCCTCTATGCCCTCTACTCTATATCGTCAAGAGAGATTGAATAAATGAAATACAAAAAGCTTTACCAAACCTCTTTTTTGTGGTTAGAGGAGGAGGACAGATGGGAAACACTACACATGTAGTGTCTCGTGTTTAGCCACACCCTAATTATATTCGTGCATGTACCCAGCAATCCCTGTGTCTAAGTCACACCAGTTGAACCTTCGTTCAGTGTATTGACGAGTTAAGTCTTTAAAGGGAACTTAACCTTCCCGACAGTCTCCGGTCCACACTCTCACCACTCCTGCTGCTGCAAATGGAGGCCGCTGATCCATGACTACGACTTTCAGAGAGAAGTTTACCTTCCGGGCCTGCGCTCTCACTGCTCTCGGTGTTACAAATCTCACCGCTTTCGTTGCTGTAAAGGCTATTTCCATCTGTTAACATTCCAGCTGATGGATTATTGGACAAGTGAGATCACAGAACTGAATCTGGCCTGATAGATCACCTTTTCTTCCTTAAATTAGTGTGATAGCCTTGCCCTGAAAGACAGGCAGACAAGGTACAGATTTGGATTTAACAATGAGACAGAAATTTATTAATCAAAAAAAAATGAAAATAAACAAAACAAAAAAAAATATACTTTGGAAAATCTTTAAAAGACATGGAAAACCAAAATCCCACCTCCTCTCCAAAATGATCACATTGCACTTACATGAAGAAACAGAGAAATTCCATCTGTATCAAATCCATTGGTTTGTATGAATTTCTCTTTCTCAGTTCGAGTCTGTGAGGTGGGAGATCTATTCCTTGACCACTCTCACAATGGAGAGCACAGATTTTATCAATCTTTTGAAAATCCGAGAATTCTAAATAAATTCCAAGTCTAAACGTATCCCTTAGTGCTGCAGCTTCCTGCTGTCTTTTACAAGTGAAATAATATTTAGCTCTTGCATTCTTCCTGCCAAAGTGCATGCCCTCACATTTCCCATACTATACTCCATCTGCTAAGTCTTGGCCCAACCATGTAACCTGCCTCTATCCCTCTGTTGACTCTGTGTCATCCTCTGTGTCATCCTTACATACCTGTCTCTCTGTGGGGCACATGGAACGTTCCGTGTTCCAATCCTACTCAGGACCCTCCCCACATCTCTTTCTGTGGTCTGTCAAAGACATCATTGGTATTCCTTCCCTCTCTTATTCACAATTGGAAATGTGTATAAGTTTTGCTTCCAATTTCCAATCTGCTCTCACCTTCCCCTGGTCCAGCTTGGACTCCTCCTTTCCTTCCTCCACGTTTCTGCTTCCATTTCTGGGGAAATGCTAGCCACCAGTACCCAATGCAAACCCACTGGCTGCTGTTAGCTGCTGTCTTCTCCAGTGGGATGCCACCACCAGACACATATTCCCCTCCCTTCCCTTGTCAGCATTTCACATGGACATTTTCCTCTGGGACACCCTGGCCCACTCCTCCTTCATTCATAACATCTCCCACACACCCCCATGCCACTGCAGAGGATGGGATACTTGCCTCTTTACCTCCTCCCTCTCCAAGGCCCCAGTCACAGCTTCCAAGTGAAACAGAGATTTACCTGAACTTCTCTCATTCTAATCTACAGTGTTCACTGACACCAAGCCTCCTTTATCGGGACCTAACCAGCGATTCGTCAGAGAGCCTACATTACCATATAGGGGCTTGAGGGAATTTACAGATCAAACTGCAAATAAACAATTCTTCCAAAGAGTTCCATTGACACCGGGAGGTGAATAAGATCACACATTCACAAGTGTCATTATCTCCCTGTCCCTCAATGATACTCTTGAACAAACCTCGATCATGTTCCTTTTTGAAAGCTGCCAGTGATTGTGAATGGACCCTGTTCTTTATAAACAGATTCAATCTCACTGCTGCTATTGCATGAAGGAAGCTTCCCAACAGGGAGAGAAATGGTATAGCAGATCTGGTATAGCAATCTTGTTCATCAGATCAAATGGTAAAATATTTTACGTGTCCATGTGAATATTATTCACTTACAGTAACTGCACTGTAGACATTCTCTCCTGGGAAGGTGATGGCCCAGTGGTATTATCACTTAACTATTAATCCAGAAACCCAAAATAATGCTCTGGGGACCTGGGTTTGAATCCTGCCATGGCAGATGTTGGAATTTGAATTCAATTTTTAAAAATCTAGGAATAAAGAGTCGACAGATAACCATGAAACCATTGTCAATTGTTGGAAAAACCCATCTGGTTCATTAATTCCTTCAGGGAAGAAAATCTGCTATCCTTACCTGGTCTGGACTACATGTGACTCCAGAGCCACAGCAATGTGGTTGACTAACAATTGCTCTCTGAAATGGCCTCTCAAGCCACTCAGTTGTAACAATCACTAGAAAGTCAAGTGGACTGCAGCGATTCAAGAAGGCAGCTCACCACCACCTTCTCAAGGACAATTAGGGATGGACTATCAATGCTGGCCAGACAGTGATGCCTAAGTCCGAGAAATGAATAAAAGAAATTCTCATTGTAAACATTCATTAATTCCTGATCCTAGCAATGCATTCACTTCCACCTGATTACAGAGACCAAGAACCATGAGTACAGTTTCCTTTCTCACTGAGCTGTTCCAGTGCCACGTTGTACAATTTAATGTGTAATTCCAGGAACATTCTCATGGCTTCCAATCCCTTCTGCGCTGAGCTGCCAGTCTCTGATTGGTCAGCAGGAATTTGGGTATCATTGATACTCGAGTCAATTGGACCTGATTTCAATGGTTTCATCCTTCTTCACGGTCTGCTATAATTATTTACAATAAGATTTGACACCTCATCACTTCAGACAACGGGGAGAGAGAGAGAGAGAGAGAGACGGAGAGGAAGAGGTAAGGAGAGGATCAGGAGAGCCCCATCTTAACTGTGAAACCTGGACACTGATGTTGAATCATTTTTGTTGTGTTTCAGGTGAGGGGAAAGGAACTTCACTGCAGACATGATGCTGCTGATGGGATTGGTGCTGAGTACATTGATCGTCAGTAATGTTGCAGATAGGGTCAACCTAACATTGTGTGTGAGGACAGGTTAATGCTGTGAACTGAGGGGTTAATGGATGTCCTGTTGTCTGAATGAGAGAAAACAGACAGAGATGGTACCTGAGGAATCTCTGAAAGTGAGCAATAACCTAACCATTGACAGGTGTTTGATATTCTACACATTCCACATTCACTGTCTGCCCACTCCCCATATGGGCACAGCATGCTTCACCATCCCACCTGATTTTACTGCCCCTCCCTCTCCTGTCTGTCTGTGCCCAGGGCACATGGCAATGCCCAGCCCAGCTTTTTCTCTTAGTCTGATCCCACATTCCTGCTCATTCCCACTTTCATCCCACTCTCCTGCTCCCTCTCCATGAATTCATTTTCCATTCAGTCCAAACCTACACTCCTGCTCACTGCTCAAATGCTTTAATAGATTCCCACAGACTAATCCCTTTCCATTCTCAGACCCACTCAATCTGATCCTATTCTCAGATTTCCTCCTCAACCGTATCTCACTCAGTTATCTCCTGCTGTGCTGATTCCCCATGTCATTTAATATCCAAATCAATTAAATCCCATAATCCTGCTCACTCCCATAATCATTAATATTCACCCAGTCCAATCCTATTCTCCCCTCATTTCTAGTACACTGCTAGTTTTCAGAAGATCCCTTGTTCCCTCTTTTAAGAATTGAAGATCTCTGCGCTCAGTTTATGGCTCAGGCCACACCCCTCCCCCACCACATTGTAGGGAGAGCACTATCTGTGAGAAGGTAGAGAATGAGGCCTCATAAACACTGATGGTTGCCAAGTGCCAAGTGTGTGAAGAACTGACCAGGGTCTTGCAATGCTGAATGGGGATGGGAATGAATGAAGTGGCAGAAGTATGAGGTGATAATGTGAACAATGTGGGAAATAAACACTGTATTTGACTAACTGTACCAAGCAGCTTGTTTCTATGCTGGACAAATGACAACCACCTGATTTAATCTGCAGCTGATCAACTGGCTACGCATAATTCAACACATTCGGATCAGGACCTTGAGAAATGTCGTCTCCTGGGCAAACAGAATTGTTATGGTGGCTTCATTTATTTTGGTTATTGCTACAAGTTTGTTCTTGAGAAAAAGTCTTGGATTGATGCTGAGGTAAGTCCTTGGAATCTCCATTGTAAAATATTGGGTTTGTTCCTCAGTGTTTATGAAATGAATGAACACAGAATGAAAGAAGCTTCTTGTATATTCCTGGATATTTCTGAAGCCGTGTATATATTACCTGGGTAACGTGAACTCCATAATATTCAAAACTAAATGAGGAAGGAAATCAACTATGACATTGAATCTGCTCGATATGGAGGGTCCCTTAACAAAATAATTTAACAGGAAATGAAAAGTATGAACCAAGTATGAACAATTTTAATTTAAGAACTTTCTTCTTCAGATACTTAATATCAAAATAATTGACTGTGTTCAAATAGAACATACTGTGACTTACACTGCACCATTGTAATGATGTTCACTAAAGTTCATTGTTCAAAATGTTTGTGATTATTCTGCTCAAGTTTGAAGTAGGTGCCCGACATTAAAGATCATTGCATTGCGAGACAGAAAAGTGGTTTAAGGAACTAAAGGTCTTTCAGTTATGAAGGTAACTGGGAAAGGAAGTTTTTTTGCTATTAAAATGTTGAGAGGAATAGATATCGTTGGGGAGTATCCAACCTGCTCGACAGGATTTCCTCAAAGCCTGGAGCATCAGAGGCTGAGGGGTGAGATTTCAGAAGTTTATAAAATCATGAGGGACACGGATAGAATGAATAACTAAGATCTTTTTGCAGGGTACAGGAACCAAAACTAGGAGGCAAAGGTTAAAGGTGAGTGGAGAAAGCTATAAGAGGCAATTTTGTAGACAGAGGTGGTTTGTGTGTGAAATAAACTTCCGGAGGAAGTGGTGGATGCTGGTCCAATTACAACGTTTAAAAGACATTTGGATAGGTACAAAATAGAGCTGAAAATGTGTTGCTGGAAAAGCGCAGCAGGTCAGGCAGCATCCAAGGAGCAGGACAATCGGCATTTCGGGCATGAGCCCTTCTTCATGAGTCTCAGGAGAATCAACGTTTCGGGCATGAGCCCTTCTTCACGAATCCTTGGATGCTGCCTGACCTGCTGCGCTTTTCCAGCAACACATTTTCAGCTCTGATCTCCAGCATCTGCAGTCCTCACTTTCTTCTAGGTACAAAATAGGAAAGGTTTGGAGGGATATGAGCCAGGCACAGGCAGGTAGGAGTAGTTTAGTTTGGGATTATGATCGACATGGATTAGAATGTTTAGCATGGATTAGACCAAAGGGTCTGTTTCTGTGTTGTCTGACTCTATGACTCTGTCATATCCCCTCTCTGCCTTCCTGATTTCTTTCTTAAGAATGCCCCAACACTCTTTACATTGATTAAGAGATTCAACTGAACCAAGTTGTCCATGTCTAAAAGTAAGATTTTCTTTTATCCTTGACTAGAACCTCTCTATCTTTATTCATCCATTTTTCCCTAATCTTACCAGCCTTAATGTGGAGGTGCCAGTGTTGGACTTGGGTGGACAAGGTCAGAAGTCACATGACACCAGGTTAGATTCGTGTGACTTCTGATGTTTACAAATCTTACCATTCTCTCTAATAGGAACAAAATGCCTCTGAACTCTTGTCATCACACTCTTGAGTGCTTCCCAATTTTCAGACATAATTTTACCTGCGAAGAGTTCAATCAAATCAACTTTTGAAATTCCTTGACTCATACCATTAACATTTGTCTTTTTCCAATTTAAAAAAAGTGTAACTTTTATGGAAGACTTATCCTTTACCATAACTGTTTTAAAACTAATAAATTTATGATCATTTGACCCAAAGTGTTCCCGCTCTTTTTCTGCAGTCACCTGCCCTGCCTTATTTCCCAAAATAAGGTCTAGTTTTGCTCTGCCTTGAGTCGGAGCATCCACAAACTGATAAAGATAATTTTTTGAACAAAATTGACAAATTCTTGATCATCCAACCATTGACACTATGTTATCCCCAGTTAATGTTTGGAAAATTAAAATTCCCCCATTATTACAACCTTCTTCTGCTTACATATATCTGAGATCCCTCTTCATAGTTGTTTCTCAATTTCCCTCTTACTATTGTGGGGCGTTTAGCACAATCTCATCAAAGTGACCTTTCCTTACTTATTTCTAACTTCTACCCATATATTTTCATTGGCCGTTTTTTCAGAAATATCTTCTCTCGTTCCAGCAGTGATTTATTCCATAATCAAAAATGCCACTTCCTCTCCTTTCTTGCCTCCTTTCTGATCCTTCCAATAGCATCTAAAACCTGGATCATTGAGCTACCAGTCTTTCCCATCTCTCAGCCAAGTTTCTGTAATAGCCAAGATGTTTCAATCTCATGTTCCTAAACATGCCCTAAGTTCATCAGCCTTACCTGTAAGACCTCTTGCACTGCAATAAGAGCAGTTTGATCCTTCAGAGTTACTACAGACTCTGACTCTTTCTTGTCTTTCTTTTCTAATTGATATTCTCACTTCACATTCTGAACCTTACCCCTCAATCCTTCTATTTAATTGCTGCTTAAAATTCCTCCCCTCCCACTCTTTTTCAGTTCAAAATCTCTCTTAACGGAATGAGCAATTCTCCTGCTTAGATAGTTGTCCCTTTCCAGTCCAGGTGAGACCCATCCCTTTTGAACAGGTCTGAGCAATCCCAAAAGACGTTCCAATTGTCCAAAAAGCTGAAACCCTGAACAATGGCTCTTCAGCCATTTACTTATGACCTTCAACCTTTCGTTTTCTCCCTTGTTTGAGTTTGGCATTGGGAATAAAACAGAAATTACTACTTTTGGGATTTTTAAAAATCAACCATCTAATCTCTTATATTTACTCTGTACTGCTTTAACCTTTTTCCTCAAAATGTCATTTGACATTTTTATATTAATATGAACAAATAATACAATAATTTCCTGCTTCTCAATCTCACCTTTAACAATACGTTTGAAACACTTAGAGAAGTTCTTAATCCTAGCACCAGGAAAGCAACAAACCATCCTAAATTTACACTGATCACCACAGAATCTCCTGTCTATGACGGAGACTCCCCTATAACAATAATTCCATGAAATGTTGTCAAACGTTGCCGAACATTAGAATTATTCCAAGTGTCCAACAACTGACTGGCCTTCCATTTAGGAATAGCCAGCGGAGGCTTTTGAACTAACTCATTACTTTCCTGACAGTCACCCATCTGTCTGACTGATCTTATTATGTAATAACTTTTCTCAATCTATTAGCCATCTCATATGTACCAATAACATTACACCTAAAAAAAGGAACTTCCAATAACACCTTTTATATCAAATCAACTACATCTAATTACCCACAGAAAATAATGTTAAAATGGAAAAGAATTTTAAAATGTATTTATTAAACATATAAGAATAAAATAAAATCAATCACTTAGCTGATTAACTAAATAAAAAATGACCTCCTCAATAAATTACTCAAAGAAAAAAATAATCATTTCCAGAGACGACCGTATTAGATTACTTACAGTGTGGAAACAGGCCCTTCGGCCCAACAAGTCCATACCGACCCGCCGAAGCGCAACCCACCCATACCCCTACATTTACCCCTTACCTAACACTACGGGCAATTTAGCATGGCCCATTCACCTAACCTGCACATCTTTGGACTGTGGGAGGAAACCGGAGCACCCGGAGGAAACCTGCACAGACACGGGGAGAACATGCAAACTCCACACAGTCAGTCACCTGAGGCAGGAATTGAACCCGGGTCTCTGGCGCTGTGAGGCAGCAGCACTAACTGCTGTGCCACCGTGCCGCCACATGGAGGACACCTGGAAATAAAAACACAGCACTTTATTTAAAAAAAACTGTTTGGCTTTTCAAAAATATCTTCAAAGTGTGAATTTTTTTTTTAACTTCTGAATTTAGAATAAAACACCTTAGCCATTCACTATCGACCCTGAAAAGCTTGTTTTAAAAAAATGTCCATCGGAAAAAAATAGTTTTCGTTTAGTATTTTTGTTTTTTTAAATTTTATTGAAGTAAAATGAATAAAAGTTTTATATTAGCAATATATAATAACTCTAATAAAACTATGATAAATCTTTAATTAAGCCTGCAATCCCAGGAGCAGCTGCAAGATCCATGCTGCCTTCCAAAGAGGGAGAGCACCTAAAGGGTGCGAGATATATCCACACAGCAGTGGATACAAGATCAATTATTAACGTTACACCTGCAATGGATAAGGTTTTGTTGAGCAACGGGCAGGACTTACGTAGTCAATGGTAGGGCCATGGGGAATGTAGTTAAATAGAAATACATAGGGGTGCAGTTCCATAGTTCCTTGAAAGTGGTGTCTCAGCTGGACAGGGTGGTGAAGGCAACATTGGGCACACTTGCGCTCATCGGTCATTGAGGAAACTGGGGACATCATGTTACACCTGTACAAGATATTGGTAAGGCCACATTTGGAGTACTGCGTACAATTCTAGTTAGCCTGCTACAGGTTGGATGTTATTAAATTGGAAAGAGTGCAATAAAAATTCACAAGGATGTTAGACCAGATCTAAAAGTTGAAGTTCTAAATTGGAGGAAGGCCAATTTTGATGGTATCAGGCAAGAACTTTCAAAACCTGATTGGGCGCAGATGTTCGCAGGTAAAGGGACGGCTGGAAAATGGGAAGCTTTCAGAAATGAGATAACAAGAGACCAGAGAAAGTATATTCCTGTTAGGGTAAAAGGAAAGGCTGGTTGGTATAGGGAATGCTGGATGATTAAAGAAATTGAGGGAAAGTGAGGGCTGCAGATGCTGGAGATCAGAGCTGAAAATGTGTTGCTGGAAAAGCGCAGCAGGTCAGGCAGCATCCAAGGAACAGGAGAATCGACGTTTTGGGCATAAGCCCTTCTTCAGGACGTCGATTCTCCTGTTCCTTGAATGCTGCCTGACCTGCTGCGCTTTTCCAGCAACACATTTTCAGCTCTAATGAAATTGAGGGTTTGGATAAGAAAAAGAAGGAAGCGCATTTGAGGTACAGACAGGATAGATCGAGTGAATCCTTAGAAGAGTATAAAGACAGTAGGAGTATACTTAAAAGAGAAATCAGGTGGGCACAAAGGGGACATAAGATAGCTTTGGCAAATAGAGTTCAGGAGAATCCAAAGGATTTTTACAAATACATTAAGGACAAAAGGGTAACCAGGTAGAGGAGAGGGCCTCTCAAAGATCAGTAATGCGGCCTTTGTGTGGAGCCGCAGGAGTTGGGGCAGATACTAAACAAGTATTTTGCATCAGTATTTACTATGGGAAAGGACATGGAAGATATAGAATGTAGGGTAATAGATGGTGACATCTTGAAAAATGTCCATATTATGGAGGAGGAAGTGCTGGATGTCTTGAAATGTATAAAAGTGGATAAATCCCCAGGACCTGATCTGGTGTACCCTAGAACACTGTGGGAAGCTAGGAAATGATTGCTGGGCCTCTTACGGAGATATTTGTATCATCAATAGTCACAGTGAAGTGCCGGAAGACTGGTACTGTGATGCCACTGTTTAAGAAAGGTGGTAAGGACAAGCCAGGGAACTATAGACCAGTGAGCTTGATGTCGATGGTGGGCAAGTTGTCGGAGGGAATCCTGAGGGATAGGAAGTACATGTATTTGGAAAGGCAAGGACTGATTAGGGATAGTCAACATGGTTTTGTGCATTGAGAATCATGTCTCACAAACTTGATTGAGTTTTTTGAAGAAGAAACAAAGAAGATTGATGAGGGCAGAGCAGGAGATGTGATCTACATGACTTCAGTAAGGCGTTCGACAAGATTCCCCATGGGAGACTGGTGAGCAAAGTTAGATCTCATGGAATACAGGGAGAATTCGCAATTTGGATACAGAGCTGGCTCAAAGGTAGAAGACAGAAGGTGGTGGTGGAGGGTTGTTTTTCAGACTGTAGGCCTGTGATCAATGGAGTGCCACAAGGATCAGTGCTGTGTCCACTACTTTTCATCATTTGTATAAATAATTTGGCTGTGAGCATAAGTTTGCAGATGACACCAAAATTGGAGGTGCAGTGGACAGCGAAGAAGGTTACCTCAGATTATTCTGGGATCTTGATCAGATGGGCCAATGGGCTGAGAACTGGCAGATGGAGTTTAATTCAGATAAATGTTAGGTGCTGCATTTTGGGAAAGAAAATCTCAGCAGGACTTATACACTTAATGGTTAGGTCCTAGGGAGTGTTGCTGAATAAAGAAACCTTGGAGTGCAGGTTCACAGCTTCTTGAAAGTGGAGTCACAGGTAGATAGGATAGTGAAGAAGGTGTTTGGTCTGCTTTCCTTTATTGGTCAGAGTATTGAGTACAGAGTTGGGAGGTTATGTTGCGGCTGGACAGGACATTAGTTAGGCCACTGTTAGAACATTGCGTGCAACTCTGATCTCCTTCCTGTGGAAAGATGCTGTGAAACTTGAAAGGGTTCAGAAAAGATTTACAAGGATCTTTCCAGGATTGGACGATTTGAGATATAGGGATAGGTTGAATAGGCTAGGGCTGTTTTCCCTGGAGCGTTGGAGGCTGAGGGGTGACCGTATAGAGGTTTATAAAATCATGAGTGGCATGGATGGCCCTGGGGTGGGGGACTCCAGAACTAGAGCACATAGGTTTGGTGTGAGAGGGGAAAGATATAAAAGAGATCTAAGACGCAACCTTTTCACTCAGAGGGTGGTACATGTATAGAATGAGCTACCAGAGGAAGAGGTGGAGGCTAATACAATTGCAACATTTAAAAGGCATATGGATGGGTATATAAATAGGAAGGATTTGGAGGGATATGGGCTGGGTGCTGGCAGGTGGGACTGGATTGGGTTTGGGTGTCTGGTCAGTATGGACAAGTTGGACTGAAGGGTCTGTTTCCATGCTGTACATCTCTGTGACTCCATAACTCTATATCGAGACTGGATGGTTTGATTTATAAGGAGAGGCTGGATAGACTGGGACTTTTGTCCTTGCAGCATATGAGGCTGAGAAGTGACCATATAGAGCTTTATAAAATCAGGAGGGGTATAGATAAGGTAAATAACCAAGATCTTTTCCCGAAGATATGGGAGTCCAAAACCAGAGGGCATTGGTTTAAGGTGAGAGGGGAAAGATGGAAAAAGGACCGAAGGATAACCATTACATGCAGAAGGTGATTCGTGTATTGAACAAGCTGCCAGAGAAAGTGGGTGCAATTACGACATTTAAAAGGCATCTGGATGGGTGTATGAATAGTAAGGATTCAGAGGGATGTGGGCCAAATGCTGGCAAATGGGACAAAGTCAGATTGGGATGTCTGGTTGGCATGGACAAGTTGGACTGAAGGATCTGTTCCCATGTTGTATGACTATGACAAGTGTGTAAGGCAGTAAAGTAGGTGTACAGCATGCTTACCCTCATCAGTGAGGGCACGGAGGATAAAAGTTGGCAAGTCATGTGGTAACTGAATAAAACTTTAGTTTGGCCACATTTAAAATAGTATGTGCAGTTCTGTTTCTCACATCATAGGAAGGATGTCGAAGCTCTGGAGAGAGTGCAGAAGATGTTTACCAAGGTGCTGCTGCATTGGAGTGTATAGGCTCTCAAGGAGAGATGAGGTAAACTTGGATTGCTTTCACGAGAGCATCAGAGGATGAGAGGTGACCTGAGGAATATATAAGAGATGCATAGGTCGGGTGGATAGTTGGAATCTTTTTCTCGGGGTGAAAATGTCAAATACTAGGTGGCATAGGTTTGAGGTGAAAGGGGAAAGTTGAAAGGATGTGTATGAGGCACATTTTTTATCCAGAGGGCAGTCAGCATCTGGAATGTACGGCTGGGGCAAGTGGCAGATGCAGATATGTTTGAAGATGTCTTTAGACAGACACATGAACAGGCTGGGAATAGAGGGAAGATGGATCACATGCAGGAAGGTCGGATCCATTTAGAATGACATCACGGTCATCACAAATGGTCGGCTGAAGGGCCTGTCTGTCCTGTTCCATGTTGTATTTACATTCAAATGTTGTACCTTCCACTTGGAGCTTCAGCGGGTGGGATACCTTATTTAGAGCCTTTGGTGGATTTCCATAATATTTTGATTTTAGCATTGTTTTTGCAAATGTTGTAAATATGTCATATACAATCATGATCTGAAATACAGTACAGACAGGTGTTAGGTTGAATCTGTCAGACGACTTTTAAGGGTTCAAGTTAGAGGGTCGACGAACACACAGATGCTTGTTTTGAGAGGCTGAAATTCATGCTGCAGTTTAAAATACTATATTATTAGCAGAAGTCGATTTGATCGCACAACTAATCCCAGATAAAGAAGAAAAACACAATGAATTACAGTAAAGGTAATTACCAGATAAAAGCAAGAGACCATTATGAAAATTTAATATGGTAAAGATTCATAAAATCCTTCAAAATCACACTGTTCAACATCGTCATGGCCTGATATAATTGCACACTGAAAATGAAACATTTATTAAATTCTGAATGTGTAAGCGTCTTGAACTTTCCCACCAAATGTTTCCATTTTCCTCCCATTTACTTTTGTATGTTCTGAACCTCGACAACTTTAACAAAGTCGTTGAAGAACTAAAGATAAACCAGTATTTGGTGAATATATCTCACTTTTATTCAGATACAATGGCACAATTAAAATGATTAATTTTTTAATGATATTAACTTTTAGATGTGTCGTGAACAAAGTGCAATAAGTACCGATAGACTTAGTACCGGTCTGAATGAATGAATGAATCAAAACGTGCTGTAATAAACCAAGTGCAGTAAGTAGAATTATGAATGAATGAATGAATGAATGAGCGAATGAATGAATGAAGACACAATATAGTAAACAAAGAGCAATGAGTAGAGTTACCAGTACGAATGAATGAATGCGATTTTGTCTAAGTGGGTTAATGGGATCATTAAGAGGGTTATAACACAGGGTTGACTTATACACAAGATATATGGAAAATACATGATTTTTTGGCCAAAACAAGGGGTGTACTTTGACAAAAGATTGACCTGTACATGGGTTTATATATGACAGTAAATCTCTGCACATGCATTGAATTTCCTGTCTATATGTTAAGTCAAATTTTACAATGGAAAAACACTGAAGTGCAGAGATGGAAAAATTAACGGCTATATTTTGGTTTCACAGCATAATTAACAAATTCCAATCTAGCAATCTATAGCAATGATATAGGCTATGTTTGGACTCAATTTTAAACTCTCATCCATTATTTTACATTGCAATAATGGGGAGGGGATGTGGCCTTATTTTCTTCTCTCTCGTCTCTGTCCTGGAATGCACTCATTCTGGTTGATTCCCCCCCTTCTTTCCTGGGGGGAAGCTCCCTAAGACCGTGCCAAGAGATATTTGAACCTGGTGCCCGACATGAAGGTCCTAATGAAGCAGGCCATGGGTTGAAGTTGCCAGGTACTCACTGTCCATGTTCTGAATTTGCAGCATCTGGTTTGCTCCTGGCAGGTAGTTGGATGGGCAGCTGCATATTAATGAGGCAATATTTGCAGTTAACAAAGATTATTCCTCCTTAATAAGCAACTTACTACCCCCCCAGTGAGAATATCATCTCATTGCTGGGAAAGTAGTTTAAAGTTGCAGAGAGTTGTTCCTGATATAGAGATAGGTCTTGCTGGACCTCTCACATGTTCCTGCCACATTTCTCACCATATCCCATGTGGGTCAGGCCCTGACAAGATTCTGCCCTTCTCCATTATCCATTGTCTGTCCATTTGAGCTTGAACCAGAATCAATCATTGTGTAACTTTACAATCCCTACAGCAGCAACCTGTTAAATTCCTAAGAACCTATCACTGAATCACATGATCTCCTGAGAATGCGATCTAAAGTTGACAAGCATCGATGTGCTGTGGTCTGTCATTGTGAGAAATGTGTTGCTGTCAATGTGGTCACTGCACAGTGACATGGACTGCAGTGACTGTCCACATCTGGATTGACAGCTGTGTGTGGATAAAACTTGGGGAGAACAGGAAACACAATGTCACAGACAGAGCGTTCGAGCACAAGCCCAGCCCAATATCAGCTGTTACACAGAAGCTGCTGACATATCTATCTGATGGATTGAAGCCACAATGAGATTGGTCCCAAATCCTCAGCCTCAGTGTGGCACCATTCACTGAAGTTTGGAGTCAGCCCATATCAGGTCCTTGTGGACACACAATCATGGGGTTGTAGTTTTATTGTTCATATTCTCCAACGCAGCAAATTTTCAAAATTAAACCTGGTGGAGAAACACAATTGAATGTGTTCAATATAAAAATAACCAGGAATATATTGTCTTTTTTAAATCATTTCAAGTGGCACTGCCGAACGCTGGCTCCTGGTGGTCATCTTGCTTCCATACACTCGAAGGAGCAGAGTCATTTTATTCGAAAGAATTCATCCCCATCGAAAAGTTTTTGGATTGGCTCGAATGATATCTACAAGGTAACATTACTGGCGTTGCTGCTTTACATTATTCAGAGGAAGCAAACTATATATTTTTAAATAGTATGAGTTTATCTCTCTACAGGAGGGGACATACCTCTGGACTGATGGATCTTCATCAGATTTTATGATGTGGAGGTTAAACCATCCCGATAACTTTCGTGGTGAAGAAAATTGTGTGCACGCTGTCGGTAAGTCAATGTTGCCGAATGTCTAAGGGAAAGGCAAATAGATCCCTGGGTGAGATTCCAACTGGACTCCGAGTTACTCCGACTGACACTCCTATTATTCGAGTCTCACTATTCCACCGTTCACAACACAACTAAAAAAATTATATAGATTTTAGGAAGGATTTGGAGGGATATGGGCCGGGTGCTGGCAGGTGGGACTAGATTGGGTTGGGATATCTGGTCAACATGGACAGGTTGGACCGAAGAGTCTGTTTCCATGCGGTACATCTCTATGACTCTATGACTCTATGATCAGTTGAAAAACCTTACATATAGCAGGTTCTAAACACTAAGATCTATTCATCAGGTTTCTTTACAATTCATTAATTTATTACCAGTAGAACTTATTGAATGGAGTATTAATCGATTTAACATAGTAAATGATGTTGAAGTGCAAAAGCTTATTATGAATCAAAATATCCCCCGAACATAACCACACACATACACACACACACACACTTACACACAAACACACACACACACACACGCAGACACAGACACACATACACACACACACTTACACACACACACTTACACACAGACACACACACAGACACAGACACACAAACACGCAGACATACACACACACACAGACACACACACACACACAGACACTCACACACAGACACAGACACACACACACAGACACACACACACAGACACACACACAGACATACACACTCACACACAGACACACAGACACACACACAAACGCCCACACACAGATACAGACACACATACACACACAAACACAGACACACGCACACAGACACAGACACACACACAGACACACACACAGACACACAAACACACAGACATACACACACACAGACACACAGACACAGACACACACACACAAACACGCAGACATACACACACACACACAGATGCAGACACAGACACACAAACATGCAGACATGCACACAGACACAGACACACACACAAACACAAAAACACACGCACAGACACACACACAGACACACAAACACAGGCAGACACACAAACACAGGCAGACACACATACACAGGCACACACACACACACACACACACACAGACACACAGACACAGACACAGACACACACACACACAGACACACACACACAGACACACACACACACACAGACAGACGCACACACAGACACACACACACAGACACACACACACATACACACACACAGACAGACGCACACACAGACACACACACACACAGACACACACACACACATACACACACACACAGACACACACACACACACATACACACAGACACACACATACACAGAGACACACACACACACACACACATACACAGACACTTCACTGTAATACTTGGCTTTCAGAAAATATTCCTTTCTTCTTCTTGAACTCTGTTGCTCTGATGTTCTGGCACCTGTCAAGTCACTAACCATTGATAGTTGTCTCTGAAGTCAAATAATTCTACAGAAGCCGGTATCCCATCACTAAGTCACACTTTCGTTACACATGAACACTCCTTGACTGCAGTACAGCCTCATAAAGAGACACATACCAAAGTGACAGCTTCTCTGATACTCCCCTTAATATCTGTCAGCCAGGGCTCCCTGATTGGAGCAGATTTACAGCCCCAATCAGGGAACTCATATTCTATGAGGTCTACACGGCTGATTTTGTTACAATCACTGCATCCCTCGCCCACTGAATCTGAGGACATAGGCTGCACCTTTTCCTTGGAAAGCTTCCTGGGGGTGTTTTAGCACCAGGTCAGGTTCTTCTGACTTGGAATCCAACACGGGAAGCGTGTAAAGCACAGGAACTCTCCCTTTACTCCAGGAACACCTCGGTAGAATTTCACTCCCTGCTTTCAGTGGCAAAGACAGGGAGGCAGCTACCTCTGTTATTTCCATCTCTGATTCAGGGGACTCGAGAATGTTTGAAGGAGAGGGTGGATCCACAGCTTCCAGCAGCATTTCCCAAAGTTTCTGAGGGACGGGGCACAGTTTGCTCCTGCACCGTTTGTGAAATTGCAGCTTTCATTCAGGAATGTTGCACGGAGCTGAATGTTGTACATTACTGGCCCTGATTTCACATCGACCATGCCTCTTACTGATGCAGGGCCTTGTACGTGATTCTTATATCAAACTGCATACCCTGTATCAAACTATCTTTTGCATTTGGCAGAGTCTTGGTTCCAGCATTAGAGATCTTGATACCATTTCACTCTCCCCTTGGTTTGGGAAGATTTAAACCTGTCCTACCCATTACTGACTCTGCTGGTGCTGTCCCTGTAGTAGCATATGGCATCGTCCTTTAATCAAACAGGAACTGTGACAGCTTGGTGTCTAGTGAGACGATATGCTGTTTCTTCAATCCAGTCTTCAAAGTTTGGACAGCCCTTTCTGCCAGGCCATTGAGTGAGGGGTGGCATTGAGCTGTCCTCAAATGTTGAACCACATTCGACTTGAAGAAACAACTAGATTCCCTGCAGGTAAATGATGGCTGTTATCTGTGACTAACACTTCCAGGACTCCGTATATTGTAAACAATGTGCACAAATTTTCTATTGTTGCCCCCATGTTTGATGAGTAGACCCTATGCACGTCCAATCACTTTGAGTGGACATCTGCAATGACTAAGAACATTGAACCCATGAGAGACCTGTGTAGTCGAGGTGAAACCGAGTCCAAGCTTTACCTGGCCATTCCCACGGATGTGGGGCAGCTGCTGGCAGTAGTTGGCCACGGGGCACTCTGGGCACTGCCCCACCAATGCAGCTGAGTCTGCACCCAATCCTGGCCACCAGACACAATTTCTCACCAAAATCTTTATTTAGGAGACCCCTGAGTGATACTGGTGATGTAGAACCAGTATTTGACAGCGACCTTTGCTCAGGACAATCACTCTTGCTGTATGTAATAATATGCCGTACTCTACCGTGAGCTGGGCTCTCCAGGTCCAAAAGGCTTTCAGCTCTAGTTGTGGTGGCCCTTTGGTTTTTCCCATTAATACCAGTTGTTTCAGTTTGGAAAGGACTGGATCTTTCTGTGTCCAAAGTTTGAGACAGTAGGCTGTGACTGGGAGTGTGTCCAGAAAATTTAATATCATTGCAGACTCTTCTGCAGGGAGTACCACCACTGGCGTATCTGGTCATGGGAGGCAGCTCAATGCACCCACATTCATTACTCAGCGTCCTGGACAGTGCTTTCTCTTATAAGTATAAGCCCACCACTGAATGTGGCCCCAAGCTATGGGCGGCACTGCCTTGTCCTCTTTAAGCAGGCCAAGAAGGGGTTTGTGGTCGGTGATTTTTGTAGATTGTTGCCCATAAAGGTATTGGGGGAACTTGCTGACCCCAAATCGCCCTCTTTTCTATCTGGGTATATTTACCCTCTGCATGCATCAATGTCCAGGATGCCAATACTCTTAGGCATTTGTTATCATAGAGCCACCTATGAGCTAATACCACCCTGATGCTGTACTGAGAAGCATGGCACATCAATACCAGATCATTCTCAGCATCATCGTGTGCCAACACCTTCGAGGATGATTGATGTATCTTTCGTTCATTGAAAGTTAGTGATTGTCTGTGAGACCATTTTCAAGCCTGACACTTTATTAGGAGTTGATGAAAAAGTGCCAGGGTGAATGCCAGGTCATGTATGAACTTTCTGTAATAATTTACCAGTTCAAGTAATGACCTGATCCCCTGGATACATGTGGGAGCCGGGGGACCTTTGATCACCCTCACTTTATCTTCCAATGGCTGTAACTGGTCTTGTCCACTCTGTCACCCAGGTAGGTCACTGGGACAGCCTGGAACACAAGTTCTCCTTGTAAAATCTCCAAAGGGCTATGTCCAATTTCTCAAAGTGTTCCTCATTAGTATTCCCTGTCTGGGTAGAAACTTGCAAAGTGGAGGAGGCCCAGGATTTGTATGTCCTTGGCAGATTGGGAGAGGGAGTTGACGTGGTCAGCCACAGGATGGTGAGGTGGTTGGATGCATATGTCCCAGAGATGTTCCTTGAAATGTTCTGTGAGTTGGCATCCTATCTTCCAAAAACAGAGGAGAACACTCAAGAGCAATGGACACAGCAGGGATGAGGTGTTTGGATGTGCAGGAAAATCTCTGCCGGAGATGGAAGGATCCTTTGGTGCCTTGGATGGAAGGGAAAGGGGAGGTATGGGTGTAAGTTTTACACCCCTTGTGGCGGCGGTGGAAGGTGCTATGAGTGAAGGATGTGTTGGTAGGGGCGTTGGGTGGGTGGGCCGAATGAGGGTGTTGCAGAAATTAACAGTGCCTTTCAGGAAACGTGTATCTCAGACGTGCAGCAGGCTGACCTTGTTCCAGTCAATACATCAAGTCCTGCAAATGCAGCTTGCTCAACTAATCCAGTCCTAATGTCCCACAGTCACTCTTTCAACAGAACAAAAAGGTCCCACAGGGATTAGTGTTAGGTCCACGATTATTTAAACCATATATTAATGATTTACAGGATGAAAGGGAACCTACTGTCACCACTTTGTGGATCACACAAAAACGAGGTAAGCTGGGAACGTCACAATGAGTCAGCAATAGTATAGTGTCCGATTAAATGAGTCAGCAAAATCTTGGCAGATAGTCCATAACGTGGAAAAATGATGGTAATGCAGTTTGGCAGGAAGCCAACAGGAGATGAATATTATTCAACTATTTTTGTGGGCATTTGAAAAGCAAAGGCATTTGTTTGGATGATCTCTTGCTGACAATAACATTTGTGCATTACAAATGGTAAGTCACAGAGTCAAAGATAAAGCAGCTGAAGGTACTTGGCCAAAGGGATTATCCTGAGGAAGTGGTGGCACTGTGGCTCAGTTGGTTGAAGCACCTGCGTCATTACATTTGCACAGAGACACGAACAGGAAAGGTTGAGGAGGACATGGGTCATACACAGGCAAGTGGGATTAGATTAGTTTGGGCAACTTGATTACAAGGATGAGTTAGACCAAAGTGCCTGTTTCTGTGCTTTTTGACTCAATAACTCCGTGAGTCGGTGATTGTTGTTACTCGCGTGGTCTCTCTGTGCATCACCTCAAATCACACATTGTGCAGTTAATGAGTTCCAGGGAGCAGTGAGCACACTGGGCAATGGTTCCAGGGAAGGCATCAAGGTGGGAGAGATGGAGAGGATGGTGGGGGTATCAGAGATGGGAGCGAACTGGAGATGGGAGTGGGGAAGGGAGATAGGATTGTGAGGGGTTGTGGGTAGAGAGAGCTGGAGAGCACAGGAGGAGGGACAGAGAGAGTGAGAGAAGGCCCACCAGCTGTCAGGCCCTCCTTGCCCAGTTCCATTTAATTTGTAATAATTTCATTGCCCATCTCCCTGCAGTGAAGGTGTTTAGGGTCAGATAATGGTCACAGCCGACTTGCACAATGCCACTGGTCCTTGTAAGTTGAACTTGAACATTTCAATGATTCTGAACTCAGCAGCAATGATTTTACAAAAGGCCAGCACTGGCTAAAGGTGAAGCATTGTTTGTTCAACATCAGAGGATGACGTGAGAGCCACACACCATCACCTCATCATCTCTCATGGAAGGTTGATGATAGTCTGTACTGAATGCACTGGGAAGTTGAAAGCTTGATGTTGATCTGGGATGGGAAAGGGTTCAGAGTGCAGTAAGTACTCCATTTTGATGTGACATACTGCTCACTGAGCTGATGTGGTATATTCACCAAGTTGCTGAGGCTGAAGCTGAATGTACGATGGAGACAAGGCCCTCATTACTGGCGTGCATGCAGCATGTCCCACTGTCTGGGGGAGTGTGTTGTGTCCTCACCTGCAGGTGTGTGTCACCAATGACTCTCCTCAGACTGAAGAACCTCCTTCACTCCTTGTGTTTCCCAATTTTCACTGAGATTCCTGCATCCTGCCTCTGATGGGATATTGGTCACTGGGACTGCCTTCTGAAGAAGGTGAATGATGGTATAGGAGGACCAGAGCTGACAGCAAGCACAGGAGCAGCAGTGGTCTGGCACAGAGGATTGGGAACACCCAGCACAGAGAAAGGTTGTAGCTGCAGGGCCCCTCAGGATGCATGGGGTGTGCAGGGGGAGGCCCAGAGTTTTCCAGCTGCCAGTCCGTTTCCTGGGGATTAGCGCGGTGCAGTGACCTCACCGGCTCCACATGTCCCGGGACACAGCAGGAGTATGGCCCTGCTCCTGTTGTTGGAAATGGATTCCATCACCCAGACTGTGCTAAGATACAGCGGAAATCAATGTAAGATAATCAGTTTGGCTCACAGTATAATTCAAGTACATGAGCTGGAAGCTCCGTATGTACACACACAGGACCCTGTTCTGTACAGACACGAGGAACATGTCTTTAGATTGTATCTTTTACACTGAGGGGAAAGTGAATTAGAAGGTTAGACCCTGCTGCATTCCCCATGGCAACACCCTGACCGGTGTCGACTGGCCTGGTGCGAGGGTCATCAGCTAAGATTGATGGCAGGTCTCACTGCATCTCCATGCCAACCACGATCCAACCAATCAGCACCTTGTTCTCTTACTGTATTAGCTGATGTTTTCTTTCTAACTTTGAGTTCTTGCATGTTAGTCCTAATGAAAGCAAAATGAAAAACAATCTGTAATTGAAAGGTGAGGGGGTTGGCTTTGGGGTCACTGCTCGATTGCCCTGGTTCAGGGTGTAAATGGTGACATTCACATGGGCATTTAGTATCCCACAGACCCAGCCAGAGGCCCTATATCAACAGGAAGGGTTACCATCCCATCAATGTCTGATGGGTTTACACCCACTGTAGATGGATCCTTCAGGTGGACATGTGGCTCCAGGACACAATATAGAGAGGAACCTCAATATCCGAAGAACACAGGCAGGGAGTACTTCATTCGGTTAATCGAATTACAGATAACATAGTTTACCTAAGCATTGGGATCTTCCGATTTTGTCTGGATTGTTATGAAGCTGTGGGTGTACCTTTAACAGAGTTAAAAGCAGCAGAACTACCAGACACAGCACCTCGTGTTCTCTATAAGGCTACAATGGATGTAATGCTGGGTTGAACAACTCGAGTAGTTCATTGACAGGAGACAAAAACAAATTCAGGTGTAAGTGTGATTCCAGGAAGCAGTATATATGCTTCAGATGGTCACAGCTTTCCCAGTTCCAGGTACCTTCAGGCTGGATATGAGGAGACCAGGAATACCCACTGAGGAAATGGCTGCTCACTCTTGTGACACAAATATACAGATACAGGTGTCAGCTCCAAGATATTCCACAGGGCAATCCGAGTGACCATTGAGCAGGTCGTTGTCTCTTGATGATGTAATTCAGGTGCTGAGGTTGGTTGGGCAATGCCCCTCAACATCCCCTCACAAGGGTCTGGTGTATTGTGGGGATTGGATGTGCTGTACACTGTCTGGTACCTCAGGCTGGCCGGGGTGGGGGGAGAATGGTGAAGCTTTGAACAGTGGGGTTATTGTGCAGCACATGGTCCTGTTCCATGGTGAGGACATGGAGGGAGATGCTGATCTGGTGACCCTTAAAGATCATGAGAGAGGCACAATGAGATGTTAACAAAGGATGCTTGGGATGTGCTACTGGAGGATTGTTTGTAGTGATCCTCACCAACAAACCCAATAAAGATACAACATTCTGTTAGCTTGGCTGCTGCTTCCTTCCTCACTCTTTCCATATCCCTGTACACAGACAGACATTGGACTGTGTCATTGGAAGGTCTTTGAGCTCACATTGTGTGGTCCCTCACATTGCTTCCTCTGAGGGAGCTAATGCCTGACTGAGAAAGTGGAAGGATTCCTCTTGCTTTACAACATTGTACATTTATTGTAGAACAGAAAGATTGCAAGGCAGCAACCCCTTCTGCTCCAAGCCCAACACAGTTATTCTATAAGTTAGCCTAGAGCAGTTTACTTTTACAGCAATAATACAGTGCTATTTCAATGGGTTTGTTGATTGTGAAGGAGCAAAGATGGCCTTTAGTAGAGTGATAGGCTCTTCTTGGATGTGGAAGTTTTGGGAGTGTTACATGTTACTGAGGATTATGTCTGCAGGAAATGTATTTGGCTGTAAATCCTATCAGACCGAATGAATCAGTTGGAAGCCCTTCTGCTCCAAGCCCAACACAGTTATTCACTATTTTCCCAGCTCTTCCCTGCAAACTGATATCCCTGGAGCCAAACAGGAACTCTCTTTCTGAGAACTGTCACAGTTAGAATGGGCAGAATGATTTGTTTTGGTGCTGGAAACTTCAATGGTTTTAATTCAGAGAACCGGCAGTACCGAGATAGACCAGCAGATGGTGGTGTTGAACTACAGGAACATTAGTCTCAACATTGCCACCATGTGTTCTATACTGGAACTACAGCACCCCCAGCTGCAACAATGGAAACAATGGGAATTCATGGAACTATCGCACCATTACCACGAGAAGCCACCTCACCATCCAACAAACACACACATTTATATAACACCTTTATTGATGCGATGGAAAGGATGAGTCATGTGGAACACTGAATTCATTGCCAGCCTACCTCATGTACAGGGTTGATTCAAAGCTGAGGAGAGGACAGTACATGTCACAGAGTCACAGAGTTACAGAGTCATACAGCACAGAACCAGACCCTTCAGACCAACCTGTCCATGTCAACCACAATCCCAAACTAAACTAGTCCCACCTGCCTGCACTTGCTCCATATCCCTCCAAACATTCCTTATTCATGCACTTATCCAAATAACTTTTTAACATTCAATACAACATGTACCACTCTCTGTGTAAAATAGTTGCCCCCCATTTCTTTTTTAAATGTTTCTTTGCGCACCTTAAAAATGTGCCCATTGGACATGAAATCCCCCTCCTGAGGAGAAATACACCTTATCCAAACCTCTCATGATTTTATAAACCTCTGGAACGTCACCCCTCAACATCCTCCGATTCTGTGAAAAAAGTCCCAGCCTTTCCAGTCTCTCCTGACAGATTAAACCCTCTGTTCCTGACAAAATCCTGGTAAATATTTTCTGAACCCTCGCCAGTTTAATAATACCCTTCTTACAACAGAGCAACTAAAACTGGACACAGGAGAGGCCTCACCAATGTCCTGTACAACCTCAACGTGACGTTCTAACTCCTACACTCAAAGGCCTGAGCAATGAAGGTTAGTGTGCTAAATCCCTTCTAACCCACCCTGTCTACATGTGATGCAACTCTTAAATTATGTCCCTGAACCCCTACATCTCGCTGTTCTACGGTATGACCTCAGGCCCTGGTTTTAACCGGACAAGTCCTGCTCTTGTTTGTTTTACCAAAAAGCAATAGCTCACATTTATCCTCATTAAACTCCATCTGCCACTCCTGGGCCCATTGACCCAATTGGTTGCGATCTCTTTGTCATCTTAGATAGCCTTTTTCACTGTCCGATACACCACCAACTTACGTCACATCTGCAAACTTACTAACTTACTTTTGTTTCTTTCATATATTCAAGTGCGTTGTTTGGTTTTAGTTTGTTGCTATAAAGCTAAGCTTACAATGGCAGGGGGCTTCAGACCTGTGGCATGTGCCACTTGCCTGATGTGGGAGCTCAAGGATGTGGCTGATGTTCCTGACTCTTACATTTGCAAGAAGTGTGTCTGGCTGCAGCTCTTGTTTGACCGCATGATGGCTCTGGAGCTGTGGATGGACTCACTATGGAGCATCTGCGATGCTGAGGAGGTCGTGGATAGTACATTCAGTAAATTGATCACTCCGCAGATTAGAGTTGCTGAGAGAGACTGTGAATGGGTGACCAACAGACAGAGAAAGAGTAGGAAGGCAGTGCAGGTGTCCCCTGCCGTCACCTCCCTCCAAAATAGGTAGACAGTTTAAGATATGGTTGGGGGAGATGGCTCACCAGGGGAGGGCAGCAGTTGCCAGGATCATGGCACCGTGGCGGGCACTGCTGTTCAGAAGGGTGGGAAAAAGACTCATAGGGCCATAGTCATAGGGGGTTCTATTGTAAGGGGAGTAGATAGGCAGTTCTGTGGCTGAAAACGAGGTTCCCAGATGGTATGTTGTCTCCCAGGTGCTTGGGTCAGGAATGTCACCGATCGGCTGCAGAGCATTCTGAAAGGGGAGGGTGAACAGCCAATTGTCGTGGTGCGTATAGGCACCAAGTAAAATATAAGTAAAGCAGAATTCAGGGAGCTAGGAGAAACGTTAAGGAGGAGCACCTCAAAGGTAGTGATCTCGGGATTGCTACCAGTACCACTGCTAGCCAGGGTAGAAATGAAAGAATAGGCAGGATGGACACATGGCTTGAGGGACAGTGTAGGAGGGAGGGGTTCAGATTTGTGGGACTTGAGACCGGTTCTGGGGAAGGTGGGACTCTTACAAATTGGACAGTCTCCACCTGAACCAGATTGGAACAAATGTCCTTGGGGGAGTTTATGGTACCTGCTCTTGGGGAAGTTTTAAACTAATGTGGCAGGGGGCTGGGAACCAGAAGAGAAGTCTACTAGACAGTGAGGTGGAAACTGTAGACAGTAAGGATCACAAAGTTAGCTTTACCAAGGGGAAGAGTAGGCAGAGAGCAGATGAACGCAAAAGAACTGGCAGCCTGAAGTGCATATACTTTAATGCAAGGAGTATAGTGGGTAAGGCAGTTGAGCTTTGGGCTTGGATTGGTGCCTGGGAGTGAGATGTTATTGGGATCACAGAGATTTGGTTGAAGGAAGAGCATGATTAGCAACTAAATGTTCCAAGATATAGATGCTTCAGACAAGACAGGGAGGGAAGTAAAAGGTGGGGAGGAGTTGCGTTGCTGGTCCGGGATAATAGCACGGCTGTGCTAAAGGAGGACACTATGGTGGGGTTGAGCAGTGAGGCATTATGGGTGGAGCTGAGAAATAAGAAGGGTGCAGTTACATTGCTGGGGCTGTATTACAGGCCTCCCAACAGTGAGCATGAGGTAGAAGAGCAAATAGGTAAACAGATTATGGAACGATGTAGAGGCAACAAGGTGGTGGTGATGGGAGATTTTAATTTTCTCAACATTGTTTGGGATTCACTTCATGTCAGAGGCCTGGATAGGGCAGAATTTATAAGGAGTGTCCAGGAAAGTTTTCTACAGCAGGATGTCAGTAGTCCAACAAAGGAAGGGGCCATATTGGAGCTGGTGTTGGGGAATGAGCCAGTCCAGGTGGTAGAATTTGCAGTGGGGGATTTCTTTGGGAATAGGAACCACAATTCTGTAAGTTTTAGAATACTCATAGACAAAGATGAGAGTAGTCCTAAGGGACAAGTACTAAACTGGGCCAAGGTCAATTATATCAAAATAAGGCATAAGCTGGGAAATGTAGATTGGGCACAGGTATTTGAAGGCAAGTCCCTATCTGATATGTGGGACGCTTTCAAGGATAGGTTGAAGATAGTGCAGGATAGGCATGTCCCTTTGAAAATAAGGGATAGGGAGGCAAGATTCGTGAACCGTGGATGACAGGAGAAAGTGTGCGACTAGCCAAGAGGAAAAGGGAAGCGTACATAAGGTCCAGGCAGCTAAGAACAGAACTGGCCTTGGAGGAATACCGGGAGAGTAGGACCATTCTTAAATGAAGAATCAAGCAGGCGAAAAGGGGTCATGAAATAGCTTTGGCGAGCAGAATTAGGGAGAATCCCAAGGCCTTTTATTCTTATATAAGAAGCAAGAGGGTAACCAGAGAAAGGGTTGTTCCACTAAAGGATAAGGAAGCAAGGTAGTGTGTTGAACCTGAGAAAATGGGTGGGATTCTCAATGATGACTTTGCATCAGTGTTCACTGAGGAACGGGAGGTGATGAATGCTGAGATCAGAGTTAGAAGTTTGTCTATTCTGGATCACATTGACATAAGGAGGGAAGATGTGTTGGGTCGGCTAAAGAATATTAATGTTGACAAATCCCCAGGACTGGATGGTTGCTGAGGGAGGTGTGGGAGGAAATAGCTGGGGCCCTGACAGACATCTTTGTAGCATCCTTAAACACAGATAAGGTGCCGGAGGACTGGAGGATTGGTAGTAGGTAGAGGAAACAAACCTAATGTACAAGAAAGGTAGTAGGGATATTCCGGGTAACTACAGACCAGTGAGCTTGACGTCTGTGGTGGGCAAGTTGCTGGAGAACATACTAAGGGATAAAATCTATTCATATTTGGAAAAGAATGGGCTCATCAGTGATAGGCAACATGGTTGTGTGTGGAGTAGATCTTGCCATACCAACTTAATAGAGTTCTTTGAGGAAGTGACTAAGTTGATAGATGAAGGAAGGGCTGTAGCCGTCATATACATGGACTTTAGTAAGGCATTTGACAAGGTTCCCCATGGTAAACTAATGGAGAAAGTAAAGTCACATGATGTGCAGGGTGATCGAGCTAGGCGGATAAAGAACTGGTTGAGCAACAGGAGACAGAGAGAATATGTTGAAGGGAGTTTCTCAAAATGGAGGAAGGTGACCAGTGGTGTTCCACAGGGGTCAGTGCTGGAGCCACTGCTGTTTGTAATATGTATAAATAATCTGGAAGAGGGCACTGTTGGTCTGATCAGTAAGTTTGCAGATGACATGAAGATTGGTGGAGCAGCAGAAAGCTGTCAAAAATTACAAGGGAATATAGATAGACTGAAGAGTTGGCAAAGAAGTGGCAGATGGAGTTCAATCCAGGCAAATGCGAGGTGATGCATTTTGGGACATCTAATTCTAGAATGAACTATACTGTAAATGGAAGAGCCTTGGAAAAAGTTGATGAGCAGAGAGATCTGGGAGTTCAGGTCCATTGTACCCTGAAGGTGGCTGCACAGGTGGATAGAGTGGTCAAGAAGGCATATGGTTTGCTTGCCTTCATCGGACGGGATATTGAGTATGAGAGCTGGCAGGTCACAAGACTTTGGTTTGTCTGCATTTAGAATACTATGTACAGTTCTGGTTGCATTACCAAAAGGATGTGGACACTTTGGAGAGGGGGCAGAGAAGGTTTATGAGGATGTTACCTGGTATGAAAGGTGCTAGCTATGAAGAGAGGGTGAGTAGATTAGGTTTGTTTTCATTAGAAAAAAGAAGATTTGAGGGGGGATCTGATTGAGGTCGACAAAATCATGATGGGTATAAACAGGGTAGAGAGAGATAAGCTTTTTCCCAGGGTGAGAGATTCAATAACGAGAGGATATGCGTACAGGATGAGAGGTGAAATGTTTAAGGGGGATATATGCGGCAAGTACTTTACACAGAGATTGGTAAGTGCCTGTAACACGTTGCCAGCAGAGGTGGTAGAGGCAGGCACTGTAGATTCACTTAAGGTACGTCTGGACAGATACATGAGCAGGTGGGGAAGAGAGTTATACAGATACCGAGAATTGGGCGATAGGTTTAGACAGTGGATTTGGATTGGCTCGGGCTTGGAGAGCCAAAGAGCCTGTTCATGGGCTGTAAATTTTCTTTGTTCTTTGTTCTTTAACCATGCCTTCCATATTCTCATCTGAATCATTTATATAAATGAGAAACAAAAGAGGACCCACACCGATCCCTGTGGAACACAGCCAGGCACAGGTCTCCAGCTCGAGAACCAACCCTCCACCACCACTTCCTGTCTCCTGCTGTGAAGCCAACTTTGTATCCAATTGGCAACCTCCCCCTGAAATCCATGTGAACAACTTCATGAATTAATCTCCCATGTGGGAACTTCTCAAATACTTCACTAGCAGGAAGTCAGAGGGTATTGTTGCTGAGGGCAGTGTCAGGACAAGTGGCTGATAAGACAACTCGAAGCCTCCGTGCCCACTTTACTTCCAAAGCCACAATAATATCTGCATCGAGTGACACCATGATTCATGGCTGGAATGGAGCTGACATGGAAGATCTCCACATCAATCACAGCTGAAGGCTGCTCTCCTGTAGGAGCTGGGGTTTATTTCACACACACCATTCATCTGTAACTATCCTCCACTCCCTCTGTTTGGGATTTAGACCTGCATTTATTGGGTCATGTGATTGCAGGTGTGTTTGCTATAGTTTCCCAAGAGGTTTTAAGATGATTCTGCTGACTGTTTCTGCAGGAAGCTGTTTCAATAGACTCAGTTTTTGCTGAGCAATGTTGTGAAAGGCACAGTTTACTGAGGATCCTGCTGTCACTCCCATCCCCAGCACCAATTCATTAGCAGAGACCGTGCTGTCAGGACCATGCTCATCAATAATTGAACAATCAGAGAATTACCAATGTGACCAGTGCCCTCCAGCCCTGGGTGGGTGTCGGGACAGGTCTCTGAAAGTGAGATTGCATTCTGACTTTAAATTGCACTGAAACCCTCTGAAGTGCCTGCTCACTGCAGCATTGAGTAGAAGAGCAGCTCGCAGGTCAGAGAGCCTGTTTACAGAGGATAGTCTCCTGGGTGCAGTTGAGAAGGTAACGTGAGCCAGCAGGACTCCCAGCCTTCTCTCAGGGGCCATTGCCTGGGATTGTGTGATGTCAATGTCACTTCACACTTGTCAGCCCAAGCCTGGATATTGTTCCCAGATATGTTTACCGTCACTATATTTTCATCGTTTTCTGTTTGTCCCTTGATAATTTTCAGTTCAGGTTGGATTTGTTCATATCTCTGATTTGGATCACAAGAAATAGGAACAGGAGGATACTGTTTGATCCCTCAAGCCTGCTCTGCCATTCAATACGACCATGGCTGATTCAACATTCCATCCTTCCATGTTCCTGCCTTTCTCTGTAATCCTTGATTCTTGTATTCATCAAGAATCTATCTTTCTCAGCCATTAAATATACACAAGGACTCTGTCCCCACAGCTTTCTGTAACAAGGTGTTTTAAAGTGTCACAACTTTCTGAGAGAAGAAATTCCTCCTCGTGTCAGTTTTAATTTGGAGGCCCACTGTTCTGAGACCATGCCCTCTGGTCCTAGATTCTCCCATGAAGGGAAACATGCTCTCAGCATTGACCCTGTTGAGCCCTTTAAGGATCCTCAACATTTCAATAGGATCACCTCTCATTCTTCTCCATTCCAATGAGAAGAGTCCCAACCTGTTAAACCTTTGCTCATAAGACAATCCCTCCACACCAGGGATCATCCCCTGTGAACAGTCTCTGAACTGCCTTCAATGAAATGATACTTCCCTTTAAATAAGAGGACCAAAACCTGCTCTCAGTACCCCAGCTGTGGTCTCACCAGTACCGTGTACAGTTGCAGAAAGATGTCCCTACTCTTGTCCTCCAATGCCCTTGAAATAAAGGTCAACATTCCAGTGACCTTCCTGATTACCTGATGTCCCTGTGGGCAGCTTTCTGTCTTTCATGCACACGTACCCCCAAGTCCCTTTGTGTTGCAGCTTTCTGCAGATTTTCTCCATTTAAACAATATTCTGTATTTTTGTTCTCCCTTCAAAAATGAACAACTTCACATTTGCCCTCAATTTGTCAACTTTTTGCACACTTACTTAGCCCATCAACTGATTGTATCCCTCTCACAACCTGCTTTCCCAGATATTTTAGTGTAAACTGTAGATGTATCTAAGTACATTCACTTCCTTCCCCCAAATCATTAATATATATTATAAACAGTCGTGTTCCCAGCACTGATCCCTGTGGAACGTCACTGGTCACAGGTTGCCACCCTCATAACCAACTCCCTCTCCCCACTCACTGTTTCCCGTCCCTGAGCCTTGCACTAGAGCATTCCCACTCGAATCACTGTTCTTCAATAACAAGAAGGTTATTAAATGATAACAATAATTACCTTTGATCAGGGTTTGATACGAGAACCTGAGGGAGATGTTGCAGATATATTTGCTCCCTTCATAAGCTCAAGCAGAACTCATTGTCTCCATCCACAGACAGTGTGTGATGTCAGTAGAATGGGTGGAGCCAATGTAATGTGAGTTTAACCCTTTCAGAACCATCACTTTTACAATACATAAAACACATACTGAAAATGGATACAGACTGAGACGTGATGTCGACTGATGGAATGGTCATCAGCAGCGTGTATAACACTGTTGTGTCATGATGTAATGATGATATCATTGTCACATGATCACAGAGAGAGAGAACTGGAAAGGAACAGACATCAACCAGGGTCTTGGGGAAATGTCTGCACAGATCAAGCTGTGGGAAAGAGTTCTTCCAGAAAGTTCCACTGACACGAGGACGTTACTAAGATCACACATACACAAGTTATCTCCCTGTCCCTCATTGTCACTCCTGAACAAACCTCGATTGTGTTCCTATTTGAAAGCTGCCAGTGATTGTGAATGGACCCTGTTCTTTATAAACAGATTCAATCTCACTGCTATTGCATGAAGGAAACCTCCCAACAGGGAGAGAAATGGGGGACAGATGTAATTCAGATCCAGTACAAAGGTTAGACGGCTTAACGGTATTATCGCAAGGCGATTAACGCAGAGACACAGGACACATTCTGGGGATCAAGGTTCATGAACCTGATGGTGATGTTTGAATTTCATCAAAATCTGAAATTGAGAGTAAAAAGATGACCATGAAATCATTCCCAATTATTGGAAAAATCCATCTGATTCACATTTAACAGAAGAAAGCTCCAAAGGTGTGCAGTTTAGGTGAATTGTCCCTGCTAAATTGCCCATAATGTTCAGGGATGTGTAGGTAATGTGCATCAGTCAGGAGTAAACATAGGTTAATAGGGTAGGGGAATGGTTCTGAGTGGGTTGCTTTTTGAAGGGTCAGTGTGGATTTGTTGGGCCAAAGGACTGGTTTCCACACTGTAGGGACTCTATGATTCCATGAAACTGCTGTCGATACCCGGTCTACCCAACATGTGATTGCAGACTCATAGAAATGTGTTGACTGTAAACTGTTCTATGGGCAATTAGGGAGGGCAATAAATGCTGGTCAGTAAGAAATTAAAGAGTGTCAGTAATCCTTAAATTCCAATGCCATTTGAAATGAATTTACTCTCCCCATTTCGCATCCCTGGTGGGTCTCCTTCAGTCACTGACAGCAAGGAGAATGTAACCTGTTCGGGTCTATCAAGCCAGTTTTCACTCTGGGGATCTGACTTGCCCAGTGCTGACATTCTGACAGAACCTGAATGTAACAGGGAAGTACAGTGGGAGGAACTGTCTTTAACATTCCTTTGGGAGGCAGAGCTCTGATGAAGAGTCATCTAGACTCAAAATGTGAGCTTGCTCCCTCTCCATGGATGCTGCCTGATCTGCTGTGATTCCCAGAGTTTTTTGCTTTGAGTCTCGGAGTTGGGAAGTCATGCCGAGGTTATACAGGACTTTGCTTCGGCATCTTCAGGACTGCTATGTCCAGTTCTGGTTGCCCTGTGACAAGAAGGATATCATTGAGTTGGAGATGGTTCAGAAGAGATTTATTAGGATGTTGGCAGGTATGAAAAGTTTGAGTTATAAATGATTGGGAGATGCTGGTGTTGGACTCAGGTGAACAAAATTAAAAATCTGACAACAGTTGGACTATAACCTGGTATTATGTGATTTTTAACTTGGAGTTATAAAGAAAGGCTATAGAGGCTGGGACTTTTATCACTGGAGCATAGGAGGTTGAAAGATAACCTTGTAGAAGTTTATAAAATCATGAGGGGTATAGATAAGGTTAATGGTCGGTGTCTTTTCCTGAGATTGGCAGATTTCAAGATGAGGGGGCATATTTTTATGGTGAGAGGAGAAAGATTTGAAAATGACATGAAAGGCAAATGTTTGAAGAGTCACCAATAAATCAGAAAAGGAATTCAGGAGAAATATCTTTATCCAGAGTGGTGAGAATGTGAAACTTGTTCGTATGTGATGTGATTGAGGAAGATCATTCAGAGATAGGTTCCTGGAATCTCCATTGTAAGTTATTAGGTTCATTCCTCAGTGTTTCTAACGGTGAGCAAACACGAGAAATCAATGAAGCTTCACATTTGTATCTTGTTTCAAAAGCGGTAAATATGGATGATCAAATTTTAACTCCTAGCTCCTAATTTTAATATCTGAGACTTGCTTGGATTAAATCATTTTCAAAAAACTGGATGTAAAATTGCTACAGTGAGCACCTGACCACAGGTTAAGGGTCGTCCAGAAACCCAAGGTGGAAGAAACAAAACTGGCTGCCCCAAAATTCCATTTTAGTGAAGACATTGAAACTGAATCAGTGTCAAGGATATTGCATCCCCGGGTTTAGTTCACACTTCCATGAAAATTGTTGTCTGCAATTCTTCAACTTGAAAGGACAATGGACTCAGTCTGGGTTTAAAATTTAATTTAGATGTAGTTTAATTTGCATAGTACGAGTTAATCATCCATTTTCTGATTTGCTAAAAAAATGAATTTCTTTAAATTATTATTTATTTATTTTTAAATCTTATGTGAGTTTATTTTGTTCGAGGTGGCAGTCAAAGTTTTGTAAATTTACTGGAATAATGACTCAAATGGTTGTTTATGGAGCTTGATTATCAGCTTGCTCTTCCCATCAGGATCATGACAAGATGCAGAGAGAGATCTTGTATAATCCACGCAGGTTTATCACTGACCTTTGTGTTTTTGTTTGAGTTTGTTTACTGAACCTGACACAGCCTGAAACCTAAATAACTGGCCATAACAGCAACCTGGTTGGATTTCACATTGACTGAGATCATTGGAGGACTGGGACTAGAAAAGGAAACAGCATCGCCCTCCAGCCTCAGTCACGTTGTACATTTGGGTCATGACCAAAACTGAATCCAAAGACAAAGAAGTGACATTGGAAATGAAGCAATTTTCTTTTGAAGAAAATGGGCTTTTTTATATATGAGAGTGAAAATTATACCAACTGATTGATCTAATTATCAAAGTAAATGTGTTTTTGCAGCATAGTGTAATACATTTAAACGCTTTTTGGGAATTGTATAGTGACAAACTGGAAGGTGTGCCTTGGCATTTGAAGATAAAATTTAGTTCAAAACCAAAGAAAGAAGAAATTACAATAAGACCATCAAATAAAGGAGCAGAATTCGGCCATTTTGCCCGTCGAACCTGTTCCATCATCCAATCCTGACTAACACGACTCTCAACCCCATTCTCCTGCCTTCTTCCCGTAACCTTGATCCCCTGAGAAATCAAGAACCTATCGGTCTTTGTCTTAAATACACTCAATAATTTGGCCTCTACAGCCTTTTGTGGCAATGGGTTCCATAGATTCACCACCCTTTGACTCTAGAAATTCCTCCTCATCTCACTTCTAAAGCATCAGCCCTTCAATCTTGGTTTGAGCCCTCAGATCCTACTCTCTCTGATGTCCAACACCTTCTCCATGTGCCCTCTATCCAGGCCTCTCAGTATTCTGTATATTTCTATGAGATTCTCCGTTATTCTTTTAAGCTCCGTCACCTGCAGACCTAGAGTCCTCAACCGCTCCTTATACTACAATCCCTTCATCCCCTGGATCATTCCGGTAAACCTCCTCTGGATACCCTCCAAGGCCAGCACATCTTTCCTGAGATACAGGGCCCAAAATTGCTCACAATATCACAAATGCAATCTGACCAGAGCCTTATACAGACTCAGCAGGACACCTCTTGTATTCTCGCCGTCAGGGTCTGAGAGCCTTACTAAACTGGTGACTGTACAATTGTACAGTTATAGACTATTACTAACCTTAAACAGAAATCAGAGTAATAACATGATTACAAAAATGTTTATTTATGTCAATAACTATGGTACTTTGCAAAACACAGATCTCTTTAAAAGTGAAGGTAAAGTTGCTGTAGCCCTACCAGACCATAGGCTTCTCTCTCACTAGAAAGAGAGATGCCAGGTGGTGATTTAACCTGAGGGTGACAACACCGCAGGCAGGGGGAGAGGTGGAGAAGGAAAGTCCTTTATGGTAACCTCAGCTGCTGCAGGAATTGAACCCATGCTTTTGATATTACAAACCAGTCCCCCAATCTCCTTAACGCAATTCACAGAATAAAACTGAAATGTCTATTTAATTTACATATTGTACTCAAATTTATAATTCAAACATTCCCAAGTTGGTGTCATAGTCAAATTTAATTCTTGAAAGACCATTTATGAAATAACCTTGTGCCAACATCCTTGTTTAATTGTTTTGCTGGACCTGTTTATTGCTGCTCCCTTTTTCCTCAGAAATATTCCTCAAGGTGTAGCCTTGGTCACTTTGCCAAGTGATCTTCATGATCACACAGGCTGTGTGTTTTCTGTTTGATGGAGTGGTGTGACCGTCTCATGGAGCTATCTGTAGTTGTATCACAGGGGGCTGGTTTAACTGCTGTCCCAGCACGGTGCCATCAGTACAGGTTGGTGCTGAACGTTGAGATAGTGACAGTCCCACATTCCAGACTGGTTCCCAATCATTCCCACCCCACAACCCCCACCATTGAAACTCACCTGAAATTGGGCACTGGATGGCTATCAATCCCACTGGAACAGGTGGCCTATTTTAATCATCGTCATCAGCACACAGTCATGTAATAGGAACATTCTTTTTAAATTTCATTCAAGGAATATGGGCATGGCTGACCGGGCCATCACTTATTGCCCATCCCTAGTTGCGATTGTGAAGGTGGTGGGAAGCTGCCTTCTTGAACGATTCCAGTCTATTTAGTGTCAGTAGACCCACAATATTGTTAGGAAGGAGTTACATAATTTTGACCCTGTGCCACTGAAAGAACAGCGATATATTTCCAAGTCTGGATGGTGAGCGACTTGGAGGGGAACTTGCAGGTGCTGGTATTCCCAACTATCTGCTGTCTATGTCCTTCCAGATGTTAGTGTCATTGGTTTGGAAGGTGCTAATGTCTGTGGTGCATCTTGTGAATTACAAGCATTGCAGCTACTAAGCGTTGGTGGTGGTGGGAGTCAATGCTTATGGTTATGTGGCCAATTAAGTGGGTTGATTTGTTGATGGTAACAAGCTTCTTGAATGTTGTTGGAGCTGTGCTCATCCAGACAAGTGGAGAGCATTCCCTTACACTCCTGACTTGTGCCTTTTAGATAGTGGACAGGCTTTGAATGGTAACCCCCAGGATGTTGATCGTGCAAGATTCATCAATGAGAATGTCACTTGTTGGAAATTATCATTGCCTGGCATTTATGTGGAGGGAATGTTACTTGATCACTTGACAAACCAAGCCTGTACATTGTCCAGATCTTGCTCCATCTGGACATGGAATGCTGTGTATCTGAGGTGCTGCGAATGGTGCTGACCATGTGCAATCAGTGGCAAACATTTCAACGTCTGCCCTGATGGTGGAGCGGAGATGATTAATGAAGGAGTGGATGATGGTTGAGCCAGGGACAGTACCTGGACAGTGCTCCTGCAGGAATATCCTGCAAGTGAAATGTCTAAACCCCCTCCCCCCGCAACTAGGGCTCCACAACTCCCTCCAAGATGAATCAATAGTTTTCTTCAGTAACATTTATTTCTCAAACAGTTGCAGAAAGGCCTCATCTGCCCTTAAGCATTGACACTTCCAGCCTAACCTAAAGGAGCCATTGAGATCAGTGAGATTTCTGTGTTCCAGAAGGACACATAGCGCTGGCACAACAAGATTAATGGCCTTCTACATTCCAACAAGGGCAAGTGTCACCATCCTTTGCCTGCTCCTTCCCACTCTCTTGACCTCTGTGCTTACTTGGTTAACAATCCTCTTGGTTTCTGACATCCTGAGCTTGTCATTCCTCATGAAAGGCTCTCACTCTCTTCAGAACTGTCACTCTTTCCATTTACATTCAGGCATTACAACTTACTGAAGACAGCTCTTCAGTGCAATGTCTAATATCACTCACCCTCTCTCTCTACAGGAGTCTTCTCTTTTCTCTGGCCCTGTCAGAGTAACATTCTCAGTTATCCAGCAGTGTTTGCACATTATATGCCAGGACAATACCCACCTGCTCAGCTGTCCCTCATGGTCACGGTCAGCTGCACAATACTGAGCCTGGTGCTTCAGAGAGGGAGGCCCTGGCAGAGGAGAATGTAATCAAGTGAGAACCATATTCTGATTTTGAAGTGGATGAGCACTGCTGCCTCACAGCGCCAGGGACCCAAGGTCATTCCTACCTTGGGCGACTGTCTGTGTGGAGTTTGTACATTCTCCCAGTGTCTGTGTGGGTTTCCTCCAGGTGCTCTGGTTTCCTCCCACATTCCAAAAGAGGTGCAGGTTAGGTGAATTGGCCACGCTGAATTGCCCATAGTATTAGGTGCATTGGTCAGGGGTAAATGGGTCTGGGTGGATTACTCTTCGGAGGGGCGGAGTGGACCTGTTGGGCCGAAGGGCCTGTTTCCACACTGTAGGTAATCTAATGTAATCTAATATAATTGAACAAGCTGCCTTTCAGAAGAGACGGACACAGAGGTTGTACCCTTATTCAGGGTACGGAAATGGAAGTAGAAAGTTCTTCAGTTGCCGAGTAAAAGTGATAGTGTCTCAGAATTAGAGGAGGCTCAGAGTCATATTATTTCTGAACTATGTCAGTCAATTCTTTAATTTAGTATTTAGGTTTAGTATTTGGTAGTTCGGGAATTTAAGGCTCCTAATGACAGAAAAAGCCGCAGCTCTACAGGTTCTCAGGAGAACCGCTTATTGTTTCTTGTCTTCCACAAAGTTGTTCACTCAGAAAAAAATTTGCATTCTTTCCGCGAGCTGGAAGCAGTCCTCAATGGCAGGGTTTGAATGAGTCAAACTGCCCAAAAAAAAACATGATGTAAGAAAGACTTACCCCCAATTCAAAGATGACTGTTGTGAACATGTTTCTTCAGGATCATGCTTTCCTCTTGTCATCATTGAAATAACACCACAGAGGCTGGGATCCCATCATCAAATCATCATTTTAAATACACGTGCACAGCACTTAACACTGGTCCGGTTTCCTCTGAGCCACCTCTCAGAGTGAACAGAACCTCTGACACTCCTGTTTATATCTGTCAGCCAGGACTCCCTGATTGGGTCAGATTAACAGCCCAATCAGGGAACTCATATTCTATGAGGTCCAGCTGGCTGACCTCATTCCAATCATGAGAGTTGGAATATAATTGTGTTTCATTTAATATTCTCACTGTGAAACAAACGGGCTTACTTTGACTGAAACTCTGGACCTGGATGAGTTCTGCACTGAATTGTGTTGAAGATATATTTATGGCAGGCACCAAGGGCACCTGGAATTGAGAAGAGCTGGCATTTCTGATAAAAGATTATCTATTTTATCTTCCAAAATGCTGGAGTCTCTGTTTACTCCAAATATTCAGGCTAATGTTGACCTTTTCTCAAAAGGTATCTCAGGATGGGAGTCAAATTCAACATGCATTTCCCGAGCTGGTTGATCATTACCTCAAACTGGGGCATACCATTGACTCTCTTCAATTGTAGACATTTGCTTATTGTGTCTAAATCCTTCGGATATGCCATGACTCCTCAGTTATTTGGTATGAACACAAACCAAACACAGTGTGAGACTCCCATACTTTGTTCACAAATGTAGCATTTACCCGATGATGTTCTGACCCATTTAAAGCATTTTGTACAACTCTGGACAAAGCACCTCAAGGCAGATCGTATTGATAGGCCTTGAAAAGGATAGAGTACAGATTCAGTAGAACAGTACCAAGGCTTACAAGGCTAATTTGGCTTTTTACTTTTTTATTTTCCATTCTCACACAGCGGTAGTGTTTATATCCCCCAGCGCTCATGTTGTGTGTGTGTAGGTGCAAGACGCAGTGAAAACACCAAGTGCAAATAACTTTATTGATATTCCAGCACCAGGAATCCCACCCCATGTATCCAAGGAACCAGTGCCAAGCAGAGGCCCCTCAGGGCAATGCCTGTGTGAAATAAAGAAAAGTAAAGGGGAGGGATTAAATCAAGATGAAGCACTCCACACCCAGCGGTGACCACCTCTCCCTTTTGGCTGGTTATTGGTAACTAATTGCAGAATTTAAGATCTATTTAAAACAGACGACAGGTTGGATAGAGAGAAAACTATTTTATCTGCTGGGGGATTCCAGAATGAAAGGGAAAATTTGAAAATTAGCTTTAGGTCTTGTCAAAAGCACTGCCTTACACAAAGGTCCCAGGAAATCTGGAACTCTCACACCAAAAATGTTGCGGAGGCTGGGACTGAATGGAAAATATCAAGGTACAAATTCATTGATTTTTGTTCAGCAAAGAAGCTTAAGGGATAGGGAACTAAGTCAGATCAATGCTGTTCAGATACAGCTCAGTCACAGTCCAAATATATGATGGAACAGGTTTGAGTTGTTGAAGATACAAGAGTCTTGTGAAAATTAAACAATGCTGCAATAACCGAGAAAGATCCATCTCAGTTTGTTTATTTATCACAGGAAACAGGTTCATGGTTAGAACACCCAACCAGGATCAGGGGCCTAGTTTAAACAGCATCACTGGTCCTCAGGAATGTAATAGAAACATTGTAATAGAAACCATGAGCCCAAGCAGTTTCAAATGTTCTCGTTGAAGCTGAGAAAAGTGACTATCCTGCACAGGGGAGACGCAGTAAATGGTATTTCTAAATTTTTATAGATTCCTCATTGGCCAAGAGGAGCAGGAGGGCCCCTCCTTCAAGGATACCTTCAGACCCCCACGTTGTTGATTCCCATGTGGTCTGGGTGAGAGCTTGGTAAATATTTTCGACGTTGGATTCAAATATGAGCTTTTTCTTCAACCATCAAAAACATTAACTGCATACAGATGAAGACATCACCTCCGTCTGGAAACCATGAGAGAGAACAATCCCTTGGTAGTATGTGATCTTCCATCATTCTCAATTCTAATGTAACAATATTATTTACATATTCCCATTAATCCTTTAGCCTGCCTCTATCTCCTGCATTTCTCTGACTTCATCTCTGATTCTCAACGGCCTTTGACAATGTCAAGAATACCCTTAAGTACAAAGAAATATAGTCCAAAGTTATGCAGATTAGGTGATTAGGTTGATTGGTCCTGTTAAATTGCCCCATAGTGTCTAGAGATATGCAGGCTAGATGGATTAGCCATGGGAAATGTAGGGTTACAGGGAAAGGATAGGGGACTGGGTCTGGGTAGCATTCTTTTCGGAGGGTCAGAGAGGACTGAATGGGCTGAAAGGCATCTTTCCTCATTGTAAAGATTCAGATTCAAAATTACATCTTCGCAATTTTCTGTCAGTTGGTACAAATCATGAATAAACCTACTAACACTCTCTTCCAATCATTTGCTCAACAATGGTGTTCATGATTTGGAGATGCCGGTGTTAGCCTGGGGTGCACAAAGTTAAAAATCACACAACACCAGGTTATCATCCATCAGGTTTATTTGGAAGCACTAGCTTTCGGAGTGCTGCTCCTTCATCGACAATCACCTGATGAAGGAGCAGCGCTCTGAAAGCTAGTGCTTCCAAATAAACCTGTTGGACTATAACCTGGTGTTGTGTGATTTAACAATGGTGTTATTTCTAAGTATGATTTAAATATAAAATACTTTAACTTCCATATGCCATATGCAGATGTCTCCTTGATGACCTCTTGTCTGATTAGGATACCATCTGCATCACCTCCCACTACATGCAGTCAGCACTAACCTGCTTCTTTCCAAGCTTTATAGCTGGTGCTAATACAATGAGATGCCTCATGAATCTCTGATGCCAGTGCAGCCACTGTCCAGGATACTTTCCAGCGAGTTTGAAGTTAAATACAGCCTGGACTGGGACTGAAAATTGTTCAAAGCACTCTGGTAATGACAATGAACTCTCCATTCCTTTCTCTTTCTTGTTGCTGTCCATCATTGTTTGGTTGCTCAATCAATTTTCTGTTACTCATCAACCTGCTCGCACCATATCAGACAGTTATATCAAGGAGCGGGATTGGTAAATACTGCAGGAGTCTTTTGGATGTTGAGTCAAATAAGACTTTTTAGTGTGACCATGGTCAGAGCTAACTACGGACAAGAATACACCTCTACCATAAGGTCACTGGAAAGAACCAAAAACTAGTAATTTTGTAATCTTTCATCACTTCCCAGGAATGATTTTAACTATCTTATTTACATATTCATATTAACTTTTTACACGACAGGTACCGGGATTGTTCTTCTCAGGGCAGGTAAGACTATGGTAAGATTTAGGAGCGTAAGAACAAGAGGAGGCCATTCAGCCCCTCGAGAATGTTCCGGCATTCAACGAGATCATGGTTCACCTGTGGCCTAACTCCAACTCCCTACCTTTGCTCCATATCCCTTGATCGCTTTTGCTGAACAGTATTTTCCATCACAGATTTGAACTGATCTCACATCCACTGCCATTTATGGAAGAGAATTCCAAACATCAACCAAAGGTTGCATTCAATGTACTGAGCAACAGCTCTCCTGAATGGTCTGGCCCAGTGTTTACACTGTCACTCCTAGTTCCAGAATCCTCAAGCAGTGGAAATAATTTACTTTTATCTTCCTGGTCTTTTCCTGTTAATATTTTGAAGACATCAATCAGATCACCCCTCAACCTTCGAAACTCGAGAGAAAACAGGCTTAAATTTGGACAATCTGTCCTCATAACTGAGCCACCTAAGTCCACGTATCCTTCTATAAACTGCATTGTATTCCCTCCAAGGCTAATGCATCCTTAAGGTATGGTGCCCAGATCTGCTCACAGGATTTCAAGTGAGGTTTGACTCGGGTTTTGTCTAACTGCAGCAAAACCTCGACATCCCTGTACCCCCAATCCTCTTGACATAAAGACCAACATTCCATGAGCTTTCTTGATTATTTTCCGCAGCTGTTCATGGCATTTTAAAGATCAATGCACCCGAACCCCCAAGGCTCTTTGGACATCCAATGTGCTTAACTGCATATTATCTAGAAAGTACCCTCTCTATCATGATTTTTCTAAAATTAATAACCTTACACTTGCTGAAATTAAATTCCATGTACCACAGTTTTTCCCATTTATTCAATCTATCAATTTAATGCTATTGTTTATTGTTTACAATGCTGTCAGACTTTGTTATCTGCACATCTGGAAGACTTCTAGACATACTTCAGTTGTTGATAGATAATGTGAATATGGAGGGCTGAATACAGATCCTGTGGGACACCACTGGTCACATCCTGTAAATTGAAGACTTACCCATTATCCAGACTTCCTGTCACATGCTACTCGATCAATTTCCCAGCCATGTCAGTAATTTGCCCTCAGTTATAGAATCATAGTCTTATTGAGTCATACAGCACGGAAACAGACCCTTCACCAACGTGTCCATGCCGATCAAGTTTCCCAAACTAAACTCGTCCCACTTGCATGTGTTTGACTCACATCCCTCTAGACCTTTCCGATTCATGTACCTGTCCGAGTGTGTTTCAAATGTAATTGGACCTGTATCCACCACGTTCTCTGGCAGTTCATTCCAGAAACAAACCAGTACATGCCCTTATGTGGGACACTATTCAATCCCTCCTGGAAGTCCAGGTAATCAATTTCTACTGACAATCCCCAGTTGATTCTTCAAAAAAAATTCAATAAACTTTGGCAGGCATGACCTATATATCATGAATCCATGCGGCCTGCCCTTGATTAACTGAAAACTTTAGAGGTGTTCAATTATCCTTTCCTTGACTATAGACTCCAACAATCTCCCTCCTACAATTGTTAGGCTACCTGTTTGTAACTTCCTGATATTCCTTTTTTTTACTTTTTAAAAAGCGGAGTGATATTGGCAATTTTCCAATCGAAACAGACAACTCCTGGGGATCTCGGGATCTCTGAAAGGTTATAGTTAAGGTGCCTGCAATGTGTTCACCCCCTTCCTTTAATTCCACACCTAGGCCACTCTCGTGGGAACCAACAGGCTTCACCAGACACGTGAACGAGAGGGAAAATGAACCAGAAGGATTGCAGCTGCTGGAAATCAGAAACAAAAACAGAAATTGTTGGAAAGTCTCAGCAGGTCTGGCAGCCTCTGTGAAGAGCAATGTAAATACCATCAGTTCTGAAGAAGGAACACTAGACCTGAACTGTTAACTTTGATTTCTCTCCACACGTGCTGCCAGACCGTTGCGGTGCAGTGGTTGTGTCCTGCCTCTGGTTCAGGAGGCCTGGGCCTACCAACTTACTCACAAGATGTTTAATAACATTTCTGAGCAGGTTGATTAGGAAATATCTACAATTCCGAGACCCTGATGTCTGGAAATAATTTCATGTTCAAACATGGCCATGAGTTTAAACTGATTCAAATGCTTCACATTTGTGCCCTTTGCCCAGTAACTGTGCAGAGAATGATTGGTGCAAATGGGTTCCTATGCATCAGGCACACAGCATGATTAATCCATGCAAATCCTTTTAGCATTTTTTGCGAGCAGTGACTAGCAGCAAGAGACTATTATCCCGACCCCAACATCTGCCACTCTCTACATGGCGCTATCTCTTCTAAAGTTGGTGACCTGGAGCACTGTATTGTCTTATGAGTAGGATGATGTTGCAACTGGGCTCTTTCTGTAGGCCATGGATCAGCTCCATTGTTCGTGAAGTGTTTCCCTCAGAGGGTCACTGAAGAATCAAGAAACAAACACAATCTTACTGCAGAGCCTAGTCAATTGGATAAGGATTGACCATTGGAACTGGAGCACACAGACAGTACTCTGAATATTCTAGTTAAGACCAAATCCATTTGTAATGAGCGGTGTGTGGCACATTGCCCTGCTCCTGTTCACTGTCTTACCCAACACTGGCTTTGCTAACTGTGAAGATAGGCATCTTGTGATCTGTCAGTCTCTTGCCATCTACGTGATGCATTGACGAAATGAACCATCACGGCATTGAGTCACAATTAAGTGCCATTTAGGTGATTAATATTGGAAAGGCTAAAGTTCCATATTGTAGATGAATGAACAAAAATGAAAGCCTATCGAATCACAGGAATATAACCCTTGGTGGTAGGAAGTAATGGGTAACATTGGATTATTTTTGTTCCTCAAAGATTGCTTCCAGGGGAGTTCCACAGGGCTCAGTGCTTGGTGCTCTGCAATTTGTGGATACAAATTCAAATTTTGACTTCAATATAAGGTCATCAGTGTGGAACAAATGCTACATTCAGAGTCAGAGATGCTTCAACACTCTCCATTAAAAACAAGCAGTTCAAACTCTTACCCTCCTTCTCAAATTCCCACTCTCATGATTGGTCTTTCAAACTTTCTGTTGAAAGTCCCAAGCTTCTTTCTTTCTCATTCAAGTCTAAACATTTATTCCATTTGTTTTCTTTCTCTCTTTTAGCTCAGCAAGCAACATTCTGAAGAATTCTAAAGCATGCAAAATTCTGAATTGAACAAATACACTGGTTTCAAAACATTCTCAGTCTTATCCAGCTGGCATCACTCATGGCCTCATCAGTATCCAGTGAAAAGCACATCCTATCACAAATCATCACAGATAAACAAGTGAGCAGAAAAGTTCAACAGAACAGCTTGAGCCCAATGAACCCTTCAGGCTTGGCAAGGGGCATGGTGACATCAAATTTGACAGTATGTTTGAAAGTGAAGAGGGTTGCTGCAGATTGCAGGAGGATAACAATGGACTGATCAGCTGGACAGGGATGGAATACAATCCAGAGAAGTGTGAGGTATGATACATCTGTGGAGGTCAAGCTAGACAAAGGAATCCAGAATGACTGGGAGGATACTGAGGTGTGGAGGAAGGCTGGGATCTTGAGAGGAATGTCCAAAGATCCCTGAAGGTAGCAGGACAGATCGATAAGGTAGTTAGGAAGACATCGGCAATACTTTCCTTTAATTGTAGTAGAAGAGAGAATATATTGGAGCTCCATGAGGCATTATTTACACTACAGGTTGGAGTACTGTGTGCAGTTCTAGTCACTTGATTTCAGAAAAGATGTAATGTCATAAGAGAAGATACAGAGCAGATTGACAGTCAATTTATGAGAATGTTGTTAGGACTGGAAAAATGCAGCTACAGCGAGAGTTTGGGTTGTTTGGGCTTGTTAAGGTGTCAATGACTGGGAGCCATTAATGTAAAGTGATTGGTAGTAGGATCAGAGAGGAGAAGTCGCAAACAGGTCAGTGGAGTCAGGATCTCCCTTCTGCAAAAGGTAGGGCAGGCAGAAACACCCAACTCATTGGGACTGATGGTTGAGTAGTGTCTTTCTGTGCACTTAATTTTTCAACAGTTTCTGAATATTCTAAAGATCTGAACAAGAGGAAGGGAGCAGGAAAGTGGCAATACTTTGAATAATCTTTAGATGGGCTCACATGGACATGCTGACTGAATGGTCTTCTTCAGTACCATAAAGATTCAATGCTGAAATTTTATAGGGGCCTGAGTAAAATCAGCCATGACAATAAATTGACTACAATTATCTGTGAAGGCCAGTGAGGCCGTTCTCAATATCGCAACCAACACTTCAAATTTTTAAATTAAATTCTGGACCTTCAGACGAGATTCTCAACACACCACAGAGAGTTCCCATGAACAAGGGAGGTTGTTACATCTTCTTGACCTTATTGATTGCAAATAATGTGTCATTAATGTTCAGCTTTCTATTGAACCACCCACCAAGAGCAAAGTAGATGTTAACAATTCCTGTCACAGAAGTCAGAGTTGAGACTGCTAGCTCCATGTGTTCCAAAGACCCTCCATGGACTTTCATGGACATTGGCACCCAATGTGCCAGCCACTAAAAACACCCATGGCACATCCCCAATCAATTACAGGATCTGTAGTTCATTGCTGCACACAAGGCACACCAACAACTCTCATTGTAATGCTACAGCAAGGACACTGTGCACTCAGGGATTGGAACCCAGTTCATGGGGTGAACAAGTTGTATCTCTGTGCTGTTTGCTTTAGCACTCTCTGATTTGATGCTTACAACATCCCTGCCTTGCTTTGCCTTTTTGAGCTTTGTCCCTCAGTCAGTGATGCCAGGCTCACAGTGCTGTGGTATTGCCATGCCGTTTAACAGACCCAATGCTAGGAAATTTATCAAGGGTGTTAGCAGTCTACAGTCATGTCATGGGTGATAGCTTTCACTCAGGGGGTTCTAGCACAGTATAGCCCTGAAGAAGGGATAATGCCCGAAACGTCGATTCTCCTGTTCCCTAGATGCTGCCTGACCTGCTGCGCTTTTCCAGCAACACATTTCCATCTCTGATCTCCAGCATCTGCAGACCTCACTTTCTCCTCTAGCACAGTATATCAAGGGCAGTCTCCAGGACCAGTCCAAAGGCTTGACATGGTCAGTCAGCTGCTCAGAGCTGTCACAGTCTGAATTCTCTTCTATCAGTGTTATGAGAGGGTAGAGACAGAATGAGGGTGGAAGTGTGGGACAGTTGTGGTGGCTCCAAAGTGGCTGAGAGCTTAAGGCAACGGACGGCCCAACACAACACAATGTTTTTTCTATCCTATCCATTTCCTTCCCAACTCCATCCACAATATTTGTGAAGCTTTACATCAGTTTCAGAGTTTCCAGTATGTGGGCACAAGCTGCCTCCTCCTCACCTGAGATGTTCACTCCCTTTACACATCCATCCACCTTCAGGATGGTCTCAGTCCTGTCAGCACTTCCTCGAGGAATGGTCTGACCTGTCCCCATCCACCACCTGACTGGACTCGCCCTCACTTTGAACAGCTTCTCCTTTAACTCCTCCCACTTTTTTCAGATCAAATATGTGACCATGAGGACCTACATGGGCCCCAGATATCATAGAATGTCTTCAGTGTGGAAACAGGTCATTCAGCCCGACAAATCCACACTGACTCTCCGCAGACCCTATCCCTATCATCCTGCATTCTCCATGACTAGTCCAACTCACCTGCACATCTCTGGACACAATGGGCAATTTAGCTTGGCCAATCCACCTACCCTGCACATCTTGGGACTATGGGATGAAACCAGAGGACCCAGAAGAAACCCATGCAAATACGGGGAGAGTGCACAAACTCCACACAGACAGTAACCTGAGGCTAGAATTGACACTGAGTCCCTGTCACTGTGAGGTAGCAGCACTAACCACTGAGTCACCATGCCACCTAAGTTATGCCTGTCTCTTTGTATGGTGCATGGAACATTTTTTGTTCCAGTCCTGATCAGGTCCTTTCCCACATCTCTTTCTTTGATATTTCTTTAACAATATCAGTGCTGCTTCCCTCTCTCACTTGGAATTGAAAAGATGTATGAATTAACTTCCAATTTCCACGCTGCTCTTACCTTCACCTGGTTCATTTCCCACTCCTCCCATAAATTCCTCAACATTTCTTTTTCCATTTCTGGGGATAGGCTGGTCACTGACATCCACTGCAAACTCACTGATTCCCAGAGTTACCTCAACTGCATACATCCTCATTCCCTGCTTCCTGTGAGGATTCAATCCCATTTTCCCAATTTCTTCATTACCATTGCACCTGTTCTGATGATGCCATCTTTGACAGGACGCTGCAGAAATGTCCACCTTTTAGCATTACCATGGCTGACAGACTTCTCAGTCGTGCTTGTCCCAATGTTGACTGTCCCTAATTTTTCCTGAACTTTCAATACGGCAATTGATGCTGGTAGCTTAGCCATAGATCAGTCCTGTTACAGGATGATGTGTTGGGAGCAGAGAAACCAGTGTGACACTTCTCTCACACACTCAAACTCCATCAAAAGGAAATATTTTTCTGTAGAATCAAAGACTTTGAGATTTTCATTGGCTCTTCAACACTTTGAAGTCCACATTGACATGATAATAAGGAAACACAAATTTTAACTGATCATAATTTAACTGATCACGTTTGGTATGTTGCCTCCCAGGTGCAAGGGTACGTGATGTCTCTGATCGTGTTTTCCGGGTCCTGGAGGGGGAGGGGGAGCAGCCCGAAGTCGTGGTCCATATTGGCACCAACGACATAGGTAGGAGGAGTGCCGAGGATGTTAGACAGGCTTTCAGGGAGCTAGGTTGGAAGCTCAGAGTTAGAACGAACAGAGTTGTTGTCTCTGGTTTGTTACCCGTGCCACGTGATAGAGATTCGAGGAATAGGGAAAGAGAACACTTAAATGCGTGGCTACAGGGATGGTGCAGGAGGGAGGGATTCCGGTTTTTGGATAACTGGGGTTCTTTCTGGGGACGGTGGGACCTCTATAAACAGGATGGTCCACACCTGAACCTGAGGGGCACCAGTATCCTTGGGGGGAGGTTTGCTAGTGCTCTTGGGGGGGGGTTTAAACTAACTCTGCAGGGGCATGGGAACCCAGATTGTAGCTTCAGGGTGCAGGGCCTGGAGTGTAGGGAGGTTAGGAACATGGCATCAATTTCAAAGGAGGGTGCCTGTAAACAGGAAAGTGGCTTGAAGTGTGTATACTTCAATGCAAGAAGTATACGAAATAAGGTAGGTGAACTTGCAGCGTGGGTTGGTACCTGGGACTTCGATGTTGTGGCTATTACGGAGACATGGCTAGAACAGGGACAGGATTGGCTGTTGCAGGTTCCAGGATTTAAATGTTTTAGTAGGGTCAGAGGTGGGGGTAAAAGAGGGGGAGGTGTGGCATTGCTTGTCAAAGATAGTATTACAGTGGTGGAAAGGACGATGGATGAGGACTTGCCATCTGAGGTAGTTTGGGCTGACGTTAGGAATAGGAAAGGTGAGGTCACCCTGTTAGGAGTCTTTTACAGGCCTCCTAATAGTCCTAGAATCATTGAAGAAAGGATAGGGAAGGTGATTCAGGAGATGAGTGACAGTAATAGGGTGGTTGTTATGGGGGACTTTAACTTTCCTGATATTGATTGGGAAAGCTATAGCTCAAGTTCGTTAGATGGGTCAGTGTTTGTTCAATGTGTGCAGGAGAGTTTCCTGACACAATATGTAGACAGGCCAACAAGAGGTGAGGCCATACTGGATTTGGTTCTGGGGAACGAACCAGGCCAGGTGTTAGAATTAGAGGTAGGTGAGCACTTTGGGGATAGTGACCATAATTCGGTGATTTTTACTCTCGTGATGGAGAGGGATAAGTGTGTACTACAGGGCAAGAGTTATAGCTGGGGTCAGGGAAATTATGATGCGGTGAGGCATGACTTAGGATGTGTGGCTTGGAAAAGTAGACTCCAAGGCAAGAGTGTAAATGATATGTGGAGCTTGTTCAAGGAGCAACTATTGAGTGTCCTTGATAATTATGTACCTGTCAGGCAGGGAGGAAAGGGTCGTGCGAGGGAGCCGTGGTTTAATAAGGAATTGGAATCCCTTGTTAAATGGAAGAGGGCGGCCTATCTCAAGATGAGATGTGAAGGTTCAATTGGGGCGATTGAGAGTTATAGGGTAGCCAGGAAGGACCTGAAGAGAGAGCTAAGAGCAGCAAGGAGGGGACATGAAAGGTCCTTAGTCGGTAGGATTAGGGAAAACCCTAAGGCTTTCTATAGGTATGTTAGGAATAAAAGAATGACTAGGGTAGGAATAGGTCCAGTCAAGGATAGTAGTGGGAAGTTGTGTGTGGAGGTGGAAGAGATTGGGGAGACACTGAATGAATACTTTTCTTCAGTATTTACTCAGGAACAGGGCATTGTCGTCGATGTGAATACTGAGTCACAAATAAGTAGAATGGATGGCTTTGAGGTATGTAGAGAAGAGGTGTTGGAAATCCTGGAAAAGGTAAAAATAGATAAGTCCCCTGGGCCTGATGGCATTTATCCTAGGATTCTCTGGGAAGCAAGGGAGGAGATTGCAGAGCCATTGGCCTTGATTTTTATGTTCTCTTTGTCTACAGGAGTAGTGCCAGAAGACTGGAGGATAGCAAATGTGGTTCCCTTGTTCAAAAAGGGGAGTAGGGATAACCCTAGTAACTATAGGCCGGTGAGTCTCACTTCTGTTGTGGGCAAAGTCTTAGAGAGAATTGTAAGGGATAGGATTTATGCACATCTGGATAGGAATAATGTGATCAAGGATAGTCGGCATGGTTTTGTGAAGGGCAGGTCGTGCCTCACAAACCTTATTGCATTCTTTGAAAAGGTGACGAAGGAGATTGATGAGGGTAAAGCGGTAGATGTGGTGTGTATAGATTTTAGTAAGGCGTTTGATAAGGTTCCCCATGGTAGGCTACTTCAAAAAATACGGAGGTATGGCATTGAGGGTGAGTTGGGGGTTTGGATTAGGAATTGGCTGGATGGAAGAAGACAGAGGGTAGTAGTTGATGGTAAAGGTTCATCTTGGAGTGCAGTTACTAGCGGTGTTCCGCAAGGATCTGTTTTGGGACCATTGCTGTTTGTCATTTTTATAAATGACCTGGAAGAGGGGTTAGAAGGTTGGGTGAGCAAGTTTGCGGATGATACGAAAGTCGGAGGAGTTGTTGACAGTGAGGAAGGATGTGGCAGGTTACAGCAGGATATAGAGAAGCTGCAGAGCTGGGCAGAAAGGTGGCAAATGGAATTCAATGTAGCTAAGTGTGAGGTGATTCACTTTGGGAAGAATAACAAAAAGATGGGGTACTGGGCTAATGGTCGGATACTTGGTAGTGTGGATGAGCAGAGGGATCTTGGTGTCCATGTACACAGATCTCTGAAAGTTGCCACCCAGGTAAATAGTGCGGTGAGGAAGGCATATGGCGTACTGGCTTTTATTAGTAGAGGTATTGAGTTCCGGAGTCCTGAGGTCATGATGCAGTTGTATAAGACTCTGGTGCGGCCGCATCTGGAATATTGTGTGCAGTTTTGGTCGCCATACTATAGGAAGGATGTGGAGGCACTGGAACGGATGCAGAGGAGGTTTACCAGGATGTTGCCTGGTATGGAAGGAAGATCGTATGAGGAAAGACTGAGACACTTGGGGCTGTTTTCATTAGAGAAAAGAAGGTTTAGGGGTGACTTGATTGAGGTGTACAAGATGATTAGGGGGTTAGATAGGGTTGACAGTGTGAACCTTTTCCCGCGTATGGAGTCGGGTATTACAAGGGGGCATAGCTTTAAATTAAGGGGGGGTAGATATAGGACTGAAGTTAGGGGTAGGTTCTTCACTCAGCGAGTCGTAAGTTCATGGAATGCCCTGCCAGTAGCAGTGGTGGACTCTCCCTCTTTATGGGCATTTAAGCGGGCATTGGATAGGTATATGGAGGATAGTGGGTTAGTATAGGTTAGGTGGGCTTGGATCGGCGCAACATCGAGGGCCAAAGGGCCTGTACTGCGCTGTATTCTTCTATGTTCTATGTTCTATAATCCATTGACTATCATCGAAAAATTTAAACCTTAAAATGGGAGACTGCATAGATGGAGTTTCTTGCTGCAATCATTTAATGTAAAGAGGATTCACTTTGATAAACAAAATACTTTAATTGCAGATGCATTGTTCTGCGTACAAAGTGTTGGAATAAGTTAAATGCTGAAGAAACACTATGATTGTATCAGCTGATATAAGGTTCGATATGGTTTTATGGCAGAGGCGATGGGAAGAAGAACAAATGGATGTAAATCTTGTGTTTTATCATTTGTGCAACATATACTTTGTTGTGAAATGAATGTTTGAATTATGTTTAATGTTTTTAGATGTGGAAGCATGAAAAGTCTGCATCTTTTTATTCTACTGTACTTTTGAAGGTGGACTGAAATGGCAAAAGAACCATTTTCTGAGGATTGTCGTAGGTTTGAGACACTTTTTTAAAATCAAGTAACCTGACATTATTGTAAGAAAAGCAGAAATTGCCAAAGAAACTCAGCAAGTCTGGCAGCATCGATAGAGAGAAAGCACAGTTAACTATTCAAGTGCAGTGACCTTTCTTCACATCTGATAGCTTCAGGTAAAAATTGAAATTCATTTTGATCACAAAGGGTTAGGGGAGAAACAATGAGCTGATAGACAGAGACAGAGCCCAGAGAGAGAGGGAGGGAGGGGAGCAGGTGGGAGAAAGAAAGGGATTGTTGATTGGAGGCCAGAGAAGAAGAGAAAATGATAATGGGGCCTCTGAGAGGATGAAAATGAATTGGCTGTGTTGAAAGCATCCCATGTCATGACTGACCCTGGAGCATAGGGGTGGGGAAAGGACATGGAAGGAGGTGTTTAGGCTTTAAAATTATTGAATGTGACACTGAGTCCTGAGGCTCCATAGTTTGTAAGTATTGTTTAAACAGCTACTTGTGCAGTTGTTGAAGCTGAGTTTATAGCTTAGATGGAGCGAAGGGGTATGTATGAACAGAGGTTAGGCCAAAAACAAGTGAATGATTGGTCTGTTGGCTCATGAGCATGATCAATACAAAAGGTCTTCTGCCGACCAACAAATAAATGCTTGGGGTTCAGGTAAATGAACAGCTTCAAGGTGGGAAGGTTTTATTTCCCCTTTCCAGTTTCTGCACCTTGTGATTTTCAGTTGTTAAATCAGAGACTATTATATGTGTAAACCAATTACAGCATGTCTCCCACATATTTACGAAAGGATCTGGTGAAGGAAGTTCAAGAAGCAGATTCAGATCCACCCAAGAATCATCTCAGCAAATGCTGTGAACAGGGACATTGGAACTACCATCCCAGCCTTTCCCTCTGCCACAACACCCATGTTTTTATTGTTTCTGTCTGTGTAGTCTACATCTGTGCTCAGAATGGGAACTTATAAGGGTTAGTATTTTAACTAGAGGAGTTGCAAACCATCTGTTCATAATTGCTAATCTGTAGTGAGAATCTATTTCTGTGTCATCAATATTCATTCTTGCTAATTATGGGAACCTGGTCAATGCTGTCTGTCCACTTACAGTTGAAATATAGATAACTTGGAGAATTGTGTGTACTTTTATGAAATCTTTAACTTCTGTAAAGACTCTAGGAACAATGGGGATTGATTTCCAGTGTGCTACCGCAGTGAGGTTTGACAATTTGTGAAGAATAAATGCCTCTGTTTCCAATAAGATTTATTACCATCAGTAAGCCACAAGATATTGAATAAAATCTGACCATTTTTCATGGTTTCCTTGGATTTTAAAAACAAATAGAGAAAATATTTCAACTATCAATTGTCCATTTCCCTATGATGTTGCAATTATTTTTCTCTGTATGCAGTCAATTCCCCTTCAGTCTTGGGAGAACAGGGACTAACAAAATGGATTCCTGATGAAGAACCCCAATGTATCACCAGATCCTTCCCCACAAAAGATGGCCAACAAACAATCACCACAGAAACAATCCTGATAGCTGTTACTACCATCTCAAATGATGGAGAAGGAAAGTATTCTCATCATGAGACTGGATTTTCTAATCAGACCCTGGAATCATTACTGGATACTTCCCACAAAGGAATTTCACAAACAGCCTCAAGCTATTCAGACTGTTCCATCAGATGATTTGGATTGAAAATCTGAGGACAAGATTGAGATGATTTTTTTTTGTTACAACCAAATGGAATGAGAGAAACATCGGCTGTCAAATGTTTGGGAATTTTAAGCTTATTAAGTTCATGACTTTCTTTTATTGATCTGAATAAACAGTAGTTATTTCTATTGTAAAGTGTAATGCTGGAATTCTGGGAGGATGTTGGAAAAGTTAAGTGTAACATGTGAACATTTGATAAACAGACTTTTATTTGAAGTTGACACCTGCTGATGTGTGAATACACCCGTGTTTATAGTATAAATATAAATAACAGCTCATTTTCCTATAATATTTCAGTGTGACAATGGAGCAGATAATATCCAAAAAGGGGATCCATTGTGTTGCCAGTATTTGCAGTCTGAAGACACAATTTTGTTATTTACTACTCTGTAATTCCGGCTGAATAGAAATATGTTCCAACTTCCTTCTTGATTGTTTCGCTCAATCTCCCGTGTAACTTGGAATAGCTTCTCGATTAACAAATTCGGGGGGCACTTTGCCAAATGATCTTTTCTAAACACACAGGCTGCATGACTTCTGTTTCACTGTGTGATCAGATAGTCTCATGGGGCTGCCTGTGTTTGAATTACTGGAGGCTTGTTTATCTGTTGTCATCACCAGTTTCCAATGGTACAGGTGGATGTAGAGATTTGACACAGTGGCAGTATTTCATTTCACATTCAGATTAGTGTCTGCAAGCCACCTCAGCACTATCCCCACTATTGAATCCCACTGAAATTAGGAATGGGATAAGAACAGATAAACATTAGAAATGGGAGCAGGAGTAGGCCATCTGGCCTTATGAGCCTGCTACGCTATTCAACAGGATCATGGTTGAAATTTTCATGGACTTACCATCAATGTTGACCACCTATCCCACAGGAACAGGGAAACTAGTTGAAACAGACTCACTGATCCACGGTAACGTTTTGTAATTATAACGTGCCCACTCTGGGTCATGGGCCTGCACAATCATAAATCCTGCAGCTGAAGCTCAGAGCAGTGAGGATCCTGGATACAGGTGACCCAGTAAATGATTGGAAATTGAGCAATGTTTAAACCTCTTGACCAGGAGGAACAGGAGTGTCACTCAAGGCTGCTTCAAGGAAATATTGAGAATCCTCGGGTATTGATTCCCCTCCCTTCCAAATCCTCAGATTTACTACAAAGTTACCAAAAATAAGGAATTTCAGTTATAGAGTCATAGATATGTACAGCATAGCAATGGAGACTTTGGTCCAACTCGTCCATACCGACCAAATATCCTAAAATAATCTTGTCTCATTTGGCAGCATTTGGCCTATATCCCTTTAGCTCATTGATCTGTCTGATCAAGATCCCATTGTACTCTAAGGTAACCTTCTTCGCTTTCCATTACACCTCTAATTTTAGTGTCATCTGCAAATATTTGACCATACCTTCTATGTTTACATCCAAATCATTGATATAAATGATGAATAACAGTGGCCCCAGCACCTATTCTAGTGGCACACCACTGGTCACAGGCCTCCAGTCTGAAGAGCAACCTCCACCACTACTCTCTCCCTTCTACCTTCAAGCCAGTTTTATATCCAAATGGCGAGTTTTCCCTGTATTCTATGTGATCTAACCTTGTTAACCAGTCTCCCATGAGGAACCTTGTTGAATGCCTTACTGCAGTCCATGTAGATCATGTCCACCAATGTAAAGGTAGCAGAGAAGCTCAGATCTTCTTCTTCGGGCAGATGAGCGACGGTCAGATTGAGTTAAGGTATTCAAACTCATCAGCAACTAGGTAGTGGCACATTTAAATGAATTGACAATGAACCATAGAATCATCTCTTTAGCACAGCTTTTTGCTTTATTTACAACAGAAGATCTAACAGGGTCGTCAAAGCATATTTCCTCATAACTTTGCAAAGAAATTGAACAAATACTTAAGATGGAAATGTAGACAAGATGGTGCTGAATGGGAACGGCAGTGGTACCAAGTTGGTAGTTCTTTCTAAGAGCTAGCACAAACTCAATGAGCTAAATAGCCCCCATCTACACACACTATTATTGTGCAATTTTAAGATTTTCTAACATAGTAAAAATGCTGCATTTAGTTCTGGTCAGTGCACTGCAGGAATATTATATTGACCATGATAAAGGTATAGATTCATGAGTGTGGTGCTGGAAAAGCACAGCAGGTCAGGCAGCATCCAAGGAGCAGGAGGTTTGGTGTTTCGGGCATAAGCCCTTCATCAGGATTATGCTGACTGTTCCTAAGATGAGAATGATTAAGTCAACCAAATGAAGCTTGTGGTGCAGAGGGAATGGCCACAAGGCCTGGGTTCAATCATGACTTACCCCAGAGATGGGTCATAACATCTCTGAACAGGTTGATTCATGCATCTAAACAGAGTCCAAATGTTAACAGGATTGTTTCAGATGAAGAAACACTGAAATCTTCACTTAATTCAGGCAATGACCTGATTTAAAACAATTATTTTACTTAGTGTGGCTGACAGGACTGAGGGGAAAATCTTTAAATTAGATCCTTATCATTCAAAAATGATATCGTAAGGCTCTGCCTCACATTAAGCATTATGGAAATCTAGAACTCTGTCCCCAGTTGTGGTGAGGCTGGGCTGAATGGAAAATTCCAACGGAAAATCTGATGACTGGGTATATGGAACCAATGTGGTTTTAAGGCAAAATCAGTCACAAAATTCACAAACCTGACTGCCACGATCAACTCATCATCTCTGCCTGCTCCTGCCCCACTGAATTTATCTTCCCTATCTTGACACAATCTGGTTCACCTTGGCCCAGGAACTCTTCACCATCATTCGGACACCACCCATTCCCTCCACCTCCTCCATGACATTTTTCCCTGGTCCCCAGTGCCTCATCTTCACCATGGACATTCAGTTCCTGTACATGTCCATCCGCCATGGCAAAGGTATCCAGGCCCTCTGTTTCTTCCTCCTCTGCCGACTCAACTAGTATCCCTCCATCGACATACTCATTTGATTGGCTGAACTGGTCCTCACCCTCGACAACTTCTCCTTTGAATCCTCCCACTTCCTTCAGACCAAAGATGTAGCCATGGGGTCCCACACGGGCCCCAGCTAGGCCTGCCTCTTCTGAGGATTCGTGGAACAATTCATCTTCTGCAGTTACACTAGCATCATCCCCCACTTCTTCCTCCGCTACATTGATGACTGTATCGGCGCCACCTTGTACTTCCAGAAGGAGGATGATCAGTTCATCAATTTCACAAATACCTTTCACCCTGACCTCAGATTCACCTGGACTATCTCCCTCCCCTTTCTGACCTCTCTGTCTCCATCTCCGGCAACCAACTCCACAAGGACATCTAGTTCAAACCCTCAGACTCCCACAGAGACCTGGACTACACTCCCACTGCCCCATCCCCCACTGCCCCATCACCTATCCCCCCAACCTGTAAAAAGGCTATCCCTCACTTCAAATTCCTCCGCTTCGACCGTATCTGCTCCCAGAGGAGTAATTTCACTTCAGGATATCCCAGATGGCCTCCTATTTCAAGGACAGCAATTTCCTCTCCCACATGGTCAACAATGCTCTCCAGTGCATCTCCCCCACTTCCCATACCTCCACCCTTGAATCCCACCCCTCCTAGCACAACAAGGCAGAGTCTCCTAGTCCTTGTTCCACCTCACTAATCTCTGCATTATCCTCTGCTTTTTCCACCACCTACAATCAGATTCCACCACCAGAGATATATCTCCCCCCCCCCCCCCCCCCCACACCTATCAGCATTCCATAGAGACCGTTCCCTCCGTGACTCCATCGTTAGAACCATGACCCCCCTCTCTCCCCCCACCACAAACCCTCCTTCCACTCCCGGCACCCTCCCTTGCTGCTGCAAAAGGTGCAAAACCTGCACCCACCCCCTCCCCCCTCACCTCCATCCAAGGCCCCAAAGGACACTTCCACATCCAACAGGGATTTTCCTGCACATCCAAACACCTCATCTACTGTGTCTGTTGCTCTGGGTGTGGTCTCTTCTACATTGGGGAGACAGGATGCTAACTCGCAGAACATTTCAGGGAATATCTCCGGGACAAACCCACCAAACAACCCTACCAAACTGTGGCCAATCACTTCAACTTCCCCTTCTACTCCGCCAAGGACATGCAAGTGCTGGGCCGGCACCACGGCCAAATCCAAGCCATCAAATGCCTGGAGGAAGAACGCCTCAGCTTCCACCTTGGGACCCTCCAAACACACGCTATCAACGTCAACTTCACCAGTTTCCTCATCTCTTCTCCCCCACCTCATTCCAGATCCAACCCTCCAACTCAGCACAACCCTCTTGACCTGTCCTAACTGTCCATCTTCCTTCCCACCTATCTGCTCCACCCAAACCTCAGACCTATCACCATCACATATCCACCTGCATCTACTTAGGACCTTCCCAGTTACCTCCACCCCATCCACAGCCTCACCCTCCTATTTATTTCCCAGCTCCTTCCTTCCCCTCCAGCCACATTTCTGATTCTGGCTTATGCCCAAAAATTCAATTTTCTGCTCCTTGGATGTCACCTGACCTGCTGTCTTTTTCCAGTGCCATACTTTTCAATTCTGATCTCCAGCATCTGCAGTCCTCATTTTCTCCTCCAAATCAGCCCTGATCCAACTGAGTGATGGAACAGGCTTGAGGCACTGAGGGAGGTGAGATTCAATGATCTTGTGCAAATCGATTGATGTTAGCAATGATGGGTAAAGATTGTTTATTTACTTGTCTGTGATAAATAAGATCTTTGGCAAACACTTATATCTACAGAGTAGCACAAAGCAGCTCCAAATTTGTCCAGATGTCTTTCCACAATCGTTGCTCAAGATTTCCACGTGCTCCCACCAAGATCCAAGATGAAAAACATATTAAAACAGATTGGGAGAAAGGGAGTATTTCAGAAGCTAATCAAATTTGAAGACAATAAAGGCTGGTGTAAGGGCTGCCTACATTTGAAAGACACAAAATGGCTGACAAGGGATAAACATAATTAAATAGGCTGCTCCACCATTCAGAGAAACATAATGGTACCTTTGAGCACGGCTACTCCAAGTTGAACCTGAGGCCCTACACAGTCGTCCGAGACAGTTTGATAAGAGGATGCCTAAGGATAGACACAAGCTCATTAAAATAAGACAAGTGATTGATTCCAGCCTTATTAATGAAAGGATGTTGTCTCATTAGGTGAAGGCACCAGTTAGAACAAGGAGTGTAGAACAGTCCATGAGGCCATCAGCCTAACTCATTATACAGTGATGAAAACAACACCTATATTGAAGTAATCAGTTGTTTCTTTGAAATTATTCACAATATTAAGAAATAGGTTCTAGTTAAAGATTATTCAGATAATCATTGAGATAACTTTCAACATAATTATAGATACACAGTGAAACCAAAGAATAATAGAAGCATGAGGGGAAAAACATTAAAACATAGAACTGAAAAGTTAATTGGTTTCAGGGAAACATTTTCCATACCTCTAAAAAGATGCCTGCCACAAAATAGATTGTTTGCAGCTCATTAGTTAAGAAGTGCTAACAGGAGAAGTAGCTGAATAAGTTACATTTTATAACTAACTTTATTACAGAAATGAATATCAGGGCATTGGTTTGCTCGCTGAGCTGGTGGGTTTGTCTGTGATCAGTGATCATCAGTGATCCTCCAGTAAAGCGTTGGTGCCCTGTCCCGGTTTCTACTTGTGTGGCTTGGTCTGTGAAGTGGTTGGGATCATTTCCAGATCCATTACTGAGAGGTTGGTAAATGGAGTTTGAATCTATATGTTTGTTAATGGAGTTCCGGCTTGTATGCCAGGCCTCTAGGAATTCCCCCGCATGCTTTTGTTTGGCCTTTCACAGGATGGATACATTGTCCCAGGTGAGCTAGTGTCCCTGTTGTTTGTGTATATGGATACTAGTGATAGCTGGTCAAGTGTTTTGTTACTAATTGGTGCTCATGTTTCCTGGTGGCGAGTTTCTTGCCCGTTTGCCCAACATAATGTTTGTTGCAGATCTTACGGGGTATTTTGTATATTATGTTGGTTCTGCTGGGTATGTGTATGGGATCCTTTAAATTCATCAGTAGTTGTTTTAGTTGGTAGTAGGTTGGTTATGACGAATTTTATAGCAGTTAATTAGAACTAAATGTCTTTTGTATTTTTTAATGCGTATAATTGGCCTAGTGGAAACCGTAAGAGCAATAACGGAATTCGAGAGAGATAGCACATGGAATACAATAAATAGCAGATTACAAGCAGTCCATACGGATAAGCAAGTCTGGGACAGATCTGAAGGAGTATGCCCAGTAGCTCTGGAATATGAATGAAACAGATGCATAGAAAGATCCCAAGGCCTGGAGATTACAATTTTGATTAAACACCATGCGATCATGGGAACTTGGGGCTGCCCTTCATTGATTACGTGTTTCACAGGATTGGGTGTACAGAGTAAGGGGACGGACAAAGTGACCATGATCTATGTGATTATTGTAACACAAAATGTATAAAAATGCTGTATTTGACTGTAACAATCAGAGTGTGTCATTGATCTCTCTTCTGATCTGAGCCACAGGTTAAGGGAGTGACTGGGTTCTCACATCGAGGCCAGATTTGGGGAAGGTCTTTGACCCTCTCCCTGCATTAACCAGCTGTTGCTTGAATAAGAATAAAGTCTGCCACTTGCCTGAATCCTGCCGCCTCCTGAGCCTTTGTCCCCGGTCAGGGGATATGCTCCTACACCTGGTCAGGCTTCATTGCACTGGTGCCTATTGATAGGAGTTTGGACAGAGAAGCAGAGGCACTAATACATGTATCTCTTCAGAAAACGTGCCGACCAGGTATCCCAAAGTTAAATAATCCCATTTGCCAGCATTTGGTCCATATCCCTCTAACCCTTTCCTATTCATGTCCCTGTCCAAATGTTGTTTAAATATTGTAACTGTACCTACCTCTATCACTTCCTGTCACTGCATATTCCATACACACACCATCCTCTGTGCAAAAACATTACCCCTCAGGTTCCCTTTACATCTTTCCCCTCTCACCTTAAACTTATGACACCGAGTTTAGGATTCCCCTACCCTTTGAAAAAGATCTTGGCTATTCACCCTATCCATGCCTCTCATGACTTTATGTAGCTCTATAACTCTCACCCCTCAGCCTCCGACATTCAAGGGAAAAAAAATCTGAGTCTATCCAGCGTCTCCCTATAGCTCCAACCCTCCACTCTCACTATGACTCCATGACTCGACAAAATGGCACAGTGCCAGAGGACTGGAGTACAGCTAATATGGTTTATATATATACACACATGGGGAAACAGAATAAGCCAAGATAACTTACAACAAGTGATTTAAACACATTGTCGGAAAAATAATGAAACAACAACTAATATTTGCCTGTATGTTTAACAGAATAAGACATTCCAAATTTCTTCTGTGGAGCAAGAAATCTAAATTTAACATCAAGTTTTGTGAATATTATCCCTTTAATCTGGGAACTTCATCTCATAATAATAATGCACAATCCTAACTGTTCACATCAATGACATTTATTAAATCTTACTTTCTGAAGTCCATTCATTTACACTATAATTGTGGTGTTGGGAATAGTGACTGCCAATCCCACCTCTCACTCAGTACTCACAATGTCACATCATAAATTCTGGGTGTAGCGCATCAAATAATTTGAACATATTTGAACATCCTCTATTTGAATATCCTCCAGACCCTCCTGTTGACTGTCAGCCACCAATTATTCAACAATAATATTGACATCATGAATGGTTGAGCCAATCAGATTTGAGTCAATGGTTCCATGCTCTTCTGAGCTGATGTTATATATTGGAAGAAGCAATCAAAACCCCATCACTTCCGCTATCTGGGAAAGAAGAGGTAGCAATGGGAGCAGGAAATTCCCACCCCTGTCCTCAGGTATTGATGCTAATGTTGGATGTTTTTCATTTTTCAGATTTGAGAAGAACTTCACTTCAGACATGAAGTTGATTGGAGTTTTGCTGCTGAGTGCATTGCTCATCAGTCATGTGGCAGGTAAATGGATTCTCTTGACTCTAAAAATCCATCATTGCAAATGAAAATCAAGATGGAACATTATGAAGATGAGAGAAGCTGGAATTTGGGCCAGTCAAACTGAATGGGATGAATCCATCTGCAGGTATTGTCTGTTGGCCTGAGACCCTGCAGCTCAGTCACTGTCCTGAAGTATCAGTTAGACACACTCCAACACAAGAGAGGGGGAGGGATACCTACATTGCTTTCTCTCGATCTGGAGGAAGAACACTGTCTGTGAGAAGGTAGAGAATGAGACCTCATAAATAATGATTGGGGCCAAAAGTCAAGTGTTTGAAAAACTGACCAGGGTCTTACAATGCTGAATAGGGATGGGAGTGAATGAAGCATCAGATATATCAGGTGTTAAATGAACAATGTAGAATTCTGAGGGGTGGAAGATAAGCTAAAGGAGATGTTTCAAACATGAAGGAACAGAAGGAATTGGGGAAGTGTGGGAAATGGGACAGTTGAAGGGACTCACTATGGAGTGAGCTCTCATTTTGGGAAGAAACAGGAGAGATATCAGAAACACTGGCATTGACCGTAGCATCATCAGAACAGGACAGACAGAGAAACCGAATGGAACAGACTCCCTACGGAATGTGGCATGGGAGTAAGTGTAATGATGGCATCAGTGGGAGCTGGGGCATTTATCCAGTTCTGCCATTGACAGCGTCACCTCAGAAACAGAAATGTTGAGGAAGGGGAGAGTCTCAGATTAACCATGAAGGCAAATGAAGAGTGAAATTTTGGAGTAAAGTTGATGATATTTTAGGTGGGTTTATAAAATATAAGCTCATCACTAATGAATCATTTAAAGAATTCATGAGAATGACCTCCTCCAGAGTGTTGAGAATGTGAACCTTGCCATTACACAGTGTACCAGAGGCAGACTGTACAGCCCCATTAGGGGGAATTTAGACAAGCCGAAGGGAATGAAGTGATTTGGTGGTAGTGTTGGAGGAAGTGATCAGAATGGTAGGAGACCCCTGGAGGAAATAAACACTGTCTTTGACTAACTGGACTGAGCAGCTTGTTTCTGTGCTGCACTTTCTCTGTATTTCCACATAAACAAACATAGCGTGTGTGAAGGTTATTGCAGTCAGGTGGGAAGTCTCACTCTGAGGCAGGCCCCATTAACCATGTGCTCACCAGTTTCTAGCCTCATGAAGGGGAAATGAACTGTGGATAATGCAATTATTGTGGCTTATTGTAATTTGCAGCTGATCAACTAACTACGTAGAATTCAACACATTCGGATCAGAACCTTGAGAGATTTAGTCCCCCGGCCAAAGGGGATTGTCCTGGTGGCCTCATTTATTTTGGTTGTTGCTACAAGTTTGTTCCTGAGAAAATGTCTTGGATTGATGCTGAGGTAAGTCCTTGGAATCTCCATTGTAAGGTATTGGGGTTGTTCCTCAGTGTTTCTGAAATGACTGAACACAGAATAAAAGAAGCTTCTTGTATATTCCTGGACATTTCTGAATCCGTGTGTTACATTACCTGGGTAACGTGAACTCCATAATATTCTAAATTAAATGGTGAGGACAAGGAGTTGTCACATTGAATCTGCCAGATATTTGGTGTCCCTTAACAAAATAATTTTGCCATATGTTTTGTATGAACCAAGTTTTAAGATCGTCCTGTAACAATTTTAATTTAAGAATTTCCTTTTTTGGATACTTCATGTCAAAATGATTTTCTGTATTCCAATTGAATATACTGTGACTTTACACATGTATTGTTGTAGTGATGGTCACTGAAGTTCATTGTTCAGAATTTTTGTGATTACAATCTTTACTGCTGTGACAGGTGTTTCTTCAATGTGATTGAGGAATTTAGAACGTTATTTGTAGAATGTGAACTTTCCTTCCCTGTATTGGCTATAACGCGATTCCAGCCCCATTATTTTAAATAATGCGGCTGTTGCACGATTTTGTTACAACGTGAGAATGGAACCACTGTGTTATATCAGAACTGACTTGTATTATGCTCAACTTTGAAGTCGGTCCCCTACTTTAAAGATTAAAGAGATAGGAAGGTGATTCAAGGAACAAAAGGCCTTTCAGTTATGAAGGTAACTCTCACAAAGGAAGTTATTTTGTTATTAAAATGCTGAGAGGAATAGATATTGTTGGGAAGTCTCCAACCTGCTCGACAGGATTTCCACAAAAACCCCAGAGTATCGGAGGCTGAGGGGTGACACTATAGAAGTTTAAAAAATCATGAGGGACATGGATAGGGTGAATAGACAAGGTCTTTTTCCTTGGGTTGGGGGCGTCCAAAAGGAGAAGGCACAGGATTAAGGTGGGAGGGAAAGATTTAAAAAGGACCTAAGAGGTAACATTTTTCCACAGAGCATTGTGCGTGTATAGAATGAGCTGCCATAGGAAGTGGTGGTGATGGGTACAATTAGAAGCATCTGGATGGGCATATAAATAGGAAGGGTTCAGAGGGATATGGGCCAAATGCTGACAAATGGGACTCTGTCAGATTGGGATGACTGCTTGGCACAGACGAGTTGAACTGAAGGCTCTGTTCCCATGCTGTATGACTCTGTGACAAGTGGGTAAGGTGGTAAAGAAGGGTTACAATCTGCTTACCTTCATCTGTGGGGGCACTGGGGATAAAACTGGGCAAGTCACTTTGCAGTTGAATAAAACTTCAGTTAGGCCACATTTGAACTATTGTGTGCAGTTCCGGTTGCCACATGATAGGAATGATGTGGAGGCTTTGGAAAGAGTGCAAAAGAGGATATTACTGCATTGGAATGTATTAGCTGTAAGGAGAGGTAAGGCAATCTTGGATTGTTTTCAGGAGAGCATCAGAGGCTGAGAGCTGATGTGACAAAAGTATCTAAAATTATGAGAGGCATGGATAGGGAGGATAGTTGGAATCTTTATCCAAGGGTTCAAAGGTCAAGTACTGGGTGGGGTGAGGTGGGAAAGTTTCAAGGATACTGCAATCTTTTTTATACAAAGGACAGTGGACATCTGATACATGTTAGAGCTATTTAGACAGACACATGACCAGGCAGAGAATAGAGGAAACCTCCTAAATGCAGGCAGATGGGAGGAGTCTAGAATGACATCGTGGTCATCACAGAAATGGTGGGCTGAAGGGCCATTTCCTATGCTATATTGTTCTGTTCTATGTTTGGATTTTTTAAAAAATGTTTTACCTTCCACTGGAGCTGTAGCAGGTAAATGAAGTGGGATAATTTATTTAGAGCCTTTAGTGGTTAGGATTTCCATGTTATTTCATCTTTAGCATTATTTTGAAAGTGTTATAAATATGTTAGATTGAATAATGATCTGAAATAATAAATCTGTGCATATGCATTGCATTTCCTGTCCACACTTTGAGTTAAATTTTATAATGGGAAAATACTTAGGTATAGGTAAAAGAAAAATTAATTCCTGTACTTATCTCTCCCAGGATAATTAACAAATTCCAGTCGAGCAATCCACAGCAATGGAAAAGGGTATCTCAGGACTCAATTTTAAACTCTCATCCCTCATTTTACATTGCATTAATGGGGAGGGGGTGTGGCCTTATTTTCCTCTCTCTCGTCTCAGTCCTGGAATGCACCCGTTCTGGTTGACTCTCCCCTCCTTTCCTGGGGGGAAGCTCCCTGAGACTCCCAACCTGCACTCCAATACTCAGTTTCAGTATAACCCCAGCTCTCAGCGATACCCAAGATCACCAAGCTAGTCTTACCCTGGGATTCCACACACTCCACCCCCAGAACCAATCTTCCTCAGCTCCATCCAGCAAACACCGCTTGTGAGCTTTTCAATCCCAACTTCTGAGCTGAACTGAAGTATTCATGCTCATGGGCTTGTTCTGAGGCCAGACTCCAGCCCCTATCACGGAATCAGCAACTTTCTCATTCTCCAAGATTTTTCCTGAATCAAACACTGAGCTGCCTGTTAATTCCTGACGTTCTCCCTGAGTTTGGTGGAATAGCACAGAGCGATCCAACTCATATGGAGTCCCCGACACAGATTCTGTGTATTCAGCTGCCTTCCTGCAGTGCACACAGTTACAGCATTGCTAAAATAGAGCTGGCTTCAGTTACTGACTGTCTCCCATGTTCCCCATCTTTTCTAACCAACCTTCAAACTCCTTCAGTGACTCTCACATTATTCTGAGCGACTGATTGAAAATCTAACAACATGCTCCTCTCCTAATACTGGACAGAATTAATGCTCTTAATATTTTGAAACTGTTAATTGTAGTATTCTTAAAACTGAGTGTACCCTGAAAGTTACATTCTCCAGAATTCTGGTATTAGGACAAATTAAATGGAATAACATGTCATGGATTCAAGCGCAGAGTCCTCATTCTCAGGGAATACATTTCCTCCTAATTTCAACATTCATTTTCAATCTGCAATCCCCCTCAGGCTGAATCTTACATTTGTTGGCTAAGGGTCAGTTTCATTGAGTCTCATGGAGGGTTTCTCTCATTGAAGCTGAGTGAGATCTCTTTTCCTGGGGCAGGGCAGAAAAGGGAAATCTGGCACCTCCCCTTTGCAGACAGGGACCTGGAGTTCCTGGTGGTGGGAAGGTGCAGAGTTGGAATATTAACTACCCCCAGCACTGGCAGTGGAAACTATGATACCGGACCCTGCCAGTCCACTCCAATGTTGCCAAACAGGTCAGTGGACTCTCTGCCATCTGGAGGAATGCCCAGCAGTGTAGGAGAGAGGGCTATGGTCTCCTCCATCCTGCCAGGGTAAGTGCCACCATTGCTTCTCTAGTACCTCACACTCATTCTCAACCCATGTATCCACCTCCCACCAAGGCTCATACTCTCACTGTACATCAAAGACCAAAGAACAATATAGCACAGGAACAGGTCCTTCGGCCCTTCAAACCTGTGCCGGCACATTTTGCCCTTCCATACTAAAACTGCCCTCACTAACAGGATCTGTATCCCTCTATTCCCTTACTGTTCATTGATTCATCCAGGTGTTTCTTGAATACAGCTATTGTGTCTGCTTCCACCACCTCCTCTGGCAATGTAAGCCAGGCACTCATTACCCTTGGTGTGAAAAACCTGCCTCACACATCTCTTTTAAATTTCCCTCCCCCTTGCACCTTGAACCTGTGTCATCCAGTAACTGACCCCTTCACCCTGGAAAAAAGCTTCATACTTTCCACTCTATCCACATTGTTAACAATCTTATAAACTTTTATCAGGTCACCCCTCAACCTCCTGTGTTCGAGTGAAAACAAACCCAGTCGATCCAACTTTTCTTCAAAGCTAAAATCCCCCATACCAGGCAACATCTTGGTAAACCTTTTCTGTACCCTCTCCAAAGCATCCACTTCCTTCTGGTAGTGTGGTGACCAGAACTGTCCGCAATATTCCAAGTGTGGCCTAAGTAAAGTTCTATAAAGCTGCAGCATAACTTGTCTATCCTTATACTCAATGCCCCTCCCAATGAAGGCATGCATGGCATAAGCCTTTCTTCCTACCTTATCTTCCTACGTTGCCACCTTCAGTGATATGTGGCCCTGCACACCCAGATCCCTCTTCATATTAATAGTCCCAAAGGTTCTGCCAGTCACTGTTTAATTTCCAACTGCCCTTAGCTTTCCAAAATGCATCATCTCACATTTTTCTGTATTAAACTCCTTCAGCCATTTTTCTGCCCGTGCCTCCAACTGATCTATACCCTGCTATATCCTCTGACAGTTCTCCTCACTATCCGCAACTCCACCAATCTTTGTATGGCCTGCAAACCTACCCGTTAGACCAGCTACATTTTCCTCCAAATAATTTATGTAGATCATGAACAGCAGAGGTCCCAGCACTGATCCCTGTCGAACACCACTAATCACAGCCTTCCATTCCAAAAAGCATCCTTCCACCACGACCCTCTGTCTCCTATGACTAACCCAGTTCTGTATGCATCTTGACAGCTCACCCCGATACCATGTGACTTCAATGTTTGTACCAGTCTGCCATGACAACCATTATCAAAAGCTTTACTGAATTTGTTGTAGACAACATCAACCATGTTTCCCTCATCAGTTATCTTTGTCACCACCTCAAATAACACCTCTTCCTTTTTAACAGTAACTTGGTTTAGAAACTCAACACTCCCTTCCCTGAGATCATCCTCCACCAATTTCTTCTCTTTGGTGAATACTGACACAAAGTATTTATTTCGGACCTGACCTACCTCTTTTGGCTCCACATATAGATTCCCTCCTATGTCCGTGAGTGGGCCAACCCTTTCCCTGGCTAAAACCCTCTTCCTTCTTTATGTATGTATTAAAAAGTCTTATGTTCTCCTTCATCCTGTTTGTGAATGACTTTTCATGACTCCTTTTAGCCACTCTAATTCCTGGTTGAAGTTCTTTCCTCTTTTCCTTATATACTTCAAGGACGTCATCAGTTCCTATCCTCTTAAGACCTTACGTACGCTTCCTTTTACTTTTTGACTAAGATCATAACGTCCCTGGTCATCCAAGGTTCATGTAACGTGCTGTACTTATTCTTTATTCTCCCAGGAATGTGCTCCTCCTGAACTCTTATCAACTGACACTTAAAATACTCCCATGTGTCCGATGTACATTTACCCTCAAACAGCTGCCTCTAAGCCACATTCTCCAGTTCCTGCCTACTGATGTTGTAGTTCACTTCCTCCAATTTAACAGCTTCATCTGAGGACTGCTGTTATTCCTATCCATGAGTATCTTAACACTCACAGTATTATGTTCACTACTCCCGAAATGCTCCCCCACTGAAACTTCGCTCACCTGGCTGTACTCATTTCCCAAAACCAGGTCCAGTATCACCCCTTTCCTGGTTGGACTGGTCACAAATTGTGTCAAGAAACCTTCCTGAATGGTCCTTACATCGAACGGCAGTGGACATTCAAAGGCCCAAATGGCCAATGCCTGCATCAATCTTCTCTGTTTGTCTGTTTCCATCCAATTAGGGTCAGTGAGTGAGCACTCAGACAGAGAGCCAACCGGCTGAAGATGCAGCCTGGTGCAGTCCAGCAGCTGGTGTGTGTCCCTGAGCACACAATGTCTTTGCTGCAGCATTACAATGGTAGATGTCAGTGTGTTGCTGAGGTGCAGCATTGAAAGGCAGAAGCACAATGTAATGGGATTGGAGATGTACCATGAAGGATTTTAGACACTAGCACATGTGAGATGCTAGTACCTGTGGCACTTTGTGTAGTAATGGTTCTTGCAGTCACTCAGAGTTTTCTGGGGGTGGAAGAAGCGACTTTGGGGTTTTACAAAAGATGGACAAGGAAAAGCTGCTTGGATTAGCAGTCAAGCTGGAGTTGGAGCTGCCTCCTTCCATGAGGAAAGGGGAGATAATTACAGCAATAGCTCAGCATTTAGATTTGCTGGAAACACCATCAGAATCTTTGGAGATGGCTAAAGTTCAACTGAAAATGAAACAGCTTGAGTTAGAGGCAAAAGACTAGGAATGGGTAAAAGAAATGAAACTGTTTGAATTCTGATTAAAAGCAGAAAGAGGAAAAGAATAAATCACTTTAACAGAACAAAAAGAAGACATGAAGAGAGAGAAAAGAGAGGGAGGAAAGGAAGAAAGAGAGGGAGGTTGAACTTCATAAATTGGCTCTTGGACAGGAACATCAGCTGTAAAGGATGGAGATGAAGGCTGAGGGTCAGATTAGTCAGGAAGGGCGTGAGGATGAGCAAACCCATGATAACCAAAGGCCTGTTCGGGATCTGATTAAATATATTCAAGCATTGCCTAAATTTGACGAGAAGGATGTAAGAGCCTTTTTCATCTCATTTGAGAAGGCGGCTAAAGAAATGAAGTGGCCAGTGACCATGTGGGTTATGTTGATCCAAACAAAACTTGCAGGTAGAGCTCATGAGGGTTTTGCATCACTATCAGGGGAGGAATCTCGGGCATTTGAGGAGGTGAAGACAGACACTGTAAGAGCATATAAGCTTGTGTCACAAGCCCACTGACAGCATTTCAGGAATCTAAGGAAAGATCCTGGTGAAACCAACATTGAGTTTGAAATGATCAAACAAAGTAATTTTCATCGGTGGATCAGTGCATTAAAAATAAAACAAATCTATGACGCTCTTAGAGAGTTGATTATTTTGGACGAGTTCAAAAATTCACTTTCTGAGTTTGTGAGAACTCATGTGGAAGAGCAGAGAGTTAAAACGGCATGATGAGCAGCTGAAATGGCTGATGGTTATGAGCTGGTTCATAAATCAACAAAAAAAATAGTACTACAATTCTTGGGATTGAGTGGATTTTATCGGATATCCATGCCGAATTTTAGCAGTGTGGCTGCTCCACTCTCTGAACTGCTAAAGAAAGTCAAGAAGTTTCAGTGGACAGCAAACTGTCAGAAGGCATTTGACAGTCTTAAAGCTGTGTTAACCACTGCCTCAGTGTGAGCCGCACCGAATTACACAAAGCCATTCAAGATGAGTATCGATGTGAGTGAAATGGGTGTCGATGCTGTGCTCTTACAGAAAGACAACAAGAAGATAGGAAGACCTATCGGGTGTTTCTCCAAGCAATTGAACATTCTTCAGCAGAAATATTCAACAGTTGAGAAGGAGACGTTGAGCTTGGTGTTGGCGTAATAACATTTCAATGTTTTTGTTCCTAGTAATGTATCTGAGACAATCATATACACAGATCATAACCCACTGAAGTTTGTGGAGAAATTTTAGGACAAAAATTCCAGACCGCTTAGATGGAGCTTGTTGTTATAGCCATTCAATTTGAAAATGGTGCATGTGGCAGGGTGGCACAGTGGCACAAGGGTGGCACAGTGGTTAGCACTGCTGCCTCACAGCGCCAGAGACCCGGGTTGAGTTCCCACCTCAGGCAACTGTCTGTGTGGAGTTTGCACATTCTCTCCATGTCTGCGTGGGTTTCCTCCAGGTGCTCCGGTTTCCTCCCACTGTCCAAAAATGTGCAGGCTAGGTGAATTGGCCACACTAAATTGCCCGTAGTGATAGGTGAAGGGCTAAATGTAGGGTAATTAGTCTGGGTGCGTTGCTCTTCAGAGGGTCGGTGTTGACTTGTTGGGCCGAAGGGCCTGTTTCCACACTGTAAGTAATCTAAAACGTGATTGCTGACTGATTGTCGATACTTGGATGACAAACAGAGGCGTTCAGTGTGTAAGGTATAGGGTTAAAATTGTGCAGAATAAGGGAACAAGTGTTGCTTCTGCAAAAGCTTACATTATAAAATTAGGCTGCACATGCCAATACTGAACAGTGAGAAGCTGTTATCTATGACTAATAGAATTATTTATGACTAATAGGGCAGAGCAACCATGTAGCAGGATGTACCAGGCATAGGAAAACAGAAGGAGCGAAAACAGGTAGAATTATCTATGACTAATAGGGCAGAGTGACCATGTAGCGGGATGTACCAGTAACAGGAGAATAGTGTGCCAGTCTCAGGAGGGATGTGGCCAATGGATGGAATTTAGTTTGGCAGGATGATCGCACAAAGACAGCAAACTATGCCAGGATAGTTACATATAAGGAATGAGATAAATAAGAGTAAGGGGCGACAGGCTTAGAGTAATGGGAGAAGTAAACAGAGGCGGAGAGAAGCTAGACAAAGGTGGAGTGAAGCCAGAGCTTGTGATAGGCTACGCGCTACGGCAAAGTAACCAATGGGGTGAAAGGGGAGGACCGAGAGACACACCTGAACAGCATAAATCAGAATGTAACCCTCAGATCGGGGTGCTTACTCATTCGGCACCCGTTCTTGCAAGTACGTATCAATAAAATTCGCTGCTTCAGAATTTGACTCGGACTGAAATTTATTAATATGTGAGTTTTGTTTCTCACAAGTGGCAGGACTGAAACAGAATATAGTCGTGCATGTTTATAGCCAATGTAACGTATCTGTGTATTGTAGTGTACTAACAATTTAAGATTAAGTAATTTTAAAATGGATCCATCTTTGGATATTGACAGATTTTTTTTAAAGTGGGGAGGTGTGATGGTACTGCTCCCTTAACATGGTTATGTTGTCCTTGGTTTATTTCAAAAGGGGTCATAAAGGCAGAGGTTCAAATATGCCTGGAAATACCTACTTGAGAAGGCTTTTAAGTATTTCTTTGAAAACACTTGTACAATGAAAGGGGAGTGGCCAGTTCTCCCAGTTCAGGGTCTGGTTTGGTTTGGTTTGAGCAAGCTGTCTGTCTGAAGCTGCTGGTCAACAAAAAAGCTCCATGCTGACCCTCTCTCTCTCTCTCTGACATCTCTCTCCTGTCAGAACCTGTGTTTGACTTACCTGTTTTGCCAATGGGGTGTTTAAGGGATATTGCAAATATTTGGAACAGCATTATTAAGTTGCCATGGAGCCGATTGGGTTTTCCGATAGGTTAAGTTATTCAAAATCTGGTTCTTTTTTGTTCATGTTTCATTCAGTCATCTGTAAATAAATCCTGCTTTGTTTAAAGCTGAGTGGTTGGACCAGCCCCATCACTCCTAGAATATCCACAAAGACCTGCTTAAAACAACCAGCAACTTTAGGGTCTGGGTTACCTTCTTGAAACATTTTGAGGGGGTCTGGCATGGTCCATAACACAGGCAACTTACCACAACCCAGTGAGAATCTCACTTCATTGTTGAGCAATTTGTTTAAAGTTGCAGAGAGTTGTTCCTGATATCAAGATAGACCTTGCTGGACCTCTCACATGTTTCTGCCACATTTCTCACCATACCCCTTTTTGGTTCAGGCCCTGACAAGATTCTGCCATTGTCTGTACATTTGAGCTTGAACCAGAATCACTGATTATGTAACTTTACAATCCCTACAGCAACAACCTGTTAAATTCCGGAGAACATATCACTGAGTCACATGATCTCCTGAGAATACGATCTAAAGTCGACAAGCATCGATGTGCTGTGGTCTGTCATTGTGAGAAATGTGTTGCTGTCAATGTGGTCACTGCACAGTGACATGGACTGCAGTGACTGTCCACATTTGGATTGACAGCTGTGTGTGGATAAAACTTGGGGAGAACAGGAAACACAATGTCACAGACAGAGCGTTCGAGCACAAGCCCAGCCCAATATCAGCTGTTACACAGAAGCTGCCTACATTTCTATCTGATGGTTTGAAGCCACACTGAGATTGGTCCCAAATCCTCAGCCTCAGTGTGGCACCATTCACTGAAGCTTGGAGTCAGCCCATATCAGGTCCTTGTGGACATGCAATCATGGGGTTGTAGTTTTATTGTCTGGAAAGAGTTTCTATTTAGAGCCTGGTCAATTTTCTCATTCCAATAGGTTCTGTAAAAATGTTAACAAGTAACAAGTTGCCTTTGTAATTTACTCCCAAGCTGCATTGCCAAGAGCTGGCTCCAGGCGGCCATCTTGCTTCCCTGCACTGGATGGAGCAGAATAACGTTCTTGCAGAAATGATACAGAAATCCCAAAACAACTTAGGCCCAGCTTGGATCGGGTTGAGTGACACCTACAAGGTAATGTTGCTCCTGTTATTGCATCAAGTTATTAAGGTGAGAGAAGTACATATTGTTAAATGATATGAGTTTACTTCCACAGGAGGGGACTTTCCCATGGAGCGATGGATCTGCATCAGATTTTATGTTTTGGGCTGAAGGTGAACCCAATGATAAAGATCAAAGTGAGGACTGTGTGCACTTTTCTTAAGTAAGTCAATAAATTCCAGTGTGATGGAAAGGGTGGCCTCCAGGAAAATATTTCCTGGAAAATAGTTCATTGGATTAGATTTTGACAGGGCTCTACTTCAGCTGCTTGGCTGTCACTTTGCAAGTAAAACTGTTAAAAGGAGGAGAGTAATGGGCCTTGTGGTTTGGAGTACAGAACATACTCTGGGAGTAACATTAACATTTTCTCCTTCTGCTCAATTGTCTGTCTCTATGGGTTCCACAGTGACATGGTTATACCAACACCAGCCTTGCAACTGGTTCATGTTTAATGAGCTGATCCTGTCACATACCAGGCTGCAGCCGTGCTCCCAGTGAGCAGTACACAACATTCTGAGGAACAGTATCAATTGTCCCAGATCCAGCCCTCACTTTATTAATGCATCAAACAACCCTCCCTCTCTCCACAGGCATTTGTTGACTATCCGATTTAAAATTATATAATCCAGACAGATTATTCTAAACTGAAATCCCATGGACTACTCCAATTATCTGAAGGCACGGTGACAGACTGTTTAACCCTGTGGCAGTCTTTGCTGTCCACGTACACAGGAGAATCTAAAGTAAAATTAGAAAGTCTCCCAGGATATTTACAAACTCTACACCTTGACGGCTCTTATTCCTACCTATTCTGGTCTGTCTGGTTTACTCTGTCTATCTACAATGAGATAGACTCAATTGCCCTTTCTTGAAGAAAGGTCCATGACAAATCAAAGCAAGAATAGGATTAGTTCACAAGCTGACCCTTGTACTTAGAATCACAAGTGACCCAGATAACATGGACCTGTCCAAGGATCAGACTGTATCATGTGATCAGCCTGCTCCATTTCAGCTTGCTCCAGCCAGAGATCAAACAACTCCTGTTCCTGAGAGAGCTCGCTATCGCCCTGGGGCTCATTCCCTTATACTCCATTTCCTTGTCAGCAGCCAGTGTGATCAAACCTTGACACTGTCCTGTCTTCAGTGACTGGTCAGTTTGACCACAGGCAAACATCACAACAGTGTCATCTAACACAGTCTGTTCATCTTCCATTCAGTAAGATAATTGCTTGTTTTCTCTGGAAAGTTCAACATTACTGAACTTTGACCTCAGGCCAGTCTATTCAGGTTTTTCATACAAGATATTTCCTTACAGCATTGATTTCATTGAATGAACCATCTGACATTTAAACAGCATAACCTTGTGGCTTATTGACAAAAGGTGATCACACCTCCCGTGCACTCTGAGATAACTACACAGAGATTGGTATCCCCATCACCCTGTCATCTATTATTTACAGATGGAGAGACCTTGATATTGATCCGGCTCCCTTAAAACCACCTCTCAGAGTATACAGGACATCTGACACTCCTGTTCTTACCTGTCAGCCAGAGCTCCCTGATTGATCCAAGAACATGGAATATAAAACAATGTTGCACAGTACAGGCCCTTCGGTCCTCAACAATGTGCTCGCCTTTTATCCTTCTCTAAAATTAGACTAGCCGACATGCCCTTCATTGTGTTATCATTCATGTTGAGAGTGTGGTGCTGCCAAGGCACAGCAGGTCAGGCAGCATCCGAGGAGCAGGAGATTCGACATTTCGGGCAAAAGCCCTTTGAATCACTTAAGTGTCCATAATGTATCTGACTCTACTTCCACTGCTGGCAGTGTATACCACACACTCACCACTCTCTGTGTAAAGAATCTACCTCTGATAACTCTCCTAAACCTCCCTCCAATTACCTTAAGATTATGCCCCTCATGTTAGACATTTCCACAATGGGAAAAAGTCTCTGACTATCCACTCTATCTATACCTCTCAATATCTTGTACACCTCTATCAAATCACCTCTCACCCTTCTTCACTCCAATGAGAAAAGCCCTAGCTCCCTCAACATTCCTTCATAAGACATGCCCTCCAGTCCAGGCAGCATCCTGGTAAATCTCCTCAGCACCCTCTTTAAAGCTTCCACATCTTTCCTATAATGAGGCGACAAGAACTGAACACAGTATTCCAGGTGCGTTCGAACTAGGGCTCATTAGAGCTGCAGCATAACCTCACGGCTCTTCAACTCAACCCCCCTGCGAATGAAAGCCAAAACACCGCACACCTTCTTAACAACCCTATCAACTTCGATGGCAACTTTGAGGGATCTATGGACATGGACCTCAGGATCCCTCTGTTCCTCCACACTGCGAAGAATCCTGCCTTTAACTCCATATTCAGCTTTCAAACTTGACATTCCAAAATGAATCACTTCACACTTTTCCAGTTTGAACTCCATCTGCCACTTCTCAGCCCAGTTCTGCACCCTGTCAATGTCCCGTTGCAACCTACAACAGCCCTCCACACTATCCACCAGTCCACCAACATTCATGTCATCAGTAAACTTACAAACCCAACCTTCCAGTTCCTCATCCAAGTCATTTTAAAAATTACAAACAGCAGTGATCCCAGAACCAATCCCTGTGGAACACCACCGGTCACTGAGCTCCAGGCTGAATACATTCCATCTACCACTATCTTTTATAGCCAGCCAATTCGATATCCAGACAGCCAGATTTCCCTATATCCCATGCCTCCTTACTTTATGAATGAGCCTACCATGGGTAACTTTATCAAACACCTTGCTAAAATCCATGTACACCACATCCACTGCTCTGCCTTCATCAACATGTTCTGTCACATCCTCAAATAATTCAATAAGGTTTGTGAGGCATTACCTGCCCCTCACAAAGCCATGCTGACTATCTCTAATCAAACTATGGGTTTCCAAGTAATCATAAGTCCTGTCCCTCAGAATTCTCTCCAGTTCTTTGCCCACAACTGATGTAAGTCTGACTAGTCTGTAATTCTCAGGGTTATCCCTATTCTCTTTCTTGAACAAGGGAATACCATTTGCCACCTTCCAATCATCTGGTACTACAGTGGACAGTAAGGAAGCAAAGATCATTGCCAAAGGTGCAGCAATCTCTTCCCTCACTTGTTATAGTAACCCAGGGTATATCCTGTCTGGCCCAGGGGACTTACCTATTCTTACATTTTTTTAAAATTTCAGCACATCCTCCTTCATAACGTCAACATGTTCTACCATATCTGTCTGTTTCATGCTATCCTCAGAAACGTCAAGGTCCCTCTCAGTAGGGAATACTAATGCCAAGCATTCATTAAGGACCTTCTCCACTTCCTCCAACGCCAGGTGCAAGTTCCCTCCACGATCACTGGTCAGACCTATCCTCACTCTGGCAATTCCTCTTATTCGTCACGTAAGGGTAGATTGTCTGTGGGTTTTCCTTAATCCTAACCGCTAAAGCTTTTTCAAGCCCCCTTCTAGCTCTAAATCCATCCTTCAGTTCCTTCCTGACTACCTTGTAACCCTCCAAAACCCTGTCCGATCCTTGCCTCCTCAACCTGAAGTAAGCTTCCTTTTTCCTCTTGACTAGATGTTCCACATCCCTTGTCACTCAAGGTTCCTTCACCCTACCATCCCTTCCTTGCCTCAGTGGGACAAACCTGAGCAGCAGTATCAGCAGGTGCTTCCGAAACAACCTCCACATTTCTGTTGAGCATTTCCCTGAGAACATCTGATCCAGAATAACAGCCCAATCAGTGAACTCTTATTCTATGAGGTCCACCTGGCTGACATCGTTACAATCACAACCCACAGTGTCTGTTTTTAGAACATAGAACATAGAACAATACAGCACAGAACAGGCCCTTCGGCCCACGATGTTGTGCCAAACATTTGTCCTAGCTTAAGCACCTATCCATGTACCTATCCAATTGCCGCTTAAAGGTCGCCAATGATTCTGACTCTGCCACTCCCACAGGCAGCGCATTCCATGCCCCCACCACTCTCTGGGTAAAGAACCTACCCCTGACATTCCCCCTATACCTTCCACCCTTCACCTTAAATTTATGTCCCCTTGTAACACTCTGTTGCACCCGGGGAAAAAGTTTCTGACTGTCTACTCTGTCTATTCCTCTGATCATCTTATAAACCTCTATCAAGTCACCCCTCATCCTTCGCCGTTCCAATGAGAAAAGGCCTAGCACTCTCAACCTATCCTCATACGACCTATTCTCCATTCCAGGCAACATCCTGGTAAATCTTCTCTGCACCCTCTCCAAAGCTTCCACATCTTTTCTAAAGTGAGGCGACCAGAACTGCACACAGTACTCCAAATGTGGCCTAACCAAGGTCCTGTACAGCTGCAACATCACTTCACAACTCTTGAATTCAATCCCTCTGCTAATGAACGCTAATACACCATAGGCCTTCTTACAAGCTATATCCACCTGAGTGGCAACTTTCAAAGATCTATGAACATAGACCCCAAGATCCCTCTGCTCCTCCACCTTACAAAGAACCCTACCGTTAACCCTGTATTCCACATTCTTATTTGTCCTTCCAAAATGGACAACCTCACACTTGACAGGGTTGAACTCCATCTGCCACTCCTCAGCCCAGTTCTGCATCATATCTAAGTCCCTTTGCAGCCGACAAGAGCCCTCCTCACTATCCACAACTCCACCAATCTTCGTATCGTCTACAAATTTACTAACCCACCCTTCGACTCCCTCTTCCAAGTTATTAATAAAAATTACAAACAGCAGAGGACCCAGAACTGATCCCTGCAGAACTCCACTTGTAACTGGGCTCCAGGCTGAATATTTACCATCTACCACCCCTCTCTGACTTCGACCGGTTAGCCAGTTTTCTATCCAACTGGCCAAATTTCCCTCTATCCCATGCCTCCTGATTTTCCGCATAAGCCTACCATGGAGAACCTTATCAAATGTCTTACTAAAATCCATGTATACTACATCCACTGCTCTACTCTCATCCACATGCTTGGTCACCTCCTCAATGAATTCAATAAGACTTGTGAGGCAAGATCTACCCTTCACAAATCCATGCTGGCTGTCCCTAATCAAGCAGTGTCTTTCCAGATACTCATAAATCCTATCCCTCAGTACCCTTTCCATTACTTTGCCTACCACCGAAGTAAGACTAACTGGCCTGTAATTCCCGGGGTTATCCCTATTCCCTTTTTTGAACAGGGGCACAACATTCGCCACTCTCCAGTCTCCTGGTACCACCCCCGTTGACAGTGAAGACGAAAAGATAATTGCCAACGGTTCTGCAATTTCCTCTCCTGCTTCCCACATAATCCTAGGATATATCCCGTCAGGCCCGGGGGACTTGTCTATCCTCAAGTTGTTCAAAATGTCCTTACAAGTATCTCTTCTAGCTTACCAGTCCAATTCTTCTAGCTTATCAGTCCGTTTCACACTGTCCTCTTCAACAATACGGTCCCTCTCGTTTGTAAATACTGAAGAAAAGTACTCATTCAAGACCTCTCCTATCTCTTCCGACTCAATACACAGTCTCCCACTACTGTCCTTGATCGGACCTACCCTCGTTCTCGTCATTCTCATGTTTCTCACATACGCAGAAAATGCCTTGGGGTTATCCTTGATCCTACCCGCCAAAGATTTTTCATGCCCTCTCTTAGCTCTCCTAATCCCTTTCTTCAGGTCCCTTCTGGCTATCCTGTATCCCTCCAATGCTCTGTCTGAACCTTGTTTCCTCAACCTTATGTAAGCCCCCTTCTTCCTCTTTACAAGACATTCAACCTCCCTCGTCAACCAAGGTTCCCTCACACGACCATTTCTTTCCTGCCTGACAGGTACATACATATCAAGGACATGTCGTATCTGTTCCTTGAAAAAGTTCCACATTTCCACGACATCCTTCTCTGACAGCCTATGCTCCCAACTTATGCTCCTCAGATCCTGTCTTACAGCATCATATTTACCCTTCCCCCAATTGTAAAACCTACCCTGTTGCACGCACCTATCTCTCTCCATAACCAAGGTGAAAGTCACAGAATTGTGGTCACCATCACCAAAATGCTCACCCACTAACAAGCCCATCACTTGTCCTGGTTCGTTACCAAGTACCAAATCCAATAGGGCCTCCCCTCTGGTCGGGGAGAAAGTGAGGGCTGCAGATGCTGGAGATCAGAGCTGAAAATGTGTTGCTGGAAAAGCGCAGCAGGTCAGGCAGCATCCAAGGAACAGGAGAATCGACGTTTCGGGCATAAGCCCTTCTCACCGCCCCATCCAATCTACTTGATCTAAAGAGCTTCCAATCAATATTTGGGAAGTTGAAATCGCCCATGACTACTACCCTGTGGCTTCTGCACCTTTCCAAAATCTGTTTCCCAATCTGTTTCTCCACATCTCTGCTGCTATTGGGGGGCCTATAGTAAACACCCAACAAGGTGACTGCCCCTTTCCTATTTCTGACTTCAGCCCATACTACCTCCAAAGGCAGATCCCCCTCGAACTGCCTTTCTGCAGCTGTTATACCATTTCTAATAAGCAACGCCACCCCTCCTCCTTTTTTACCACCCTCCCTAATCTTACTAAAACATCTGTAACCAGGAACCTCCAACAACCATTCCTGTCCCTCTTCTATCCACGTTTCCGTGATGGCCACAACATCGTAGTCCCAGGTACCGATCCACGCCTTAAGTTCACCCACCTTATTTCTGATACTCCTTGCGTTGAACTACACACACTTGAACCCATCTCTGTGTCCGCTAGTATTCCCTGTCAGTGCTACCTTCTCCACAGCCTCCCTACATTCTTGGACATCCTGACAAACAGCTAACCTACTTGCTGGACTACAAGTCCGGATCCCATCCCCCTGCCAAATTAGTTTAAATCCCCCCGAAGAGTGCTAGCAAACCTACCTCCCAGGATATTGGTGCCCTTCAGCCAGATACAGTAACAACCCTCACAATATTTAATCCAAACACTCATCCCTTCAGAGAATAGTGAAACCATCATCAAACCAATTGATCTTTCAATAGAACAAGTTTCATTTTTTTTCCCTCATTGTGGCTGACCCAGCAAATTTAAGGTTACGACAAATATCCTAAATAAGGCAACAGGGAAAAAGACAAGATCATTGGTGCTCCCAAAAACACAGAAGGAATCAATCGCACAAATAGTTGTTTGATTTAATGAATGCTTTTCTTTCCTCCAGGCAATTCACTTTATTGGAACGATGAATCTTGTCATTTGAAACGGTCTTTCCTTTACTCCTACAAACTGCTGTATCCCTGCTGGGAGTGAAAGAATCTATCGCTGCTCCATGGATCCTGTCTGGGAGTGGATGTAGTGCCTCAATCTGCTTGTAGTTGCGATCACAGCCAATGAGGACTGTACTGACTTAGTTTCTCAGCCAAGAATAAAAATTGCATCATGAGTTGTGTGTTTGTTACTGTGAGTCTAGTTTATAGCAGCCTTCCTGTCCCACTGATGCTTTCCACCCATCTGTCCTTTCAATCCTATACTGGGGAGGAGACAGCAGAACAGGGACATGGATAATTTTATAATCAATTTCCACAATGTGGGTATTACTGCAGGGTCCAACTCTATTCCCCTTTGGGAAGGTGCTGACTGTGAGCTTCCTTCTTGAATTAGAGCAGTGTGACTGGAACAGATACACCCCGTCTTTACAGGGAGGGTGTTCTAGGATTTAGATACAGTGACAGTGAAGGAATAACATTCATTCCAGGTCAGGATGGAGTGTACCTTGGAGGGGGACCTGCAGTTTGTGGTGTTCTAATGCCCTTGCAGGTCTGGTTCATACAGCTCACTGATTAGGAAAGTGTAGTCAAAGGAGCTGTGGCCAGTAGCTGAAGGCCATCTTGTAGATGGTACACACTGTTACCAGGGGGTGCTGTTGGTGGAGAAAGTGCCAAGCAAGCAGCATGTCTTGTCAGGTCAGCACAACATCGAGGGCCGAAGGGCCTGTACTGCGCTGTAATGTTCTATGTTCTATAATTGTCTCAACAAGTTCAACACTTGTGGTGTTGAACTTGTTGAGACAATTATAGAACATAGAACATTACAGCGCAGTACAGGCCCTTCGGCCCTCGATGTTGTGCTGACCTGTGGAACCAATCTGAAGCCTATCTATCCGACACTATTCCATTTTCATCCATATGTCTATCCAATGACCATTTAAATACCCATAAAGTTGGCAAGTCTACTATTTGCAGGCAGTGCATTCCACACCCCGACTACTCTGAGTAAAGACATTACTTCATACATCTGTCCTGTATCTATCACCCCTCAATTTAAAGCTATGTTCCCTCATGCTAGCCATCACCATCTAACGAAAAAGGCTCTCACTGTCTACCCTATCTAACCCTCTGATTATCTTATATGTCTGTATTAAGTCACCTCTCAATCTTCTTGTCTCTAACGAAAACAGCCTCAAGTCCCTCAGCCTTTCCTCATAAGACCTTCCCTCCATACCAGCCAACGTCCTAGTAAATCTCCTCTGTACCCTTTCCAATGCTTCCATGTTCTTCCTATAATGCGGTGACCAGAACTGTTCCCTTTGTCAAGACTAGAGTGGGCGGCACAGTGGTTAGCACTGCTACCTCACACCGCCAGGAGACCCAGGTTCAATTCCCGCCTCAGGCGACTGACTGTGTGGAGTTTGCACATTCTCCCTGTGTCTGTGTGGGTTTGCTCTGGTTTCCTCCCACAGTCCAAAAAATATGTGCAGGTTAGGTGAATTGGCCATGCTAAGTTGCCTGTAGTGTTACGTGCAAGGGAATGGGTCTGGGTGGGTAGTGGGTCGGTGTGGACTTGTTGGGCCTGTTTCCACACTGTAAGTAATCTAATCTAAAAAAAAATACAGCATCCAATCGACATTTTGGGCAAAACCCTTCATCAGGATGCTGCCTGATCTGCTGTGCTTTTCCAGCACCACTCTAATCTTGACTGTGATCTCCAGCATCTGCAGTCCTCACATTTCCCTTAGTGTCAGGAATGGCTCCAACCAGTGGAGAATATTGCCAATGACTTTTTTTAATTCAAAAATATACATTATTCATAAAATTATTTGGATCTCTATACAATTGGTCATGCCATTCTTCTGCACACATTACATGTTACTATTGACTTCAAAGTAGCTGGAGCTGGATGGACCCACACTGCCTTGTGGTCAGGGGCAGTTACTGTCACCTCATTCCTGGAATTCAGCCTTTTTATCCAGGTTTGGAACAGGACTGGAATGATGGGCTGGTGCTTCTGCCATTATCAGGTGGAAATATAATTGGCGTTATTTTTAATGATTTAAAAGAACATCACTTTAACATCAAGCATATGATGCATGTTGCTTATCTAATATATACTAACCAATAAGCTTTTGATTTTCAAAATTCAACTTTAACAACATGTAGAATGTGCACCATCATCTCTCCAGGTCTGGCATTAACCCTGGCACTGAGTGTGAGTCAGTGGACTTTAAGAATTCCAGAATTAAATACTCAGATCCAATCACAGTTAGACTTTAAAGTTATGAGCTTTAATGGAACTTTATGTCATTACATGAGTTCGATCTGGTAAGCTTGACGAATTGTTTCAAATTAATCCCTTCAAATAACACAATTTATATATTCTAAATTTGTCAGCAAGGCAAGGACATTAAGGAAATGATTAAAATCAGATTTTGTGAAATGTAGTTAAATAAGACACTCATCCAAAAGCCAAAAGTAATATCAGTCACAACTATAAGAGACAGAAGTTCTAATTGTAAGAAATACAAGATCAGCTTCAAACTGAATCCAGACCCGGGCTCATGGACAACTTCTTTCCTCAAAGTGGAACATCTCTGACCAGGACCAGGACCATGGTCAGAGTCAGAAATCACAGGGACCAGCACTGACCCAACACTCCCACACCCTGGACCTTAACCTCACGCCCTGCCCCCGACCCTCACACCCTGCCCCGACCCCCACACCCTGCCCCGACCCCCACACCCTGCTCCTGACCCCCACACCCTGTTCCGACCCCCACACCCTGCCCCGACCCCCACACCCTGCTCCTGACCCCCACACCCTGTTCCGACCCCCACACCCTGCCCCCGAACCCACACCCAGCCCCCGAACCGACACCCTGCTCCTGACTCCCACACCCTGCTCCTGACCCCCACACCCTGCCTCCGACCCCCACACCCTGCCCCGACCCCCACACCCTGCAGCAACCCCCACACCCTGCCCCCGACCCCTACACCCTGCTCCTGACCCCCAAAACCCAGCCCCTGACACGACACCCTGCTCTGACCCCCACACCCAACCCCAACCCACACACCCTTCCCCCCGACCCCCACACCCTGCTCCTGACACTCACACCCTGCCCCTGATACCCACACCCTGCCCCCGACCCCCACACCCTACCCCCGACCCGACACTCTGCGCCTGACACTCACATCCTGCCCCTGATACCCACACCTTGCCCCTGACACCCACATCCACCCCCCGACCCCTCACCCTGCCCCGGACCCTCACATCCTGCCCCTGACCCCCACATCCTGCCTCTGACCCCACACCTGCTCCTGACCCCCACACCTACCCCTGACCCCCACACCCAGCCCCTCACCCCCACATACAGCCCCTGACCCCACACCCAGCCCCTGACCCCACACCCCGCCCCTGACCCCCACACCCTGCCCCTGACCCCTACACTCTGCCCCTGACCCCCACACCCTGCCCCTGACCCCCACACCCTGTCCCTGACCCCTACACTCCGCCCCTGACCCATACATCCTGCTCCTGACCCCCACACCCAGCCCATAACCCCACACCCTGCCCCTGACACCTGCACTCTGCACCTGACCCCCCACCTAGCATCTGACCCCACACCCTACCCCTGACCCCCACACCCTGCCCCCGAACCCCACACTCTGCTCCTCACACACCCTGCCATCGACCACCACACCCTGCCCCTGACCCCCACACTCTGCCCCCAACCCCCACACGCTGCCCCCAACCCCCACACCTGCCCCCGACCCCCAGACCCTGCCCCTGACCCCAACACCCTGCCCCTGACACCCACACCCTGCTCCTGACCCCCACACCCTGCCCCTGATCCCCACACCTTGCCCCCAACGCCCACACCCTGCCCAAACCCCCACGCCCCGCCCCTGAACCCCACACCCTGCCCATGATCCCCACACCCTGCCCCCGACCACAACCCTGCTCCTGACCCCCACAACCTGCCCCCACATCCTGCCCCCAACCCCCACACCCTGCCTCCGACCCCACACCGTGCCCCTAACCCCCACACCCTGCCCCTGACCCTCACAGCCTGCCCAGACCCCCACACCCTGCCCCGACCCCCACACCCTGCCCAAACCCCTACACCCTGACCCCGACCCCACACCCTGCCCCTGACCCCACATCCTGCCCCTGACACCCGCACTCTGCCCCTGACCCCCCACTCAGCATCTGACCCCACACCCTCCCCTGACTCCCACATCCTGCTCCCGAACACACTCTGCTCCTGACTCACACACTCTGCTCCTGACTCACACACCCTGCCCCCGACCACCACACCCTGCCCCCAACACCCACACGCTGTCCCGACCCCAACACGCTGCCCCCGACGCCCACACCCTACCCCTGACCCCCACATCCCGCCCCTGACCCCCACACCTTGCCCCAAACGCCCACACCCTGCCCAAACCCCCACGCCCCGCACCTTAACCCCGCACCCTGCCCCCGACCACCACACCCTGCCCCCGACCCGACACCCTGCTCCTGAACACCACACCCTGCCCCTGACACCCACACCCGGCCCTGACACCCACACCCTGCCCCTGACCACCACACCCTGCCCCCGACCACCACAACCTGCTCCTGACCCCCACAGCCCGCCCCTGATCCCCACACCTTGCCCCCAATGCCCATACCCTGCCCAAACCCCCACGCCCCGCCCCTGAACCCCACACCCTGCCCATGACCCCCACACCCTGCCCCCGACCACAACCCTGCTCCTGACCCCCACAACCTGCCCCCACATCCTACCCCCAACCCCACACCCTGCCCCCGACCCCACATCCTGCTCCTGACCCCCACACCCTGCCCCAAACGCCCACACCCTGCCCAAACCCCCACGCCCCGCACCTTAACCACGGACCCTGCTCCTGACCCCCACACCCTGCCCCCACATCCTGCCCCCAACCCCATACCCTGCCCCCGACCCCACATCCTGCTCCTGACCCCCACACCCTGCCCAAACCCCCACACCCTGACCCCGACCCCACACCCTAACCCCGACCTGCACACCCTGCCCAGGACCCCCACACCGTGCCCCTAACCCCCACACCCTGCCCCCGATCCTCACAGCTTGCCCAGACCCCCACACCCTGCCCCTGATCCCCACACCCTGCACCCGACTCCCACACCCTGCCCCGACCCCCACACCCTGCCCAAACCCCCACACCCTGACCCCGACCCCACACCCTGCCCCTGACCCCACACCCTGCCCCTGACACCCGCACTCTGCCCCTGACCCCCCACCCAACATCTGACCCCACACCCTACCCCTGACTCCCACATCCTGCCCCAGAACACACTCTGCCACTGACTCACGCACTCTGCTCCTGACTCACACACCCTGCCCCCGACCACCACACCCTGCCCCCAACCCCCACACGCTGCCCCGACCCCAACACGCTGCCCCAGACCCCCACACCCTGCCCCTGACCCCAACACCCTGCCCCCGACGCCCACACCTACCCCTGACCCCCACACCCCGCCCCGACCCCCATACCTTGCCCCAAACGCCCACACCCTGCCAAAATCCCCACGCCCCGCACCTTAACCCCGCACCCTGCTCCTGACCCCCACACCCTGCCCCCGACCACCACACCCTGCTCCCGACCCGACACCCTGCTCCTGACCCCCACATTCTGCTCCTGACACCCATACCCTGACCCTGACCCCACACCCTGCTCCTGACCCCCACACCTTGCTCCTGACCCCACACCCTGCCCCTGACGCCCACACCCTGCCCCCGACCACCACAACCTGCTCCCAACCCGACACCCTGCTCCTGACCCCCACACCCTGCTCCTGACCCCCACACCCAGCCCCTGACCCCCACACCCTGCTCCTGACCCCCACAACCTGCCCCTGACCCCCGCACTCTGCCGCGACCCCCCCACCCTGCCCCCGACCCCCACACGTTGTTCCGACCCCCGCACCCTGCCCTGACCCCCGCACCCTGCCCTCACCCACACACCCAAACCTAGCACAAAGGAAAGAAACTGCAGAGCACTGAGTCAAGGCAGCAGATTTGGTGAGACCAAGAAAACCAGGGACACACTAAGAAATCAAGCTGGAATGGTGCAGAGTTCTTGGAGGGCTGAATGAGTCTTTTCGTAATGCAGCTCTTGCAAGTCCAGTACAACGAGTGAATCTGAGATGTACGCCTTTCAGTAGTGGATGCTTAAATCCTTTGGCGCCTCTACAGTTATTCATCATTTTGACAAGAATTAAGATTTTTTTAAATGGTCCAAATTGAATGGCCTCAATCTTCTGATTTTTCCCAATGACTTCCCTAACTTCCTGTTCCCCATTTTTAACATTTATTAGCCCTCCTAACTTGGTGTCAGAACAAACTTGAACATTCTGTTGCGTCAGCAGCAGGTTGTCAAATGTACAGACTGAAGAAAAAGTCCTTGGACACCATTACTCAGATCTCATCCCCTTTTCTCACCAAACATGACCTATAGTTTGATGCAAAAGCCAATTGCTTTTTGACATCAAGTACTTCTGTCCTGGAAGAGAAAGGGAATCTCTTACTAACAAATACTGATAAACTTTGGAGAATAGGGTCATAATGCTTGCGGCTGAAGTCCACACTGGCAACATCTGAAAACATGGTCATTTGGAATTATGAGGAAACGGTTCATTACTCCTAATATTGTTTGAATGATCATTGGTTGCTTGGAGATCATAAATTGTTAATTGCAGGTGGTGTAACTCGGAGCAGTGTTTAATATGTAGATGAAAAAATCCAAGTTCAATGTTTCATTTTGTCACATTTACAAGGTAAGTGTGTTATTGTAGTAAACTCAAATCTGAAAATTACAAAGGAGCAAAGGGTAATATGTAATTAATACAATGAATAAGAGACGGGGAGTTGAGGACGCATTCAAGAATGTAAATTTAAACAAGTTAACATATGGAACAATACCACCAACATTGCTCAAGTTATAGTATGAATAGAGTGAAAAATCAAGATACAAGCTCAAAAATCTACATAAGAATATTAAATAAACATCAAATCTTAAACATATTTTAAAAAGTAATTCACGAAAAGGACAAGGGAACATCTGGCAGAATTCCAGATCTTATGACAACCCAGCAACCTTTACATGCATATGTAAAAATCATGTGACTGATACATTAAATAGCATGAGACTAGTATGAACAATACTGAAAATGTGTTGCTGGAAAAGCGCAGCAGGTCAGGCAGCATCCAAGGAGCAGGAGAATCGACGTTTCGTGCATGAGCCCTTCTTCAGGAATTCCTGAAGAAGGGCTCATGCCCGAAACGTCGATTCTCCTGCTCCTTGGATGCTGCCTGACCTGCTGCACTTTTCCAGCAACACATTTTCAGCTCTGATCTCCAGCATCTGCAGTCCTCACTTTCTCCTAGTATGAACGATAACCAATTAGTCAATACAATGGAGACAGTGATGGTTATAAAATTGTACTGGAAAAAAACACTTGTATTGGGGAAGGTGACTAGAACTTGAATTCAGCAAATTATGGTGACATCAACATTGACAGCCCTTGCCAGATCAACAAAGTCCTTTACTTTCTCTGGTTTGGTTAATTTTCAATCCAACTCAAAAGCATAATTTCTATCCCATGTAATCCTATCTTGTGGATAAATTGCTTCTGTAGTCCAATCTCAAAATCTTTGAAGTTGAGAACTGTATTGCATTCTTAGAATTATATCAAAAGCAAACATTTTGAAGGGCAAGACCTGCCCCCTCAAATCTTTGCTAATTTGCACTTATCAAACCACATCTGAGCACTTCACAGACCTCTTGATCAGGATGTCTTACACAAAACTAAATTTATGGAAACATTGTACTGGGTCTGTGGCCATTCTAAAGTATGTCATACTGCTCTCTAATTTTGTTTCTCACGTACTTCACTATCTGACAATTGCATTCAGATAATAATAACCAGGATGCAACAGATTTTGATAACTATTTGTAAAGCAATCAACACATTGTCCTTTCTCTCTCCAGCCAGTCATCAGTTTATTGAAAATTACAACTTAATCTTTCGACAGACAAAAGCATTATGATGTAATTATAATCCTTACCAACCTAACGACGTATGTGTACAGTGATACATCTAACCTGCTTCTTGGTTCTGGTGGCACAGTCTACACAAACAATCTATAGATAACTATCTTTGAAGTGTGCACCACAGTTTTGTAGCTGGACATACATTTTATTGAAACTTGTTTTCAACAATTTTTCTTAGCCTCGAATTGTGGAAAGCACAAATCATTCATATGTCTCAGAGCTAGAACAAGTGACTTCTCATCATACTTCAAGAATTCCGTACAATTGATGAAGGAGCAGCGCTCTGAAGGCTCGTGCTTCCAATTAAACCTGTTGGACAATAACGTGGTGTTGTGTGATTTTTAACTTTGTACACCCCAGTCCAAAACTGACAACTCCAAATCATCCGTACAACCATTATTCATCAAACGGGATGACAGAGTAGAGATTTTTTAGGTTGTTGCCCATAGCATTCTTCTATTTTATAATGCAATGCATGATCAGATGCATTCTGTGATGATATGATCTTCAAGAGGATTTGTTCCATCCTGTTTCACTTGAAGAGCTGTGTTATCAACCTGGTGCCTGGTATCTGCTCCATGGGATGTAAAGCAAATAGCTTTGTTTTTTAAAAAATTAGAGAAAAGCAGCATGAATGAATGGATTTAGGCTCTCAGTCCCAGGATTTTAGTTCTGCTTTCAGTTGTAGAAGTTGGGGTTTTGGGAGTTGAAGCGGCTAGATTCAGCTGTCTCTCTGCTGCTGAAAAAAACTTTAATCCCACCCTGCTGCTAAATTCATTCTTTCAGTTTTTCCTTTCTCCCGGACTAGAGGAGCGAGCAAAGAGAGGGAAATCTTTTGCTGAAGTTGCCTTTGCCAAGGGTGTATTTATGGGAAGCTGCTGTATTGGAACAGTTGTTAGGTGGTAGTTCAATAATATGTTATGTTATTAGGTCTTTTAATAGAGTTAAAGTTAGACCATTTTGTTTTTGTATTTTAACTGTAGTGTAAGAATAAAGTGTGTTTTGCTTAAGGTCTAGCAATGCGACCGATTGACTTGTAATCTGGAACACTGAGCCTTAGGCTTACCTGTAATTAAGATAAAAGTTGGGTCTAGTTCTAAATTTTTATAGATTCCTCATTGGCCAAGAGGAGCAGGAGAGCCCCTCCTTCAAGGATACCTTCAGACCCCCACGTTGTTGATTCCCGTATGGTCTGGGTGAAAGCTTGGTAAATATTTTAGATGTAGGATTCAAATATGAGCTTTTTCTTTCAACATCATAAACAATAAATGCATATAGATGAAGACATCACCTCTACCTGGAAACTATTGCAGAGAACAATCCCTTCGTAGTATGTAATCTTCCATCATTCCCAATTATAATGTAAACATATTACTTACATATTCTGCTTCTGGGTATAATTTGAATAAAAAACACTGAACCTTTCATATGCCAAATGCAGACGCCTCCTTGATAATCTCTTGTCTGATTAGGATACCATCTGCATCATCCCACTAAATGCAGTCAGCACTAACCTGCTTCTTTCCAAGCTTTATAGCTGGCGCTAATACAATGAGATGTCTCATGAATCATTGTTTGGTTGCTCAATATCCTTTTCTGTTCCTCACCAACCTGCTCGCACCATACCTGACAGTTGTATCAAGGAGAGGGATTGGTAAATATTGCAGGAGTCTTTTGGATATAGAGTCAGATAAGACTTTTTAGTGTAACCATGGTCAGAGCTAACTATGGGCAAGAATTCACCTCTAGAATCAGGCCACTGGAAAGAACAATAACCGAGTAATTTTGCGATCTTACATCACTTCCCAGAAATAATCTAAACTACCTTATTTACATATTCACATTAACCCTTTACACTACAGGTACAGGGAATAAAAGACTTCAATGATGTAACAATAACAGAGATGCTGGGATTGTTCTTCTTAGGGCCAGGGAAGTCTACCGTAAGATTTAGGAGCGTAGGAACAAGAGGAAGCCATTCAGCCCCTCGAGCATGTTCTGGCATTCAACGAGATCATGGCTGGTCTGTGGCCTAACTCCACCTACCTGCCTTGCTCCATATCCCTTGATACCTTTTGCTGAACAACATTTTCCATCACAGATTGGAAAACAACAACTGATCTCACATCCACTGCCATTAGTGGAAGAGAGTTCCAAACATGAACCCAACCTTGTGTGTTAATGTGCTGTGTAACAGCTCTCCTGAACAGTCTGGTCCAGTGTTTACACTGTCACCCCTAGTCCTAGAATCTCCAAGTAGTGGAAATAGTTTATATTTATCTTCCTGGTCTTTTCCTGTTAATATTTTGAAGACTTTGAACAGAGCACCACTTAACCACTTAACCTTGTAAATTCTAGAGAAAAGAGGCAGAAATTTGTACAATCTCTCCTCATAACTGAGCCTCCTAAGTCCATGTAATCTCCTTGTAAACCTACATTGTATTCCCTCCAAGGCCAATGTATCCTTAAGGTGTGGTGCCCAGATCTGCTCACAGGACTTCAAGTGGGGTCTGTTCAGGGTTTTGTCTAATTGCAGTATACCTTCTGCATCCCTATACACCAATCCTCTAGGTGTAATGGCCAGCATTCCATGAGCTTTTTTGATTACTTTCTGCACCTATTCATGGCATTTTAAAGATCTATGCCTTAACCCCCAAGGCTCTTTGGACATCCACTGTGCTTAACTGCATACCATCTAGAAAGTGTCCTCTCTATCATTATTTTCTAAAATTGATAACCTTACACTTCTGAAATTGAATTGCATGTACCACAGTTTGCCCATTGACTTAATCTATCAATATCTCTGTAATGTTGTGTGATAGTTTATTGTCTACAATGCTGCCAGACTTTGTTACCAGTACATCTGGAAGACTTCTATTCATACTTCAGTTGTTAATAGATAATGTGAATAATAGAGGCCTGAATACAGATCCTGTGGGACATCACTGGTCACATCCTGTAAATTGAAGACTTACCCATTATCCAGACTTCCTGTCACATGCTACTCAATCAATTTCCCAGCCATGTCAGTAATTTGCCCTCAATTATAGAATCATAGTCTTATTGAGTCATACAGCACGGAAACAGATCCTTCACTCAACATATCCATGCCGATCAAGTTTCCCAAACTAAACCCGTCCCACTTGCATGTGTTTGGCCCACATCCTTTCCAATTCATGTAACTATCCAAGTGTCTTTTAAATGTAATTGTACCTGCGTCCACCACTTTCTCTGACAATTCATTCCATATACAAACCAGTACATGCCCTTATGTAGGACTTTATCAAATCCCTCCTGGGAGTCCATGTAAACAGTTTCTACTGACATTCCCCTTTCTGCTACCCCAGGCATGACCGATATGTTTTGAATCTATGCAATGTGTTCACCCCCTTCCTTTAATTCCACACCTATGCCACTCTCGGAGCCATTCCAGGGAACCAACAGGCTTCACCAGACATGTGAACGAGAGGGAAAATGAACCAGAAGGATTGCAGCTGCTGGAAATCAGAAACAAAAACAGAAATTGTTGGAAAGTCTCAGCAGGTCTGGCAGCCTCTGTGAAGAGCAATGTAAATACCATCAGTTCTGAAGAAGGAACACTAGACCTGAACTGTTAACTTTGATTTCTCTCCGCACATACTGCCAGACCGTTGCAGTGCAGTGGTTGTGTCCTGCCTCTGGATCAGGAGGCCTGGGCCTACCTACTTACTCACAAGGTGTTTAATAACATTTCTGAGCAGGATGGTTAGGAATTATCTACAATTCCGAGACCCTGATGTCTTGAAGTGGCTTCATGTTCAAACATGGCCATGAGTTTAAACTGACGTCAAATGCTTCACATCTTTGCCCTTTGCCCAGTAACTGTGCAGAGAATGATTGGTGCAAATGGGTTCCTGTGCATCAGGCACACAGCATGACTAATCCATGCAAATCCTTTCAACATTTTCTGCCATCCGTCCAGCGGCAACTAGCAGTGAGAGACCATCATCCCGACACCCACATCTACATGGTGGTATCTCTTCTAAAGTTGCTGACCTGGAGCACTGTATTGTCTTATGAGGAGGATGATGCTGCCACTAGGCTCGTTCTGTCGGCCATGGATCAGCTCCATTGTTCATGAAGTGTTTCCCTCGGAGGGTCACTGGAGAGTCAAGAAACAAACACAATCTTACTGCAGAGCCTAGTCAATTGGAACTGGAGCACTCAGACAGTACTCTGAACATTCTAAATCCATTTGTAATGAGTGGTGTGTGGCAGGTTGTCTTTTCCTGTTCGCTGGACTTACCCAACATTAGCTTTGCTAACTGTGAAGATAGGCATCTTGTGACCTGTCAGCATCTTGCCATCGACCTGGTGCATTGAACCATAATCAAATGAACCATAATGGCACTGAGTCACAATTAAGTGTCATTCTGTTGATTAATATTGGAAAGGCTAAAGTTCCATATTGTAGATGAATGAACAAAAATGAAAGTCTCTCGAATTACGCGGAAGATGACCCTTGGTGGCAGGAAGTAATGGGTAAACATCAATATTCGCAAAATTATTGTTTTTGTTCCTCGAAGATTGCTTCCAGGGGAGTTCCACAGGGCTCAGTGCTTGGTGCTCTGCAAATTGTGGATACAAATTCAAAGTTTGACTTCAATATAAGATCATCAGTGTGGAAAAAGTGCCACATTCAGAGTCAGAGATGATTCAATATTCTTCATTAAAAACAAGCAGTTCAAACTCTTACTCTCCTTCTCAAAGTCTCACTTTTGAAAGCCCCAAGCTTCTTTCTTTCTCATTCAAGTCTAAAAGTCTCTTTCATTTGTTCCCTCTCTCTTAGGTCAGCAAGCAATTTTCTCAAAAAATTCTGAAAAGAACAAATACACTGGTTTCAAAACATTCTCAGTCTTATCCAGCTGGCATCACTCATGGCCTCATCAGTATCTAGTGAAAAGCACATCCTATCACAAATCATCACAGATAAACAAGTGAGCAGAAAAGTTCAACAGAACAACTTGAGCCTAATGAACCCTTCAGGCTTGGCAGGGAACATGGTGACATAAAATTTGACAGTATGTTTGAAAGTGAAGAGGGTTGCTGCAGATTGCAGGAGGATAACAATGGACTGATCAGCTGGACAGGGATGGAATACAATCCAGAGAAGTGTGAGGTATGATATATCTGTGGAGGTCAAGCTAGACAAAGGAATCCAGAATGACTGGGAGGATACTGAGAGGTGTGGAGGAAGGCTTGAGAGGAATGTCCAAAGATCCCTGAGGGTAGCAGGACAGATCGATAAGGTAGTTAGGAAGACATCGGCAATACTTTCCTTTAGTTGTCAAAGCATAATATGTAATGGGAGCACATGCTGGAGCTATGTGAGGCATTAGTTACACTATATGTTGGAGTACTGTGTGCAGTTCTGGTCACCTGATTTCAGAAAGGAAGTAATATCATACGAGAAAATACAGAGGAGATTTACAATCAATTTATGAGAATGTTGTTAGGACTGGAAAAATGCAACTAAAACCGAGAGTTTGGGTTGTTTGGGCTTGATAATGTGTCAATGACTGAGAGCCATTAATGTAAAGTGATTGTTAGAAGGATCAGAGAGGAGAAGAGAAGTCACAAACAGGTCAATGGAGTCTGGATCTTCCTTCTGCAAAGAGTAGGGCAGGCAGAAACACCCAACTCATTGGGACTGATTGGGTTGAGTCAGAGTTGGGCATGTTAGCTCCATGTGTTCCAAAGACCGTCCATGGACTTTCGTGGACATTGGCACACAATGTGCCAGGCTCTTAAAAATCCCACGGCACATCCCCAATCCATTTACAGGATCTGTAGTCCATTGCTACACTACAAGGCACACCAATAATGATCATTGTCATGCTACAGGAAGGACATTGTGCACTCAGGGACTGGCACCCAGTTCATGGGCCGAACAAGTTTGTATCTCTGTGCCGTTTGCTTCCTAGCTTAGTGCTCTCTGATTTGATGCTCACAGTATCCCTGCCTTGCTTTGTCTTTTTGGGCTTTGTCCCTCAGTCAGTGATGCCAGGCTCATAGTGCTGTGGTATCGCCATGCCATTTAGACTTAATGCTAGGAAATTTATCACAGGTGTTAACTGTCTACAGTCATGGGTGATAGCTTTCACTCAGGGAGTCCCAGCACAGTATATCAAGGGCAGCCTCCACTTCCAGTCCAAAGGCTTGGACGTGCTCAGTCAGCTGCTCGGAGCTATCACAGTCTGAATTCTCTCCTATTGGTGTTATGGGAGGGTAGAGACAGAGTGATGGTGGAAATGTGAGACAGTGGTGGTGGCTCCAAAGTGGCTAAGAGCTTAAGGCGATGGACTGCCCAACACAACACAATGTTTTTTCTATCCTGCCCACTTCCTTGTCAATTCCATCCACAGTATTTGTGATGCTTTACATCAGTTTCAGAGATTCCAGTATGTGGGCACGAGCTGCCTCCTCCTCACCTGAGATGTTTACTCCCTTTACACATCCATCCACCTTCAGGATGGTCTCAGGGCTCTCCACACCTTCCTCGAGAAAAGGCCTGAACCGTCCCCATTCACCACCCAATTGGGCTTGTCCTCACTTCTAAAAACTTCCCCTTTAACTCCTCCCACTTTCTTCAGATCAAATGTGTGGCATAAGGACCTACATGGGCCCCAGATATCATAGAATTCCTTCAGTGTGGAAACAGGCCATTCGGTCCAACAAATGACTCTCCGCAGTGCATCCCACCCAGATTCACCCCCAACCCTATCCCTATATTCCTGCATTCTCCATGGCTAGTCCAACTAACGTACACATCCCTGGGCACGATAGTCAATTTAGCATGGCCAATCCATCTAACCTGCACATCTTGCAACTGTGGGATGAAACCAGAGGACCCAGAGGAAACCCACAAAAACACCAGGAGTGTGTGCAAACTCCACACAGACAGATTTGGAGACGTCGGTGTTGGACTGGGGTGTACAAAGTTAAAAATCACACAACACCAGGTTATAGTCCAACAGGTTTATTTGGAAGCACTAGCTTCCAGAGCGCTATTCCTTCACCACCTGATGAACCAAGTAAAGGTGAATTAACTTCCAATTTCCACACAGACAGTCACCAGAGGCTGAAATTGAAAGTGGGTCCCTATTGCTGTGAGGTAGCAGCGCTAACCACTGAGCCACCATGCCACCTAAGTTATGCCTGTCTCATTGTATGGTGCATGGAACATTCTTTGTTCCAGTCCTGATCAGGTCCTTTCCCACAGCTCTTTCTTTGGTATTTCTTTAACATCATCAGTGCTGCTTCCCTCTCACTAGGAATTGAAAAAATGTATGAATTAACTTCCAATTTCCACGCTGCTCTCACTTCACATGGTTCATCTCCCACTCCTCTCTCCCTTCCTCAACATTTCTGTTTCCATTTCTGGGGATAGGCTGGTCACTGACATCCACTGCAAACTCACGTATTCCCAGAGTTACCTCAACTGCATACATCCTCATTCCCTGCTTCCTGTGAGGATTCAATCCCATTTTCCCAATTTCTTCACTACCATTGCACCTGTTCTGATGATGCCATCTTTGACAGGACGCTGCAGAAATGTCCACCTTTTAGCATTACCATGGCTGACAGACTTCTCAGTCGTGCTTGTCCCAATGTTGACTGTCCCTAATTTTTCCAGACCTTTCAATACGGCAATTGATGCTGGTAGCTTAGCTATAGATCAGTCCTGTTACAGGATGATGTGTTGGGAGCAGAGAAACCAGTGTGACCCTTCTCTCACACACTCAACCTCCATCAAGAGGAAATATTCTTCTGTAGAATCAAAGACTTTGAGATTTTCATTGGCTCTTCAACACTTTGAAGTCCACATTGACATGATAACAAGGAAACACAAATTTTAACTGATCATAATCCATTGACTATCATCGAAAAATTTAAACCTTGAAGTGGGAAACTGTATAGATGGAGTTTCTTGTTGTAATCATTTAATGTAAAGAGTATTCACATTGTTAAATAAAATAATTTAATTGCAGATCACTGTTCTGAGTGCAAAGTGTTGGAATAAGTCAAATGCTGAAGAAACACTAAGATTGTATCAGCTGATATAAGGTTCGATATGGTTTTATGGCAGAGGCGATGGGAAGAAGAACAAATGGATGTAAATCTTGTGTTTTATCATTTGTGCAACATATACTTTGTCATGAAATGAATGTTTGAATTATGTTTAATGTTTTTTAGATGTGGAAGCATGAAAAGTCTGCATCTTTTTATTCTACCGTACTTTTGAAGGTGGACTGGAATGGCAAAAGAACCATTTTCTGAGGATTGTCGTAGGTTTGAGACACTTTCTAAAATTAAGTAACCTGACATTATTGTAAGAAAAACAGAAATTGCTGAAGATACTCAGCAAGTCTGGCAGAGAAAGCACAGTTAACCATTCAAGTGCAGTGACCTTTCTTCACATCTGATAGCCTCAGGTAAAAATTGAAATTCATTTTGATCACAAAGAGTTAGGGAAGAAACAATGAGCTGATTGACAGAGACAGAGCCCAGAGAGAGAGGGAGGGAGGGAGCAGGTGGGAGAAAGAAAGGGGATTGTTGATTGGAGGCCAGAGAAGAAGAGAAAATGATAATGGGGACTCTGAATGGGTGAAAATGTGTTGGCTGTGCTGAAAGTATCTCATATCATGACTGACCCTGGAGCATAGGGGTGGGGAAAGGACATGGGAAGAGGTGTTTAGGCTTTAAAATTATTGAATGTGACACTGAGTCCTGAGGCTCCATAGTTTGTAAGTATTGTTTAAACAGCTACTTGTGCAGTTGTTGAAGCTGAGTTAATAGCTTAGATGGAGCGGGGGGTGTGTATGAACAGAGGTTAGGCCAAAAACAAGTGAATGATTGGTCTGTTGGCTCGTGAGCATGATCAATACAAAAGGCCTTCTGCCGACCAACAAATAAATGCTTGGGATTCAGGTAAATGAACAGCTTCAAGGTGGGAAGGTTTCAGAAGAAATGACACAATGTCTGTAGGAGGATGAGTGTTTATGTTCGACACTAAAACACTTTTCAACTCTGAAGGCAGACAGTCTATTTCCTCTTTCCAGTTTCTGAACCTTGTGATTTTTTGTTGTTAAGTCAGAGACCATTATATGTGTGAACCAGTTATGCTATGCCTCCCACAAACTTGTGAAAGGGTCTGGTGAAGAAAGTTTAAGAAGCAGATTCAGATCAGTTCACAAATCATCTCAGCAAACCCTATGGGCACGGGCACTGGAACTACCTTCCAAGCCTTTCTCCCTATCCAGAATACCCATTTGTTTTGTTTCTGTCTGTGCGATCTGCATGTGTTCAGAATGGGAACTTTCAGGTGTTAATATTTTAACGAGACGAATTGTAAGCCAACTGTTCATAATTGCTAGTCTGTCATGAGAATTTATTTCTGTGTCATCAATATTCATTCTTGCGAAGTATGGAAACCTGGTAAATGCTGTCTGTCCACCTATAGCTGAAAGTCAGGTAATTTGGGGAATTGTGTGTACTTTTATAAAATCTTTAACTTCTGAAAAGACTCTGGGAACAATGGGGATTGATTGCCAGTGTACTACCGCAGAGGTGTGACAACTTGTGATGAATAGATGCTTCTATTCTCAATAAACTTTATTACCATTAGTAAGCCACAAGATATTGAATAAAATCCTTGGACTTTAAAAATAAGTAGAGAAAATACTTCAACTATCAATTATCCACCTCCCTGTGATGTTTCAATTATTTTTCTCATTATGCAGTCAATTCCCCTTCAGTCTCGGGAGAACAGGGACTAACAAAATGGATTCCTGATGAAGAACACCAATGTATCACCAGATCCTTCCCCACAAAAGATGGCCAACAAACAATCACCACAGAAACAGTCCTGATAGCTGTTACCACCATCTCAAATGATGGAGAAGGAGAGTGTTGTCATCAGGAGACTGGAGTTTCTAATCAGACCCTGGAATTCATCACTGGATACTTTCCACAAAGGAATTTCACAAACACCCTCAAGCTATTCAGACTGTTCCATCAAACAATTTGGATTGAAAATCTGAAGACAATAGAGTCATAGAGTCATAGAGATGTACAGCACGGAAACAGACCCTTCGGTGCAATCCGTCCATGCTGACCAGATATCCCAACCCAATCTAGTCCCACCTGCCAGCACCCGGCCCATATCCCTCCAAACCCTTCCTATTCATATACCCATCCAAATGTCTCTTAAATGTTGCAATGCTACCAGCCTCCACCACATCCTCTGGCAGCTCATTCCATACATGTACTACCCTCTGCGTGAAAAGGTTGCCCCTTAGGTCTCTTTTATATCTTTCCCCTCTCACCCTAAACCTATGCCCTCTAGTTCTGGATTCTCCAACCCCAGGAAAAGACTTTGTCCATTTATCCTATCCATGCCCCTCATAATTTTGTAAACCTCTATAAGATCACCCCTCAGCCTTCGACGCTCCAGGGAAAACAGCCCCAGCCTGTTCAGCCTCTCCCTGTAGCTCAGATCCTCCAAACCTGGCAACATCCTTGTAAATCTTTTCTGAACACTTTCAAGTTTCACAACATCTTTCCGATAGGAAGGAGACCAGAATTGCATGCAATATTCCAACAGTGGCCTAACCAATGTCCTGTACAGCTGCAATATGACCTCCCAACTCCTGTACTCAATACTCTGACCTATAAAGGAAAGCATACTAAACGCTTTCTTCACTATCCTATCTACCTGCGACTCCACTTTCAAGGAGCTATGAACCTGCACTCCAAGGTCTCTTTGTTCAGCAGCACTCCCTAGGACCTTACCATTAAGTGTATAAGTCCTGCTAAGATTTGCTTTCCCAAAATGCAGCACCTCGCATTTATCTGAATTAAACTCCATCTGCCACTTCTCAGCCCATTCGCCCATCTGGTCCAGATCCTGTTGTAATCTGAGGTAACCCTCTTCGCTGTCCACTACACCTCCAATTTTAGTGTCATCTGCAAACTTACTAATGGTACCTCTTATGCTCGAATCCAAATCATTTACGTAAATGACAAAAAGTAGAGGACCCAGCACCGATCCTTGCGGCACCCCACTGGTCACAGGCCTCCAGTCTGAATAACAACCCTCCACCACCACCCTCTGTCTTCTACCTTTGAGCCAGTTCTGTATCCAAATGGCTAGTTCTCCCTGTGTTCCATGAGATCTAACCTTGCTAATCAGTCTCCCATGGGGAACCTTGTCAAGCGCCTTACTGAAGTCCATATAGATCACATCTACCCCTCTTCCCTCTTCAATCTTCTTTGTTAATTCTTCAAAAAACTCAATCAAGTTTGTGAGACATGATTTCCCACGCACAAAGCCATGTTGACTATCCCGAATCAGTCCTTGCCTTTCCAAATACATGTACATCCTGTCCCTCAGGATTCCCTCCAACAACTTGCCCACAACTGAGGTCAGGCTCACCGGTCTATAGTTCCCTGGCTTGTCTTTACCGCCCTTCTTAAACAGTGGCACCACGTTTGCCAACCTCCAGTCTTCCAGCACCTCACCTGTGACTATCGATGATACAAATATCTCAGCAAGAGGCCCAGCAATCACTTCTCTAGCTTCCCACAGAGTTCTAGGGTACAGCTGATCAGGTCCTGGGGATTTATTCACTTTTAACCGTTTCAAGACATCCAGCACTTCCTCCTCTGTAATCTGGACATTTTGCAAGATGTCACCATCTATTTACCTACATTCTATATCTTCCATATCCATTTCCACAGTAAATACTGATGCAAAATATTCATTTAGTATCTCTCCCATTTTCTGTGGCTCCACACCAAGGCCGCCTTTGAGGGGCCCTATTCTCTCCCTAGTTACCCTTTTGTCCTTAGTATATTTGTAAAAACCTTTTGGATTCTCCTTAATTCTATTTGCCAAAGCTACCTCAGGTCCCCCTTTTGCCCTCCTGATTTCCCTCTTAAGTATACTCCTACTTTCTTTATACTCTTCTAAGGATTCACTCAATCTATCCTGTCTATACCTGACATATGCTTCCTTCTTTTTCTTAACCAAACCCTCAATTTCTTTAGTCATCCAGCATTCCCTATACCAGCCTTTCCTTTCACCCTGACAGGCATATACTTTCTCTGGATTCTTGTTATCTCATTTCTGAAGGTTTCCCATTTTCCAGCCATCCTTTTACCTGTGAACATCTGCCTCCAGTCAGCTTTCAAAAGTTCTTGCCTAATACCGTCAAAATTGGCCTTTCTCCAGTTTTGAACTTCAACTTTTAGATCTGGTCTATCCTTTTCCATCACTATTCTAAAATGAATAGAATTATGGTCGCTGGCCCCAAAGTGCTCCCCCACTGACACCTCACTCACCTGCCCTGCCTTATTTCCCAAGAGTTGGTCAAGTTTTGCACCTTCTCTAGTCGGTACATCCACATACTGAATCAGAAAATTGTCTTGTACACACTTAATAAATTCCTCTCCATCTAAACCTTTAACACTATGGCAGTCCCAGTCGATGTTTGGGAAGTTAAAACCCCCTACCATAACTATCCTATTATTCTTACAGATAGCTAAGATCTCCTTACAAGTTTGTTTCTCAATTTCCCTCTGACTATTGGGGGTTTTGTAATACAATCCCAATAAGGTGATCATCCCTTTCTTATTTCTCAGTTCCACCCAAATAACTTCCCTGGATTTCCGGGAATATCTTCCCTCAGCACAGCTGTAATGCTATCCCTTATCAAAAATGCCACTTCCCAATCTCTCTTGCCTCCCTTTTTATCCTTCCTGTAGCATTTGTATCCTGGAACATTAAGCTGCCAGTCCTGCCCATCCCTGAGCCATGTTTCTGTAATTGCTATGATATCCCAGTCCCATGTTCCTAACCATGCCCTGAGTTCACCTGCCTTCGCTGTTAGGCCCCTTGCATTGAAATAAATGCCGTTTAATGTCTTAGTCCTACCCTGTCCCTGCCTGCCCTGACTGTTTGACTCACTTCTGTTCTCAACTGTACCAGTCTCAGATCGATCTCTTTTCTCACTATCTCCCTGGGTCCCACCCCCCCCCCCCCCCCCCCCCCCACATTACTAGTTTAAATCCTCCCAAGAAGTTCTTGCAAATCTCCCTGCCAGTATATTAGTCCCCTTCCAATTTAGGTACAATCCGTCCTTGTTGTACAGGTCACTTCTACCCCAAAAGAGATTCCAATGATCCAAAAATATGAATCCTTCTCCCATACACCAGCTCCTCAGCCATGCTGTATCCTCCTATTCCTGCCCTCACTAGCTCGTAGCACTGGGAGCAATCCAGATATTACTACCCTTGAGGACCTCCTTTTTAAATTCCTGCCTAACTCTCTTTAATCTCCCTTCAGAATCTCAACCTTTTGCCTTCCAATGTTGTTGGTTCCAATGTGGACAATGACCTCTTGCTGGCCCCTCTCCCCTGTGAGAACATTCTGCACCCTCTCTGAGACATCCTTGATCCTGGCACCAGGGAAACAACACACCATTCTACTTTTTCTCTGCTGGCCACAGGAACGTCTGTCTGTACCTCGGACTACAGAATCCCCTAACACAATTGATCTCTTGGAAGCCGACGTACCCCTTGTTGCATTAGAGCCAGACTCAGTAACAGAAATTTGGCTGTTTGTGCTACGTTCCCCTGAGAATCCATCACCCCTACATTTTCCAAAACAGCATACCTGTTTGAAATGGGTAGATCCACAAAAGACTCCTGCCCTTGGTGTCAATCTCTCTCACCCTTCCTGGAGTTAACCCATCTATGTGACTGTGTCTGAGACATTCCCCCCTTCCTATAACTGCCATCCATCACATACTGTTGTTGTTACAAATTCCTCATCGCTTCTATCTGTCTCTCCAACCGATCCACTCGATCTGATAAGATTCACATCCAACAGCATTTATGGCAGATATAATCCACAGTAACCCTTAAATTCTCTTTAAATTCCCACATCTGACAAGAAGTACATATCACTGCAAAGGCCATTTTTGCTCCTTCACAATCTACAGACCCAGAAAATAACATTGTCTTATTCCTCTACAAACACTGCTCCAGGTTAAATTAATAGCTATGGCTTATATTTTAAGTTTAATCAAGGGACTTATCTCCAAAAACATATAATCAAGAAAGAACCCACTGTACTCACTAATACAGTCTTTCTCTTGGACAGACTTAAAACAAGAATACACTTCTCTGATTCTGTGCTGTGACCTTCGCCCAACAGTTCCTCCAACATTAGTTGTGAATTTCACTGTTTGTATGTCCAGCGATACACGAATTCAAACAGCAAAGGCAGTAACTGTACAGGTGTTCCATCTCTCTCTCTCTCTCTCTCCCCTCACCATGTGCTTCCTTTGTTCTTCTCCCTTTTAAACTGCTGTTGTTTTGACTTTGTTTTTCCAAAGTTCCAAAACAAACTTGAGAGTACTAGGCCTTTTCTCGTTGGAACGGTGAAGGACGAGGGGTGACTTGATAGAGGTTTATAAGATGATCAGAGGAATAGATAGAGAAGACAGTCAGAAACTTTTTCCCCGGGTGCAACAGAGTGTTACAAGGGGACATAAATTTAAGGTGAAGGGTGGAAGGTATAGGGGAGATGTCAGGGGTGGGTTCTTTACCCAGAGAGTGGTGGGGCATGGAATGCGCTGCCTGTGGGAGTGGTAGAGTCAGAATCTTTGGTGACCTTTAAGCGGCAATTGGATAGGTATATGGATGGGTGCTTAAGCTAGGACAAATGTTCGGCACAACATCGTGGGCCGAAGGGCCTGTTCTGTGCTGTATTGTTCTATGCTCTATGTTCTATGTTCTAATGCAACAGCGTATAAAACAGTAATTACTGCTCCTGGAATTCGAGGAAATCACCTTCAACACCTAAAATACCTCAAAAAAAGGAGCAGCTCTTACAGCCAGAAATTTCTCCCGTCCTCCATCTTGGATTACCCATGAGATGATTTTTTTTTGTTACAACCAAATGGAATGAGAGAAACATTGGCTGTCAAACGTTTAGGAATCTAAAGTTTATAAAAGTTCATGACATTTTTTAATTTATCTAAATAAACAGTAGTTATTTCTATTGTAAGGTGTAATGCTGGCATTCTGGGAGGATGTTGAAAGGGTTAAGTGTAACATGTGAAAATTTGAAGAATCATACTTTTATTTGAAGTTGACACCTGCTGATGTGTGAATACACTCATGTTTATAGTATAAATATAAATAACAGCTCATTTTCTTGTAACATTTCAGTATGACAATGGAGCAGATAATATCAATGAAATGGTATCCCATTGCATTACCAGTATTTGCAGTCTTACGACACAATCTTTTAATTTACTTCTCTGCAATTCCGGCTGAATAGAAATGTATTCCAACTTCCTTCTTGATTGTTTCACTCAATCTCTCATGTAACTTGGAATAGCTTCTCGATTAACAATCTCGGGCACTTTGCCAAATGATCTTTTATAAACACACAGGCTGCACGACTTATGTTTCATTGTGTGATCAGATAGTCTCATGGGGCTGCCTGTGTTTGAATTACAGGAGGCTTGTTTACCTGTTGTCATCACCAGTTTCCAATGGTGTAGGTGGGTGCAGAGATTTGACACAGTGGCAGTATTTCATTTCACATTCAGATTGGTGTCTGCACACCACCTCAACACTCTCCCCACTATTGAATTCCACTGAAATGGGATACTGGATAAGGACATACAGACAGAGGAAATGGGAGCAGGAGTAGGCCATCTGGCCTTACAAGCCTGCTATGCTGTTCAACAGGATCATAGTTGATCTTTTCGTGGACCCAGCTCCATTTACCCACCCACTCACCATCAATGTTGGCCACCCATCCCACAGGAACAGGGAAACTAGTTCAAACAGACTCATTGATCCACGGTAATGTTTTGTAATTATAATGTGCCCACTCTGGGTCATGGGCCTGCACAATCATAAATCCTGCAGCTGAAGCTCAGAGCAGTGAGGATCCTGGATACAGGTGACCCAGTAAATGATTTGGAATCGAGCAATGTTTAAACCTCTTGACCAGGAGGAACAGGAGTGTCACTCAAAGCTGCTTCAAGGAAATATTGAGTATCCTCGGTTATTGATTCCCCTCCCATTCCAATCTGCAGATTTACTGCAAAGTTACCAGGAATAAAGAACTTCAGTTATGGAGTCATAGCTATGTACAGCATAGCAACAGAGACTTTGGTCCAACTTGTCCATGCCACCAGATATCCTAAAATAATCTTGTCTCATTTGCCAGCATTTGGCCTATACCTCCCTAAACCATTCCAATTCATTGACCCATCCAGATGCCTTTCAAATGTTGTAATTGTACCAGCCTCCACCACCTCTTCTGGCAACTCATACCATACACTTACCACTGTCTGTGTGAAAAACCTGCCCCTAAAGTCCATTTTAAATCTTCCCCCCTCACCTTAAACCCATGCCCTCTAGTTTTGGACACCCTCACCCCAGGGAAAAGACTTTCACCATATCCATGCCCTTTATAAATCTCTATACAGTCACCCCTCAGCCTCTGTCACTCCAGGAAAAACAGCCCCAGCCCTTCCAGCCTCTCCTTCAAGCTCAAATCCTCCAACCTTGGCAACATCCTTGTCAATTTTTTAGGAACCCTTTCAAGTTTCACAACATCCTTCCTATAGCAAGGAGACCAGAATTGCATGCAGTATTCTAGAAGTGGCCTAATCAATGTCCTACACAACCACAACATGACCTCCCAACTCCTGTACTCAGTGCGCTGACTAATAAAGGCAATCATACAAAATGCCTTCTTCACTATCCTATCTACCTGTCTCTTTAGTTTCAAGGAATTATGAACCGGCACTCCAAGGTCTTTTTGTTCAACATTACTCCTCAGGACCATTAAGTGTTTTCCCTGTATTTCATGTGATCTAACCTTGCTAACCAGTCTACCATGATGAACCTTGTCGAACGCCTCACTGAAGCCCACAGAGATCATGTCCAACAATGTGAAGGTAGCAGAGAAGCTCAGATGTTCCTCTTTGGGCAGGGTGAGTGACGGTCAGATTGAGTTGAGGTATTCAAACTCATCAGCAAGTAGGTAGAGGCACATTTAAATGAATCGACAATGAACCAGAGAATTATCTCTTCAGCACAGCTTTTTGCTTTATTTACAACAGAAGGCCTAACAGGGTCATCAAAGCATATTTCTGAACAACTTTACAAAGACATTGAACAAATACTTAAAAATGTAGACAACATGGTGCTGAATGGGAACGGTAGGAGTACCAAGTTGATAGTTCTTTCTAAGAGCTAGCACAGACTCAATGGGCTAAGTGGCCCCCATCTACACATATTATTTTTGTGTGATTTTAAGATTTTCTGACATAGTGAAAATGCTGCATTTAGTTCTGGTCAGTGCACTGCAGGACTATTATATTGACCATGATAAAGCTGCAGCAAAGATTCAGCAGAGTGTTCCTGGGTTGAGAATGATGCTTGTGGTGCAGTGGGAATGGCCACAAGTCACGAGTGTGGTGCTAGAAAAGCACAACCGGCCAGGCAGCACCTGAAGAGCAGAAGAATCAACATTTCGAACAGAAGCCCTTCATCCTTCATTCCTGATGAAAGACTTATGCCTGAAATGTCGATTCTCTTGCTCCTCAGATGCTGCCTGACCTGCTGTGCTTTTCCAGCACCACACTCTCGACTCTGACCTTCAGCATCTGCAGTCCTCACTTTCTCCAAATGGACACAAGGCCTGAGTTCAAGCACTATTTCCCCCAGAGATGGGTCATAACATCTCTGAACAGGTTGATTAATAGCATCTAAACAGAGTCCAAATTTTCACAGGGATTGTTTCTGAAGAAGAAAGGGTGAAATCTTCACCTAATTCAGGCAATGAGCTGATTAAAAAAAAAATTTTACTTAGTGCAGCCGACAGGACTAAGGGGAAAGTCTTTACATCAGATCCTTACCACTCAGAGTGATATCATAAGGCTCTATCTCACATTAAAGATAATGGAAATCTAGAACTCTGTCCCCAATTGCTGTTGAGGCTGGGCTAAATGGAAAATTCCAAAGATAAAATCTGAACACCTGGGGATATGAAACCAAAGTGGAGTTAAAACACAAATCAGTCACAAAATTCACAAAACTGACTGCCCTGGTTAACTCATCGTCTCCGCCTGCTTCTGCCCCACCAAACTTATCTCCTTATATCTTGTCACTGTCCAGTCCCCCTTGGCCCAGGAACTCCCCACATTCATTTGGGACACCACTCACGCCCTCCATCTCCTCCATGATTTTTGTTTCCCCAACCCCAAAGCCTCATCTTCACCATGGACATTCAGTCCCTGTACACGGTCATTCCCCCATGGTGAAGGCCTCAAAGCCCTCTCTTTCTTCCTCCCTGCCGACCCAGCTAGTATCCCTCCATCGACATACTCATTTCATTGGCTGAACTGGTCCTCACCCTCAACAACTTCTCCTTCGAATCCTCTCACTTCCTTCAGACCAAAGAGGTAGCCATGGGCACCCACATGGGCCCCAGCTATGCCCGCTTCTTCTGAGGATTCGTGGAACAGTCCATCTTCTGCAGTTACACTGGCATCATCCCCCACCTTTTCCTCCACTACATTGATGACTGTATGGCACCACCTTGTACTTCCAGAAGGAGGATGAACAGTTCATCAATTTCACAAACATCTTCCACCCTGACCTCAGGTTCACTTGGATCATCTCCCTCCCCTTCCTGACCTCTCCGAGTCCATCTCCAACAACCAACTCCACAAGGACATCTAATTCAAATCCTCGGATTGCCAGCTACCTGGACTACATCTCCTCCCCTTAACCCCCTCTTCACCCCCCACCACAAACCCTACCCACCCCCCCCCCTGTAAAAAGGCTATCCCTCACTCCAAATTCCTCCACCTCTGCAGTATCTGCTCCCAGGAGGAGCAATTCTACTTCAGGATATCCCAGCTGACCTCCTACTTCAAGGGCCACAATTTCCCCTCCCATGTGATCAACAATTGCCTCCCGTGCATCTACTCCACTTCTTACATGCCTACCCATGAATCCCACCCCTCTAACCGCAACAAGGTAGAAGACCCTTAGTCCTCGTTCCACCTCACTGATCTCCGCATTATCCCTCGCTATTTCCACCACCTAGAGTCTGGTCCCACCACCAGAGGTATAATTCTCACCCCACCCTTATCAGCATTCCATAGAGACAATTCCCTCCATGACTCCTTTGGGAGGTCCACGCACCACAACCCCCTCCCCCCCATCCCACCCCACCAAACCACCCTCCATTCCCGGCACCTTCCCTTGTCGCTGCAAAAGGGCAAAACCTGCACCCACCCCTCCCCCCCCTCACCTCAGTCCAAGGCCCCAAAGAACCCTTCCACATCCAACAGGAATTTTCCTTCACATCCAAACACCTCATCTACTCTATCCATGGCTCTTGATGTGGTCTCTTCCATACTGGGGAGACAGGACGCCAACTCACAGATCGTTTCAGGGAACATCTCTGGGACACAGACACCAAACAACTTCACCACCCTATGGTCAATCACTTCAATTCGTCCTCCTCCTCCGCCAAGGACACGCAAGTCCTGGGTTAGTCCACTGCCAAATCCCAGCCACCTGATGCCGAGAGGTAGATCGCCTCATATTCCACCTTGGGACCTTCCTACCAAATGGCATGAATGTCGACTTCACCTATTTCCTAATCTCTTCTCCCTCCACCTCATCCCAGATCCAACCCTCCAACTCAGTACCACCCTCTTTACCTGTCCTACCTGCCCATCATCCTTCCCACCAGTCTGCTTCATTCACCCCTCTGACTATCACCATCACACCCCCATCTGCATATACTTATCACCTTCCCACCTACTTCAACCCCACCCACACCCTGACCCACCTATTTATCTCTCAGCGCCTTCCCTGCTCCCCCTCATTCCCACCACATTCCTGATGGTGGGCTTATGCCCAAAACATCAATTCTCTGTTCCTCGGATGCTGCCTGACCTACTGTGCTTGTCCAGCAATACACATTTCGATTCTGATCTCTAGCATCTGCAGTCTTCACTTTCTCCCACAAATCAGCCATGGTCCAATTGAATAATGGAACAGGCTTGAGGGACCGAGGGAGGTGAGATTCAAAGATCTTGTGCAAATCGGTTGATGTTAGCAATGACAGGTGAAGATCCATCTTGGTTTGTTTACTTGTCTGTGGTAAACACTTATATCTGCAGACTAGCACAAAGCAGCTCCAAATTTGTCCATTTGTCTCTCCACAACCCTTGCTCAAGATTTCCATGTGCTCCCATCAAGATCCAAGAGGAAAAATATATTAAAACAGATTGGGAGAAAGGGGGCATTTCAGAAACTAGTCAAACAAATTAAATAAGCTGCTCCACCATTCAGAGAAACATAATGGTACCTTTCAGCAGGGCTACTCCAAGGTGAACCCGAGTCCTTACACAGTCATCTGAGATAGTTTGATAAGAGGATGCCGAAGACACAACTTCATTACAATAGACAAGTGATTGATTCCAGCCTCATTAATAAAAGGATGATGTCCCATTGGGTGAATGGCACCAGGTAGCACAAGGAGTGCAGAACAGTCCACGAGGCACTCGGCCTAACTCATTACACAGCTATGAAACAACAGCTTAATCTACTTTGTAGTAATCAGTTGCATCTTTGAAATTATTCACAATATTAAGAAATAGGCTCTAGTTAAAGATTATTCAGATAACCATAGACATAGCTTTCAACATAATTATAGATACACATATATAACCAAACAATAATAGAAGCATTAGGGAAAAAACATTGAAACATAGATGTGAAAAGTTAGTCTTGGGAAATATTTTCCATATCCCTAAGAAGATGCCTGGCACAAAATAGATTGTTTACAGCTCATTAGTTAAAAAGTGCCAACAGTAGAAGTAACTGCATATATACTTTATACTTTATAACTAACTTTATAACAGAAATGAATATCAGGGCATCGGTTTGCTGACTGAGCCGGTGGGTTTGTGCTCAGACGTTTCGTCACTGTGCTGGTAACATCATCAGTGAGCCTCCGGTAAAGCTTTGGTGTCCTGTCCTGTTTCCTACTTGTGTGGCGTGGCCTGTTGAAGTGGTTGGGATCAATTCGGGATCTGTTTCTGAGAGGTTAGTCAATGGAGTTTGAATCTATATGTTTGCTAATGGAGTTCCGGCTTGTATGCCAGGCCTCTAGGAATTCCCCCGCATGCTTTTGGTTGGCCTTTCCCAGGATGGATACATTGTCCCAGGTGAGCTAGTGTCCCTGTTGTTTGTGTATATGGATACTAGTGATAGCTGGTCAGGTGGTTTGGTGGCTAATTGTGCTGATGTTTCCTGGTGGCTAGTTTCTTGCCCATTTGTCCAATATAATGTTTGTTGCAGATCTTATGGGGTATTTTATAAATTATGATGGTTCTGCTGGGGATGTGTACGGGGTTCTTTAAGTTCATCAGTAGTTAGTTTTAATTAGTAGTATGTTGGTTATTACAAATGTTATAGCAGTTAATTGAAACCACCCATCTTTTGTATTTTTTAATGTATATAGTTAGGTCAGTGGAAAATATAAGAGCAATAACAGAATTTGAGAGAGATAGCACATGGAATACAATAAATAACAGATTACAAGCAGCCCGTACGGATAAGCAAGTCTGGGACAGATCTGAAGGAGTATACCCAGTAACTCTGGAATATGAATGAATCAGATGCATAGAAAGATCCCAAGGCCTGGAGATTACAATTTCGATTAAACACCATGCGATCATGGGAACTTGGGGCTGCCCATCATTGATTACGTGTTTCACAGGATTGGGTATACAGAATAAGGGGACGGACACAGTGACCACGATCTATGTGATTATTATAACACAAAATGTATAAAAATGCTGTATTTGACTGTAACAATCAGAGTGTGTCATTGATCTCTCTTCCGATCTGAACCACAGATTAAGGGAGTGACTGGGTTCTCACATTGAGGCCAGATTTGGGGAAGGTCTTTGACCCTCTCCCTGCATTAACCAGCTGTTGCTTGAATAAGAATAAAGTCTGCCACTTGCCTGAATCCCGCCACCTCCTGAACCTTTGTCCTCGGTCAGGGGTTATGCTCCTACACCTGGTCAGGCTTCATTGCACTGGTGCCTATTGATAGGAGTTTGGACAGAGACAGCAGAGGCACTAATACATGTATCTATTCAGAAAACATGCCGACCAGGTATCCCAAAGTTAAATAATCCCATTTGGTCCATATCCCGCTAAACCTTTCCTATTCATGTCCTTGTCCAAATGTTGTTTAAATGTTGTAACTGTACCTACCTCTATCACTTCCTGTCACTGCATATTCCATACACACACCATCCTCTGTATGAAAACATTACCCCTCAGGTTCCCTTTACATCTTTCCCCTCTCAACTTAAACCTATGTCCCTGAGTTTTGGACTCCTCTATTCTTGGCTATTCACCCTATCCATGCCCCTCTTGATTTTATGAAACTCGATAAACATCCGACACTCCAGCAAAAAAAATCTGAGTCTATCCAGCGTCTCCCTATAGCTCCTACCCTCTACTCTCACTATGACTCCATGACTCGATAAAATGGTATAGTGCCAGAGGACTAGATCACAGCTAATATGGTTTATATGTATACACATATGGGGCAAAGAATAAGCCAAGAAACAAGTGATTTAACCAAATAGTCAGAAAAAGAAGGAAACAACAACTAATAATTTCATGCACGTTTATCAGAAAAAATATTCCAAATTTCTTCTATGGAGCATGAAAACTAAATTTAACATCAGGTTTTGTAAATATTATCCCTTTATTCTGGGAACTTCATCTCATAACAATAATAAGTATCCTAACTGTTCACATCAATCACATTTATTAAATTCTGCTTTCTGAAGTGCATTAATTTACACTTTGATTATGGTGTTGGGAACTGTGACTGCCAATTCCATCTCTCAATCAGCACTCACAATATCACATCATAAATTCTTAGGTGTAGTGTATTAAATATTTTGAACATATTTGAATATTCTGTATTTGAATATCCTCCAGACCTTCCTGTTGGCTGTCAGCCACCAATTGTTCAACAATAATATTGATATCGTGAATGGTTGAGCCAATCAGATTTGAGTCAATGGTTCCATGCTCCTCACAGCTAATGATATATATTGGAAGCAGCAATCAAAACCCCATCACATCCGCTATCTGGGAAAGAGAGAGGTAGCAATGAGAGCAGGAAATTCCTACCTTTGTCCTCAGGTATTGATGTTAATGTTGAATCTTTTTCATTTTTCAGATTTGAGGAGAACTTCACCTTTGACATGAAGCTGATTGGAGTTTTGCTGCTGAGTGCATTGCTCATCAGTCATCTGGCAGGTAAATGGATTCTTTTGTCTCTAAAAGTCTACCTTTGCAAAAAAAAAGCAAGATTTAAATTGTCATGCGGAAAATGTTCCCACAGAAGCTTGGAATTTGGGGCAGTCAGACTGAACGGATGAGTCCACCTGCAGCAAGTCTCTGTTACCTGAGACCCTGCAGCTCACAGTCACTGTCCTGAAGTGTGATTCAGACACACTCCAACACAAGAGAGGGAGAGGGATACTTGCACAGATTTCTCTCGTTCTGATGGTAAAATACATTGTAGGAAGAACACTGTGAGAAGGTGGAGAACGAGGCCTCATAAATACTGATTGGGGCCAAGTGACAAGTGTTTAGAGAACTGGCCAGGGTCTTGCAATTCCGAATGGGGATGGGAATGAATGAAGTGGCAGAAAACAGGTGATAAGGTGAACAATGTGATGGTCTGAAGGTGAGAAGATAGGTTGATGGGGAACTCTCTAACGTGAAGGAACAGAAGGAATTCGGGAAGTGTGGGAAATGGGACATTTGAAAGGACAGCCAACCACTGTGGAGTGAGCTCTCATTTTGGGAAGAAACAGGAGAGATATCAGAAACACTGGTATTGACCGTGGCATCATCAGAACAGGACAGACAGAAACCGAATGGAACAGACTCCGTACAGAATGTGACATAGGAATAAGTGTAATGATGGCATCAGTGGGAGCTGGGGCATTTATCCAGTTCTGCCATTGACAGTGTCACCTCAGAAACAGAAATGTTGAGGAAGGGGAGAGCCTGAGATTAACCATGAGGGCAAATGAAGGGTGACAATTTGGAGTAAAAAAAATTGATGTTATTTTAGATGGATTTATAAAATATAAGCACATCACCAACAAATCAATTAAGGAATTCATGCAAAATGACCTCCTCCAGAGCGTTGAGAATGTGGAACTTGCGATTATACGGTGTGCTAGAAACAGACTCTACAGTCCCCATTGAGGGGAAAGTAGACAAGCAGAAGGGAATGAAGTTAATTGGTGGCATTGTCCGAGGAAGTGACCAGAAAGGAAGGGGACTCCTGTGGGAAATAAACACTGTCTTTGACTAACTGGATGAAACAGCATCTTTCTGTACAATACTTTCTCTTTGTTTCCAAATAAATAAACAGAGTGAGAATGAAGAAGGTTATTGCAGTCAGGTGGAAAGTCTCACTCTGAGGCAGGCCCCATCGACCATGTGCTCACCAGTTTCGAGCCTCATGAAGGGGCAATGAATTGTTAATAATGTGATTATTGCAGCTTGTTTTAATCTGCAGCTGATCAACTGGCACTGAATTCAACACGTATGGATCAGAACCTTGAGAAACGTAGTCTCAAGGGCAAAGGGGATTGTCCTGGTGGTTTCGTTTATTTTGGTTATTGCTACAAGTTTGTTCCTATTGAAAAGACTTGGATAGAGGCTGAGGTAAGTCCTTGGAATCTCCATTGTAAGTTATTGGGTTGTGTTCCTCAGTGTTTCTGAAATGACTGAACACAGAATGAAAGAAGCTTCTTGTATATTCCTGGATGTTTCTGAAGCCGTGCATACATTATCTGGGTAACGTGAACTCCATAATATCCCAAAGCAAATGATGAGGGTAATGAGCTGTGACATGAATCTGCCAGACATGGAGGATTCCTTATTCATCTAAGAACAACAGCTAGTCTTGATTTGTTCATTTATTGAATTGGCGACATACTCCAAAAATTAGGGTCACACCATTCAGGAGAGAGTTTAGAAAGCACTTTGACACATAAAGGGTGCGTGATATTTAAAACTCTGTTCTACAAACAGCAGTGAATGCTAGATCTGTTATTACTTATAAATTTGAGACTGTTTTTTTTTTGTTAAGCAAGGGTTTTAAGGAAAAGGAGCATAAGGTAGGTTTTGGAGTTGTTTCCAGATTAGCAATGATGTAATTGAATGGCAGAACAGGCTCAAGGGGCATAATGGCTTACCCCTGTTCCTATGACCTTTGTTTGTATGTGAGCATTTCCAGCTAGGTCAGCAATTACAGCCCAGCTCTATTGGCCCTGAGAACACGGGAATGAGCTGCCGACTTGACATTCTGCAGTTCTTGCAGTTTCGGTGCACCTTATAATGCTGTAGTGAAGAAAATTCCAGGATGTGATCAAGCAACAGTGAAGAAAAAAGAGATTACAGACACAAGACAAGATGTTGTGTGGTTTGGTGTTGTTGCGATATAACTACTATCATTCTTGTTCTAGATGGAAGAGATCACAGGTTTGGAAGGGGTTGTCTCTGTAGCCTTGCTGAGTTGTCGCATCCCATCCCTTGGATGGTATACACTCTGCATTAGTGACGGAGGGAGTGAATGTTCAAGGTACCTACTGGGTGTGCCAATCAAGTGAGCTTCTTTCTCCCGAATACTTTCAAACTACTTGAGCTTTGTTGGTGCTGTACTCATCTGGGGAGCTGGAGAGTACACCCTCCCACTCCTCACTTCTACTTTGCATGTGGTGGACTGGCTTTGGGGAGTCAGGAAGTCAGTTAATCACAGCAGAATTCCAGAGCTCTGCCTTGTAGCAATAGGTATTTATTTATTTATTTATTTATATGCTGCTCCAGTTCAGTTTCTGACAAATGGTAATGTGATGTTAATGATGGTTCAGTGATGGTAATCTCATTGAATATCAAAGGGAGATATTCAGATTCATTCTTTCTGAAGGTGGCTATTGTCTGTTTTAACTGGGCTGAGCTTCTCTGGATTGGAAGAGACTGAAATCATCATGAGTCCCTGATCCTAATCACCATTCGGGGAAATTCCTACAAAATGAATGGTGTGGGAATTTTGTGGGGCCAGTATTGGAATTCTGATCTTCAGATCATAGAAAACAAGATTCATTTTGAAGATCTGTTCCCAGCCCATTGAAAGTCTCCTGTTGCCCCTCCAGTTCTCTATCCATCTAGCTAGTACACCCTGGACCACATGCAACTTCACTTTCTCCATCAGTCTACCATGGGGAACCTTACCAAATGCCTGACGAAAGTCCATGTATATGACATCTACAGCCCTTCCCTCACCAATTAACTTTGTCACTTGCTCAAAGAATTCTATTAAGTTAGTAAAATATGACATTCCCTGCACAAAACCATGCTGTCGATCACTGATAAGCCTATTTTCTTCCAAATGTAAGTAGATCCTATTCCTCAGTATCTTCTCCAGCAGCTTCCCTACCACTCACCAGTCTGGAATCGCCTGGATTATCCCTGATACCCTTCTTAAACTAGGGGACAACATTAACAATTCTCCAGTCCACTGGGACCTCACCCTTGTTCAAGGATGTTGCAGAGATATCTGTTAAAGCCCCAGTTATTACCTCTCTTGCTTCCCTCAGCAACCAGGGATAGACCCATCCGGACCTGGGGACTTGCTCACCTTAATACCTTTTAGAATACCCAGCACTTACTCCCTCCTTATGACGACTTGACCTAGAGTAATCAAACATCTATCCTTAACCTCAACATCCGTCATGTCCCTCTCCTCAATGAATACGGTTGCAAAGTACTCATTAAGAATCTCACCCATTTTCTCTGACTTCACGCATAACTTTTCTCCTTTGTCCTTGAGTGGGCCAACCCTCTGTTTCATTACCTTCTTGCTCTTTAACCCTTTTTGCTGAAGATATTTCATGACCTCTTTTAGCCCTCGTAATTCCTTGTTTCAGATTGGTCCTACTTACCCAATATTCTTCCAAAGCTTCATCTGTTTTCAGTCACCTAGACCTTATGTAGGCTTCCTTTTTCCTCTTAGCTAGTCTCACAATTTCACCTATCACCCATTTTTCCCTAATCTTGCCATTTCTATCCCCCATTTTCACAGGGACATGTCTGTCCTGCACTCTAATTAACTTGAGGAGGTCCAGAAAGGATTTACAAGGATGTTGCTAGGACTGGAGGGTTTGAGTTAGAAGGAGATAACATGCTGTGGCTTTTATCCCTGGAACGTCATATGCTGAGGGGTAACTTTATAGACGTTTATCAAATCATGAGGGGCATGGATAGAGTGAATTCCTAAGCTTTTTTCCCTCGGGTACAGGAGTCCAAAACTAGAGGGTATAGGATAAATATGAGAGGGAAAACATTTAAAAAGGACTTGTAGGGCAACATTTTCACACAGAGGATGGTGCATGTGTGGAACAAGCTGCCAAAGGAAATGGTGGAGGCGTGTACAATCACACGATTTAACAGGCATTTGGATGGGTATATGAATAGGAAAGGTTTACAGGAAAAGGACCAATGGCTGACAAATGGGACTCAGTCAGATGGGGATGTCTGGTCGGCATAGACGGGTTGAACTGAAGGCCCTGTTCCTGTGCTGTATGACTCTGTGACAAGTGGGTAAGGTGGTAAAGAAGGGTTATAGTCTGCTTACCTTCATCTGTGGGGGTACTGGGGATAAAACTGGGCAAGTCACTTTGCAGCTGAATAAAACTTCAGTTAGGCCACATTTGGACTATTGTGTGCAGTTCTGGTGGCCACACGATAGGAAGGATGTGGAGGCTTTGGAAAGAGTGCAGAAGACGTTTATCAGGATGTTGCTGCATTGGAATGTATTAGCTGTAAGGAGAGATAAGACAAACTTGGATTGTTTTCAGTCGACCCCTGTACTCATCTCCCACCAAGGCTCATACTCTCACTGTACATCACCTAGCATCTCCCTCAATTGCTGTCACCCACCCCATCCCCTGACACCACTAGCCCTGCAAACCCTCAGTGCTACCAACTCACTCGCTCAGGGAACCTCTGCACCTGCACCAAAAGTAGCAGCTGTGTCACTCACTTTCATCTCCCACAATTCCTGATGCTCTCTCATTACAGACAGCAACAGCTCACAATATGGCAGGGAGAATGAGGACGGCTGGTGGGATGCTCAATATCCAGCTCCTGAGCATCCTGACTCTGACCGCCCTGAGCAGCTAATTGGCCATGTCCCAGCCCCTGGGCTGGTATTAGAGGCTGCCCTTGCCTTACCGTGCTGGGACCCCCTGAGTGAAGGCTGTCTCCTTTGACCTGACTGAGAACTGATGACAACCCGGACAAGCTTCCCAGCTTTGAGTCTGTATTAAACAGTGGGACTGTGAGCCTGGGATCTCTGCGTATCTCTTGCTCAATGCCAAGGTGCAGCATTGAAAGGCAGAAGCACCATGTTAGGGGATTTAGACACTGGCACATGTCAGATGTCTGTACCTGTGGACATGGGGCAAATGTGGCAGTGTCCATGGAGTGTACCAAAAGATATTGAGCCTGGTTCCCAATGTGAAGGTCCTAATGGAGCAAGGCGTGCGTTGAAGTCACCAGGTACTCACTGTCCATGTTCTGAATTTTCAGTATCGTGTTTGCTCCTGGCAGGTAGTAGGATGGGAAGCTGTATATTAATGAGGCAAGGTGTGCAGTTAACAAATATTATTCCACCTCAATAAGCAATTTACCACAACCTAGTGAGAATCTCCCCTTATTGCCCAGAACAGAGAGTTGTTCCTGATATCGAGATAGGTCTTGCTGGACCTCTCACATGTTTCTGCCACATTTCTCACCATATCCCATGTGGGTCAGGCCCTGAAAAGATTCTGCCCTTCTCCATTATCCATTGTTTGTACATTTGAGCTTGAAACAGAATCACTCATTGTGTAACTTTACAATCCCCGCAGCAACAACCTGTTAAATTCCTAAGAACCTATCACTGAGTCACATGATCTCCAGAGAATGCGATCCAAAGTTGACAAGCATCGATGTGCTGTGGTCTGTCATTGTGAGAAATGTGTTGCTGTCAATGTGGTCACTGCACAGTGACATGGACTGCAGTGACTGTCCACATCTGGATTGACAGCTGTGTGTGGATAAAACTTGGGGAGAACAGGAAACACAATGTCACAGACAGAGAGTTCGAGCACAAGCCCAGCCCAATATCAGCTTTACACAGAAGCTGCTGACATATCTATCTGATGGATTGAAGCCACAATGAGATTGGTCCCAAATCCTCAGCCTCAGTGTGGCACCATTCACTGAAGTTTGGAGTCAGCCCATATCAGGTCCTTGTAGACATGCAACAGAAGGTTATAGTTTCAGTGTCAATATTCTGCAAAACAAGAGTTTCTACTTTGAACCTTGTTAATTGTTTTGGTGCAATAGCTTTTGTAAAAATGTTAACAAGTGACATATTGTCTTTGTAATTTACTCCCAAGCTGCATTGCCAAGACCTGGCTCCAGGCGGCCATCTTGCTTCCCTGCACTGGATGGAGCAGTATAACGTTCTTGCAGAAATGATACATAACTCCCAAAATAACTATGTCCCAGCTTGGATCGGTTTGAGTGACATCCACAAGGTAATGTTGCTTCCGTATTGCGTCACATTATTGAGGTGAGAAAGTTACATATTTTTATATGATCTGATTTTACTTCCACAGGAGGGGACTTTCCTATGGAGTGATGGATCTGCATCTGATTTTATGTTTTGGGCTAAAGGAGAACCCAATGATAGTGGTGGAAGAGAGGAATGTGTGCAGATTTTGTTCAGTAAGTCAATGCATTCTAGTGTGATAGAAAGTGTGGCTTCAGGAAATTATTTCCTGGCAATTAATTTTATTGAATTTGATTTTGACAGGACTCCTTGGCAGGTGTCTTGTGGGTAAAACTATTAAAAGAAGCAATGGGTCCAGATATCTGGGAACGAGCATCCAGCCTCTGGGAGTAACATTAAAGTTTTCTCCTTCTGCTCAACTGTCTGTCTCTGTGGGTTCCACAGTGACATGGTTATACCAACACCAGCCTTGGAACTGGTGCATATTTAATGAGCTGATTCTGACACATACCAGGCTGCAGCCGTGCTCCCAGTGAGCAGTACACAACATTCTGAGGAACTGTATCAACCATCCCAGATCCAGCCCTCACTTTACTAATGCACCAAACAACTCTCCCCCTCTCCACAGGATTTGACTTCCTGATTTAAAATATATAATCCAGACAGATTATTCTAAACTGAAATCCCATGGACTATGCCAATTATATGAAGTCTGTGCCGTGGGGAAGGAGATTATTTAACCCTGTGGAGACTCTGTGCTATCCACATACAAAACAGATTCTAAATCCAGACCAGAGTAAACTCAGGAAATCATACAGGTTCTTTCCAAACCACATACCTTGTCAGCTTTTATTCCTACTTATCCAGGTCTGTCTGGTTTACGCTGGATATTAACAACGTGATGGACCAAATTATCCTTTATTGAAGCAAGGGAGATAATAATAGCAGCAAAACTAGGATTACTACACAAGCTTATTGTTGCACTGAGCCGGATACAAGTGACTCGGATAACATGGACCTGTCCAAGGATCAGACTGTATCATGTGGTCAGCCTGCTCCATCTCAGCCTGCTCCATCTCAGCCTGCTCCATCTCAGCCTGCTCCAGCCGGTGATCAGACAACTCCTGTTCCTGAGAGAGCTCGCTATCGCCCTGGGGCTCATTCCCTTATACTCCATTTCCTTGTCAGCAGCCAGTGAGATCAAACCTTGACACTGTCCTGTCTTTAGTGATTGGTCAGTTTGACCATGGGTAAACATCACAACAGTGTCATCTAACACAGTCTGTTCATCATCCACTCAGTAAGATAATTGCTTGTTTTCTCTGGAAAGAGGCTTATTTCCCAGCTTTAATGAACCTTGACCTCACGCCAGTCTGTTCAGGCTGTTTTGGGAAGCTATTTCCTTGCAGTGGTTTTGTTGTTTAATCAACTGCACAGCATTTTGACAGCATAGCCCTGTGTCTTATTGACAAACGATCCTCACAATTATAGTTCCCTGTGAGATAACCTCACAGAGGCTGGTATCCTGTCACCAAATCACTCATTATTTACAGGTGGAGAGACCTTGACACTGTTCCAGCGCCCTCAGAGGCAGCAGGATGTCTGACATTCCTGTTCTTACTTGTCAACCAGGGCTCCCTAGTTGATCCAGAAAACAGGCCCAATCAGTGAACTCTTATTCTATGAGGTCCATCTGGCTGGCCTCATTACAATCACAACACACTGTGTCTGTTTTAAGTCAGAATTTCAGTCAGGTACAGTGACAATCCTAACAATATTTTATAAAAACATTCACCCTTCAGAGAATAGTGGAACCATCATCTTTCAATAAAGAAGCTTCAAATTTCTTTTCTCATTGTGGCTGATACAGCAAATTTAAAGGTACAACCTCTATCCTGAATAATACAACAGGGGAAAAGGACAAGATTATTGATGCTCTCAAAACAGAGAATAAACCAATGACATAAATAGTTGTCCAGTTTACTGTACACATCTTCCTTTCTTCCAGAGAAAACACATTGGAATGATCTGTCTTGCAATTCAAAATTGTGTTTCCTTTGCTCCTACAAACTGCCGCCTCCCTCCTGCAAGTGAAAGAATCTATCGATGCTCCATGGATCCTGTCTGGGAGTGGATGTAGTGCCTCAATCTGCTTGTAGTTGCGATCACAGCCAATGATGACTGTACTGACTTAGTTTCTCAGCCAAGAATAAAAATTGCATCATGAGTTGTGTGTTTGTTACTGTGAGTCTAGTTTATAGCAGCCTTCCTGTCCCACTGATGCTTCCTACCCATCTGTTCTTTCAATCCTATACTGGGGAGGAGACAGCAGATCAGGGACATGGATAATTTTATAATCCATTTCCACAATGTGGGTACTACTGCAGGGTCCAATTCTATTCCTCTTTGGGAAGGTGCTGGCTGTGAGCTTCCTTCTTGAATTAGTGCAGTACGACTGGAACAGGTACACCCCGTCTTGACAGGGAGGGTGTTCTAGGATTTAGATACAGTGACAGTGAAGGAATAACATTCATTCCAGGTCAGGATGGAGTGTACCTTGGAGGGGGAACTGCAGTTTGTGGTGTTCTAATGCCCTTACAGGTCTGGTTCATACAGCTCACTGATTAGGAAAGTGTAGTCAAAGGAGCTGTGGCCAGTAGCTGAAGGCCATCTTGTAGATGGTACACACTGTTACCAGGGGGTGCTGTTGGTGGAGAAAGTGCCAAGCAAGCAGCGTGTCTTGTCCTGGGTGATGTTGAGATGATTGCCTTCACTAACCACAACCATTTCCCTTGGAGTCAGGGAGAGCAGTGGAGAGCATTCCCATTGACTTCAGTGTAGCTGCAGCAATATGGACCCACACTGAATCTCGAATCCCTACAGTATGAAAGCAGGCCTTTCAGCCTATCGAGTCCACACTGACCCTTTGAATAACAGACCACTACCCTGGAACAGGGCTGGAATGAGGGGCTGGTACTTCTGCCATCGTCAGGTGGAAATACATATTTTTATATGGTTAAAAATCACACAACACCAGGTTATAGTCCAACAGGTTTAATTGGAACACACTAGCTTTCGGAGCGACACAATCACCTGATGAAGGAGCGTTGCTCCGAAAGCTAGTGTGCTTCCAATTAAACCGGTTGGACTATAACCTGGTGTTGTGTGATTTTTAACTTTATACACCCCAGTCCAACACCGGCATCTCCGAATCATATTTTTATATGATTTAAAAGAACATCACTTTAACATCAAGCATATGATGCATGTTGCTTATCTAATATACAAACCAATAAGCTTTTGATTTTCAAAATTCAACTTTAACAACATGGAGAATGTGCACCATCATCTCTCCAGGTCTGGCATTAACCCTGACACTGAGTGTGAGTCAGTGGGCTTTAAGAATTCCAGAATTAAATACTCAGGTCCGATCACAGTTAGACTTCAACATTGTGAATTTTAATGGAACTTTATGTCATTACATGAGCTAAATTTGGCAAGCCTTGAATAATTATAGAGTCATAGAGAGGAATAGCACGGAAACAGACCCTTCGGTCTAATTCGTCCATGCCGACCAGATATCCCAACCCAATCTAGTTCCACCTGCCAGCACCCGGCCCATATCCCTCCAAACTCTTCCTATTCATATACCCATCCAGATGCTTTTTAAGTGTTGCAATAGTACTTGCCTTCACCACTTCTTCTGGTAGCTCATTCTATACACGTACCACCCACTGAGTGAAAAAGTTGCCCTTAGGTCTCTTTCATATCTTTTCCCTCTCACCCTAAACCTATGCCCTCTAGTTCTGGACTCCCCCAACCCAGGGAAAGACCTTGTCTATTTACCCTATCCATGCCCATCATGATTTTATAAACCTCTATAAGGTTACCCCTCAGCCTCCGATGCTCCAGGGAAAACAGACCCAGCCTATTCAACTTCTCCCTATAGCTCAAATCCTCCAACCCTGGCAATATCCTTGTAAATCTTTTCTGAAAACTTTCAAGTTTCACAACATCTTTTGGAAGGAGACCAGAATTGCACGCAATATTCTAAAAGAGGCCTAACCAATGTCCTGTAGAGCCGCAATATGACCTCCCAACTCCTGTACTCAATACTCTGACCAATAAAGAAAAGCATATCAAACATCTTCTTCACTATCCTATCTACCTGCGACGCCACTTTCAAGGAGCTATGAACCTGCACTCCAAGGTCTCTTTGTTTAGCAACACTCCCTAAGACCTTACCATTAAGTATATAAGTCCTGCTAAGATTTGCTTTCCCAAGATGCAGCATCTCACATTAATCTAAATTAAACTCCATCTGCCACTTCTCAGCCCACTGGCCCATCCGATCAAGATCCCGTTGTAATCTGAGGTAACCTTCTTTTCTGTCCACTCCGCCTCCAATTTTGATGTCATCTGCAAACTTGCTGACTATGCCTCTTATGCTCACATCCTAATCCTTTACGTAAATAATGAAAAGTAGTGGACCCAGCACCGATCCTTGTGGCACTCCACTGGTCACAAGCCTCCAGTCTGAAAAACAACCCTCCATCACGTTCAAACAGCACAATTTATATATTTTGGATTTGTCAGCAAGACAAGGACATTGAGCAAATTATTAAAATCAGATTTTGTTAAATATAGTTAAATAAGACATTCATCCAAAAACCAAAAATATTTTCAGTCACAACTACAAGACACTGACGTTATAATTGTACGAAATACAAAATTGGCTTCAAACTGAACCCAGACCCTGTCATATGGTCAACTTATTTCCTCAAAGTGAAACACCTCTGACCAGGACCAGGGCCAGAGTCAGAAATCACAGGGACCAGCGCTGACCCAACACCCCAACACCCTGCCCCACCCCCACACCCTGCCCCAGCCCCACACCCTGCCCCCGACCCACACATCCTGACCCCCACACCCTGACCTGACCCCCACACCTTGCCCCCGACCTCCACACCCTGCCCCCCACCCACACACCCTGCCCCCGACCCACACACCCTGCCCCCGACCTCCACACTTTGCCCCCGACCCACACACCCTGCCCCCGACCCACACATCCTGACCCCCACACCCTGACCCGACCCCCACACCTTGCCCCCGACCTCCACACCCTGCCCCCCACCCACACACCCTGCCCCCGACCCACACACCCTGCCCCCGACCTCCACACTCTGCCCCCGACCCACACACCCTGCCCCCGACTCACACATCCTGACCCCTACACCCTGACCCGACCCCCACACCTTGCCCCCCACCCACACACCCTGCCCTCGACCCACACACCCTGCCCTCGACCTTTTCCAGCAACACATTTTCAGCTCTGATCTCCAGCATCTGCAGTCCTCACTTTCTCCTTGAAGATTTTAACCGACTGCGAATCCTCTTGCAAGGATGCCTTCCATGAAGAAACTCTCTTCCTCCCTCTACAAGGATTTCAGTGAGTCCCTCTCTCACTGTACTCCCCAGGTCATCTCCTCTGCACAGAAGCTCTTCAGCCACGTTCTCAACCGAAAAGACCACTCCCTCCACCTATTGCATCTCCAAGCCCCTCCTCCAAGTCCCTCCTCCATACCTTTTATCTTAGCCTGCTGGACACACTTTCCTCATTCCTGAAGAAGGCCTTATGCCCGAAACGTCGATTCTCCTGTTCCTTGGATGCTGCCTGACCTGCTGCGCTTTTCCAGCAACACATTTTCAGCCCCGACGTCCACACCCTGCCACCGACCCACACACCCTGCCACCGACCCACACACCCTGACCCTCACACCCTGCCCCCGACCTCCACACCTTGCACCTGACATCCACATCCTGCCCCCAACTCACACACCCTACCCCCACCCCACACCCTGCCCCGACCTCCACACCCTGCCCCCTGCCCCCACACCCTGCCCCCGACACCCACACCCTGCCCAAAGCACCACACACTGCCCCCGGTCCCCACACCACGCACCTGACCCCCACACCCTGCTCCTGACTCCTACACCCTGCACCTGACCCCCACACCCTGCCCCGACCCCCACATCCTGCCCCAACCCCCACACCCTGCCCCACCCCCACACCCTGCCCCTGACACCCACACCCTGCCCCAACCCTCACACCCTGCCCTGAACCCCACACACATTGCCCCCAACCCCACACCCTGTTCTAAAAACAGACAGTGCAAGATAGCAGACGACGACATATCCCTCCCAGATCGTCTCAACGCCTTCGGTGCTTGCTTTGAGCAGAATTTTGGTGGAGAGGTAACACCTATTCTGACAAGTCCTGATGAACCTATCCCAACAGTCACTGAACCAGAGGTCAGATCAGCTTTCCTTCATGTGAATCCAAGGAAAGCGATGGACCAGATGGAGTACCAGGCCGTACACTCAGAGCATGCGCAGATCAACTGGCAGAGGTCTTCTAGGACATCTTCAACCTCTCCCTGCAGCAAGCCACTGTCCCTGCCTGTTTCAACAGGGCCAACATCATCCCTGTGGCGAAGAAGGCTCATGCAGCATGTCTCAATGACTACTGCCCAATGGCCCTAACTTCAGTGGTTGTGAAGTGCTTTGAAAGGCTGGTCATGGCATTAATCAACGCCAGCCTCCCCACTACCGTTGACCCACTCCGATTTGCCTATTGGAACAAGAGATCCACGTCAGATGCCATATCACTTGCCCTTCATTTCACCCTAGAACATAGAGTCATAGAGTCATGGAGATGTATAGCATGGATACAGACCCTTCGGTCCAACCCGTCCATGCCGACCAAATATTCCAACCCAATCTAGTCCCACCTGCCAGCACCCGGCCCATTGACACTAAGAACAGCCTCGTAAGAATCCTACTCATTGACTATAGTTCAATGTTTACCACTATTATCCCCTTGAGACTGATTAGTAAACTTAGTGATCGCCTATTAAGCCCCACTCTCTGCAACTACATCCTCAATTTCCTGCCCACAGGCCATAATCAGTGAAGATTGGGGACAATATTTCATCCTCACTAACATTCAACACTGGAGCCCCCCTGGGATGCGTACTCAGCCCCCTACTGTACTCACTGTATACCCATGACTGCATCACCAAATACCAGAATAATGCCATTTACAAGTTCGCTGATGATGCCACCATAGTTGGTCAAATCTCAGATGACGATGAAACAGACAACAGACAGGAGGTGGATGACCTGGAAAAATGGCACACTGAGAACAACCTAGCTCTCAATGCCGGCAAAACCAAGGAACTGATTATTGACTTTCAGCGGGATGTTACTCATGTCCTCCCTACACATTAACAGCACAGAGGTGGAACGAGTGGAGAGTATCAAGTTCCTGGGAGTGGTCATTCACAACAAGCTTTCTTGGACTCTTCATGTGGACACACTGGTTACAAAGACCCAACAACATCTCTTCTTCCTCAGGCAGCTGAGGAAATTTGGCATGATGGCGAATACCCTTGCCAACTTTCATAGGTGCACCATTGAGAGCATTCTGTCTGGATGTATCACGACCTGGTATGGCAATTGTGCCATTCATGATCGGAGACAGTTACAGAAAGTGGTGAACTCGAGCCAGACAATCACAAAGGCCAACCTCCCATCTATCGAATCCACCTACCAGGCCCACTGTCAAGAAAAGGCTGCCAGCATTCTCAAAGATCCAACCCACCCTGGCAATGTTTTTCTACAACCTCTACCATCAGGGAAACCTGAACACACGCAACAGCCTGTTTCGCAATAGTTTCTACCCGACTGTTGTTAGAATACTGAATGGACTCACAAACTCTTAACATTCGCCTGTACCTGTGTTTTTGTTTTTGTCACTGTTTACCTATTATTTACCATCTATACCATGTAACTCTATGATCTGCCTGTACTGGTCACAAGATAAAGCCTTTTCACTATCCCTCGGTACACATGACAATATATTCAATTCAATTCAATTCACAAGCGGAGATGAAAGAATACAAGATGATTAGGGGTTTAGATAGGGTTGACCGTGAGAACCTTTTTCCACGTATGGAGTCAGCTATTACGAGGGGGCATAGCTTTAAATTAAGGGGTGGTAGGTATAGGACAGATGTTAGGGGTAGGTTCTTTACTCAGCGAGTCGTGAGTTCATGGAATGCCCTGCCAGTAGCAGTGGTGGACTCTCCCTCTTTATGGGCATTTAAGCGGGCATTGGATAGGCATATGGAGGATAGTGGGCTAGTGTAGGTTAGTTGGGCTTGGATCAGCGCAACATCGAGGGCCAAAGGGCCTGTACTGCGTTGTATTCTTCTATGTTCTATGTTCTAATAGGCAGATAAATAATAGTAGAAAATTTCAAGTGCAGTCAAAGTGTTGTGACCTTTGTAAGGCGAACTTCTGAAAGTGAAATTCAGTGGTCCATGCAAAGCAGTTATTAGTAAAGTGACTTATTTGACACATATTCCGGATCACAGGAAGACCAATTGGTTCTTCACGTGAATATTCTGAAAAGACATAATCACTGGAAAGAGGATCAGGAAGAATAAGTCTCAGTGAATCAGATGGTAAGAGCAGTTCAAGATGACATGGATACAAGAGTGAACTGCAAGGACAGACTGAACCTCTAACCATTGATGAGCTAACTCAGACATATTGGGACAGCTAGACACTGTATTCTCACAAACAAGGACAACAGGATGAGCTTATACAATGACTGAGCAAGTGGAAGGCAATCTGTAGAGCTACAGCATGATGCACTATGTTAGTGAGATTCGTTCATGGGCTGTTGGCATTACTGAGTGGCCCAGTGTTCACTGCGCATTGCTAATTGCCACTTGAACAGAGTGGCTGGCCAGGCCATTTGAGAGTGCAGTTAAGAGCTAAACACATTGCTGTTGCCTCATCCCCCAGCTACATTCCAGAGGCTTATGAATCAAGTCATGGCTGAGGTTTGTAACTATCTAGTTTATTTAGATGATTTTTTTATAACCAATGGGAAAACATATTGGACGAGTCAAGGAGTTTTTAAGCAAATACAGTTGGCTGGCATCATAATAAATTTAACCAAAAATGAAATTGGAAAAGGGAGAGTGATTTGCAAAACTGAAGACTCTAATAGGATTTCCTGTCCCTAAAACTAATTCAAAAATCATGAGTTTTTTCAGGAAAGTATAGGTTTTTACAGGAATTGTTGTAGGTTTCGGGATTTGGATGTTTCGGTAAGAACATAGATAATGGTAAAAGAGGGGGAGGTGTAGTATTGTTAGTCAAAGACAATATTATGATGGCAGAAAGGACATTTGAGGACTCGTCTCCTGAGGTAATATGGCTGAGGGTAGAAACTGGAAAGGAGAGGTCACCCTGCTGGGAGTTTTCTATAGGCCTCCATACAGTTCCAGAGATGTAAAGGAAAGGATAGCATAGATGATTCTCGATAGGAGCAAGAGTAACAAGGTAATTGTTGTGGGGTCTTTATCTTTCCAAATATTGCGTACTTTAGATGGGTCAGTTTTTGTCCAATGTGTGCAGGAGGGTTTCCTGACACAATATGTTGACATTCCTGAAGAAGGGCTCATGCCCAAAACGTCGATTCTCCTGCTCCTTGGATGCTGCCTGACTTGCTGCGTTTTTCCAGCTCTGATCTCCAGCATCTGCAGTCCTCACTTTCTCCCACAATATGTTGACAGGCCAACAAGGGGCAAGACCACATTGAATTTGGTACAGGGTAATGAACCTGGCCAGGTGTTAGATTTGGGGGTAGATGAGCACTTTGCTGATAGTGACCACAATTCAGTTATGTGTATTTTAACGATGGAAAGGGATAGGTATATACCGCAGGGCAAGAGTTATTGCTGGAGGAAAGGCAATATGATGCAATTAGGCAAGATTTAGGATGCATAGGATGAAGAAAGAAACTGCAGGGAATGGGCACAATTGAAATGTGGAGCTTATTCAAGGAACAGCTACTGCGTGTCCTTGATTATTATGTACCTGTCAGGTGGGGAGGAAGTGGTCGAGTGAGGGAGCTTTGGTTTACTAAAGAAATTGAATCTCTTGTCAAGAGGAAGAAGAAGGCTGGATGAGACGTAAAGGCTCAGTTTGGGCACTTGAGAGATACAAGTTAGTCAGGAAGGACCTAACGAGAGAGCTAAGAAGAGCCAGGAGAGAACATGAGAAATCTTTGGCAGATAGGATCAAGGAAAACCCTAAAGCGTTCTATAGGTATATCAGGAAGAAAAGAATGACTAGAGTAAGATTAGGGCCAGGGTCTAGATTAGAGTGGTACTGGAAAAGCGGCTTTTGCCCAAAACATCAATTTTCCTGCTCCTCAGATGCTGCCTGACCTGCTGTGCTTTTCCAACACCACTCTAATCTAGACTCTGGTTTCCAGCATCTGCAGTCATTGTTTTTACCTTAGATTAGGGCCAATCAAGGTCAGTAGTGCATAGAGTTGGAGGAGACAGGAGAAGCACTAAATGAATATTTTTCGTTAGTATTCACGTTGGAAGGTAATGTTGACGAGGAGAAAATTGAGATACAGGCTACTAGACTAGATGGGATTGAGGTTCACAAAGGGGAGGTGTTAGCAATTCTGGGAAGTGTAAAAATAGAAAAGTCCCCTGGACCAGATGGAATTTATATGAAGATTCTCTGGGAAGCCAGGATCGAGATTGCAGGCCTTTGGCTTTGACCGTTATGTCATTATTATCTGCAGGAATAGTGCCAGAAGACTGGAGGATAGCAAATGTTGTCCCCTTGTCCAAGAAGGGGAGAAGAAACAATCCTGGTAATTTTTGACCAGTGAGCCTTACTTCGGTTGTGGGTAAAGTGTTGGAAAAGGTTAAGAGATAGGATTTATAATCATCCAGAAAGGAATACATTGATTATGGATAGTCAACATGTAAAGGGCAGGTTGTGCCTGAAAATGTTATTGAGTTCTTTGAGAAGGTAACCAAACAGGCTGATGTGGTGTATATGGATTTCAGTAAGCTGTTTGATAAGGTTCCCCATGGGAGGGTATTGCACAAAATGGGGAGGCATGGAATTGAGGGTGATTTAGCAGTTTGTATAAGAAATAGGATCGCTGAAAGAAGAGGTTGGTTGTTGATGGGAAATGTTCATCCTGGAGTTCAGTTACGAGTGGTGTACTACAAGGATTTGTTTTGGGGCCACTGCTGTTTGTCATTTTTATAAATGACCTGGATGAAGGCACAGAAGGATAGGTTAGTAAATTTGCAGATGACACTTAGGTCTATGGAGTTGTGGATCATGCCGAAGGATATTGCAGGTTATAGAGAGACATAGATAAGTTGCAGAGCTGGGCTGAGAGATGGCAAATGAAATTTAATGCAGAAAGGTATGAGATGATTCACTTTGAAAGGAGCAACAAGAATAAAGAGTACTGGGCTCTTGGTAGTGTAGATGAGGTAGAGAGGTCTCAGTGTCCATGTACATCAATCCCTGAAAGTTGACACCTCGGTTCATAGGGTTGTTAAGAAGGCATATGGTGTGTTAGCTTTTATTGGTAGAGGGATTGAATTTCAGAGCCATGAGGTCTTGCTGCAGCTGTACAAAACCCTGGTGCCGCCGCACTTGGAGTATTGTGAACAGTTCTGGTCACCGCATTATAGGAAGGATGTGGAAGCTTTCGAAAGGGTCCAGAGGAAATTTACTAAGATGTTGCCTGGTATGGAGGGAAAGGCTTATGAGGAAAGGCTGAGGGACTTGAGGCTGTTTTCATTTGAGAGAAGAAGGTTGAGAGGTGACTTAATTGAGACATATAAGATAATCAGAGGGTTAGATAGGGTGGACAGGGAGAGCCTTTTTCCATGGACGGTGATCGCTAGTATGAGAGAACATAGCTTTAAATTGAGGGGTGATAGATGCCAGACAGATGTCAGTGGTAGTTTCTTTACTCAGAGTGTAGTAGAGGCATGGTACGCCCTGCCTGTGACAGTCGTAGACTCGCCAACTTTAATGGCATTGAAATGGTCATTGGATAAACATATGGATGATAACAGAGCAGTATGGGTTCGATGGGCTTCAGATTGGTTCCATAGGTCGGTGCAACATTGAGGGCCAAAGGGCCTGCACTGTGCTGTGGTGTTCTATGTTCTATTACAGTTCCTTTCCCTACAACATTTCTATGTGACAGTAAAGCAGATAATATCTATAAAATATTATCCATTGTGTAACCAGGACCTGAAGTCTTAGGTCAAGAATGTTTGATATACTTCTCTGTAATTTCTACAGAATCAAACTATGTTCCAACATATTGATTGTATTGCCAATCTCCTGTGTAACTTGGAATAGCTTCTTGATTAAAGATCCAGGGCACTTTGCCATATGACCTTTTGCAAACTCACAGGCTTCTTATCTTGTTTTTCACTGCATGATACAATGGTCTCATGGAGTTGCCTGTGTATGAATTACAGGGGGCATATTTAACTTGTCATCACCAGTTTCCAATGGTGCAGGTGGATGCAGAGACTTGACACAGTGGCAGTATTTCATTTCACAGTCAGACTAGTGTCTGCACACCACCTCAGCACTATCCCCATTATTGAATCCCACTGAAATGAGGTATTGGATGGCCACCCAATCCACAGGAACAGGGAACCTGGTTTAAACAGAGTTCTTGATCCTCAGAAATGTAATTAGAACATACCCACTATGGGTCATGGGCCTGCACAATCATAAATACTATAGCTGAAGCTTACAGCAGTGAGGATCCTGGACACAGATGACCCAGTAAATGATTGGGCAGGGAGTAATGTTTAAAACTATTAATCAGGAGTTTTACTCCCCACTGATAATCCTGTACTGTTGATTCCACTCTCGCCTAGATCTTCAGATTTACTACAAAGTTACCAGGCATAAGGAGCTTCCATTATATAAAGGTTAGAGAGAAGCTGAGATTGTTCTTCTTAGAATAGAGTAAGCAAAGATCATATTGAATTGAGGTATTCAAACTCTTCAACACATAGGGAGAGGCACATTTAAATTAATTGACAAAAGGATCAGAGAAACATTTCTTTATTACAGTTCTTCACTTTATCTAAAAGGCAAGGCTGAATAAAGTCTTCAAAGCACATTTACTGACAACTTCCAAACAAATTGAATAAAAATGAAAGGGGAAATGTGATGTACGATCAGTGCAGAGGGATCAAATTGCTAGTTCTTTCTAAGAGTCAGCTCAGACTCAATAGACCAGAAATAACTGCACAGAGGCCAGTAACCCATCACCAAGTCACCCTTTATCTACATGTGCTCTACATATGGGCTGTGACCAGCCAGTTCAAAGCCAGCCCCTAGACTGAGCAGACCTTCTGAATCACCTGTTTATTTCTTTTCCAGGAGCAGTACACAATCACAATCAAACTCTTGTCAACAGCAACTCCACTCAGTACACTGACTCTGACCCACACAGCTCAGAACCAGTCCCTAGTGTGAGGGGACTCCCTGAGACTCCTGTTCATATCTATCAGCCAGGGTTCCCTGATTGGCCCAGGTTAGCAACCCCCAATCAGGGATCTCATTGTCAATGACATTCACCTGGCCATGGTTCTAATCATTACAGGGCCAAATGGCATCCTTCTGCACACTATGATTGTGTGATTTTAAAATTTTCTAACAAAGAATACATGCTACATTCAGTTCTGGTCAGTGTACTGCAGGACTATTATATTGACCATGATAAGGGTACAGCTCAGATTCAGCAGACTGTTCCCTGATTGAAAATTATTAAATCAGTCAAAGGGAGCTTGCGGTACAACAGTGATGTCCCTACCTCTGGGCCGCAATTTCTGGGTTCAAGTATCAACTACCCCTGAGATGTGTCATAACGTATCTGAATTGGTTGATTAATAACACCTAAAAGGAGTAAATCTAAATGCTAATGTGGATTGTTAATGATAAAGAGATAGTGAAGGCTTCACCTGCTTCAGGCAATGAACTAATTTAATGAAATGATTTTGTTTCGTGTCGCTGACAGGACAGAGGGAAAATCTTTAAATTAGCTCCTCACCATTCAAGGTGATATTGTAATGTTCTCCCTCACAGAAAGGATAGTGGAAATCTAGAACTCTGTCTCAAAAAGTTGTGGGTATGGAACCAAGACGGAGTTAAGACACAAATCAGCCAGGATCCAACTGAGTGATGGAACAGGGTCAAGGGGCTGAGGAGGTCAGATTCTATGATCTGGTGCAAATCAGATGATATTAGTAATGACGGGTAAAAATCTATCTTGGTGCGTTTAATTGTCAGTGACAAATAAGATTTTTGACAACACTCAACTATAGATTAAAACAAAGCAGCTCCAAATTTGTCCTCTTGTCCTGCCATTATTCCTGCTCAAGCTTTCAACATGATCCTGCCAAGAGCTGAGGCAAAAAAAAATTAAACCAGAATGGGAGGCAGGGGGTATTTCATAAACAAATCAGATTTACAGAGAATAAAGGCCTGATAACTAATGGTAAGAGAACAGAGGCATTATCACATGTATCTCTTCAGAAATTATCATAGTGCCAGAGGACTGGAGCACAGCTAATATGTTTTACACCTGTATATATATTTATTGGGAAATAGAATAAGCCAAGGACATTTACAAATAATTTTAAGAGATTGTCAGAAAAAGGATGAAACAACAACACATATTTACATGCACTTTTAACATAATAAAACATCCCAAATTTCTTCTCAAGAGCACGACAGCTAAATATGACATCAAGTTCTCATATTTTGTGGGAATTATCCCTTTATTCTGGCAACTTCATCTCAATCCAATAATATGCATCCTAACTGCTTGCATCGATAACATTTATTAAATTCTACTTTCTGAAGTGCAATCATTTACATCTGATTATTGTGTTGGGAACAGTGCCTGCCAATTCTATCTCTCACTAAGCACTCACAATATCATATTCTTAGCACATCAAATATTCTGAACATACTTGAATATCTGCATTTGAATATCTTCCAGACCCTCCAATTAGTTGACAGCCACTAATTAATCAACAATAACACTGACATCATGAGTGGCTAAACCAATCAGATTTGAGTAAATAGTTCAATGCTCTTCACAGATAATGAGATATATTGGCAGAAGCAATAGAAACCTCATCACATCCCCTGTCTGGGAAAGAGAGAGGCAGCAATGGGAGCAGGAAATTCCCACTTTTGTCCTGTCGTATAGATGTTAATGTTGAATCTATTTCAAATTTCAGATTTGAGGAAAGGAACTTCACTGCAGACATGAAGCTGATTGGAGTTTTGCTGCTGAGTGCATTTCTCATCAGTCATGTGGCAGGTAAATGGATTCTCTTGTCGCTAAACATCCACCATTGCAAACTAAAATCAAGATGTAAATTGTCGCACGGGGGAAGGTCTATCAGGACAATAGAAGCTGGGAATTTGAGAACGCTGAGAAATCAGAGCTAACACTTTGGTTTTGAGGAAAGGTCACCGGACCCCAAACATGAACTCTGATTTCCCTTCACAGATGCTGCCAGACCTGCCGAGCCCCTCCAGCAACTTCTGTTTTTGTTGGAGCAGCAAGTCTCTGTTACCTGAGACCCTGCAGCTCACAGCCACTGTACTGAAGTGTGATTCAGACACACTCCAACACAAGACTGGGGGAGGGATACCTACATTGCTTTCTCTCAATTTGATGTTAAAGTACATTGCAGGAAGAGCACTATCTGTGAGAAGGTAGAGAATGAGACCTTATAAATACTGATGGTGGCCAAGTGACAAGTGTTTGAAGAACTGACCAGGATCTTGCAATTCTGAATGGGGATGGGAATGAATGACGTGGTAGAAATATAAGGTGATAATGTGAACAATGTGGAGGTCTGAGAGGGGGAAGATAAGGTAAAGGGAAATTCGAACATGATTCTTGGAAGGAATAGAAGGAATTAGGGAAGTGTGGGAAATGGGACAGTTGAAGGGACTCACTATGGAGTGAGCTCTCATTTTGGGAAGAAACAGGAGAGATATCAGAAACACTGGCATTGACCGTAGCATCATCAGAACAGGACAGAGAGAGAAACCGAATGGAACAGACTCCGTAAAGAATGTGACATGGGAATAAGTGTAATGATGGCATCAGTGGGAGCTGGGGCATTTATCCAGTTCTGCCATTGACAGTATCACCTCAGAATTAGAAATGTTGAGCAAGGGGAAAGCCTGAGATTAACATAAAAGCAAATGAAGGGTGACAATTTGGAGTTAAGTTGATGATATTTTCGGTGGATATATAAAACATAAGATGGTCACGAATGAATCAATTAAAGAGTTCATGAGAATGGCCTCCTCCAGAGTGTTGAGAATGTGAACCTTGCCATTACACAGTGTACCAGAGGCAGACTGTACAGTCCCATTGGGGGGAATGTAGACAAGCCGAAGGGAATGAAGTGATTTGGTGGTAGTGTTGGAGGAAGTGATCAGAATGGTAGGAGACCCCTGGAGGAAATAAACACTGTCTTTGACCAACTGGACCAAGCAGCTTGTTTCTGTGCTGCACTTTCTCTGTATTTCCACATAAACAAACATCGTGTGTGTGAGGTTATTGCAGTCAGGTGGGAAGTCTCACTCTGAGGCAGGCCGCATTGACCATGTGCTCACCAGTTTCTAGCCTCATGAAGGGGAAATGAACTGTGAATGATGTAATTATTGCGGCTTATTGTAATTTGCAGCTGATCAACTGACTACACGGAAACCAACACACATGGGTCAGGACCTTGAGAAACGCAGTTGCTTGGGCAACGGGGATTGTCCTGGTGGCTTTGTTTATTTTGGTTATTGCTACAAGTTTGTTTTTGCGACAAAGACCTGGATTGATGCTGAGGTAAGACCTTGGGATCTCCATTATAAGGTATTGGGTTTGTTCCTCAGTGTTTCTGAAATGACTGAACACAAAATGAAAGAAGCTTCTTGTATATTCCTGGACATTTCTGAATCCGTGTGTTACATTACCTGGGTAACGTGAACTCCATAATCAACTATGACATTGAATCTGCTAGATATGGAGGGACCCATAACAAAATTATTTTGCCACAAATGACAACTGTTTTGGGTGAACCAGGTTTTAAGGTTGTCATGTGACAATTGGATACTTAATATTAAAATGATTTTCTGTGTTCCAGTAGAACACACTGTGACTTACACATGCATCGTTGTAATGATGTTCACTAAAGTTCATTGTTCAAAATGTTTGGGATTATTCTGCTCAAGTTTGAAGTAGGTCACCGACGTTAAAAGTCTTTCAGTTGTGAAGGTAACTCTGAGAAAGGAAGTTCTTTTGCTTGGGGAGTATTCTTGGGGAGTATTCAACCCTCTCAACGGCATTTCCTCAGTATCTTGGAGCGCAGAGGTTGAGGGGTAACATTATCGAGGTTTACAAAACCATGAAGGATATGGATAGGGTGAATAGCCAAGTTCTTCTTCCCAGGGGAGGGGAGTCCAAACCCAGAGGGCATAGGTTTAAGGTGAGAAGGGAAAGATTTAACAGGGACCTGAAGGGGAGCTTTTTCTCACAGAGGATGGGAGATGATGGAATAAGCTGCCTGAGGAAGTTGTAGAGATGAGGACACTCACGACATTTTAAAATACATTTGGACAGATTCATGGTTTACAGGGATATGAGCTAAATAGAGGCAAATGGGACTAGTTCAGTTTTGTAAACCTGTTAGACATGAACGAGTTGGGCTGAAGGGTCTATTTCTATGCTGTATGACTCTATGACTCTCTATCATTGAACAGGCTCAAAGGGCATATTGAACTACCCCTGTTCCTATGTTCTCTGTGCATATGTGGGCATTTTATGCTGGGTCAGCATTTATTGCCCATCTCTGTTGCCCCTGAGAATGTGGTAGTGAGATGCCTTCTTGACATTCTGCAGTCCTTGCAGTGTAGGTGGACCTTACAATGCTGTAGTGAAGGATGTCATCGAGCAACAGTGAAGAGAAAGAGATGGCAAATACAAGACAGGATGATGTTTGGCTTGATGGTTTTGCAATATAACTCGTTCTAGATGGAAGAGGTCACAGGTTTGGTAGATGCTGTCTCTGCAGCCTTGCTGAGTTTGTGCAGTGCATCTCTTGGATGGTATACACTGTGCATGAGTGATGGAGGAGTGAATGTTCAAGATGCCTGCTGGCTGTGCCAATCAACTGGGCTGTTTTGTCCCAGATGCTTTCAAATGCAGAGACATTTCTTCAGCCAGAGAGTGGTGGGCCTGTGGAATTCATTGCCGCAGAGTGCAGTGGAGGCCGGGACGCTAAATGTCTTCAAGGCAGAGATTGATAAATTCTTGATGTCACAAGGAATTAAGGGCTACGGGGAGAATGCGGGTAAGTGGAGTTGAAATGCCCATCAGCCATGATTGAATGGCAGAGTGGACTCGATGGGCTGAATGGCCTTACTTCCACTCCTATGTCTTATGGTCTTAAACTACTTGAGCTTTGTTGGAGCTGTACTCATCCAGGGAACTGGAGAGTACACTGTCACATACCTCACTTGTACTTTGGGTATGGTGGATGGGTTTTGAGGAGTCAGGAGGTGAGCTTATCATTGCAGAATTCCAGACCTCTGCCCTTGTAGCAATAGGTATTTGTTTATATGCTGTTCCAGTTCAGTATCTGACAAATGGCACTGTGAGGATTTTAATAGACAATGACTCAGTGATGGTAATGTTATTGAATATCAAGGGGAAATGGTTCGATTCATTCTTGTTGAAGATTATCATTGCCTGTTTTTATTGATCTGAGTTTATCCGAATTAGAAGACCTAACTAAAGTTCAGTAAAGCTGCAGCATAACTTGTCTATCCTTATACTCAATGCCCCTTCCAATGGAAGCATGCATACCATGGCCTTACTACCTTACTACCTTATCTGTGCTGCCATCTTTAGTCATCTGTGGACCTGCTCACCCAGATCCCTCTGCATATCAATACTCCAAAGGGTTCTGCTAGTCACAGTATAATTTCCACCTGTACTTGACCTTCCAAAATGCATCACCTCACATTTGTCTGGATTAAATTACATCTGCCATTTTTCAGCCCATACCTCCAACTGACTGCTGTATCCTCTGACAATCCTCCTCACTATCTGCAACTCCACCAATCCTTGTATTGTCTGCAAACTTACTACTGAGACCAATCACATTTTCCTCCAAATAATTTCTGTAGATCATAAATAATTGGGGTCCCAGCTCTGATCCGTGAGGAACACCGCTAGTCACAACCCTCCATTCCGAAAAGCATCCTTCCACTGCAATCCTCCGTCTGCAATGACTAATCCAGTCCTATATCCATCTTGCCAGCTCATCCTTGATACCATGTGACTTCACCTTTTGTACCAGTCTGCCATGAGGGACTTTGTCAAAAGCTTTACTGAAATCCTTATAGACAACATTAACCATGATTCCCTCATCAATCACCTTTGTCACCTCCTCAAAAAACTCAATTACATTAGTGATACATGTTCTCCCCCATGCAAAACCATGCTGTTTCTTGCTAATAAGTTCATTTGTGTCTCAATGTCTATAGATCTTGTCCCTGAAAATCTTTTCAATAATTTCCCTACCACTGATGTGAGACTCCTGGATTATTCCTGCTACCTTCTGAAACAATGGGACAACATTGGTTATTCTCTAGTCCTCTGGGACCTCACCTGTGGCCAAAGAAAGGACAAAGGTTGTTAAAAACCTAGAGCCACCAAGCTCTGCATTCAGTTATTTTCAAAAACCCACAAGATATTTTTAATATTTGGCTTGGCTTGTTGACTGGGAACTTATTTTGAGTGGCTTCCTCTTTCACTTGGTCAGTTACATCTGCATGATCAATTAATTTTCTAACTTCCTATTGGGTAATGTTTTTGACATATATTCTACACAGAACAATTTAGATATTATTTGCTCATATTTGGAAAAGAATGGAGTTATTTGAGATAGTCAGCTTGGCTTTGTGTTGGGGAAGTCTTGTCTCAAATTTGGCTGATCAAGATGATGGAGGATAGGACAGTGAAGGTTTTCTACTTAGACTTTACTAAAGCATTTAACAATGTTCTTTTATGGAAAATTGGTCCAGAAGATTAAGTCACTTGGATTTCACAATGAGTTGATAAATTAGATACAAAATTGGCTTGGCTATAAAAGACAGACCATATTTGTAGAGGGGCGATTTTCTAACTGGAGGTCTGTGACCCATAGTGTCCTGTAAGGAACAGTGCTGGGACTCCTGTTTGTTATATAGATCAATAGTATATATTATTTGGATGAAACTGTAAGTGGTCTGATTGGTAAGCTTGCAAATGAAATGAAAATTGTTGGAGTTGTGGATAGTGAGGAAGGTTGTCAAAGAATACAGCACAGTAAAGGTCAGTTGGAAAGTTGGACAGACAAATGGCACATTTTGTGTAATCTGGACACGTGTGAAGTGATGCATTTTGGGAGGTCAAATGCAAGAGGAAAGTGTACAGTAAATGGTGGGCCCTTTATAAACATTGTTACACAGAGCGATCTTGAGGTATAAGTCCATGGCTCACTGAACGTGGCAACACAACTCTGATCGCCCTGCTACAGGAAGGATGTTGGAAAACTTAGCAGGTGCAGGAAGGATTTACTTAGGAAGGGGTTAATAGGCTGGGACTTTTCTCCCTGGAATGTCGTAGTTTAAAGAGTGACCTTGTAGAGGTTAATCAAATCATGAGGGGAATGGACAGGGTGAATAGCCAAGCTCTTTTTCCCTGGATGGCGGAGTTCAAATCTGAAGGCAGAGGATGAATGTGAGAGGGGCAAGATTTAGAAAGAACCTGAGGAGTAACTTTTTCATGGAGAGAATAGTGTGTGAATGGAATGAGCTGCGATAGGAAGAGATGGAGGAATTTCCAGTTGCATGATTGAAAAGATGTCTGGATGGGGTTATGAATACTGCAGGTTTAGTCAGGTTTGGGCCAGATGCTGACAAATGGGATTTGGTCACATTGGGATGTCTGCTTGGCACAGATGAGTTGAACTGAAGGCTCTGTTCCCGTGCTGTATGACTCTGTGACAAGTGGGTAAGGTGGTAAAGAAGGGTTACAGTCTGCTTACCTTCATCAGTGGGGGCACTGGGGATAAAACTGGGCAAGTCACTTTGCAGCTGAATAAAACTTCAGTTAGGCCGCATTTGAACTATTGTGTACATTTCTGGTTGCCACACGATAGGAAGGATGTGGAGACTTTGGAAAGAGTGCAGAAGAAGTTTATCAGGATGTTGCTGCATTGGAATGTATTAGCTGTAAGGAGAGATAAGACAAACTTGGATTGTTTTCAGTCGACCGTCATGGGCTGAGAGTTGATGTGATAGAAGTATCTAAAATTATGAGAGGCACAGATAGAGTGGATAGTTGGAATCTTTCTCCCAGGGTGAAAATGCTAAGTATTCGGTGGAATAGTTTTCAAGTGAGGGGGAAAAGTTAAAAGGATATGTTACAAAGTCAAAAGAGTGTATGGTCACTTTGAGAGAGAGAGGGTTTTCTGAATTTAAAGTACAGCCCCAGCTGCCAGTTTACAGAACAGCTAAGAGACAGGCTTTTCCAAAATTCATACATGTAACTATTGGCTGTTCAATGGATACCTGACTTTGGCTGGTGTTTTGACAACAATTCAAATTTAACCAATTAATTTAAACTATGCCCAGGATAGTAAAACCCAATTGAGTTTGAATTTACTGTGTTGACAACATCGGACCAATGAGAAGGTACAATGTTGGGGGGGTATAAAATACCAGAGCATTTTGAAAATTGGTCAAAGCAACCGACAGAGCAACCATCATCTGAAGAAATGAACATCTTGATCTCAAAGAAATCTCAGAAGGCACTATCTATCAGAAGGTATCTTTTCCTGGAAAAGCAGTAGAAAGTAAGAAGACAACCCAGGGAGAAGACAGCAGAATAGGAAGGACAGAAGGAAGGAACTGTTTCTGATGACTGGAAGGAAGACAGCGTAAGGGTCTGTTTGGACTTGGGATTAAATTAATGTAATGTTTAATAATTGTCTTATTGGAGCAACAGTTATAGAGTTGGGGTCAGATAGTAATTAATTCAGAAAAAGTGGGGAATCTTGGATTTGTTACGATTTTTTGTTCAGTGTTCAATGTTAGAATTAGGAAAGTAAGTTACTATTTTTCTTTAAACAGTGGAAATTAGGAGGTCTCTTTCACTCACTCACACTTTTAGCAGATTGAGGTAAGGTCAGCTTTTCTGGGAGTGTTAGCTGAATTAGTAGAAGGGTTTGTCTTCTGCATTGTGACAGATATGTGCAAGACAAAGTTTTTTATACAGAGGAAGGTAGGTGAGTGGGATGTGTTGCCAGGGCAAGTGGTGGGTGCAGCTATGATAGCTACATTTCAGAAATATTTACACAGACACATGTACAGGTGGGGAATAAAGGGAGACAAGCCATGTGCAGGCAGATGGGATTACTTCAGAATGCTACCATGATCAGTGCAGAAATGCTCAGGGTGAAAATGTCAAATACTAGGTGGCATAGGTTTAAGCTGAGGTGGGAAAGTTTTAAAGGATCTGTGCAGGCCATGCTTTTTATAGAGGGGACAGTCGGCAGCTGGAACACACTGCCAGGGAAAGTTGCAGATGCAGATGTGTTAGAGCTATTACGACAGACATATGAACAAACAGGGGATAGTAGAAACCTCCCACAAATAGGCAGATGGGATGAGTTTAAAATGACACCATGACTGTCATAGAAATGGTGTGCTGAAGGGCCATTTTCTGTGCTATATTGTTCTGTTCCTGTTTGGATTTGTATTTAAATGTTGTACCTTTCACTGGAGCTGTAGCAGGTAAATGAAGTGGGAGAATTTACTTAGTCTTTAGTGGTTCAGATTTCCATGATACTTTTAGCATTGTTTTTGAAAATGTCATAAATATGTTAGATAGTAAATATTTGTCTGTGCATTTCATTCCCTGTCCACACTTTGAGTCAAATTTTATAATGAAAAGTACGCAAATGTCCATAAAAGAAACATTGATGCCTGTACTTATGTTTGCCAGAATAATTAACAAATTCCAGTAAAGCAATCCATAATCAAAGGAATAGGATATCTTAGGACTCAATTTTAAACTCTCATGCATCATTTTACATTGCATTAATGAGGAGGGGATGTGGCCTTATTTTCCTCTCTCTCGTCTCAGTCCTGGAATGCACCCGTTCTGGTTGACTCTCCCCTCCTTTCCTGGGGGGAAGTTCCCTGAGACTCCCAACCTGCACTCCAAACTCAGTTTCAGTATAACCCCAGCTCTCAGCGATACCCAAGATCACCAAGCTAGTCTAACCCTGGGATTCCACACACTCCACCCCCAGAACCAATCTTCCTCAGCTCCACCCAGTAAACACCGCTTGTGAGCTTTTCAATCCCCTCGCTCTCAGCTGAACTGAAGTATTCATGCTCATGGGCTTGTTCTGAGGCCGGACCCCAGCCTCTAACACAGAATCAGCAACTTTCTCATTCCCCAGGATTTCTCCTGAATCAAACACTGAGCTGCCTGTTAATTCCTGAACTTCTCCCTGAGTTTCGTGGAATAGCACAGAGCGATCCAACTCGTATAGAGTCCCCGACACAGATTCTGTATATTCAGCTGCCTTCCTGCAGTGCACACAGTTACAGCATTGCTAAAATAGAGTTGGCTTCAGTTACTGGCTGTCTCCCATGTTCCCCATCTTTTCTAACCAACCTTCAAACTCCTTCAGTGACTCTCAAATTATTCTGAGTGACTGACTGAAAATCTAGCAACGTGCCCCTCTCCTATTATTAAACAGAACAGAAAGATATTATCATTTAGAAACTGCCAATTGTAGTATCCTTAGAATTGAATGTACTCTTACAGTTACGTTCTCCAGAATTCTGGGTACTGGTACAAATTAAATACAATAACTCGTAATGAATTCCAACGCAGAGACCTCTTGCTAGGGAATGAATTTCCTTCTCATTTCCCACATTCATTTTCAATCTGCAATCCCCCTCAGGCTGAACCTTACGTTTGTTGGCTAAGGGTCAGTTTCATTGAGTCTCATGGAGGGTTTCCTTCTTTGAAGCTGAGTGAGATCTCTTGTCCTGGGGCAGGGCAGAAAAGGGAAATCTGGCACCTCCCCTTTGCAGACAGGGACCTGGAGTTCCTGATGGTGGGATGGTGCAGAGTTGGGATGTTAACTATCCCCAGCACTGGCAGTGGAAACTATGATACCGGACCCTGTCAGCCCACTCCAATGTTGCCAACCAGGTCAGTGGACTCTCTGCCATCTGGAGGAATGCCCAGCAGTGTCGGAGAGAGGGGTCTGGTCTCCTCCACCCTGCCAGGTTAAGTGCCACCATCGTCTTCCCAGTACTTCACACTCCTTCTCAACCCCTGTACTCATCTCCCACCAAGGCTCATACTCTCACTGTACATCACCTAGCATCTCCCTCAATTGCTGTCACCCACCCCATCCCCTGACACCACTAGCCCTGCAAACCCTCAGTGCTACCAACTCACTCGCTCAGGGAACCTCTGCACCTGCACCAAAAGTAGCAGCTGTGTCACTCACTTTCATCTCCCACAATTCCTGATGCTCTCTCATTACAGACAGCAACAGCTCACAATAGGGCAGGGAGAGTGTGGATGGCTGGTGGGATGCTCAATCTCCAGCTCCTGAGCATCCTGACTCTGACCACCCCGAGCAGCTAATTGGCCATGTCCCAGGCCCTGGGCTGGTATTGGAGGCTGCCCTTGCCTTACCGTGCTGGGACCCCCTGAGTGAAGGCTGTCTCCTTTGACCTGACTGAAAACTGATCACAACCCGGACATGCTTCCCAGCGTTGAGTCTGTATTAAACAGCACGGCAATACTGTGGGACTGTGAGCCTGGGATCTCTGCCTGAGGGACAAGGCAGGAATGCTGTGCACAATGAGAGAACTGTTTTGAAGGCTAAAGGAATCAAATAGAATAGTGAGAAAATTGGAACAAGTATTGAGTTGGATGATAAGCCATGATTACATTGAAGGGCAATGTAGACTCAAAGGGTCGAATGGCCTATTCCTGCCTCTACCATCTAGGTTTCTATGTTTCCATTCCAGTGAGTGAGCACTCAGACAGAGAGGAGAAAGTGAGGACTGCAGATGCTGGAGATCAGAGCTGAAAATGTGTTGCTGGAAAAGCGCAGCAGGTCAGGCAGCATCCAAGGAGCACGAGAATCGACGTTTCGGGCATGAGTCCAAAGAAGGACTCATGCCCAAAACGTTGATTCTCCTGCTCCTTGGATGCTGCCTGACCTGCTGCGCTTTTCCAGCAACACATTTTCAACTCAGACAGAGAGTCAACAGACTGAAGATGCAGCCTGGTGCAGTCCAGCAGCTGGTGTATGTCCCTGAGCACACAATGTCTTTGTTGCAGCATTACAATGGTAGATGTCAGTGTGTTGCTGAGGTGCAGCATTGAAAGGCAGAAGCACAATGTAATGGGATTGGAGCTGTACCATGAAGGATTTTAGACACTCTCACATGTCAGATGTCTGTACCTGTGGACATGGGGCACATGTGGCACTGTGTTATCAGGTTGGCTCATGTTCCAGTGTGTAAAATCTGATGAAGATCCATCAGTCCAGAGGAAAGTCCCCTCCTGTGGAGATATTAACTCATACCATTGAAAAATATTTCATTTGTTTCCCCTAACTAATGTGATGCAACAAGGCCAGTAACGTTACCTTGTCGATATCATTCAAGCCAATCCAAAAAGTTTTGATTGGAGATAAATTCGCTCTAATAATTTGAAACTGCTCCTCCCAGTGTATGGAAACAAGATGACCACCAGGAGCCAGCGTTCGGCAGTGCAACTTGAAATGATTTAAAAAAGACAATTTATTCCTGGTTACATTTTTTTACATTGAACACATTGAAACCATGAGGTTTAATGTTGAAAATTTGCTGCGTTGGAGAATATGAACAATAAAACTACAACCCCATGATTGCATGTCCACAAGGACCTGATATGGGCTGACTCCAAACTTCAGTGAATGGTGCCACACTGAGGCTGAGGATTTGGGACCAATCTCATTGTGGCTTCAACCCATCAGATAGAAATGTCAGCAGCTTCTGTGTAACAGCTGATATTGGGCTGGGCTTGTGCTCGAACGCTCTGTCTGTGACATTGTGTTTCCTGTTCTCCCCAAGTTTTATCCACACACAGCTGTCAATCCAGATGTGGACAGTCACTGCAGTCCATGTCACTGTGCAGTGACCACATTGACAGCAACAAATTTCTCACAATGACAGACTACAGCACATCGATGCTTGTCGACTTTGGATCGCATTCTCTGGCGATCATGTGAATCAGTGATGGGTTCTCAGGAATTTAACAGGTTGTTGCTGTAGGGATTGTAAAGTTACACAATGAATGATTCTGGTTCAAGCTCAAATGCACATCCAATGGATAATGGAGAAGGGCAGAGTCTTGTCAGGGCCTGAACCATATGGGATATGGTGAGAAATGTGGCAGAAACATGTGAGAGGTCCAGCAAGGCCTATCTCGATATCAGGAACAAATCTCTGCAACTTTAAACTGTGTTCTGGGCAATAAGGGGAGATTCTCACTAGGTTGTGGTAAATTGCTTATTGAGGTGGAATAATCTTTGTTAACTGCACACCTTGCCTCATTAATATACAGCTTCCCATCCTATTACCTGCCAGGAGCAAACAAGATACTGAAAATTCAGAACATGGACAGTGAGCACCTGGCAACGTCAACTCACTGCTTGCTTCATTAGGACCTTCACGTTGGGCACCAGGCTCAAGTATCTCTTGACACGCTCCATGGACAGGGGCACATGGTATAAGTCGGGGTAAAGAGAACTGTGCTGATTCCTTTGGTAAGTCAATGCTGCCAAAGGTCGAAGGGAAAGGCAAATAGATCCATGAATGATTTTCCAACTGGACTCCATGTGGTTGAGTTTCCTATGACTGAGGCTACTGTCATTCCAGGCGAAAATGAGGACTGCAGATGCTGGAGATTAGAGTCGAGTCAGGCAGCATCTGAGGAGCAGGAGAATCGACGTTTTGGGCAAAGGCCTTCCTTCAGGAATGAAGCTGGAAGCCTCGGGAGTGGAGAAATAAATGAGAAGGGGTTGGGGTTGGGGGCAAGGTAGCTGAGAGTGTAATAGGTGGATGGAGGCGGAGGTAAAGTTGATAGGTCAGAGACAAGAGTGGAGAGGACAAGTGGGAAGGAAGATGGTCATGAGGGTGGTGCTGAGCTGGAAGATTGGAACTGGTGTAAGGTGGGGGGAAGGGAAATGAGGAAACTGGTGAAATCCACATTGATGCCATGGAGTTGGCGGGTCCCGAGGCAGAAGATGAGGAGTTCTTCCTCCAGGCATCAGGTGGTTTCGGAGTGGCGATAGAAGAGGCCCAGGACCTGCATGTCCTCGGCGGAGTAGGAGGGGGAGTTGAAGTGTTCGGCCACGGGGCATTGGGGTTGGGGAAGAGCCCTTCAGAGAACATCTCCAGGACACCAGCACCAACCAACCCTACCGCCCCATGACCAAACACTTCAACTCTCCCTCCCACACTGCCAAGGACATGCAGGTCCTGGGCCTCCTCCATCGCCGCTCCTTCACCACCCGACGCCTGGAGAAAGAACGCCTCATCTTCTGCCTCGGGACCCTCCAATCCCAGAGCATCAATGTGGACTTTACCAGTTTCCTCATTTCCCCTCCCCCCACTTTATCCCAGTTCCAAACTTCCAGCTCAGCACTGTCCTCATGACTTGTCCATCTTCCTTCCCATCTATCTATCCACTCCACTCTCCTCTCTGACCTATCACCTTCATCCCCACCTCCATCCACATATCACACTCTCAGCTACCTCCCACCTCAAGCCCCACCCCCTCCCACTTACCTCTCCACCCCCCCGCCCTCCGAGGCTCCCAACCTCTTTCCTGATGAAGGACATTTGCCCAAAATGTTAATATTTTTCTGCTCCTCAGGTGCTGCCTGACCTGCTGTGCTTTTCCAGCACCACAGTCTCAACACGACTGTCAGTCCAGTCTCATTATTCCACAGGTCACAACACAACTGGAAAAATTATATTGATTTTACCCACTTGATCAATTGAAAGCTTTATAGCAGGTTTTATACATAAAAACCCCTTTATTAAGTTCCTTTAATAAACACAATTTATTGATTTATTATGCAAACAGAACTTATTGAATGAAGTATTAATTAATTTCACATTGTCATTGATGTGGAAGTATATAAGTTAACATGCTGTGAATATCCCCCGAACACACACATTTCAGGAAAAGAGTAACAAAGCTCAGCTTTCTCTCTAGTTGTTGACTTTCAGAAAAAAATTCCTTTATTCTTGAAATCTGTTGTTCTGACCCCTAATTATCTCTGAAGTGAAATAATTCTGGACAGGCCGGAACCCCATCACCAAGTCACCACTTACTGACACATGAACACTCCTTAATTATAGTACAGTCTCATAAAGAGGCAGGTACCAGACTGGCAGTGTCTCTGATAGTCCCCTTAATATCTGTCAGCCAGGGCTCCCTGACTGGAGCAGATTTACAGCCTCAATCAGGGTACTCACATTCTATGAGGTCTACACAACTGACCTTGTTACAATCACTGCATCCCTCGCCCACTGAATCTGAGGACATAGGCTGCACCTTTTCCTTGGAAAGCTTCCTGGGGGTGTTTTAGCACCAGGTCAGGTTCTTCTGACTTGGAATCCAACACGGGAAGCGTGTAAAGCACAGGAGCTCTCCCTTTACTCCAGGAACACCTCGGTAGAATTTCATTCCCTGCTTTCAGTGGCAAAGACAGCGAGGCAGCTACTTCAGTTATTTCCATCTCTGATTCAGGGGACTCGAGAATGCTTGAAGGAGAGGGTGGATCCACAGCTTCTAGCAGCATTTCCCAAAGGTTCCGAGGGGCAGGGCATGTTTTGCTCCTGTTTGAGAAATCGTGGCTTTCATATGGTCCAAGTGCTTATTCGGGAACTTTGCACGTACCTGAACTTTAAATGTTAAAGTTGCATCAACCATGCCTCTTACCAATGCAGGGCCATTTACATGATTCTTACACCAAACTATCTTCCTCATTTGGGCTTCTCCCAAAATGTCGATTCTGTCTCTAGGACCCTGCAGAGCCACCTGACCAGGAAGTGTGAAATGTATTTCCCCAGGTACCTTTGTGTGTGTCAGGTGGGGGATGATGCAGCACGTGGCAGCAGTGAGTGGGACAGTCATTAGCACGGTAAAAGCCAATCTTTACAGTTTTAACAACCCTATCTCGAACTATCCAATTCTTTCGAAACTTTAGTCCTTCCCAGAGACTGGTAATGTTTGCTGGTTTGTTGAATTCTTTGGCCGGTTCCTCTCTTTTCACGGGTTGGTTCTCTCTCTGGTTGGAGGCCAAGCTGCTCTGGTCTCTGCCGTGTCCAGAGGGACCTCTCGCGTCAGAGGGAGAGTGGGGTCAGGTCGAGCCCAGCCAGGGCCGGCTTCTTATACCTTCCTGGGCAGCTTCTCAACTTTTACAAGGTCTTCACCGATCAGGGGCATTGGCTTAATTGGTTTGAACACCTTGAGATGTTGTTAATGGCTTTCGATAGCTTGTTAATAGTGACCCCTTTGATGGGTCTGCTTTGGGCCTTGGGTATCTGGTTGGCACAGGGTGTACACCTGGTCTTTTGTTTTACTGAGACACGTCTGCCCCATGTATCTCGTGGTGATGTTTGTCAGGAAATGTTGAACTGACCTTTTACACTTGCTAATGTGTTCTGGTTCCTCACTGGTTTTCAATTCTTTGGGCTTGAACCTTGCAAGGGCCTATCTCTCGGCAGGATTGTCTCTATGTGTCTGTGTCTTGGACTGAGGTATCCCAGCATGCCTTGTTTCTGGCCAGTTTCTCTATGCTGTTGGTTTCAGTTATTGTGTCTGGCAATATGGTTGTTGTAGCTGGTTCCTTTTTAATGATTTTATTTTACCTGAGCAGGTACAGGCTGCTATACCATGTGAGGGGATGTTGAGGGGCATTACCCAACCATCCTCAGCACCTAGGTCACATCATCAAAAGACAACGACCTGCTCAATGGTCACTCGGATTGCCCTGTGGAATATCTTGGAGCTGACACCTGTATCTGTTTATTTGTGTCACAAGAGTGAGCAGCCATTTCCTCAGTGGGTATTCCTGGTCTCCTCATATCCAGCCTGAAGGTACCTGGAACTGGGAAAGCTGTGACCATCTGAAGCATTTCCACTGCTTCCTGGAGCCACACATCCACCTACAATGGGTGTAAACCCATCGGACATTAATGGGATGGTAACCCTTCCTGTTGATGTCGGGCCTCTGGCTGGGTCTGTGGGATACTAAATGCCCACAAATGCAATGGCTCACACTTGAGGGGCAATCGAGTATTTATCGAAAAAACCCCAACTCTGTTCTGCGCATGTGCGATGTCAGCTGCCAGCAGGAGCAGCTTTCTGAGAGAGGTACTAGACAGAGAGCAGCTTTCGTACATTTTTTGAATGTACTGTGTTAAATTTACTATTGTTTCATTAATAAATATGATTTCAACCTTCATTCTGGCTGTGCTATACATTGTGTTGGAGTTTTGGGTGAGTTTTAAGCGATTGTGAGGGATATTTTTTGCTGGTCTACCCCAGCCCCACGTTTTCCACGGCCCCATTATTTCTATTCAGCGATTTTCTATGAAGCGAGGTTTCACTGGAACCCAACTGCAGTGTTAAAGGAGAACCACCCGTACTCTCCACTTGCCTGGGTAAGCACAGTTCCAGTAACACTCCAGAATCTCAGCACCACCCAGGACAAGACACGCTGCTTGCTTGGCACTCTCTCCACCAACAGCACCCCCTGGTTACAGTGTGTACCATCTACAAGATGGCCTTCAGCTACTGGCCACAGCTCCTTTGACTACACTTTCCTAAACAGTGAGCTATATGAACCAGACCTACAAGGGCATTAGAACACACAAACTGCAGGTCCCCCTCCAAGGCACGCTCCATCCTGACCTGGAATGAATGTTATTCCTTCACTGTCACTGTATCTAAATCCTAGAACACCCTCCCTGTCAAGATGGGGTGTACCTGTTCCAGTCGCACTGCTCTAATTCAAGAAGGAAGCTCACAGTCAGCACCTTCCCAAAGGGGAATAGAATAGGACCTTGCAGTAATACCCACATTGTGGAAATGGATTATAAAACTATCCATGTCCCTGATCTGCTGTCTCCTCCCCAGTATAGCATTGAAAGGACAGATGGGTAGAAAACATCAGTGGGACAGGAAGGCTGCTATAAACTAGACTCACAGTAACAAACACACAACTCATGATGCAATTTTTATTCTTGGCTGAGAAACTAAGTCAGTACAGTCCTCATTGGCTGTGATCGCAACTACAAGCAGATTGAGGCACTACATCCACTCCCAGACAGGATCCATGGAGCAGCGATAGATTATCCTGGTAGCAGCAGGGAGATGGCAATTTGTAGGAGCAAATCACAAGGTGCATTGTTCCAATGAAGTGAATTCCCTGGAGGAAAGAGACAAAGAAGAGCTCAGTAAACTGCACAACTATGTGTGTGATTGCTTCATTCTGTGTTGTTGGGATTATCAATAAACTTATCATTATCCCCATTGCTTTATTTCGAATAACGGTCGCAACCCGAAATTTGCTGGGTCAGCCACAATGGGAAAGAAAAATTCATAAGAAGCTTCTCTATTGAAAGAGCAATTGGCGGGATGATGTCTTCATTGCTGTTTCCGGTGTTCTCTGAAAGGATGTGTGTTGACACTATCTGGCTGAAGTTCTGATTTAAAATAGACACAGCACTGGATGAGTGAGGCCCGTTTGTCATAGAGTTCATTAAATAACGGGTCAGTGGAGCTTTTTGAGGATTTCAAACAAATGGTGAACCTTTTGTTTTGTAGCTGGATAAATCCCCAATCCATACGTTAAAGGATTTGTATTAAAAACAGACGGGGTGGGGGTGGGGGGGGGGGGGGGGGGGGGGTGGGTATTGTCGTTCAGTTGAACACGAGTCAAATTTCCTTATAATTACAGTTCGACAAGGATTCCTAGATAATCTCCGTAAGGGTTTGTGCCAACATGCAAGACTGCCATTTGGGGTATCATCACATGTGCAATTTTTCAGTGGATGATGGAGAACATTTTGTAAGGTCTACTTCAGATCAATATTCATCCTGAAGATGTTATAATAACAAGGAAAACCAATAAGGAACACTGAGAGAACTTGGACATAGTCCTTCAAATGTTTTTCCAAGGCAGGCACATGCCTTATAAGTGAAACATGTATGTTCCAGGTTCCCAGAGTGACCGACTTGGCTTATACACTTTGGAAGATAAAGTGAGGGTGATCAAAAGATATCTCAGCTCCCACATCTGAATAGAACCTCAGCTAATTTGTTGAGATGGTAAATTATTACAATAAAGTTCATACATAACCTGATATCCATCCTGGTGCCTTTGCATCAATTTCTAATGAAGGGTCAGCCTTGGAAATGATCTCACAGACAATCCCGAGTAAATTTATAGTGCAAGGGATTCTGGGTAATCCAAGATGGAGGACAGGAAAAATTTCCTTTCTTGAGGTATTTTAGGTGCTGGAGGTGATTTCCTCGAATTCCAGGAGCAGCAATTACTGTTTTATATGCTGTTACATTGTTTTGAAACTTGAGAAAATAAGTCAAAACAACAGCAGTTTTAAAAGGGAGAAGAGCAAACAAAGGAAGCACATGATGAGGTCAGTGCAGGACAGAGAGAGAAACCCACACTGTTAACTGACAGAGTTAGCAGTTACTGCCTTTGCTGCCAAATTCATGTATCGCTGGACATCAGAGTGCATCTGGGAAAATTAAAAAACAGTGAAATTCATAACTGATCTTGGAGGAACCTGTTTGGGAGAGGTCACAGCACAGGAACAGATAAGTGGATGTTTTAAGTGTGGCCTTAAAATAAGTCTGCAGTAGTGAGTAGAGTGGGTTCTTTCTTGATTATGTGGAAGTTAAAGGGACGGCTAGAAAATGGGAAGCCTTCAGAAATGAAATAATGAGAATCCAGAGAAAGTATATTCCTGTTAGGGTGAAAGGGAAGGCTGATAGGTACAGGGAATGCCGGATGACTAAAGAAATTGAGGGTTTGGTTAAGAAAAAGAAGGAAGCATGTGTCAGGTATAGACAGGATAGACCGAGTGAATCCTGAGAAGAGTATAAAGGAAGTAGGAGTATACTTAAGAGGGAAATCAGGAGGGCAAAACGGGAACATGAGATAGCTTTGGCAAATAGAATTAAGGATAATCCAAAGGGTTTTTACAAATATATTAAGGACAAAAGGGTGACTAGGGAGAGAATAGGGCCCCTCAAAGATCAGCAAGGCGGCCTTTGTTTGGAGCTGCAGGTGATGGGGGAGATACTAAACGAGTATTTTGCATCAGTATTTACTGTGGAAAAGGACATGGAAGGTTTAGAATGTAGGGAAATAGATGGTGACACCTTGAAAAATCTCCATATTACCGAGGAGGAAGTGCTGGATGTCTTGAAACACAAAAGTGGATAAATCCCCAGGACCTGATCAGGTGTACCCTAGAACTCTGTGGGAAGCTAGAGAAGTGATTGCTGGGCCTCTTCCTGAGATATTTGTATCATCAATAGTCACAGGTGAGGTGCCGGAAGACTGGAGGTTGGCTAACTTGGTGCCACTGTTTGAAAAGAGTAGTAAGGACATGCAGGGAACTATAGACAAGTGAGCCTGACGCTGGTGGTGGGCAAGTTATTGGAGGGAATCCTGAGGGACAGGATGTACGTGTATTTGGAAAGGCAAGGACTGATTAGGGATAGCTTTGTGTATGGAAATCATGTCTCACAAACTTGATTGAGTTTTTTGAAAACGTAACAAAGAGGATGGATGAGGGCAGAGCGTTAGATGTGATCTGTATGGACTTCAATAAGGCGTTCAACAAGGTTCCCCATGGGAGACTGCTTAGCAAGGTTAGATCACATGGAATACTGGGAGAACTAGCCGTTTGGATACAGAACTGGCTCAAAAGTAGAAGACAGAGGGTGGTGGTGAAGCGTTGTTTTTCGGACTGGAGGCCTGTGACCAGTGGAGTACCACAAGGATCGGTGCTGGGTCCACTATTTTTCATCATTTATTTAAATGATTTGAATGCGAGCATAAGAGGTATAATTAGTAAGTTTGCAGATGACACCAAAATTGGAGGTGTAATGGATATCGAATAAGGTTACCTCAGATTACAACGGTATCTTGCTCAGATAGGCTATTGGGCTGAGAAGTGGCAGATGGTGTTTAATTTAGATATATGTGAGATGCTGTATTTTGGGGAAGCAAATCTTAGCAGGACATACACTTAATAGTAAGGTCCTAGGGAGTGTTGCTGAACAGAGAGACCTTGGAGTGCAGGTTCATAGCTCCTTGAAAGTGGAGTTGCAAGTAGATAGGATAGTGAAGAAGGTGTTTGGTATGCTTTCCTTTATTGGTCAGAGTATTGAGTACAGGAGTTGGGAGGTCATGTTGCAGCTGTACAGGAATTGGTTAGGCCACTGTTGGAATATTGCGTGCAATTCTGGTCTCCTTCCTATTGGCAAGATGTTGTGAAACCTGAATGGGTTCAGAAAAGATCTACAAGCATGTTGCCAAGGTTGGAGGATTTGAACTATAAGGAGAGGCTGAACAGGCTAGGGCTGGTTTCCCTGGAACATCGCAATTATAAGGAAATTTGACTCGTGTTCAACTGAACGACAATACCCACCCCCCCCCCCCCCCCCCCCCCACCCCCACCCCGTCTGTTTTTAATACAAATCCTTTAACGTATGGATTGGGGATTTATCCAGCTACAAAACAAAAGGTTCACCATTTGTTTGAAATCCTCAAAAAGCTCCACAGACCCGTTATTTAATGAACTCTATGACAAACGGGCCTCACTCATCCAGTGCTGTGTCTATTTTAAATCAGAACTTCAGCCAGATAGTGTCAACACACATCCTTTCAGAGAACACCGGAAACAGCAATGAAGACATCATCCCGCCAATTGCTCTTTCAATAGAGAAGCTTCTTATGAATTTTTCTTTCCCATTGTGGCTGACCCAGCAAATTTCGGGTTGCGACCGTTATTCGAAATAAAGCAATGGGGATAATGATAAGTTTATTGATAATCCCAACAACACAGAATGAAGCAATCACACACATAGTTGTGCAGTTTACTGAGCTCTTCTTTGTCTCTTTCCTCCAGGGAATTCACTTCATTGGAACAATGCACCTTGTGATTTGCTCCTACAAATTGCCATCTCCCTGCTGCTACCAGGATAATCTATCGCTGCTCCATGGATCCTGTCTGGGAGTGGATGTAGTGCCTCAATCTGCTTGTAGTTGCGATCACAGCCAATGAGGACTGTACTGACTTAGTTTCTCAGCCAAGAATAAAAATTGCATCATGAGTTGTGTGTTTGTTACTGTGAGTCTAGTTTATAGCAGCCTTCCTGTCCCACTGATGTTTTCTACCCATCTGTCCTTTCAATGCTATACTGGGGAGGAGACAGCAGATCAGGGACATGGATAGTTTTATAATCCATTTCCACAATGTGGGTATTACTGCAAGGTCCTATTCTATTCCCCTTTGGGAAGGTGCTGACTGTGAGCTTCCTTCTTGAATTAGAGCAGTGCGACTGGAACAGGTACACCCCATCTTGACAGGGAGGGTGTTCTAGGATTTAGATACAGTGACAGTGAAGGAATAACATTCATTCCAGGTCAGGATGGAGCGTGCCTTGGAGGGGGACCTGCAGTTTGTGTGTTCTAATGCCCTTGTAGGTCTGGTTCATATAGCTCACTGTTTAGGAAAGTGTAGTCAAAGGAGCTGTGGCCAGTAGCTGAAGGCCATCTTGTAGATGGTACACACTGTAACCAGGGGGTGCTGTTGGTGGAGAGAGTGCCAAGCAAGCAGCGTGTCTTGTCCTGGGTGGTGCTGAGATTCTGGAGTGTTACTGGAACTGTGCTTACCCAGGCAAGTGGAGAGTACGGGTGGTTCTCCTTTAACACTGCAGTTGGGTTCCAGTGAAACCTCGCTTCATAGAAAATCGCTGAATAGAAATAATGGGGCCGTGGAAAACGTGGGGCTGGGGTAGACCAGCAAAAAATATCCCTCACAATCGCTTAAAACTCACCCAAAACTCCAACACAATGTATAGCACAGCCAGAATGAAGGTTGAAATCATATTTATTAATGAAACAATAGTAAATTTAACACAGTACATTCAAAAAATGTAAGAAAGCTGCTCTCTGTCTAGTACCTCTCTCAGAAAGCTGCTCCTGCTGGCAGCTGACATCGCACATGCGCAGAACAGAGTTGGGGTTTTTTCGATAAATACTCGATTGCCCCTCAAGTGTGAGCCATTGCATTTGTGGGCATTTAGTATCCCACAGACCCAGCCAGAGGCCCGACATCAACAGGAAGGGTTACCATCCCATTAATGTCCGATGGGTTTACACCCACTGTAGATGGATCCTTCAGGTGGATGTGTGGCTCCAGGAAGCAGTGTATATGCTTCAGATGGTCACAGCTTTCCCAGTTCCAGGTACCTTCAGGCTGGATATGAGGAGACCAGGAATACCCACTGAGGAAATGGCTGCTCACTCTTGTGACACAAATAAACAGATACAGGTGTCAGCTCCAAGATATTCCACAGGGCAATCCGAGTGACCATTGAACAGGTCGTTGTCTTTTGATGATGTGACCTAGGTGCTGAGGATGGTTGGGTAATGCCCCTCAACATCCCCTCACATGGTATAGCAGCCTGTACCTGCTCAGGTAAAATAAAATCATTAAAAAGGAACCAGCTACAACAACCATATTGCCAGACACAACAACTGAAACCAACAGCATAGAGAAACTGGCCAGAAACAAGGCATGCTGGGATACCTCAGTCCAAGACACAGACACATAGAAACAATCCTGCTGAGAGATAGGCCCTTGCAAGGTTCAAGCCCAAAGAATTGAAAACCAGTGAGGAACCAGAACACATTAGCAAGTGTAAAAGGTCAGTTCAACATTTCCTGACAAACATCACCACGAGATACATGGGGCAGACATGTCTCAGTAAAACAAAAGACCAGGTGTACACCCTGTGCCAACCAGATACCCAAGGCCCAAAGCAGACCCATCAAAGGGGTCACTATTAACAAGCTATCGAAAGCCATTAACAACATCTCAAGGTGATCAAACCAATTAAGCCAATGCCCCTGATCGGTGAAGACCTTGTAAAATTTGAGAAGCTGCCCAGGAAGGTATAAGAAGCCAGCCCTGGCAGGGCTCAACCTGATCCCACTCTCCCTCTGACCCGAGAGGTCCCTCTGGACACAGCAGAGACCAGAGCAGCTTGGCCTCCGACCAGAGAGAGAACCAACCTATGAAGAGAGAGGAACAGGCCAAAGAATTCAACAAACCAGCAAACGTTACCAGTCTCTGGGAAGGATTAAAGTTTCGAAAGAATTGGATAGTTCGAGATAGGGTTGTTAAAACTGTAAAGATTAGCTTTTACCGTGTTGTCTTCAAATAAAGACATGACTGTCCCGCTCACTGCTGCCACGTGCTGCATCATCCCCCACCTGACACACACAAAGGTACCTGGGGAAATACATTTCACACCTACTGGTCAGGTGGCTCTGCAGGGTCCTAGAGACAGAATCGACATTTTGGGAGAAGCCCTTCATCAGGAAGGGCTCCGGCCCGAAACGTCAATTTTCCTGCTCCTCGGATGCTGCCTGACCTGCTGTGCTTTTCCAGCAACACACTTTCAACTCTGATCTACAGCATCTGCAGACCTCACTGTCACCTCGGGTCCTAGAGACAGCCTATCTCAAACAACACAGGGTCTGCTGTTCTCTGGGGATTTGTAGTTGGTATTCCAGGCTAGAGGGGGGAGAGGGATAACGAAGCTTTGAACAGTGGGGTTACTGTGCAGCACAATATCCTGTTCCATGGTGAGGAGATGGAGGGAGATGCTGATCTGATGACCCCGAAAGACCACAGGAGAGACACATTGAAATTACAACATTCTGAAACCTGGTTGCTGCTTCCCTTATCACTCTTACCATTTACCTGGCGCTAGAAACCACACAATACCAGATTATAGTCCAACAGATGTATTTAAAAGTACAAGCTTTCAGAGAACTGTTCCTTCATCAGGTCCAACACCAGCACCTCCACATCACATTTCCCTGCACTCAGACAGACATTGGACTGTGGCATTGGAAGGTCTTTGAGCTCACATTGTATGGTCCCTCACATTGTTTCCTCTGAGGGAGCTAATGCCTGACTGAGAAAGTGGAAGGATTCCTCTTGCTTTACAACATTGCACATTTATTGTAGAACAGAAAGATTGCAAGGCAGCAAACTCTTCTGCTCCAAGCCCACCTCTGACAAGAGCAGTCTGATTGGTGAGATGGACCCCAACACCGTTATCCTGTATTTTCCTGACTTTTCCCTGCAAACCAATTTCCATAGAGCTGGCAAAATTCACTGCTCTTTCTGAGAACTCTCACAGTTAGAATGGGCAGAATGATTTGCTTTGGTGCTGTAAACTTCAATGGTTATAATTCAGAGCGCTGACAGTACCGCTATGCGCCAGCAGACTGTGGTGTTGAGCATTGGTCTCAACATTGTAATGATCTCCCTCACATGCAGAAGAGCACTGCAGATGCTCGAGATCAGAATTGAAGAGTGTGGTGCTGGAAAAGCACAGCCAATCAGTCATTATCCGAGGAGTAGGAGAATCAACATTTCAGGCATAAGCCTTTCATCAGAAATTGATGGGAGGTGAGGTCATGGTCAAGGGGACAGTAGGAGGAGGTGTCCGTGAGTTGGCACCTGGCTTCAGTGGTCTAGAGGTCAATGCACTAAACTACTACTGTGCCCTCCCCCCCCCCCCCCCCCCGCCTTGTCTGCATGTTTGATGGTGAGGTTGGGATTGGAGCAGAGGGAGTGGAGGGCTGCATGACATGAGGGTGAGAGGTTGAAGTGGAGGAGAGGAGTAGACAGATTTAGGTGGTTAATGTTTTGGCAGCAGTTGGAAATGAAGAGATCGAGGATGGGTAACAGACCAGCATGGGGTGTCCAGGTGATGGAGTGTGTTGGAGGCGGGCGAAGGGGTCCTCGGAGGGTGGGTGGGAGTCCTGATTAAAAAGTGAGCCTGGAGCCAGAGGCGGCAGACAAAATGCTTGATGTTGCAACATGTGTCAAATTCATTGATGTGGGAATGTAGGGGAATGGAGGTGAGGCCTTGGCTGAGGACTACACGTTCGTCCTCAGTGAGGAAGAGTTCTGTGGAGATAGTAAAAACACAGCAGGGCTGGGAGCTAGGACCTGGTGTAAGGCTGGAGCTGGGAATGGGGGCAGTTGGTGTGGTTGTGTGATCGGGGGGGGGTGACATCACCAATGGAAGTGATGCTTACCCTGGGTGGCAGGGGGTTGGCAGTGGTGCCTGTGGGATCACTAGGTTAGGTTAGGAATGATGAAGAGCTTATGCTCAAAACATCGACCCCTGCTCCTCTGATGCTGCCTGACCGGCTGTGCTTTTCCAGCACCACACTTTTTGACACATGAAGTGCTAACCTGGTGAAATTGTAACTCAGGATTACAGTCTTCCTAAATAATGGGAAGAAACAGTATTCAATGGACAGAGCTAAAAGATTCCACATCATGAGACGGTTGAGTTCACAAGTCCTACCACTCTATTCATGCCGGCTGATCAATTCTCCTCCCATCACTTTGACGGCAGTGGTCTCTTAGTTCAACATTCATCCAATATTGATGTCATTCACATGTGCTGTTGCTCAGGTGAAGTACTGTAAATACTGGTGTAAACGTTGAATTTTTTAGACTATTTTTAAAGGTTCAATTTATAGGGTTGATTAATACACGGGCATTAGTTTTGAGGAGCTGAAATTCATGCTGCAGTTCAAAATACTGCATTATTAGCAGAATTCGATTTTCTCGCACAACAAATCCCACATAAAGAAGCAAAACATAATAAATTACGGTAAAGATAATTACCAAATAAAAGCACGAGAAACAAGAATGAATTACTGGTAGGAAATTTTATTCATACATATCAGTACAAAAATTTAACCTGTCAAAGATTCATTGAAATCCTACAAAGTCACAACATAGTCATGGCCTGGTATAATTGCACACTGAAAATGAAACATGTGTTAAATTCTGAATGTGTAAGCATCTTGAACTTTCCCGCCAAATGCTTCCATTTCCTTCCCACTTACTCTCATAAATTATGAAACTCAGCAACATTAACAAATTTGTCAAAGAATTAAAAATAAATGTAGCTAATGTATCTCACTTTTAATCAGATATAATGGCACAATTAAAAAGATTAACTTTTTAACAAAATTAGCTTTTGGATGTGTAGTGAAGAAAGTGCAATAAGTACCGATAGACTTAGTACCGGTCTGAATGAATGAATGAATCAAAACGTGCTGTAATAAACCAAGTGGGCTTAGTAGAGTTATGAATGAATTACTTAATAAATGAATGAGTGGAGGCGCAATATAGTAAACAAAGGGCAATGTTTAGAGATACCAGTATGAATGAATGAATGCAATTGTGTTTAAGTGGGTTAATGGGAAAATGCGGTTTCCTTTGTAAGAGGTTTATAATGCGATATAGTAGGGTTGACTTTTACACAAGATAGATGGAAAATACGATATTTTTTGGTCAAAAATAAGGGGTCGATCTTTACATGAGATCGACTTTTACACAAGTAGATACGGTACATTTACCTTACCAGGGCAATCTGAGGTAGACTGTGGACTATTCAGTGACTGCCATAGGCCCGTTTGTGAATTTGTGATATTCAATAAGAAATTATCTGATCAGGATAGCCATGTTGATGCACCCTATTTCAGCATCAAGCCTGCAGAGTGGACAAATGGCTTGGGCTCTATTTGCAAGGTTGCCTGGAAGCTTCATCTTACAGCACATGGAACTGCAGGAATCCTAATTGAGCAATGAAGGTAGATTTGCAGAAGACTGTATTGGAGGGCCAGCTGGCTGATTTCTCCCCTGGGATGTCAAGGAGAGGGAGATCATTAGATCATTCCATTTCAAAGCTGTCACTGTGTGGAGGATGGGCCCTTTAAGAAAAATTAGGTAGGGAGTAAAGGGATATCACTTTGTGTGCATTGTCCCTTCACTTGCATGTGTGAGCCGTATGACCAAACCCTGTCATATATATCACCTGACTTCTCATTACACTTATACAAGTTGTGCAAATGTACTCTGAGCTTGCTTTAGAGTAAGGCTGTCCTGTAATGAGCGGCAGTCCAATGGATACAAATGTGAACCTATCATTAAGAATGGCTTGCATTTTGTTGACATTATCACACTTGTGAAGACTGATTAGTCCACTCCCTTTGTTGGATGTGCTCCCAGACATTCACATTGCATGTGAAAACTGAACATGTCATTTGGGATTATGCCATATATGTGCGATAAATCAGATAGGCACACCTTCAAGGATTCACAGTCTTTAGTGGACACTGGAGGGCACAGGACAGACTCACAAGAATGATGAATAGTAACTGAAGATTTGTTCCAGGGATGAGGAACTTTAATGGAGTAGTTGGGCTGCAGAGTCTGGGTGTTTTCTTTGGACAAGGGAAAGCTGAGAAGAGATTGGATAGAAATATTCAAATTCTGACAAGTCTCCACAGAGTGGAGAGAAACTGTTCCCATTGGTGGATGGATTGAGAACAATAAAAAGGCCCCAATTTTAGGTGATGGCCAAGGAAGGAGAAACCGTCTCAGACAGTGAGTGTTTCGGATCAGGAATGTGCTACCTACATATGTGGTGGTGGCAAATACAATCGAGACATTCAAAAGGAATCAGCTGATTATCTGACAAGGAGAAATGTGCAGGGCTACGGGGAGAAGTCAGGGAAGTGGCACGAGCTCAATCACTTCAGCAGAGGGCTAGCATGTTGATAGTGGGCTGAATGCTCTCCTTCAATGCTGTAAGCATTTTGTGATCCTTTAGCAGTTCAATGGTGTGTTTAAAATTAACTTCCACTTCTCATTGAATGGGCAAAGGGTAAGGATCAATTTATTTGAGGATTAATCAATACTATTCACAGACTGCAGGGTATTCTGTTCAACATGTGCCTCACACAATTATTATATTTGAAAGCAAACTATTTGAAACACCAACAGTTATATTTCTTTTGCTTCTTGATTGGCTTCATTGACATTTCTGAGTGGATTCTACCAACAGACAAGAATGTCTTATCATAGCTCTTGCTTTCCAGCCATACAGTTACTTCAGTGTCTGAGGCAGGTCTGTATGGGCACACTGAGGATGCTGCTGAGATTCCCATGCGTTATAAGAGTGCTCAAGATATCCTTTTGCTCCTTAATGAAAAGCAAAGGGTTCCAGTGTGAGGAGGAAGAAATGAAAGTTATTTTTGTTGGCGTGTAATCGATTAAGTTGTTGGGAACCTTCACATCGATTTTCTTTTACCCAATCAGACACTAAAAATGATTGATGTGTCATCTAGTCCCAAGTTAGGCTCAGTTTTAAAATTGTTTAAATGATATTTTCAGAAATAAATTAGAAATTCAAGGAAATATAGACCAAAGGACCACAAGAAATTTTTGTAACTTATTCAAAACATTAATATTTTATGTTAATTCTGAATAAAATTGCACAGTTGAGCAGAGTTACGCCTGGAGTAAGATTTATTTCAGTGGCGCAGTGAATACACTGAAACCCTTGAGGAAATGTTCCAGCAAGCCTGAACTGAAGACAAAGTACTGTGGATGCTGGCAATCTGAAGTAAGAACAAATTCAATTAGAAAAAGCCAGCAGGTCAGGAAGCATCTGTGGAGAGAAACAGAGTTAATAGTCATCTTACTTTTTGTGGCTCGGTCTGAGTTAACTTTTCGGGAGAATTTTGCGCCACAAGGCACAGCAGGTTTCCCCAATACCGACATGATGCACTTGAGGACCTAAAATTAGAATTTAGGTTGTTGTCAGAAGCAACAAGTATCTGTAGATTTTTATAAACCACAAAATGGCTTTTCATTTTAAAATAACAAAACAAAATGGCTTCAAGTAATGATTTGAACTGATGCTTTGCTAAGTTGGTTGCATTTAGAGATAAGAGAGAACAATGGATTTTTCATAATACGAGTCATAAGACAGTGATTTGGTATTCGAACTAACCTTGAACTGCCTCCGTGGGATGGTGCTCTACGTAAATTAAGAATCCTTTCCCGGGGAATATCATTGGATTAACCTGCTGTAAATCATATCACCTTATTATATGTGATTGGTCTTTTCTTGTAATTAAGGCTGTACTATCTCTTTAAAAACATATAAATAATGTATAATTTTTGACCGTAATTGTGCCATTTCTCCACAGAACACAGAAGCTTTTAACCTCTGCGTTGCTGGACAAATCTGTGTCAGGCTGCCTTAATTTATTAAACTGGTAACATTGCTTTAAATAGACAGTACTCCTGGTGATCCTTTTGACCAATCTTGAACCGCGAGGCTCCTTTGGAAGGGTCTAGATCTTCACACTAGCCATTTAGCAAATTCTGCGGCTTCTCGGCTGAGAATTGTTTAGCTGCCTGGTTTTGTGAATGTGCGAATTCGCACAGCAAGGCAAGGCAGGGATGCTTGTGACTGTGTGTGGAGGTGCTAAATTGGTGAGATTTAAGTCTCGAAAAGTGTGGAGCTGGAAAAGCACAGCAGGGCAGGCAGCATCCAAGGAGCAAAAAAATCGATTTTTCGGGCATAAGCCTTTCTTCAGGAATGTTGGGGGGGGGAGGGGCGGTCCAAAGGGGGCTGAGAGACAAATAGGAGGCTGGAAGTGAGATTGAGGTAGCTGGGAAGGCGATAGATTGATGCAGGTGAGGGCTGATGGGGATAGATTAGATTAGATTACTTACAGTGTGGAAACAGGCCCTTTGGCCCAACTAGTCTACGCCAATCCTCCGAAGAGTAACCCACCCAGACCCATTCCCCTACATTTACCCCTTCACTACAGGCAATATAGCATGGCCAATTCACCTGACCTGCACATTTTTGGACTGTGGGAGGAAACCGGAGCACCTGGAGGAAACCCACGCAGACACAGGGAGAATGTCCAAACTCCACACAGACAGTTGCCTGAGGCAGGAATTGAACCCGGGTCTCTGACACTGTGAGGCAGCAGTGCTAACCACTGTGCCATCATGCTAACCGCTGTGCCACTATGCCGCCCAATAGATTGGAGGAGAGGGTGGAGCGGATGGTTGGAAGGAAGGTAGACAAGTAGGACAGTTCAAGAGGGCTGTGCCGAATTGGAGGGCTGGATCTGGGATGAGATCAGGGAGGGGAGATCAGGAAATTGGTGAAGTCAACATTGATGCCGTGTGATTGGAGAGTCCCAAGGTGGGAGATAAGGTGTTCATCCTCCAGAGAGCAAGCGAGAACTGTGATATGTAATCTAGTCCACTCCATGAGCTGGGCTCTATCCCTGTGTGCACAGTGTCTCCATTGAGACTTTATGCAAGTTGCTGGTGTAGAGTGCAGTGGAAGTCTGTGCTTCCAGAGAGCACCACCAGTGCATAGTCGAAGTGCCAAGGCTGTCGTGTTGGGTTCTCAGATGCCAAATACTGTGGAGAAGAATTGAGTGCAGCTGGTGCCCATTAGTCATGCCCTCGGGTATGGTTTGGTATTGGAAGTCATTCAGAGTAAATGGAGAGCTGAATCCGCCTGGTCCTCGCTCTGGTTTCCTTGTTGAATTTTCCTGGCTTGAACCTTTCCTGAGCTTGTTTGGTACGAAGAGAGGCTGAATATTAATGAGGTAATTTGTGGCATTAATAATCCCTGTCACATGGCATGTCACCACTACCTAATAAGAATTTCACCACACCACTTGGGGGTAAAGAATAAAAGATGGAGTGAGATGGACATGACAATCGAGATGGACCTCGTTGCACATGTCACATGATTCTGTCACACTAATCACCACAGCCCATGCCATTCCAATCCATTCAGGTCAATGACTTTGCCGAGTTGGAGGCTTGGGACTGGGATAAGGTAGGGGAAGGGGAAATGAGGAAACTGTTGAAATCATATGTGGTTGCTGGTTCCCAAGGAAAATGAGACATTTTTCTTCCAAGCATTGGTGGTTAGGGTTTGGCAATGGAGGAGACCCAGGATCTGCATGTCCTTGGAAGAGTGGGAGGGGCCCATCAAGGCCTACTCCATCACCAAACCCTAACTGCCAGTGGATGAAGAACGTCTCATCTTCCACCTTAGGGATCTGCAACTACATAAGATCAATGTGGATTTCACCAGTTTCCTCATTTCCCCTCGCCCCCACCTGATCCCAGTTCCAAGTCTCCAACGCGGCATCACCCTGCTGACTTTTAATTTTCCTTCCCACCTATCCGCTCCACCCTCCTCTCCGACCTATCACTTTCACCCCCATCTTTATTCACCTATCGCATTCCTAGCTACCTTCCCCCAGCCCCACGCCCCCATCCCATTTATCTCTCAGCTCCCCCTCAGCCCACAAGCCTCATTCCTGATGAAGGGCTTATGCCCAAAACATCGATTCTCCTGCTCCTTGGATGTTAACTTTTCCAGCACCACACTCTCGACACATATTCTCTAATCACCTGTTTTAGGATGTGATTACTCAACTCTGAAGCAGTCTCTCTCTTCCTATGAGATGCCACTGAACACCAATCTCTTGTTGCATTAGGTAATGGTTCAGAAAGAATTGATATTGAAGTTGCATTTAGCTCTATCCAGTCTAACAATGCGCCACATTGTGTTTGTGTGGAAACGGGCAGTTATGTACCAGCCTTCAGAGGAACTAGATATATTCTCTGTACCTGATGGGAGTTCCAGTAACAGAACCTGAATAGTAATGTAAATTCTACCTATTCCTATCATGCTATAAATAAGGTATGTGCATCTCCTGTAAAGACTCTGTAGTGGTGTAGCTCGACAACTGGTTGTTATATAGGTCTTTGACACAATGTAAACAAAAGTGGATTAATGGCTGTGAACCACCTCAAGCAACACTTGCATTGTGCCACATATTGGCAGAAGTGCAGATATCAGTGAGGTGCCAGCAGTGGCAATTCGGGCAAACTTCATGTGTTAGCCTCTGATCAAACTTTTATCGACGATGCTAATATTTCCTTGATGGGGACAGGTACCACTGAACATTATCAAGGCTGGCAGCATCTGTGGATAGAGAAAAACAGAGTTAGTGCTTTAGATCTGTGGTCGTCTATTAGGAAACGGACCTGAAATATTGACACAAAAACAGAAACTACATGAAAAGCTCAGCATGTCTGGCCATATCTGTGAAGGGAAATCAGAGTTAATGTTTCGGCTCCAGTGACCGTTCCTCAGAGCTGAAACAATGACCCTGTTTCTCGATCCACATTACATCAAGCCTGTCGAGTGGTTCCATCATTTGCTGCATTTTATTTTAAATTTCAGAGTTCCAGCACTTTTGCAATACTTTGCTTCTGTACTAATATTTTTTCAAGTGTCTCAGTGTTCAGTTTTGTCTGATTATGCTGCTGTGAAATGTTTAGGGTTGTTCTTCTGTGTTAGAGCCACTCCATAAATTCCAGGGCTTGATACCAGTCCCACTCTGATCATTCTTATCCAGTAATTTATAATGTTCATTGAGCACTCTGTATTGTTCTGTAGGGCAAATTCATCACTCGCCAACAGTTCTACACCAACTGATCTCATTTTGTAATTTCTTCATGAACTGTAGCTGCCTGAATAACTTTATAAATGCAGGATAGAAACAATGAGTCCAGATTAAACTGGTTTAAAACTTCGAATTGTTTCACAACTAGGGCACCACTAGACGGAGCTCAAGAACAGCCTGATCATGTTTCAAAATGTGAATTGGAAACTGTGAGATTTCCAGCAGCAGCTGCCCTGATGGTTAATTATGAAGGGGAAATTCAGTTACCATTCCCAATCCAGTTTTCTGTTGATGAAGTCTATCATGTGTTTGGCATGTGGCATGGCAGTATTGGTGACTTATGCAATCAAATATCTGTCAAGACTCGTTGTTTTGCTAACACTATTCAACACTATTATCCCCTCGAGACTGATTACTAAACTTAGTGATCTCGGACTAAGTCCCACTCTCTGCAACTGGATCCTCAGTTTCCTGACCCACAGTGAAGATTGGAGACAATATTTCAACCTCACTAACACTCGACACTGGAGCCCCCCTGGGGTGCGTACTCAACCCCCTACTGTACTCACTGTATACCCATGACTGCGTCGCCAAATACCAGAATAATGCCATTTACAAGTTCGCTGATGACACCACCATAGTCGGTCGAATCTCAGATGACAACGAAACAGACAACAGACAGGAGGTGGAAGATCTGGAAAAATGGGGCACTGAGAACAACCTAGCTCTCAATGCCAGCAAAACCAAGGAACTGATTATTGACTTTCAGAGGGATGTTACTCAAGCCCCCCTACACGTTAACAGCACAGAGGTGGAATGAGTGGACAGTGTCAAGGTCCTAGGAATGGTCATCCACAACAATCTTTCTTGGACTCTTCATGTAAACGCCCTGGTTACAAAGGCCCAACAATGTCTCTTCTTCCTCAGGCAGCTGAGGAAATTTGGCATGATGGCGAATACCCTTGCCAACCTTTATAGGTTGGTCATCAAGAGCATTCTGTCTGGATGTATCACTACCTGGTATGGCAACTGTGCCATTCAAGATTGGAGACAGTTACAGAAAGTGGTGAACTCGGCCCGGACAATCACAAATGCTAACCTCCCATCTATCGAATCCACCTACCAGGCCCGGTGTCAAGGAAAGGCCGCCAGCATTCTCAAAGATCCATCCCACCCTGGCAATGTTTTTCGACAACCTCTACCATCAGGGAGAAGGTACAGAAGCCTGAACACATGCACCAGCCGGTTTCAAAACAGTTTCTACCCGACTGTTGTAAGAATACTGAATGGACTCACAAACTCGTAACATTTGCCTGTACCTGTGTTTTTGTTTTTGCCGCTGTTTACCAATTATTTACTTATCTATGCTACTTAACTCTGTGATTTGCCTGTATTGCTCACAAGACAAAGCTTTTCACTGTGCTTCGGTACACGTGACAATAAATTCAATTCATATGAAGTGTAGCAAGTTTCTAAAGTGCCAACAGTTGACAGGAACCTGTAAGATGACTAACACAAAAGCTGGGGTTTTTTCACTGGAGCGGTGGAGACTGAAGGGTGACCTTACAGAGATTTACAAAATCATGAGGGGCATGGATAGGGTAAATGGCCAAACTCTTTTTCCCAGGTTGGGGGAATCCAAAACAAGAGAACATAGGGGATTTAAGATGAGAGGGGAAAGACTTAAAAGGGACCTGATAGGTAACTTTTTCATGCAGAGTGGTACATGGACAGAGTTGTAAAAGTGGGTACAATTACAAAATTTAAAAGCCACCTGGATGGGTATATGAAAAGGAAGGATTTATACAGAAATTGGCCAAATGCTGGCAAATGGGACTAGGTCAGATTGGGATGCCTAGATCAGTTGGACCGAAGGGTCAGTGCAGTCTGACTCAATGATGCTATGGCTCTATAAAGCAAGAACAAACTAAATCTATTTTCATTGTTTTCTGTTTGTTCCTCAGTATTTTTCTGTTCTCTCCTGTAGTCTTTTCATTCATCTTGCCTCTCTGTTGAACTATTTACCATGCAGTTATCATAGAGTCATAGAAATGTACAGCACGGAAACAGACCCTTTTGTCCAACTCGTCAATACCGACCAGATATCCTAACCCAATCTAGTCCCATTTGCCAGCACTTGGCCCATATCCCTCCAAACCCTTCCTATGCATATACCCATCCAGATGCCTTTTAAATGCTGCATTTGTACGAGCCTCCTCTGGCAGCTCATTCCATACATGCACCACCCTCTGTGTGAAAAAGCTGCCTTGTCCCTTAGGTTCCTTTTGTATCTTTCCCCCTCACCCTAAACCTATGACCTCTAGTTCTGGATTCCCCCATCCCAGGGAAAAGACCTTGTCTATTTATCCTATTGATGCCCCTCATGATTTTATAAATCTCTATAATGTCACCCCTCAGCTCTGAACCTCCAGGGAAAATAGCCCCAGCCTGTTCAGCTTCTCCTTATAGCTCAAATCCTTCAATCCTTTATTCCCCCTTCATCTGCGTCTTTAGTTCTTTGTGGACGTCCAGCAGAGAGACTGTTCCTCTCTCCTCTTGTCACTCTGAGGCTAGTCTTCAGTCAAATTATCTCCATTTTGTGAAGTCCCAATGCTCATTCACTGTTTTGCCAGGAAATTAACTGGGTCATCCTGCCACATGCACAATTTTTAAATTGAATGGATGAATCAACAAACTCCATTTAAATAGTCTGGAATATTTGTTCTTAAATTTCTCCACAAACTTCAAAGGGTTACGATCTGTGTATATGATTGTCTCACAAATGTTATTGGTAACATACATTTTGAAATGTCATAGTGCCAACACCAAGCTCTAAGTCTACTCCTTCTCAACTCTCGAATATTTCTGCTAATGAATGTTCAATTTCCAGGAGAAATGCCCTGATAGATCTTTATATCTCCTCATCATCTTCCTGGAAGAGCACAGCACCAACACGCACCTTGAATTGCTTTGTGTAGTTCTGTGGATCAAATACTGGGGCAGTGGCTAAACACAGCTTTCAGGCTGTCCAATGCCTTCTGACAGTCTGCTGTCCACTTTTTGCCTTTCTTTAGCAATTCAATTAATGGAACAGCCACACTCTTAAAATTTGGTACAAATCTTTGATAAAATCCACTCAGCAATAGTACTACAGCTCATTTTGCTGATGGTATGGGAAACTCCTCAATAACCTTTGTTTTTGCATCATGTGGGGCCAATAACATGGTCCAGGAAGGTGACTTGGGCTTTGGCAAATTCACTTTTAGCCAGGTTTATCACCAAGCCTGCCTCCCGAAGTCAACCGAACAATTCTAATAAATGTTGGAAATGTCCCTTCCATGTTGACCAAAAATCGCGAGGTCATCAATATAAACTACACAATTGGGTAATCCGGAAATGACCTTATTGGTTAGTCTCTGGTGCATTTTTCGTACCAAACGGCATGACTTTAAACTGATACAGTCCATTTCATGTTACCAAAGCCGAGATAGTTTTCACTCTTTCAAACAAAGGTACTGCCAATATCCTCTGAGCAAATCCAGCTTAGAAATATAAGTTGCTTATCCCACCTTTTCAACACAGTCTCCCAAATGCATCAGTCTTTGTAACAGAACTGACTTTGAGATAGTCCACACAATTGTTGGGCCCCATCTGCTTTTGGCACCATTACTATGGGTGAACTCCAGTCACTGTAACTCACTTCCATTATGTCGTCCTGGAGCATGCGTTCAATCTCTTTTTGAACCTGTGCCAACATTAGAAGGTTATAACTATAAGGATGTTGCTTAATCAGAGCAGCATCTCCGATATTGACATCATGCAGAATTAGGTTAGTATTTCCCATCTCATTTCCACATATTGTCTCCATGCAGTAGTAATTACTCTTTCAGGTCATTTCGATTTTCCTCTGGAAGGTAACTGGCTAATTTATCCCAATTTTTGACAACTTCCTCATTGTCGAATTCAGTTTGTGGAATGTCGGATTCAGAATCCTCTGAATTTGGTATTTCACTCTGTTGTAACCAATAACACGTCGTCTCTTGCTTTCCTTCCCTTTTGAGCATATTCAGATTGCACACTCTCTGAGATTTGCCTTCTGTCTGCAGTCCTTATCAAATAGTTCACCTCACTCAAATTCTTTTCGATTTGGTAAGGACCACGAAACTTTGCTTTTAAAGGTTCAACTATCACTGGAAGTAACACTAATACATTATCTCCGATAGTAAAATTGTGAATTTTAGATTTTTTGTCTGCTTCCTATTTCATTGTATGTTGTAATAATTTTAAATGCTGTCTGGCCAACTACCCCACTCCATTTAACAGTTCCCTAAAATCTGACACATAGTCTAAATGTGTGGCCTCTGAATTCTGACTTACCAATTTTTCCTTAATCAATTTTAGTAGTCCTCCCACTTCATGCCCAAAACCTAATTCAAATGGATTGAATTTGGTTGATTCATTCGGTGCATCTCTGATCACAACAAGTGCAAACTGAATTCTCTTATCCCAATCACCTGGATAGTCTTGACTATAAGCCCTTAACATGGTCTTTAATATCTGCTGCCACTTTTCTAGCGCTCCCTGGATGGTACGTTGTAGGTTTGAATTGTTTTATATCTAAGCAGTCCATAATTTCCTTGAATAATTTCAATGTGAAGTTTGACCCTTGATCTGATTGTATCTCTGTGGGTAGTCCATGCTTCATTAAAAATTTGAGCAACTCCTCTACAATCCTTCTAGCTGTGATATTGTGTAATAGAATGGCCTCTGGAAATCTAGTTACTGTAAACAAATACTGATTCCCAATTTTTGTTTTAGGTTGGGGTCCTACGCAATCAATTAAGACTCTTGTAAGGGGTTCCTCAAAAGCAGAACTGGGTGTTAAAGGTACGGGTTTTATTACTGCCTGTGGTTTTCCAATTACCTGACACGTATGATATCTCTGGAAAAGTTCAATTACATCCTTGTGCAGTCCCAGCCAGTAAAACTATTTTTATATTTCAGCTTGAGTTTTACTCCCCTAAATGACTGCCTGCTGGTAGTTCATGTGTTACCCACAACACCCCCTTTTAATAACCCACTGGCAATATGACTTGGTGAACTTATGCCCATTTCTCATCAGCCTGAATATGTGATGTCTTCATTTCCTCAGTAAGACATAATTTCTATGATAGTAACATTCAGGGCTGCATTCAAATTCTTTTCCCATATATGCCTTTTCATACAATTGCTTTAAGTTTTCATCTTTCCGCTGTAACTCAATTAATTTCTCTGAGTTAAAGATGTCTGATTTGTCATCTATCTGCTTCTGTTTTGTCTCAACCATTTGATCAAACAGGGTCTCTGCTAATTACACTTCAACTTTCTTATCCGTACTCTTTGATCTCTCCTGTTTCAACTGGTGACTTTGTAACCTCGTTACCACACAATCAGGAGAAATCCCAGGATGTGTGAACAGCAAAAGTTCAGTTGCCTGAGTTTCCATTGGCTTTTCAACCACAGTATGCAGTACATCTATCAGTGAATCAGCTATATCATTTGCAAGGACAAATTGTTTTCCTGGAGCTGACAGTCTGTTCAGTACTCCTACCATAAATTCTCCACTCTTCACTGGACACTCTAACCTCACTCTACACAATAGAGCGCTTCTTGTCTCACAATGAAATCCAGTTACTAGCACCTCATCTGGCAATAGTCCTTCAGAAGTGTATATCTCCACATCTTTCAACATCAAAGATTGAGAAAAAGCTGTATCTCTTAATATTGTAACCTCTTTACTTGCTGCTCTTGCCCTGTGCAAGTAAACTCTATTGTCAGAGGTATATGGTTTAAGAAGATCTGGGACTTTCTCCTTAACCAACCTGCGACCAGCTTGTACATTCTGGTATATTTCTAGCCTCCACTGTGCATTCTGTGGAACAAAATTCCACTGGCCTATCCTGTTTTCCTACATCTGGCTTCCCAGTGCTTTTCCTAACCCACCAACATTGTAATTTCATGTGGCCTGTTTTATTGCAACAAAAACATTGGAGCTTTTTAACTTTTCTTTCCCCTTCAAGAGTTTACTTTTTACCATGTGGTAAGTTATCCTTATCATCTTCACCAAGATCTACTTTTCCTTTCCATGCTAGGATTTCTTTTTTCCCTAATTTCTATCCCTCACAGATAGAAATTGATTTTGAAATCCAAACTTTGATCGATGGACCAACTCATAATCATCAGCCATTTCAGCTGCTAATCTTGCCATTTACCTCACTAGCTCTACCTACCGTGTGGGATCAACAAAACACACACGGTCACTGGCCACCACATTTGTTTAGCCACCTTTTCAAATGAGATGAACAAGGCTTCCACATCCTTCTCATCAAATTTAGGCAATTCTTCAATATATTTAAACAGATTCTCACCAGGCCTTTGGCTTCTGTGAGTTTGCTCATCCTCATGCTCTTCCTGACTAAGTTTACCCTCAGCCTTTATCTCCATCCTTTACAGCTGACTTCTAAGTTCAAACTCCCTCTCTTTCTTCCTCTCCTCTCCTTTTCTCTCTCTCTCTCTCTACTTTTTTTCTGCTGAAGTGATTCTGTCCTTTACTTTTCGTTCTGCTAGGACCTTTCTTTATTTTTCTCTGTCCGCTGCTTTTAATCATAATTCAAACGTTTCATTTCTTTTGCCCTTTCCTTATCTTTTGCCTGTAACTCAGGCTGCTTTATTTTCGAATGAACTTTAACCATATCTCAAGATTCTGATGGTGTTTCTAGCAAATTTAAATGCTGAGCTATTGCTGTAATTATCTCTCCTTCCCTTACATGAGGAGGCAGCTCCAACCGCAGCTAGTCTGCTAATTCCAGCACCTTGACCTTACTCATCTTTTGTTAAACCCCCAAAGTCACTTTTTCCACCCCCAGAAAACTCTTAAGTAATGGAAAGAGCCGTTGCTATCCCAAGCTCTGTTTAAACCAACCAGATGCAACACCCAGAACAAAAGACATTAACATCTGCCACTTGTAGCCTTTGATTCCAACACTAAACCCAATTTGGAACTAAAGGACTATTCCCCTAAAGAGCCCCCAGTCTGCTATGGACCAGGCCTGGGGCCCTGAAAACACTTCAACAAAGTAGTCCGGACCCTAACTTTTCTAAATGTTTTAATCAGGTTTAGAGAGGATCTTCCAGGAGTGATGCAGCTGGTCCAACCACTTAGTTTTAAACAAAGCAGAGTTTATTTACAGGTTTACCAAATGAATCACAAACAAAATAGAACAGAATACTGATTAATTTAACCCAACCTTCCAGCTCGGCACCGCCCTCCTGACCTGTCCCATCTGTCCATCATCCTTCCCACCTATCTGCTCCACCCTCCTCTCTGAGCTATCATCTTCACCCCCACCTCCATCCACCTATCGCATTCTCAGCTACCATCCCCCCAGTCCCACCCCCCTCCCATTTATCTCTCCACCCCAGGAGGCTCCCAGCCTCATTCTTGATGTAGGGCTCTGGCCTGAAATGTCAATTTTCCTGCTCCTCAGATGTTGCCTGACCTGCTGTGCTTTTCCAGCAAAACACTCACTGTCTTCTTTAAATAAGATAAATGTTATCCTTGATATGTTTTGAGGGGTTTGGTCTGATCCATAACAAGCCTTATCTCTCCTGACTTACTTGATCAGATATAGATCACTTTTTGCACAGTATTTTATTCAGTGCTGGGGAGGGGCTATTGCTAGTTAATCCTTAAATTTTAATTGCTTCACTTTTACCTCAGTTAATCTCTTCAGGCAACATGGCCTAACCTTTACTGTGATCAAGTCCAAGCTTTCTTTAACTGAATCTATGATTTTCCTACAATCAGATTTCAGTTCCTAAAAATAAAATCCAAACTCTACAATAGATGACATACGAGCTAGCTACTTTATGTAAATACACATCAGTTTTTATTACAAACTCGAGTGCACCGTGTCTTAAAGGTTCAGTCCATGCATATGGCTCTCTTTATCCCTGGACCCTTGTCCCATCCACAATCATTCCCACTGCTATTTTGTCATTACCTGCTACTTTGACCACTGACATTGGGCTCCTGTTAAATAGGAATATGAAGGAGACGTCTCAAAGTCAAGAGAAAATTCCAATTTTGCAACCAAGGTTTTGAATGGCGAGAGGTCTGTTTGCATCATTAGGATGTTAGTAGTACCTAATCTCACCTCATTGATGTTACAAGTTCCTGTTCTACAAGCCAGAGAGAAGCTGTGTGGTAACAATTCCTGACATGAAAGTCAGAGCAGGAAGTTGGTGGTTCCAACTTGCCACTTGCTCCTCCCAGCCTCCCCCTTGGTCAGCAGTCCCAGGTAGCTCAGGCACTCCATGGACAGCAACCACCTGCACCCACTGTCCATAGAGACTGGCATCAGACACATACCAGCCTCCCCAAATCCTCATGGTACATCTAAGATTCAATTAGAATACAGTTTGCCAAGTCAATACTGCACTTTGGAGCACATCAGTGAATGCTACTGCCAGGGCACTTTACCAGCAGGTAAATACAGGTAGTATTGCTGAACTATTGATTCAGAAACCTAAGACAATGTGGGTTCAAATCCCACTACGGCAGATAATGAAATTTGAATTCAATATAGAGCTGGAATAAAAAGCAAGCCCAATGGTGACCATGTAGCTACTGTCTATTCTCACAACAAACCATCTGGTTTACTAATATCCTTCAAGGAAGGAAATCTGCCACCCTTATCTGGTCTGGCCTACGTGTAACTCCTGATTCACAACAATGTGGATAACTCTTAACTCCCTCCTGGGCAATTATGAATGGTCAACAGATGCTTGCCTCGGCAGCAATGCCCATTGAAAATAACACCCATCTCATTATTTGGAGCAAAGCGTATCTCTCAGCTCCTCATTTGATCACCTTGCACTCAATTTTAGGACCTACATGAATGTTCACTGCATCTTTATGCAGGGAAAGAATAGATCCATCCAGGGCCAAAGGAAGAATCTGTTCGTGGAACCAGAGGATATTGGTAGGCTGTTAAATGAATACCTCATATCTTTCTTCACTCAGGAGAATCTAGGTACAGAATTTGGGAAGAGATACTGCAACGGTTCTTGAGCAGATTAACATAGGGAATGGGGAGTTACTGAGGTTTTAGCGGGCTTAAAAGTGAAAAAAAAATCCCCAGATTCAGATGAGTTGTATCCTATGCTGTTGTGGAAGAGCAAGGGAGAAATTACAGGGGATCTGACACAAATTGTTAATTCCTCTCAGGCCACGGGGAGGTGCTAGAGGACTACAGGAAAGCTAATGTGGCTCAAAAAGATGAATGAGAGAATTACAGGCCAGTGGGTCTCACATCAGTGAGAGAAACTATTGGAGAGATATCTGAAGGAGAGAATTAATCTCCATAAGAGGGAACATTTGACCAGGAATAATCAGCATGGCTTTATCAGATGGAGGTCATGCCTAATAAATTTGATAAATATTTTTAAGGAAGTGACCAAGTGTGTTAGGTAAGGGTAGTGCAGTTGATAACAATTTGGATCTAAAATTGGCAGTCTCTTGCCACTGAGAGTGGTGGTAGAAGGCTATGTGTGTGCCTGGAGGCTGATATCCAGTGGGATACCACTGAGATCAGTGCGGGGTCCCTTACTGTTGGTAACATATATAAATGACTTAAAAGAAAACATTGGGCAGCGGTAAAAAATAAGTTTGTGGATGATAAGAGATGTTGCTGTTGGTTAATAGGGAAGAAGATGGTCTTAGATAGACAAACATATTGATGGTTTGGTCAAATCAGCAGATCAGTGGTAGATGGAATTTCACCATGATAAGTGTAAGGTGATGCATTTTGGAAGAAGTAACAAGACATGGGAGTACTCAATGAATGGCAGGACACTAGGAAGCATAGAGAAACATGGGGATTTTCGGGTGCCTGTACCCAGGTGTCAGGGCAGGGGAATGGGATAGTTAAGAAAGCATAGATACCTTTTTCAGTCCTGCCATAGATTCTAAGAGCAGGGAAATCACATTGGAGCTGTATAAAAATTTGCTTAGGCTACAACTGGAGTATTGTGTGCAGTTCTGATCATCGCATTTTAAGAAGGACGTTATTGCACAATGGAAGTTATGGAAGCCTGTGAAGGGTTAAAGCATGAAGACCCACTGGCAATCTGGGGTCTGTGGAAGGCAGGATGGAATAAGAATAGTGGAATGTTCTTGCACCAATTAGCAGAGTAAGGTTAAGACTGAAAGGTCACTATGGCAAGATGAGATAACACAAGTAATGAAGCAAGTTTCCCTGTTAAGTGTTATTATGACAGGATTGGGACAATAAATATTTGGGACATGACATTAAAATATCTAATTAATAGTTAGTAGAGTCAGCTTGAGACGGGAGACTATTGTAATAGATGGAATAGCTAAATATTTATCATGACAGGTTAGTCTGGAATTGAAGATCACTGTAGCAGAGTTAGCATGACATGGTTAGTTATCTAACCATGACATTAGAATAGCATTAAGTACTAAAGAGATAATGGGAACTAACATCGCCGGTTTATTGTGTAGCTAGAGTGAGGTAATTTGATTAATATAGTTGGACATGCTGATAAGCTAACAGAAACATGATAAAAAAGATATAAAAATTCATGGACCCTGAGGTTTGTGGGTATTCAAGAATCTGCTTTCTCAGTGTCACAGTTTTTTGTTTGCAAATAAAAGACCTACTTCTTGAAGAACTCTGTGTCTCCTGGTGATTCTCTATATTTTCTCTACAACAAAGGGGTGTGACAGGGATGGTACAGCTATGAAGAAAGGCTGGATTTTCTTTAGGGCAGAGAAGCTGGAGGAAGACCCTGAGCAAAGTGTGTAAGACTATGAGGGGCATGGACAGGGTGGATAGAAAGCAGCTGTTCATCTTGACTGAAGAGTCAATAATGAAGTGACATAATTTTAAAGGTGAAGGGCAGGAGATTTACAGGGGATTTGAGGAAAATATATTTCACCCTAAGTGTGTGGGGAGTTGAGAATGTACTGCCTGGGAGGGGAGTAGAAGTTGGAAACCTCACAACCTTTAAAAACTATTTGGATGAGAATTTGAAATATCAAAAACATTCAAGAATATGTGCAAGTACTGGAGAATGGGACTAGTGTGGATTCAGAGTAATTTTTCGTTAGGACGGACTCAAACGGGCTTTCTGTGCTGTATGACTCTGAGACCCTGAGTCTAAATCACACCCACAGATCTTCACAAATACACTTCGTAGTTAAGGAGGGTGCAGGTTCAAACTCGCTCAACTTGTGTGGGTTTTTTTTAGATTAATTACAGTGTGGAAACAGGCCCTTTGGTCCAACAGTCCACACTGAACCTCCGAAGAGCAACCCACCCAGATCCATTCGCCTACATTTACCCCTTCACCTAACACTATGGGCAATTTTTGGACTGTGGGAGAAAATGGGACACCCAGAGGAAACCCACGCTGACACAGGGAGAATGTGCAAACTCCACACAGACAGTCGCCTGAGGCGGGAATTGAACCCAGGTCTCTGGCACTGTGAGACAGCAGTGCTAAGTACTGTGCCACCGTGCCGCCTGTGGACTACGACTGTTTGACGAGTAAGTTCAAACAGAAGAATTTGACTTATACTATGTTGATTTGACATTCTTTATTATCAAAATAGGATGATGATTCCTTGCCATGGCCATGAGCTGATGGAAGTTTGAGTCAATTTGTTATGTGCAGTATAGACAACTTGGGAAATGGTTGAGGTTGAGGTTATGTTCCAGACATTGTGGCAATATGTCCTGGCTAATGAATGATCCACACAGTCCTCAGGATGCAAACAGGTTCTGTTATGGAGTCCATTCACTCGTCAATTTGGATGCAAGTCTGAGCACAAGGCAGAAAAATGTAAAGCAGCTGAGGAACTAGCATGGACTGAAAGATATTCGAAACTTTCTCAGTTCCCATGACTCTGAGGAACTGAGGAAAGACGTATAGATCAGTATCCATTCTTCAAACTGAGCTTGGAAGGATGCTTAATGCCTGAGAACTTCGGGTTGGGAATCTTGTGAGGAAATGTTTTAATGCATTTTTCAGTTGTCTTAGATTTAAACATAGACACAGAGCTCCATCTTTTGTCATAACACAAGTAATGCAGCTGCACTACTCTGAGATAATCAACTTTCCAAATGACGTTGACTTGTACCATGGAATCCTCTTTCCATTTGAGCTTCTTAAATGTGAATACTGCACTTACAAGGAGGTTAGGCATCAATTTTGTTATATAAATTTGCTGATAGCATCAAACATATCTGGAGAAACTTTAAGTCAGATGATGGATAGATCTTACAGTCTGGATTCTTTGCTGTTGAATCTGACAGAATTGTCACCTCATAGATCATAAAATGTTGATACATGTAGACAAAGAAACAAATGATAGGTGGTTCATTTATTTGAATTATATAAAAGGATTCCAGTGTCCATCCCAAGTCTCTTTGTGGGCGGCACGGTGGCACAGTGGTTAGCACTGCTGCTTCACAGCGTCAGAGACCCGGGTTCAATTCCCGCCTCAGGCGACTGACTGTGTGGAGTTTGCACGTTCTCTGCATGGGTTTCCTCCGGGTGCTCCGGTTTCCTCCCACAATCCAAAGACGTGCAGGTCAGGTGAATTGGCTATGCTAAACTGCCTGTAGTATTAGGTAAGGGGTAAATGTAGGGGTATGGGTGGGTTGCGCTTCAATGGGTCGGTGTGGACTTGTCGGGCCGAAGGGCCTGTTTCCACACTGTAATGTAATCTAAATATAATCTAATCTAATTTAAAATCCAAGGGCTTGGAATTTAAAATGGATAATGTCAAGGTAGGGATTGCAAGTAATCAGTTTATCATGTGTATTCATTGTGTCAGTTTCCTGAGCTCATCCATATAAGATGCATAAAATAATATTTTCACTCACACCAGTGTCATTTTTGGCATATACTGCAAATTACCTGCTCCTTTTGTGGTAAAGGTCTTCGCTTTTTTGATGGTATTTGTGTGGCATCTCAAGTTTACCACACGTACTTCTCGATGGATTTTTAAGATGCAATTATACAGTTACCTCCTGGTCTTTGTTGAGATGCTCATGTGCCATGGACAGAATGTTGGAAGCTTCTTTGGCATTGGTCCTTGGTTTGCTGTTACTCACATCCACTGCGGCGAATGGTTTGATACATGAGGGTTATTCGACTTTCTGCACACTTTAGCCCAAGGCCTTCTTGTGGAACATCGCTGGTGTGTCAGAAAATGCTGGACACGGTCTTGCTGGGTGAGACAAGCCACTGCTCATCCAAGATTGTCTTGTTATTCTAATACTGTTGTCGACTGTAATCACTGTTTCTGAGTCAAGAGTTTGCAGAAGCTGTTGGCCTCTTCCAGTTGCCTTGCACTTGCATCCTCCCTCGAATAGGTAAAAACAATGACTGCAGATGCTGGAAACCAGATTCTGGATCAGTGGTGCTGGAAGAGCACAGCAATTCAGGCAGCATCCGAAGACAGGCAAAATCGACATTTCGGGCAAAAGCCCTTCATCAGGAATAAAGGCAGAGAGCCTGAAGCGTGGAGAGATAAGCTAGAGGAGGGTGGGGGTGGGGAGAGAGTGGCATAGAGTACAATAGGTCAGTGGGGAAGGAGATGAAGGTGATAGGTCAGGGAGGAGAGGGTGGAGTGGATAGGTGGAAAAGGAGCTGGGCAGGTCGGACAAGTCCGGACAGGTCAGGGAATCGAGTTGCTGGAGGTTAGAAGCTAGGATGAGGTGGGGGAACGGGAAATGAGGAAACTGTTGAAATCCACATTGATGCCCTGGGGTTGAAGTGTTCCGAGGCGGAAGATGAGGCGTTCTTCCTCCAGGCGTCTGATGGTGAGGGAGCGGGGGTGGAGGAGGCCCAGCACCTCCATATCCTCGGCAGAGTGGGAGGGGGAGTTGAAATGTTGAGCCACTGGGCGATTTGGTTGATTGGTGCGGGTGTCTCGGAGATGTTCCCTAAAGCGCTCTGCTAGGAGGCGCCCAGTCTCCCCAATGTAGAGGAGACCGCGTCGGGAGCAACGGATACAATAGATGATATTAGTGGATGTGCAGGTAAAACTTTGATGGATGTGGAAAGCTCTTTTGGGGCCTTGGATAGAGGTGAGGGAGGAGGTGTGGGCGCAGGTTTTACAGTTCCTGCGGTGGCAGGGGAAAGTGCCAGGATGGGAGGGTGGGTCGTAGGGGGGCATGGACCTGACCAGGTAGTCACGGACGGAACGGTCTTTGCGGAAGGCGGAGAGGGGTGGGGAGGGAAATATATCCCTGGTGGTGGGGTCTGTTTGGAGGTGGCGGAAATGTCGGCGGATGATTTGTCACTCTATGGTTAAATATCTGCTTTCCACCTTTGTGTTACTTTACACACTCAAAATTGCAACAAATAACTACACAGTGAAAGTTTTGTTTTTACGTTTTATGGCTTCTCTTCACTGCAGATATATTGCCAACCCGTTAAAAGTTGAAGTAGTGGGTCTGCCCTGTGTTCACATAAAAAGAGCAATAATGATCCCAAATATACCTGCTGTTATTTATGCACAATTTTAGCAAAAGAATCAACTAACATTAGGAACATTGGTAAAATTTTTACCTGCGACAGTAGAGCTTACTCACATAGGGCAAGAGCAGCAGGTAAAGAGGTTACAATATTAAGAAATGCAGGATTTTCTCAATCTTTGATGTTGAAAGATGTGGAGATATACACTTCTGAAGGACTATTGCTAGAAGAGGTGCCAGTAACTGGAATTCATTGTGAGACAAGAAGCATTCTATTGTGTAGAGTGAGGTTAGAGTGTCCAGTGAAGAGTGGAGAATTTATGGTAGGAGTACTGAACAGACTGTCAGCTCCAGGAAAACAATTTGTCCTTGCAAATGATATAGCTGATTCACTGATAGATGTACTGCCTACTGTGGTTGAAAAACCAATGGAAACTCAGGCAACTGAACCTTTGCAGTTCACACATCCTGGGATTTCTCCTGAATGTGTGGTAACGAGGTTACAAAGTCACCAGTTGAAACAGGAGAGATCAAAGAGTACGGATAAGAAAGTTGAAGTGTAATTAGCAGAGACCCTGTTTGATCAAATGGTTGAGACAAAACAGAAGCAGATAGATGACAAATCAGACATCTTTAACTCAGAGAAATTAATTGAGTTACAGTGGAAAGATGAAAACATAAAGCAATTGTATGAAAAGGCATATACAGGAAAAGAATTTGAATGCAGCCCTGAATGTTACTATCATAGAAATTGTATCTTACTGAGGAAATGAAGACATCACATATTCAGGCTGATGAGAAATGGGCATAAGTTCACCAAGTCATATTGCCAGTAGGTTATTAAAAGGGGGTGTTGTGGGTAACACATGAACTACCAGCAGGCAGTCATTTAGGGTGAGTAAAACTCAAGCTGAAATATAAAAATAGTTTTACTGGTTGGGACTGCACAAGGATGTAGCTGAACTTTTCCAGAGATATCATACGTGCCAGGTAATTGGAAAACCACAGGCAGTAATAAAACCCGTACCTTTAACACCCAGTTCTGCTTTTGAGGAACCCCTTACAAGAATCTTAATTGATTGCGTAGGACCCATACTTAAAACAAAAATTGGGAATCAGTATTTGTTAACAGTAACTAGATTTCCAGAGGCTGTTCCATTACACAATATCACAGCTAGAAGGATTGTAGAGGAGTTGCTCAAATTTTTAATGAAGCATGGACTACCCACAGAGATACAATCAGATCAAGGGTCAAACTTCACATTGAAATTATAAAGGAAATTATGGACTGCTTAGATATAAAACAATTCAAATCTACAACGTACCATCCAGGGAGCGCTAGAAAAGTGGCAGCAGATATTAAAGACCATGTTAAGGGCTTATAGTCAAGACTATCCAGGTGACTGGGATAAGAGAATTTGGTTTGCACTTTTTGCAATCAGAGATTCATTGAATGAATCAACCAAATTCAATCCATTTGAACTAGTTTTTGGGCATGAAGTGGGAGGACTACTAAAATTGATTAAGGAAAAATTGGTAAGCCAGATTTCAGAGGCCACATATTTAGACTGTGTGTCAGATTTTAGGAACGTTTAATTGGAGCGGGGAGTTGGCTTGACAGCATTTAAAATGATCACAACATACAATGAAACAGGAAGCAGGCAAGAAATCTAAAACTTGCAATTTTACTGTCGGACACAATGCGTTAGCGTTACCTCCAGTGATAGTTGAACCTTTAAAAGCAAGGTTTCATGGTCCTTACCAAGTCGAAAGGAATTTGACTGAGGTGAACTATTTAATAAGGACTGCAGACAGAAGGCAAATCTCACAGTGTGCGCAATGTGAATATGCTCAAAAGGGAAGGAAAGCAAGAGACGACGTTTTATTGGTTACAACAGAGTGAAATACCAAGTTCAGGGGATTCTGAATCCGACATTCTACAAAGTGAATTGGACAATGAGGAAGTTGTCAAAAATTGGGATAACTTAGCCAGTTACCTTCCAGAGGAAAATCGAAATGACCTGAAAGAGTAATTACTACTGCATGGAGACAATATGTGGAAATGAGATGGGAAATACTAACCTAATTCTGCATGATGTCAATATCGGAGATGCTGCTCTGATTAAGCAACATCCTTATAGTTATAACCTTCTAATGTTGGCACAGGTTTAAAAAGAGATTGAACGCATGCCCCAGGACGACATAATGGAAGTGAGTTACAGTGACTGGAGTTCACCCATAGTAATGGTGCCAAAAGCAGATGGGGCCCAACAATTGTGGACTATCACAAAGTCAGTTCTGTTACAAAGACTGATGCATATCCGATTGCACATTTGGAAGACTGTGTTGAAAAGGTGGGATAAGCAACTTATATTTCTAAGCTGGATTTGCTCAGAGGATATTGGCAGTACCTTTGTTTGAAAGAGTGAAAACTATCTCGGCTTTGGTAACATGAAATGGACTGTATCAGTTTAAAGTCATGCCGTTTGGTACGAAAAATGCACCAGAGACTAACCAATAAGGTCATTTCCGGATTACCCAATTGTGTAGTTTATATTGATGACCTCGCGATTTTTGGTCAACATGGAAGGGACATTTCCAACATGTATTCGAACTGTTCGGTTGACTTCGGGAGGCAGGCTTGGTGATAAACCTGGCTAAAAGTGAATTTGCCAAAGCCCAAGTCACCTTCCTGGTTCATGTTATTGGCCCCACATGATGCAAAAACAAAGGTAATTGAGGAGTTTCTCATACCATCAGCAAAAAGAGCTGTACTACTATTGCTGAGTGGATTTTATCGAAAATATGTACCAAATTTTGAGTGTGGCTGCTCCACTCATTGAATTGCTAAAGAAAGGCAAGAAGTTTCAGTGGACAGCAGACTGTCAGAAGGCATTGGGCAGCCTGAAAACTGTGTTAACCACTGCCCTGGTATTAGATCCACTAATTACAGAAAGCCATTCAAGGTGGCTCCTGATGCAAGCAATGCGGATGTTGGCGCTGTGCTTTTACAGGAAGACAACAATAGAAAGATCTATCAGGTATTTTTCCAGGAAACCGAACATTCACCAGCAGAAATATTAGACTGTTGAGAAGGAGACTTTGATCTTGGTTTGGGCGTTAAAAAATTTCAACGTTTATGTTACCAGTAACTTTTGTGAGCCAATCATTGAACCTTTGAAGTTTGTGGAGAAATTTAAGGACAAAAATTCCAGATTGTTTAGATGACACTGGTTGTTACAGCCGTTTGATGTGAAAATTATGCACGTGGCTGGATGAGAAAATGCGATTACCGATGCACGAGATGTACAGCACGGACAGACCCTTCAGATCATTTCAGAGAACATGTCTGGGATATCCACACCAACCAACTCCACTGCCCTGTGGCCGAACATGAACTCCCACTCCTACTCCACCAAGGACGTGCAGGTCCTGGGCCACCTCCATCACCGATCCCCAATCGCCAAACGTCTGGGGGAAGATCACCTCATCTTTTAGGTTGGGACTCTGCAACCACAGGGGATTAATGTGGATTTCAGCAGTTTTCTGATTTTCCCCTCCCCACACCTCATCCCAGTCCTGAACCTCCAACTCAGCAACACCCTTTTGACCTGTCCATCTTTCTTCCCACCTACCTACCTCACCCTCCTCTCCAGCCTATCACCCTCCTGCCCCATCCTTCATCTACCACATTCCCAGCTACCTTCTCCCCAGCCCACACCCCTCCCATTTATCTCTCAGCCTCCTGGCCCAGAAGTCTCATTCCTGTAGAGCTTATGCCCGAAACATCAGTTCTTCTGCTCCTCTGATGCTGCCTGACCTAGAGTGCTTTTCAAGCACAACACAGTCGACTTTGTGAAGTGCTGTCAGAGGACCCTTGGTGAGTTGCTATAGTGTAGTGGTACACCTTGTTTCCACTGCATGTTGACCATTATGAATCTTAAAGAGGGTGACTGGGATGGTGGTAACAAGGGTTATTCTGTCTTGGACAGAACAAAGCTTCTTGAATGTTGCCCAGCAAGAATACTGCATGTCAAACCTGATTTGGATCAATGGACAGGTAGAAGGGAAGGAGAGAGTTACTCACCACAGAACTCCGAGCAATGCTATTAGGGACCCACATATTTCTGAGTTAAGTTAGTGAAAGGGAACTTGCTGTGGCAGGCTCCCTTTGTCCTTCCACATGGTAGTGGTTCTAGGGTTGAAAACTTCAATCTAAGCAATGTTGATAGTGGATTCAGCAATAGTAAGGCCACTGAACGTCTGAGAGCAATAGTTAGACTCCAGCTTATTTGAAATGGTTAACATCTGGCACTCAGATGTTGGTAATGTTACTGGCTATTGAACAAGCCTGTCTTCAGATCCTGCTGCATATGGACATGATCTGCTTCAGTATCTTAAGCCAACATTTGTGACACCGTTTTTGTAATCAGCAAACATCCCCATTTCTGACCTTATGGACAAAGTCATTGAGGCTGAAAATGGTGAAAATCCATATGATTAATATATAGTCACATTCATTTCACAGAAGTGAAAACATTTCATCCTCCACTTTCCTTCCAATAGTGGAGGAGCTGTAATGTTAGAGCTTTCACATCATTTATCTCAATACACATGTAAACTAGTTACCTTAGTATTGGTAACAACCCTTTTTCCTACTGCTGTATTCCCTACAATTAGCACAGCTTCTGTATATACTGCCATCTGCATTTTCCTTGCCATCCCCTTTATGTAGCCACGTCAGTTATTCCGAGCTACCAATTATGACCTTCTTTCAAATGCTGCATATTACACAAGCAATTTTTGTTTCTACAAATTATTCTTGCCACTTTCTTACCTTACAACATTGATCCTTGGTAAGTTTCAAGTCATATCTACAGCCCCCTTACTCTAGGATTTTGGTCAATTCCTATCAGTAGCTCACCTGCGTGCACATGCTGGCTAAGCACACAGCCACTAGCTTGAGCACTGCAACAAGGTATTCTGTATCCAACATGGTAGTGTGCATTCTGCCCAACTTTCACTCACCAAAACCTTCAACAGCATCTTCCAAATCCTGAAACCTCTACAAGCTACCAGGACAAGTGCAGCATACATGGAGACACTACCAGCTGAAAGTTCCCCAACAGGCCATAAACCATCTTGACTTGGATTTCTAACAGTCATTCAGTTACAAGCTCAAAATCTAGGAACTCGAAGCTTCAAGTGCTGCAAATTATCTACACTACATGGACTGCAATGGTTCAACAAAGGGTTGCTCATCCAAACTTGATGGCAATTAGACAGGGGCAACAAATTCTGACCTCGTCATGGAAGTGTAAATGAAATGAAATTAACAAATATTAGTACCCAGCTGGAAGGATTATGGATTAATGTATCTTCTTTATTCTTCATAGATGGCAGTAAGAAGCCAATTACCAAGCCAGAGGACTGTACACACAAGTTCACAAGCATAACAGTTTACTAGGAAATTAACCTGAAACAGATTGCCTAAATCTTTATTCAGTGGTAGGTAAGTTATTGGAGGGGATTCGGATAGGATTTACATGCATTTGGAGAGGCAGGGACTAATCTGGGACAGTCAACATGGGTTTGCCTGTGGGAAATCATTTTTTCTTTAGTTTTTATATACACATAAATAAGATTGAGGGCAGAGTGGTAGTCATTGTCTACATTGATTTTAGTAAAGCCTTGACAATGTTCTGCATGGTATACTGATTACTCTAGTAAAGTTAGATCATAAGGTTCAGGGGATAGCTTGTCAACTGGATACAAGGTTGGCTTGAGGGTAGGAGATAGAGGGTGGTGGTGGTGGTTTGTTTTTCAGACTGTAGACCAGTGTTCTGCAAAGATCGGTGCTGGGTCCACTGCTGGTCATTTATGACCAGTTTGGATGAAGATTTAGGAGGCATGGTTAGTAGATTTGCAGATGACTATACCAATTTTGGTGTCAGTTAAGGTTATCAGAAGAGTATAAAGGGATCTTGAACAATTGGGTCAATATGCTAAGTGGCTAATGGAATTTGATTTGGATAAATAAGAGGTGTTGCATTTGGTAGATGTACAGGAATTTACAGTTAGTGGTGGGGCACTGGATAGTGTTGTTGATCAGAGACCTGGGAGTTTTAGTGCATAGTTCTTTGAAAGTTGTCATGGGTAAAGAGGGTGGTTAAGTTGGCATTTAATAGGCTTGCAGTCATTTCTCACCATTGAGTATAGGAGTTCGGATGTCACAAATTTGTACAAAACATTGTTGAGGCCTCTTCTGGAATTATGAGAACCCTGCTCTAAGAAGCTTATTAAATTGGACAGGGTTAAGAAAGGATTTTAACCAGGATGTTGCCAGGACTGGAGGATGTGTTCAGAGAGGCTTGAAGTTCTTTCACAAGACCATAGGAGTTTAATAGGTGATGTTATAGATGTTTGTCTTACCCTTCATGATCTTACAAAGGTCCTTTCCCTAGGTTTGGGGGCACAGGGGGGTTCAAAACTAGGGGGCATAATTTTAAGGCTCAGGAGAAAGGTTTAAAAGGTACCCAAGGGGCAACTTTTTCCACAGGATGGTTCATATGTAGAATGCACTGCCAAAGTGAAAGATGCAGGTGCAGTTGCCACATTTGAAGTAATTCAACAGATACACAATTGGGGTGAGTTTTAGAGGGATATGGACTAAATGATGGCAAATGGGACTAATTTGTGTGGCATAGATAAGTTAAAAGGATCTGTTTCTGTTCTGAGGGACTATTACTGTAGGTTCTCTCAATAATGATTGAAAGTGTGAACTAACATCAGCTGGATTCCACACATTGTAGGATTGGACATCTCAGGAACAGGAACATACTAATATTTACAGTGCTCCACTGTAAGATACAGTTGATGCTAAATTGGAGAATTTAACATAATTTGATCTGCGACAGACATTCTAACTCCAGAAATCGGAGATGGTTCTCAAATGGTAAAATGTGACCATATTGGAGGTGACGCTTTGCTGTCCACCCCACAACCAAATAAAGCACCATTTTCTCACATTAACTTGCATAGCTTTCTTCAAAAACTTAAAACTGAGAACACAGGATCACAATAGTGAAATGCCTCATTTTATTTACAAGTCAAGAATCAAGACAGGTAAAATTAATTATCATAAACGTGACCTTGAATAAATAGATCCATTACAAATATTTCGCAAATAGCAGCCTGATACACTGAGGGATAAACATTTTGATTCTTATCCAGTGATTATTTCTGAATGGAATGATATGCTCTTCACTCAGCTCCAGCCTTTTGGTTCTTCCTCGAAACTGATGCCCCAAAGCATCCCGTCCAGGAGTGAAATCAGTGCCTTAGTCTCAGCCAACAATAAATGTAACTGTACCATGCATTATGCTTTGGATTCTGTAAGAGTATAATTTATAGCAGCCTTCATACCCAACTGATGCTTTTTACTCTACTCTTTACTCACTCGGGAAGGTGACAACACAAAATTACTTCCTATATCTGACGTTGCTGACATGAGCATTTGGAGAAACATTGTTTTACTACAATGCAATTTCTCATTCTTGAGGCAGTCATGTGAATGGACTGGAGAAGTTGTGACTAATAGAGAAGTTGTGGGTGTTAAGATGGTGACTGTGCTCCAATAGAGGAAAAAAAGACAAAGTCCCAATGGTAAGGGGTGAATAACCGAAGAACAGAGTTTTATGGCAATCGCTCAAGGAATTAAGTGACACATTTTGAAAGTGATTAGATTAGATTGCCTAGTGTGGAAACAGGTCCTTTGACCCAACAAGTCCACACCAACCCTCCAAAGAGTCACCCATTTAGATCCACTTCCCTTTGACTAATGCACCCAACAATATTGTCAAGTTAGCGTGGCCAATTCACCCAGCCTGCACGTGTTTGGATTGTGGGAGGTAAGTGGAACACCCGGAGGAAACCCCATGCAGACATGGGGGGGGGGGGGGGGGGGGGGAAGAGAGTGTGCAAACTCCAGTTGCCCAAGGCTGGAATCGAACCCAGGTCCCTGGCGCTGGGAGGCAACAGTGCTCACCACTGAGCCACCCCTTTTTCCCAAAAGAACACTAGTTAAGATTGGCCATTTACATCTGGGAAACAGATTTAATAGCCTTCAAAGAAAACTATAATGAAATTGAAAGAAAATTTAAGGATATGGGGAAAATGCAGACAAAAGGGCCATCTGAATAGTTCTATGGAAAGTTTGTTGACCGCTGCTACATACCTTGAATTTAATTAGTTTGTTCTAAACTAGAATTAGCCGGTAAATATTGCTGAAACAATTCACTAATGGAAAATGAGAGTTAAACTGGTATTAGAACATAGAAACATATACCTACTCCCAAAAATAAGCACAAAGCTTTGAGTAAGTCAACAGGGCAAATGGAATAGGAATAAAGTTCAACAAATCGTATCAAAGGGAATCAGGAGAGGAATATACTGTAAGAAATGAGAAAGGTATTGATGGGGAGAAAATATGCAGGAATAATTCTGGCCTTGCCAGTAATTTGTATATCCTGTGATCAAATTTAAAAAAAAGTAAAGAATGACCGCTTTGCTCCAATGTCAGTAAATGGAAATATACCCATATCACTCACTTCATTTATTCACCGAACCAAGTTAGTCCATCAAACTGAGTCAAACCATAAATTTACCCCTGCAGTGAATGGCAGAGCAGGCTCAGTGGGTTGAATGACCAACTTCTGCTCTCACATCTTAGTTCATTAGATCATAAGAATGTAAGTCCAGTTATTTTACCAATGCCAACATGTTCTGCAAGAGTTACCATTAGCTTTTAGTTCAAGCGTTCACCTCCCCTTTACCCTCCCAAGCACAAATAGACATCCTTCATTTGTTAGCCCAGACAAATGTCAGTGGAGTACTTGGTCTGAACTTCTCTTAACTAGCATTTCCTGCAGAACAGGCCTCCAGACAGCAGTCTATTTCCACTGTTTGTATACACTAAGGAAAAAATTGAACCTACCCTGATAAATATCCACAGAACACAGGCCTTTCAACAAAGATCACCCTAGCTTGTACAGCCTGTTAGCACAATGACTTGACATATGAACTACCGGCAGTCTAAAGAATGTTCATTAATCTCAACACTTGATTAGAATAGTGAATTATAGGTCAGTCTGTGACACAAACAGTCAAAACATGGATAAATGTTAAATGGTCAGGAAGCAATACTGTGATTGTAAACACATAGTATTATTTTTAAAAGAAAAAAAACGAACATCTTAAAATCAAGTAAAAGGTTTGAGTGTTATTCCCATCTGGAGTTACGCAAATATTCTTTTCTGTTCAAAGTAGGCTTCCAGTCTGTAAAGGGCATAATCCTGGAAACACACAAAGAGATTTCATTTCAACACCTCACATTACACAGTGTACAAACACAATGACAGCAAGTGGTGAACTGTACTTAGTTGGTCCACTATACATTGGCATGTTTGTAATACTAAACCATATTGTGGGGGAGTAACTGCTCTTCATTTTGGAAAAAAATGAACCCCAGTATTGCACTAAAACATTACAGCCTTCATTCTCAGTCTATTCAAAGATAGGTATCTCAGCTGGATTACAAATTGGCTTCAGTCATCCATTAGACGGTGAACATTCAGATAGAGTAGATGAAACTACCAGGACTTCCTCCTTAGGATCCAGTGAGCCCTGCTGGAAATGATTCATCGCATGCACACAGTAAAGGAGGATGAACAATATTCACTTGGTATCAAAGACCGGTGCACCCTCACCAGGACAGCAGGATACTGGGGAAATAGTTCCAGATTTGTTTAAAATTCGAAATTCAAGACTCGTAATTACTTGACTGCACTCTTCTCAAAGGAATTAACAGTAAGGGTAGATCTGAGGTGGAGTTTGACTGTGGAGACACTGTAGGGGGAATGGACTATGTTCTTGGACTATTAATCTTGTGGGACAGTAACAGCTAGAAAATTAGGACAAAAAGCTTCAACCCATCTCCCGGACTCCACTGCCATCTTAGGGCCAAGCGAAACATGCATTTGTCAGTGAACATCGAAAGCAAACTTGAAGCATTGTTTCGTAGCAGATATGGCAACAGCACACGCAGTCTAACTGACTCAGCAAAGTCCTCTTCACTATCATGAGGACTTGTGCCAAACGTGGGAGGGCTGTTGCACAGAGTAGTGAGCCAACAATGACAACCATTCTTACAATCAGTTGCCAGACAATTCTGTAGACGGTCCATCATAGGAAATTTCTCATCACACTGGCAAATCAGACTTACCAAAAAAAGTGGTACAATATTAAACAGTCAGGAAGGAACTAGCATACCTCGAGACAAGTTGTTCCAGTACAGCTACTGCATAGGCATCTACCAGAAAAGTAGAAATTACCCAGACTCACTATCCATAAGTAGGCAAATCCATTCTAACCAATCATTTCATCACTATGCTCAATCAGCAAAGTGCTGGAAAGTGTTGTCAACAGTGCTGTCAAACAGCACACAATGTTAAACTCAGCTTCTTCTAGGACAACTCCAGGGTCAGCTCCCAATCTCATTCCAACCTGGGTGCAAACAGTCAGAGTTGAAATCCAGAGATGAGTCAAGACAATAAGCCCTTAACAACAAGGCAACATTTGCGAATGAGGAATCAAGGCACATTTGCAAAATTTAAGGCAATAGAGATTGAGCAAAAATTGACCAGTGGCATATCCAGCAAAAGAATGTTAGTTGTGGCTATTTGTCACCTCAGCACAATTATCAATTTCTTCAATCACCTTCCCATCAGTAAAAAGCAAGATATTCATAGATGACTGCACAATCTTCAGTACTACCTGCAGCTCCTCAGAAACTGAAGCAGTGTATGCCATACAGAACAAAACTTTACATTTTAACTGAGGAGTTTATTCCACTTAAATGACAAAATTAACTACCTATTGGCACTGAATGTCATTACCAGCAAATTCCCCATCTTCAGACATTTAATGTACAAGCCACAAATCCTGTGGCAAAAAAAGTTGATCAGAGGATGGGTATCGTGCAGAGTAACTCAATTCCTAACTCACTAAAGCATCACCATGTCCACAAGGCAGAAGTGGAGAGTATGATTAAATTTGCAACTTGTTCGAAGGTGTGCAGTTTCAAACAAACTTGACATCAGATAGGACTTCACTGACATCTGTATTCTTCAACAGTATACAGTGGCTTCTGTGCACACTATACAAAACACACAGCAGCAATTCATGAAGGCTTCTTTTACAGCACTATTTCAACCCATAACTTCTACAATCTAAAAGAATAAAGCCTGAGGTATACAGGAATACCGTCTTGCTAATTTATTCAAATCGACACATCGTTGTTTCATGTGCACTGGATCCAAACCCTGGAACTCCTTTCTGAGCAACATTTTGGGCATACCACAGATTGTAGCAGGTCAAGAATTCTCATCAGCATCTTGTCACAGGCAATAGGGATGGGAAATCAGCAGTTTAATAGTAAAGTCTACACCCCATCAACAAACTTAAAACACACAAATTTGGTACAACAGCAAATTCAGGAGAATGATAAAAACTGAAGGAGAGGCAACTCACCAGATAACCAAATTCAATAGTGGAAATCTTCGCCTGTAAAATAGCCCAGAGTGCCCATAGGTAATGAGAGGCAAGGGCATACCTTTAAAAGCAAAATCTGAGTTAGTCTATTTGAGCAAAACAAGAACGAGTGAAGAAACAAGTGGTGGGATAGGACTGAATAGAATGAGCCCAGAAATACGATAAGCAACGTGAATGTGGAAAGAGATTGGAGAAGTAATGAGAATGATAAGAAAAAACAGGAAACAAAAACTATTCCTCATTTCAGTTCAGTGAAATTAAAGTAGGAATTTTCTGCAGGCAATACTTGGCCCAGGGGTATCTCTGACTCGTGTGTGCACATTGTTACACCTGACTGGAGTACTCAACTAGAAATCAAGCCCCATCATTCCTAGAGTTGGACAAAAGCTTAAAGACTTTTAGCAAGTATACAAGAGTTCTCCAATATGCCCCCAACTTTCAGACAAAGCTTGACAAAACCTGGATCGGGAGTTTCTGGATGTAACAAGAATGACTATTTATTACACACACCTTTTGGTTCCACTTCATCTGCAAACTAATCTATTACTACTGCAACAAGCAGATGTTCAAACAGTACTCAAGTGTCAGCTAGCTTGTTTTTAAGTGCAAACTTTCAACTATCCTTCATTTTTAAATAATTTCTTTACCCAATTCAGTCCATAATCAAAAATTTCCAAAAATGAAAATATGGTCTTTACATTATCTTTTTGCCCCTCTACTTCACTTTCATTCTCTAAGACATACCCCTATACTTATTGCTTTGACCAAGCTATCAGTCAGTTAACTTTGTCTTGTGGCTGTCATCTAATTCTTATAGTGTTCCTGTGAAATGCCCTGGGACATTTTATGACATTCATTGCACTACACAAAAATTGCTGCGGTTGTGAAATGTCACCAGAAAGCCGAGGACAGGAGAAGGAACATTTCAGTGTAGGCACTTGAATCACCACACCTTGATACTGTGGCAGTGAAATTAGTTTTCAATTGTTTGCTAAATTGCTTGAGCAGAAAAGGTAGGTCATTGGCCTTTTCCTACATCATACACTTATGGTTTGGACAGCACTTTAAGTATCAAAAGAATTTGAGTAAACTCACTATTTTATACTCAATGTGAGTTAGTCCAAACACAGCATGTCTCAATTACCCTTGTATGTAATCCTTCCACCACCCCAAATAGCAGTATATCTATGACTCAATGCAGGGCCACAAATGCCATTTTGCAACCAGTTAGTCATGGTTTTGCGCCACGGAATTGAATCCGACCAGTAAACTGCCACCCAGGCTCACAAAAATCTTTACAGACAACATCTTTAACTTCCAAGAGCAAGTTACCATTTGTACCTACCCAGTGGTAAATGTCCAGTGTCCAACCTTCAGGTTTCTAGCAGTTAAACTTTGCTTACTGTCTCTATATTCTTTTATTCCCAACTCATGTTACTAGCCAACCACTCAAACCAAAATCAACATATACCTGTTAATCTCAATGATCATCTCCTCTTCAATCTTTGTTTGGTCGTCGTGAATAGAGTCTCCCTTATTGCCAGTATATTCAGATAGGTAGTGGCGGATAAAGTGAAGCTGTGGAGAAAACAGTAAGTACAGTGAAAGCTTTATAGAATCTTTTACAAAATCTCTTGAAAGAAAAGCATTTCTCCTAGTATCTGAGCCACTGATCCCCAAACAATTACTTTATTTAAAAAAAAACAATCCAGTTATCAATCACATTTAACACTGTTTATTTTGTAAGGCACAAGACACCTTAGGGTTACGAAAAGATCCATATAAATGCAAGATATTTCTTTGAGCTGGAAGATCAAAGAGTGAAGAGTAACAAAGAGGAATCACATTGATCTGACTGCACCATAATATTTTCCCAAATGAACAGGTCATTTACAGTAAGAGTCCACAGAGTGAATCACACTCCATCCGTTCAGTTCAACCAGAGTAATGGGTCCTTGGCAGAGCACAAAAAGAACTAACAAGATTGACAAGATTTGAAATGGCAACCGTGTCAACCACAAATTAAAGCAAAATTGGCAAGTTAGTCAAAAACTGACACTGACAGGAAACTAAGGTTAATTGTCAACAGTGGCTCTATGATTGAAAAGCTGTTTACATTAAAGTTATTCAAATGTCTTGGTTTTTGCAGCAAATCAATTTAGACTTAAAATGTAGGGTTTGCACTAAAAAAAACAGACTGCAGAAAGCTATCAATAGTGTGTTTTGGTTCAAGGAAATAGCAAATGTCAATTGCATTTAAAATACAGTGTAAAGACATTCAGAGAATTGATGTGTATGGTGGGCCAGCAAACCAAGCAAGGGAATACAAAATTAAAGGCAGGACACTGACATGTAGCACTGGGAGTCTTTATTCACAGATGCCTGAAGATAACAGGACAAGTGGATAAGGAGCTTAAGCTATATTAGTTTCATTATTAGCTGAGGCGTTGAACAAGTGCAGACAGATGACAATGCTAGAAATCTTTAGCACAATAGCTAGGCCAGAGCTAGCGTACTGCAAACAGTTGCCCTCACCATATTAACAAAACAACATAATTGCATGGTTCTACACTAAAAGAACTTTAGCCAAACAAAAAACAAAGCAAAGATAGACTAGGGTTGGGTTGGTTTCTTTAGAACTGGAGTGGCTGCTGGAGACTTGGCAAGATTTGTAAAATGCTAAGGAGGCTAGGTAGATTAGATAGGAACAACCACTTTCCCAAATCAGGGAGATCACTAACTAGAGGCACAATTGTTAAAAACAAAATTCGTAGAAATCTTAGAGGGGGATAAACAAGAAACTGGGAAGATGGCAGAGGCAGAAAAGCTAATTGCATTTAAAAAGCACTTGGATATGCTTGTGATGCTCGAGATGACAAAGGAGAGCTGGAAGGCTCACATCACCTAAAAGAGACAATTGTCAATTGACATCCTTCTACAAGAAATTTGCATGATACTCAGATTCAAGGATCCAACTGTCTTCAGCATTTTATCAGAAAGCAATGATCTTTCTTAGATTATGGAACAGTTCCAATACTCAAATATACCACATCTGAGTCCTCTATGTAATGTTCAGGATTGAGATGACAGGATACTCCTGGCACACACACGGGCACAGGTCCTCATTTCAACTACATTCTACAAACTCTAGTTCTCTACCTGTTGCTGTCGATTGGGGTATTTCTCCATACTGGCTTTGAAGAATGGCCACTGATCATAAGTATAGTCGTACATCCACTCACAAAAGTGGTTTCCAATATCGAAACCCCTGCAAACAAGCATAAGATTTAGTAAAACCAGCTGCCCACTCATCCAAGGCACCAACTATAACTCCAAAAGACAGACTTCACACCTCCTCACCCCTTCCCCTCCTTCCCAGATCCAACCCTTCCATGACATCCTAGCCAACATCAACTGTTAAAAGGTGATTTTGGGTGTGATCATAAGGGTAGCATTGGTTGTGTAACCCTCTTTGATACCAGGAGTAGTCCGCTCATATCCTCTGGGAGACTGGCTCGACATAACATGTCAAAGTGTAGTGGAGATTGCAAGTACTCATTTTTGCAGTATTTTAAGCTTACACTTAATCCTCAGATCTGTAGGGTCTCTGGACTTGCCCAAGCAGAAAAAGTGCACTATAAACTCTGCATTAACAAGTAACAACTCAAACAGCTCGCACTGAAATTTGACATGGTGTCAGATCCTAACAAGGTCCAGACATCTAACTTCAAAAGCAGCATAACCCCAGGGACAGTCATTACCTGTAGTTATAACTGCTGTACTCAAAATCAATCAGCATCAGTTGCTCAGTGGATGAGGGGTCTCTGTCTGCCAAAAGTAGAATGTTGCCTGAAAAAGAGGAGCTCATCAACACCAGAGGAAGGAAAGATTCAAACCAACAGAATGAAGACCTCATGCTCGAAATATCAACTCTCCCGCACCTCATACTGCCTGACCGGCTGTGCTTTTCCAGCATCTGCAGTCCTCACTTTCTCCAAGGGAGGAAGGGGGTGAGTGCTGAAACAGGGGCCAGGAGAGAACAGCTGCAAATCCTCAAAGGCAGGAAACGGCAGCAGAGCCAGTAAGTGGACCAGCATGTGAATATCTCTGCATTTGTCAAATATTGCATGTCACTCCAATGGAGAATGGCAGCTACATAGAGATCAATGGGAGCTCTGTTGAATGCGAAATTGATGATGCAGCAGAGACATTGCAACTCCGTGTCTAGAGAACAATTGAAATATTTCAGGTAATTCACTAGCATCACTGATCTCAATTACCCCAAAGCTGAATGACAAGGTTATGATACTAGCAGACTGCTTTCTTGCCATTTCCTGTCAACGAGCTCTTCCAGAAGGTCAGAGGTTCCAGTCAATATGAAACAGCCTCTGCACATCTGCTGGGAAGACCCAAGTGGTTGATCATGCTGCTCATGGCTCAATCTTTTTAACTGGCATTTAAGTTACCTCAACTGTCATCCCACCACCTTTGGAGGGATGCGTCAAAGTGCACTCAGCATTTGATATTTAAACATTTTTGAATTTTCTGCACTAGCTACAGGAATGTGCAACAATGACAGGTGATAGAACTGCTAAAAGAGAATGAAATGACACACATGCATCTGTCGCAGAGTAAACTTTTGCAAAACCCAACTTTAAATAAAACTGCTAATCACTTCCTTTCTTCCTCTGCATTTGAATACAGCATTAAAAGATGCAATGCAATTCACAAAACAAAGACGTAGGACAAGAGACAGACCATCCTCAGGATTTCTCAACCTAACAGCCTGTGAAGAAATCCAGATGGTGAAACTGCAACCTGCATTCCAACTTTGTTGCCTGATAATGTAGGATTATAGTTAGCTTTGATGTAGTTGGGGCTCAGGAAATATTTGAACCTCCACACATTCATATATTTATTGTATATTGAATCACTGTTAGGCATTTGACATGGTTCCTCATGAGACTGGTTAGCAAGGTTAGATCACAGAATACAGGGAAAACTCACCATCTGGATACAGAACTGGCTTGAAGGTAGAAGATAGGGGTACAGTGGAGGGTTGCTTTTCAGACTGGAAGCCTGTGACCTGCAGAGTACTATAAGAATCAGTGCTGGGACCACTGCTTTTTGTCACATGTATGATATGGATGTGAACAGAAGAGACAGGATCAGTACGTTTGCAGATAATACCAAAAATGGAGACATAGTGGACAGTGAAGCAGGTTACCTCAAAGTACAATGGGATCTTGATCATAATGGGCAAATGGGCAGATGGAGTTTAATTTAGATACATGAGGTGCTGCATTTTGGAAAGGCAAATCAGGGCAGGACTTAATGGGGAGATCCTGGGGAGTGCTGCTGAACAAAGATCTTGGAGTGCAGGTTCATAGTTCCTGGAAAGTGCAGTCCCAGGTAGACAGGTCATGAAGTAGCCATTTGTTTTGCTTGCTTTTAATGGTCAGAGTAGAGGAGTTTGTAAATCATGCTGCAGTTGTACAGGACACTGGTTAGGCCAATTTTGGAATACAGCATACAATTCTGGTCTCCCTCCTAAAAGAAAGATGTCATGAAACTTTAAAGAGTTCAGAAAAACTTTAGGGATGCTGCCAGAATTGGCGGGCTAGAGCTATGGTAAGAGGCCAAATAGGCAGGGAGTATTATACCAGGAGTATTGAAGGCTGTGGGATGACATTAGAGGTCTGTAAAATAATGGTGTGAACAGGATGAATAGACAAGGTATTTTCCCTAAGGGTAGGGGCATCCAAAATTGGAGGGCATGGTGTAAGGTATGGGGAAAGATTTAAAATGGACTTAAGAGGCAGGTTTTTCCATGAACCACCCTCTGAGTATATGGAATAAGCTGCCAGATAAAGTGGTAGAGGCTGGTATAATACCTGAAAGACATCTGGATGGGTATATGAATACAAGGGTTGAGAGAGATAGGAGCCAAATACTGGTAAATGGGACTACATTTATTCAGGACATTTGGTCGACATGGATGATCTGGACCGAAGGGTATATTTCCATGCTCTAGGACTACTAACTGTGCAACATTAATTTTTGTTTATTTAAAACTTGGCCTTTATTCTTGTACATCCCTGCAAACTCATGTTTTGATTACTTTTAAAGTTATTTCAGTTCATACCCAGATCATAAGAAATTTGGCATCTGTTGTAGGATCATAAACTAATTTCTTTGGCTTGTATTCTCATCTAAAATCTCAAGGCCATGTCCGAACTCTCAGACCTTTGATCAACAGTAGCCACCTTCTTCTACTACATTGGCGTTGAGTAACTTCCCTCATTAATACAGACAGCTTGTGGATGCCTCACAGCCCTCCAGACAGTGGCCAGAGAAATCTGCTCCTTGTCTCTACTGGTTAAAACTTAGGCCTTGGGCTTGTTTCCTACACAGTTCTTTCTTACCTTCCTGGACATCATTGTGACAAAAAACTACAGGTGACCAAGTGGCTTCTAGCAGTGACCTGAAAAAAAAGAGAAAACACCAAACTGGTAATGAATGCAGATCCACTGGGTTTAAAAGTGCATAACAGTAAAAGAAGAAATAGAGGTATTTCACAATTAAAAGACTGTACTTTCTTCCTTTTCCAACACAAACTAAAGCTCTGTCAACTAACTGGGAACTACCAAGCTGTTACAGTAGTTGTGGGTATGTTTGTGGAGCTGGAAGGTTGATGCGCAGACATTTCGTCCCCTGTCTAGATGACATCTTTAGTGCTATGGAATCTCCTTTAAAGCCTCACAGGAAGCTCCAAAGCACTGAAGATGTCACCTAGACAGGGACAAACGTCTAAACATCAACCGCCCAGCTCTGTGAACATACCCACAACTATATAGCAACTGGTATCTGAGCTACAAATGTTTGCACAAACCTTGAACTTTCAAGACGTACTTGTACATTACACTAATATTGAACATGTAAAAGATACATATCAAATATCATCTAAAGTATTACATCGTTCTGGACATGACACGATGGGATGGATGCGAATGAATCGGAACGTGCACTCAGCTACTTACAAGACTGGTTCTAGCTATGAGAAACTTGGAGTATAAGAATAGATTGAAGTTGGGAGCTCTCAGAAAAAGGTAAGGAGATCTGAATAGGTTTTAAAAATGAGTGGGCTCTATAGAATACTGATTCAGAGATGCCAGCATTGGACTGGGGAGTACAATTTTAAAAAGCAGCACTCCGAAAGCTAGTGCTTCCAAATAAACCTCTATAGAGTAGATAGGGAGAAACTGTTCCATTTATGAAAGGAACACGAAGAAAGAATGGACGCAATGCGATTTTGAAAAGCAGTGAGGCTGATACACAAACTTTTTTTCTCCACTCAGCAAGTAGCTTGGCCTGGAATGCACCACCTGAAAATGGTCGGGGCAGGTTCAATTGTGGACATTGGGCCATTACTTGGGATAAAGATACTGTGTATGGGAATGGGGATAAGGCAGGAGACTGGCACTACTTAATGCTCATTTCAGAAGCCAGTGCAAACAGGAGTCTGATAGCCTCCTTCTACACTAAGACTTGTGATTTGGCAACTGTCCAGTGGCAAGTGGTGACTCACTAACGATTATTTTCTTACCTTAAGTTTGCTAACTCCGCTGGCAGGTTGAAACTTTTCAGCTTGTTGAACTTTTTCACATGCGTCTCTCTGGTGAAAGTCAACCCCATTATCTGTTTGAGATACCTTCAGCATGGAGGCAAGATATCCTTCATTAAAAACACATCTAAATCAGATATTAAGAGCAATGGAGCACTCTTGATTGGATGCTGGTGTTGTGTGCGGCATCAGTTAGCCATTACTTAATCAGCAGAAGTAATATTTGAAAAGCTTTAATTTTAAACAAGAAAAAATGTTCACAGGACTAATAGTGCTTAAAGATAGAAATACAGCTGCTCGGAATGAAGAAAAGGTTAAAAAACAAACAGCAATTAGCCATGGCGAGTTGGGTATTCAGCTAGAATATTCAGACTACAGGCTAGGATGGGCAGTCTCCCACTTGGGTAACAATTTCATGGTAGCACACAGGACTATCTGAAGTGGAGGGAAGTCAAAGTCAGGATATCAAATTGCACACTGCGGGTGTGACTCAGGTCAAAACACAGTTGTCACACCAAGGACGATTAGTGAGAGGACAGGATAGGGAAACGCAATCTAGTCACAATTCAGCTCTGCATTTCAGAACCATTAAGCAGCGATTATGTGGCAAATTTTGATTGGATGGCTCGTGTCTTTTTGAAAATATGCCCAATGTCCATCATGTTCGACAAATAAAAAAAACTCACTTCCAGAAAGAGTTGCCACAATCAAAGCAGCAAATTTATAGCAACTAACAGACTATTTGGGGAGTCCCATTTAAGTTAACCAGACACATTCGGAAAGGATCTGCAACTATTTCGACAATGCCATTTGAATGTTGTGATCTCTCATTTTCAAAATCAGCTGATTGCACCTCATTGCAGAAAGGACCAGGTACTGAGTAAACTAAGATAGTGCTGGGTTAGATGGTCATGAGAAGGAAAGTTACAAAAGAAAACTCAAAGGAATAGCTTTGGTAGGGGAGGGGACCAATCACTTGCTATTTCGACTTGCAAGTGACAGGCAGAAAGTTTGAATTTGTACTAGAAGAGAAAAGGAGGAATATTTCACATGAACTTGAAATTATGGGATCAATTCTCTGAAAGGTATTACATAAACTTGAGAGAAAATCTTAAGGATGGGGTAACTGTTGTAAAATGAGCATCAAGAACAGTCCTAATGTGGAATCAGTACCAGCCCTGACTGGCTGTATGGCCTCCCCTTCTACTCTTAAAGACAGGATTAATCAGGTTAGACAATCCCAGCGGGCCACTGCAACAAAAACTCGGTCAATGGAAGTTTACAGAACTAGAATGTAAAACTTATCAAAAACAAATCAAAATATTGTTACCCTGGTGTTGATGCACCCTGGCCCATCGAAGTAGCCATCAGATCTTGGCCTCCCCTTCTATGCTGTGATTTTGTTCACGATTTGCATGGCTCTTAATGAAGAGAAAAACAACTTGTCCCACAATGACCACTGTCAAGAATCACTGCCCTTCAGACAAGCAGAGTTCTGCTGTCTGCAATGAAGACAAATAGCCACAGTTCAACATTTGCTACAAATCAGTAGCGCTTGATCCAAATTTCAGTGTAGATAACAGCTGTGGCAGTGTTCGCAGAATTCTTGCCTCAAGTGGAATTGTGGCACAAGACCCCTCCAGTACAGCAGAGAATCTGGGTTGTCCTTGCAGTGCAATACCGCACAGACACTTGCGTGATGGATCCCTTTGATCAAAGACTGACCAGTACGTGGGGAGATGGGCAGTAGTGAGTTAGGAAGAAACAAAAAGAACGTCACAGGAATACAACTATACTTTTGGAGTAGAATCACAAAGACATACACCTGCAAGAGGGGTGGGGTGCCATGAAGGGTGGAGATGGAGTGCAAGCAAACATCACCTCAGTCCTTCATTTTGAAGATCAACTAAAATGGCTGTTGGAAGTCTCTAAACCAGAGATGAGTACAGCGGAGTGTTGGGTAGGGAAGAGATGAAAGTGAGATTTCCATCAGACAAGATAGTAAGTAGATCTACATTCAGAACAGCTCATGAACACATTTAAACACAGTCACCCTGGATTAATCCACCCAGATAGTGTGGACACTGTTTGGATACGCTAAATGCATAGCTTAACCTCTTGGTGAAAGAAAAATCAGATTAACTTGGGCAGTTCAATAGCCCAAACTAAAATCTGTTCTAGCCCCGTCTCAGATTCTCTCTACTGTACCTGTCCATCGTTTCAAACAGCCACTTTGGTTCTTTGTTGAACGGCATGACCATTCCATGGAATCGAGACATCTTCACAGCAATCTCTGCGGAAAAATCCGGAAATGCCAACTCTTCAGTCAGCAGCCGACGGCTCTGGTCACAGACATTTGGAGGAAGATGCTAGTTAAATATTTGCAGCCTTTTAACATGTCCCTAATGGAGCTCTCCTCCACATTTCTATACTTGGACATTCCCTGGGATGGAGTATATATTTTGGCTGGGATTGGGTGCAAGAGGGATAGGAAAGCAAATTTGACTTCAGTTTGTTAGACAGCCATAGAATCAGAGCTGTACAACATGGAAATGGATGCTTTGGTCTGACTCATCCAGTGTAAGATCAGTTAGCTAGGTGAATTCATCAAGTATCACATCAGTCTGGTCACATAACTGCATTGCAATCAAAAAAACAAAATTAGTTTTTACATCAGGGCTAAGGTAGCTACAGGGAATCTGAGATACCCTTACTTCAAAGCACTATCCAATAATCAAATAGCAAACAAGCATAGATGCCGATTAAGGGGTAATGGGGATGACGAGATTATTCCTGTCACATTCAAGTTACGAGTTGTGGTCACTAACCCAATACACCTGATCAGAATACCAGGTGGTAATATGCTCAGTAACAGTTCCATGCTTTCAAAGTAAGATCAGAAAATGTGATAGCGAGTGGCAGGACATGGGTGGAGGATAGCCAAGATAAACAAGTAACTATGTTGTCACATAAAGTGTGGGAGAAATCTCAGATTGCAATAATAGTGCCTCTAACAACAAAGCGACACCAGTTATCCAAAAAATTAATCTGGATGCAAGTACAAACATCTTGATCCTCAACTAATGTCCTATCCTACAAGTAGATTGTCCTTACTTTCTATGAGAAATATTTGACAAACACAGGGAACCAGATAGCTTTAATCCACTGCCCTGAAGAGCTTTCAACCTCATTGTGTTTCAAAATGCCAAATGGACGCAATGTAATAAACATATTCTCCCACTAAGCACTAACGACCAAAAAGTGGGAAGAAGGAAGACGACAAGCCCCATTCACATTGGAGCATGGCTTGGTGTGTTGAAATGGACAAGGAGAGAAAACTGGTTGTAGGCAAGATCCAAGGAAGAAATAGGCAAGCTTCAAAACCTTTACTAAATAAACTCCAGTGTATCAACATCCACCAACTCCAAGGACATGCATCATCAAGCCTACTTACATCAATTAGTTTGTCAAACCCTCTAACATTAAACACATTCCTAAGAGAGCTTCATGGATACAGAATTCATGCACATGGTTGAAAACACATTTCAAAGCAATAAGAGATTCAACCCAATGTGACATAGAAGAAAAGTAAAGTTCATACTGGAATGTACTGTTCCAGACGCCCCTGTGGAAATACTCCATACAATCTTGGTCCCAAGGCACGTTCTGCCAAAACAGCAAACATCACACTTTCCAATATCAGAGAATCCACACCCTACAAAAAACAAAAGCAAAGTCAGGTTAATCATTATACCAATAATAATAATATTCTAAGTGCTTTTCAAAGCAGGATATTTTTAATTCCTGATAAAAGCTCACTTTAGCTACATCTGATCTGAGCACACAGTTTGTAATTACATTCAGTCTCAGAAACCCTGGACTAAATAAACAAACAGGCAGTGCTTTCACAGACCACCAAGAAATATGGATATATATCATGTGAGGAGAGCTTGTTTGCATAGCACATCTGTATTAATATTGGTCACTTTGGCCAGCGGCTTGGAATTATGCCAACTACAGCCTGCATTCAAACAAGCATCCACCATTTTAGAAGGGATACACATTAATGCTCCAGGAACTCAGAATTACACTGTCATTCTCATCTCTCTAGCCCACAGATGCAAATTTAAAAATGTTTTCCAGTTATTAAGATGACTAAATACACAATCTGTATTAGGTTTTAAAACAAGATCAATCAGGTTTCTCAAAATAACTTCTGGTTTATGAAACCAAAAACTTAACCAATTATTGCATAAAAGTTGAGTAACAAAAAGTCAAATACAGAAATATAAATGCAATTCCTCCAAATATCCCCTAAAAACACAAGTGCACACAGTCTTCAGGAAAAGAGAAAATATGCTTTTGCAGAGATTGACTTTGAAAAAAACAACTTAGTTTTGCTTGAAGGATAAAACACAAAATGTTCGAAAGTTTGTGGCACTAATGTTCTAGTATTTGTGAAGCACAACATACAGTTGTCTGTGATGTGCCATATGCATAGATTGTTCAGGAAATACAATCCTAGATTTTCCTTTAAGCACTCTTCCAAAATGAAAAGAAAAAGGCATTTCACCTTAAACTCAATTTTTTTTCAGAAATGGAAGATTAACAACAGGACAATTTGTTTTTGGTAGACCTACCTACATCTCAGCTTGTTCTTAGCAGGCTACCCTTCACTGAACCAGGATTAAGAGAACTAGAACCTTCCTAGCCAGTGCTTTAAAAAACAAATACCTGCGGTTGACTGCAAAGCACAGAATTATCACCTGCTATCTGATGTGTCAATAAGGAAACTTTGGTTAACAAAATTCTCCAATGCCCATAGTGAATTTCAAAGTATTTCCCCACAGGGATGCTCCCAGTGAAATCTACACATTGGCAACTCTGCAGCTCAAACCCTTTTCCAAGCTTTAAAGAACTGACAAGTAGCCAAAATATACACAAGATAGAGAAGCAGGAAGTTAGCTGTGGAGTTACTATTTGCATACAAAGCACCATATGAAAGTGTTGTTTTTAAGAGGGAGGGGCAGCTGGAAAGCAGATGTATCCTTTTCTGATGAAAGATCACTAAGGTTCTCAGACTAGTTGTAGGGGAGGATTTAAGGAGGGTGCTAGTGGTAAGAGTAGCTAGAGAGCTATAGAAAGCTGATCATAGTCTGAAAGCTATGGCGTTTAGCATGGACATAACATTAAATGGTACTGGCTTGCCAATGTTTTGACAATAGAATGCGATCAGTCATCGGCATACAGTAATTTTTTAAACAAACCTCGGCTGGTGCTGACATTTCAACAGAATCTGAATGGACACTAAGATATTAATTCTTAACAAGTGACAATACGTAGCGAGGAGAAAGAACATTAAGGTATCCCCACTTGAGATAAACATTGTTCTCTAGTGCAAAGAAGCAAACACCTTGTTAAGTGGGGGAATAGAACTAATTCAATATCTGAATCTGTTTAGAATTGCTTCCAATTCTATGAACCACAAGTGGAGCACAATGAATTGGCAATTCAAATGAGGTCCTTATTGCTAGCAAATTAAAGATTCCCACAGTAACCAGGTGTTATTGTGAGTATACACAGTTTGGGAAGTTAGTATATCAATCATCAGGGATAATTTTGAACTTCAGAAGCAAAAAAAGCTCAATTCTGCTGCATTAACAGGAGCCCACTCATATTCAAACGTTTGAAATTTAGCCTAATGAAAAATACTTCCTAGAAACTTTCCGTGGACAGGATGGCAACTCCACCCGGAGGCAAGTAATTATCAGTCAAGTCGAATTAAATCTTGGATCTTTCTCCATAGGAATTATTTTCATTAAGACTCCGCTTTTTGTCAGTATCTTGGAATATCTTGACACTTCTCATCAATGGTGGTCTCCAGCCGGTCTCTTCTCTCGTCCTGGTTCATGTGACATTTGGTGGCATGCTTTTCTCAAAACTCTATCATTCTCATTACACCTGGATACCAGAGGTTTATTCTCTAGCAACTGCCTTCTGCTGCCTCCAATCACCTGGGAACATCCTCTCCACCACCCTGGAGCACCCTACAGGGTCTTGTGGGCTCCCCTTTTATAGCCAGAGCGCAGTGGTTCTGGATATTGAAGCAGAACAGTATATAGCCAGTCCCATTGACCTGGACAGTCCTGCTCTTTAAATGCTTAAAAGGCAATGTAAACAAGCCCAGAACAAAAAACATATGGCTGCAAATGCTGCCCTGCATCCCTTCTAGAACAAGGGCTTGTAAATCTGCAGTGAATTGGCGTAATCTTGAAATGAAAAACAAACTACGGAATGGAAAACATACCAAGCAACATATTAAAACTTTGCGATAGTTGGCATCTTTCTTGGATTAATTGCACTCACCTGCAAGATGGCTCCATAAACACGCAGTAGAACCTGGCGAGGTTCATCCCCAACACTTAACACATGGTCCGGCAATGCGCAGAGGTACAAAAGATTACTCAGACCCCCACTAGAGACAGAAAGAGGAATCAGGTTGTAAGGCAGAGAGACTAAGATGATTAAACGTTTGGAACAGTTTCAGAGGTTTCCCTAACATGGCACATTCTTTCTATGGAGCAGTCAACTTACTCACTGTCCGATACAGTGTGGTAATTGTTATGCTGCACGATCCTGTTACTTCAAATCCCACTCTAACATGATGCAAATTTGAACTGTTAAAGATATCTGTATTAAAAGGCGAGCAATAATTAGTGCTCACAATGAAACCCTACATTAGTCAACATTTTCTGAAGCTTGCAAGTACTGGCTGACTGAAGACAATCAACCTGCTGCTCACTGCATGGTCAACAAAATGTTTTGTTTGCTATTGTCTGCCAGATATCAAGATGGAAGGGTGGCACGGTGGCTCAGTGATTAGTACTGCTGCCTCAGCACCAGGGTCCCAGGTTCAATTCCAGCCTCAGGTGACTGTCTGTGTGGAGTTTGTGCATTCTCCGTGTCTGCCTGGGTTTCCTCCGGGTGCTCTGGTACCCCCCCCACAGTCCAGGTCAGGTGAATTGGCCATGCTAAATTGCCCATAATGTTAGGTGCATTAGTCAGAGGGAAATGGGTCTGGGTGGGTTACTCTACGGAGGGTCGGTATGGACTGGTTGGGCCGAAGGGCCTGTTTCCCCACTCTAGGGAATCTAATGTAAACTAATAAAATGTATTTGGCATCACAACAATACTGAACATTATCTAAATGGTGGACACTGTTTCTGCTGAACAACTTATTAATCTAGACAGTGTCAAAAATTCTCCTGGAAACCAATTTATAATCAATACACCTCACAGACTATAAACTCAAAATATTAATAGAATCTTGTTTTACTTAGGCAAATGAAATTAGTTTTATATTGTACTTTTTAAAAAATAAAACCACTGGGAGAAAGGTGTCAAAAAGATTGCCAATGCACTCCCTTAGCAGCACCCTGATCATTTGGAGTCTATTTGCCTGGTTTAAGAATGAAGATTGACAGTTAATTATTCCTATTTCCTTCCCATGCCAATGATGGCCATCTGATGTGTACCATCTTATAAGAATTGGTGTCCCTTTATTTACATCTGCTCGTGTACAAGCCCCGTTGAGTTCAATGTGAAAAGTTGATTTCTTGTTACCCCTTTAAGGAGGATCATCAACGAGACGACCAACTTTGGTTCAGCAAACCAGAGTTCATTCCAAAAGGAGCATTATAGTACACTTAAACCTAAAGCCATACCTGTTCTGCATTTGCGCAATTCTGTTAAGTAGCATACTTAGAAATCATCACTTCCACAACTTGTTCAGTACTGCCACATCAGTCATAAATGTTGTTGATGAATTAAAGTAGTGACAAGGCAAAGAGGTTCAATCTCGACTTATTTTCAAAATGACTAGAGGACCCCTTATTGATACCATTAAAAATGTACCAGCTCACTTTTGCCTATTAAGTTAATTTATAATTGTGCCCACTCTGCAAGTTTATTAATGTCTTTGTATACTTTATCATGGCAGGCCTCAATATTAATTACATTACCAATTTGGTGTGGCCTGCAAATTTTTCTATAAAGGGTACTCAAAACAGCAGTTAACACTGCTAACTATAGCCTCTGCAGAGTTTGCAAAAGTTCATTACTTCCTTAGTCCTGTACTGTCTCCATTTGGAACCAGCGAATGTAACTTGTCTTCAATGCCTCTACTGCAGAAATGCAAGTGCGATACTACACTGTCAACACTAAGTGGCCTGCAGTTGTCGGTAATATTCTCTCTCAAACAAGCAACTACTTCCTACTCCTTCATGTGTTATCCTATCCAGGGATGATTATAAAATTGTCAAAAATCATGTTATCTTCAGACTTATTCCCCAGACGATGCGGCCAGAACTAATTCGCCATGTTCTAGATTAGAGTGATGCTGGAAAAGCACAGCAGTTCTGGCAGCATCCGAGGAGCAGGAAAATCAACATTTCGGACAAGAGCCCTTCATTAGGAATAGAGGGGGCCCTTTGCAGTTCTGAGAGTGTGGGGCCCTCAGCTGTGGCAGGGCAGACTGTAGAGAGGTTAGGTGCCGGCGCATTGCTGCGAGTGTGGAGCGGAGGATCTTGAAGGAGAACCGTTGCTGGTGTTTTTGAATCTGTAGTCTGAACCGTTTGTCCTGTTTGGATCCGAACTCTGCTGGTTTAAAGGTGGTCCGTAGTCCGTGTGGGATGAGTTGGTTACAGAGCCAGGCACTGAGGAAGCAAGTGCGGCTATGGTAGCGAGTCTGCTTCAGGGAAGAGGAAATGACCTGGGAGTTGCAGTGAGAGAGGAACTCCCTGAGATCCTTATAGAGAGAGGAGGAAAACTTCTTCAAGGCAGGCATCCTTGCAAGAGGATTCGCAGTACAGTTAAAATCAACTAGGTAAAAACAAGGACTGCAGATACTGGAAACCAGATTCTAGATTAGAGTGGTGCTGGAAAAGCACAGCAGTTGAGGCAGCATCCGAGGAGCAGGAAAATTAACGTTTCGGGGAAAAGCCCTTCGCTCTATTCCTGATGAAGGGCTTTTGCCCAAAACGTCGATTTTCCTGCTCCTCAGATGCTGCCTGAAACTGCTATGCTTTTCCAGCACCATTCTAATATAGAATCTGGTTTCCAGTATCTGCAGTGCTAATTCTTCATGTATTTGATGAATTGATTCCCTTTTATAGCTTATTTCATGAGCTGTTCCATACCTAGAATGAGTAATGATTTGCTGTCATCACATATATCACAGTTACTAATATGGCTCTCAGCAGCTAATCCTGTAACTCCTGTTTTTAACTGATAGTTAAAGAATAATGGAAGTTACTTCAGGTGACCTCAGCTACAGTACCAACATAGTAACTTCCTTTAGTCACTCTACATTATCACATTCCTTTGCAATACCCTTAATATTAAATATCGCTACCATACCATCAGCCAATGCAAATAGCTCCCTTCCTTCTGAGTGACTGACTTTAATCTTGCACAATTCTTTGGCTGTTAACTTTTTTAAAAGCCTCGCTTAGGCAAATGTGCTACTATTGAACTGAGTCAAGAAGTTCATGGTTCAAGCACTTCACAAAGGACTTTGTTTAAGACTAACAGCTGAACCATCTATGAACAGAACATTAAACAACGTCTCTCCACTTAGGTGGTTGCAAAAGACCCCCCGGTGCTTCTGGAGAAGATAGGAGTGTGAAGTTGCTGTATTAGTTGCATTGAAAGGCAAAGTTCATTTATAAAAAGAGTCATTAAAATAGCTGAAAGGTTTTAAGAATGTGTCATGCATTTAGGGCAAGCAAACCTTAGCAGGACTTATACACTTAACGGTAAAGTCCTAGGGAGTGTTGCTGAACAAAGATCTTGGAGTGCAGGTTCATAGCTCCTTGAAAGTAGAGTCACAGGTAGTTTCCATAGTGAAGGCAGCGTTTTGTATGCTTTCCTTTATTGGTCAGAGTACTGCATTTAGAAGTTAGGAGGTCATGTTGTGGCTGTACAGGACAGTGGTTAGGCCACTTTTGGAATATTGCATGCAATTCTGGTCTCCTTCCTATCGGAAAGATGTTGTGAAACTTGAAAGGGTTCAGAAAAGATTTACAAGGATGTTGCCAGGGTTGGAGGATTTGAGCTATAGGGAGAGGCTGAACAGGCTGGGGCTGTTTCCCTGGAATGTCAGAGGCTAAGGGGTAACCTTATAAAATCATGAGGGATGTGGATAGGATAAATAGACAGTCTCTTCCTTGGGGTGGGGGAGTCCAAAACTAGATGTTTAGGGTGAGAATGGAAAGATACGAGAGACCTAAGGGGCAACCTTTTCCACAGAGGGTGGCAAGTGTATGGAATAAGCTGCCAGAGGAAGTGGTGGAGGCTGGTACAATTGCAACATTTAAAAGGTGCCCTGATGGATATATGAATAGGAAGGATTTGGAGGCATGTGTGCCTGGTACAGGCAGGTGGGACTAGACTGGGTTGGGATCTGGTCAGCATGACCAGTTGAACCGAAGGGACTGTTTCCATGTTGTACATTTCTGACTCCTTCATAAAAGACACTACATAAATGCAGGTTATTTCCATTTCTAGAAATATTGAAAGTACACAAATTAGCATGACAGGATTTTCATTCACACTTCCTCCATTAATCCAATAACTTCAACACAATGCTACATGCTTAAATAACATGCCTGCAAGGTAGTGAATGACTACAAGCAACAGTATGCATTTAGTAAGGTTTTTACAGTTTTAATATCTTAAAATGTCATTTCCTAGATGATAGCAATGAGTTATTCACCCTACAAGCAATATTATTGGAGTGCACAATTGAAAGATTCCCACCTCCATTCCTGCTCTCTGCCATGATGATGGTAGGACACGATATTTAGCAATTGATGCTTAAAATGGAACAATGCCATCTGGCAAAGAGTGCAAGTTGAGCTGGTGAAAGTTGAACTGTATCCCAGTACAGTGTCAGTCTATCCTGTATAGGAGAATGAGTGAAGGGGCCAAGAAATACCACTGATGTTTTTTCCAAAGAGCACTTTCAGGTGGCAAAAGCTTCAACGAATGGCATAAAACAGCAAGTTCAGCTAGCTCAAAGCAGGTGAGATCAGGGATCATACCCAGCAAAATCTCAATAATTTGTGAAAATAAATGGCGGGTTTAAAGTAATCACTATGCTCTGTAGGGCTAAAGTTTATTGAGCCCAAGAAACACTCAGATGGCCTGTGATATTACAAGGGTAGCACTAATCAGTCCATCAATACATCTGCAAACTCCAAAGGGTACTTGGGCAGGTCCCCAAATATATCCTGCACTGTAACCCAAACACAATCAATTTGGTTAATCTGCATCGTATACTTTGGAAAAGCTTTCAAATGCATGTTAACATTGTTTAAGAGCCTAACATTTAGTGCTAAACACCAGCACTCCAGTTCCCAAATTCAAACAATACATTCTGAAAGGCAGTACACAGGATTACCACAATTTACCCAATTGTTTTCTGAAATTGCATGTGCCCAGAATCCCTCCGACTGGAACCTGACAGCAACAGGGGAATGGAATTGTTTTTGTTGAAATGCAACAATATACCTGTTATTCTGAAAACTTACATTGCAGGGGTGCAGTAAGTAGCGAAGGTTGGAGTAATTTTTTCAACAAGCACATCTAGGTGCTGCCCCTTATCCAAAAATAGGTCAAGCTTTGATATGTATACTAACATTACCCACATCTTCAATATTCTCCTCCTGTCTCTTTAACATCTGTCATGAAATACTATACGGAACGAGAAGTTTTCTCCAAATAAATAGTAGGACCAAAGTTTCGGCCTCAAGTGCATCCATCTGCCTGTTCCAATGCAGAATAGACAAAGCACAAATAAGAGTGGCCTTTCAGTCTAACTATTACTCTTGCACTGCAACTCAAAATCCCTATCCAACTTCTCGATACCTTATGTAAAAACTTCACACTTTGTCCCCATTGATGTACAGAAACTATTGTAGACAATCAGTTTGAACTCCTGCATCCTGGCATCAGCCTACAAATTGCATCCACAAGCTACTAAACATTCTCTAGTCCTGGTGGTTTAACTTCAAATTGAAACCAGGGTTAAACTTTCCATTCCGATTTAAGAAAAAAAAAGGATTTCTCCGAAGGGTTTTGTGACTAAGCAAATCCTTAAATGTTTCACAGCCAGTTAAGGCCAGTCTCAAGGCGGTCAGTGCTTGCACACACAATCTTTCAAACATTCGTGCTGTTTTCATGTAGTTTATAGATTATGCCACAGCTGCTCACTGGGACATAACTCCTCTTCAATCAGTGATGTTTAATCTCAGCCAAGAATAGACAGGACCTGTCTCAGCTATATGGCAGCAGCCAGAACTGATTAGGCTTTGCTCTTAAATCTGTCATGAAGCTCAAGTCCATGGACTCCAACTCAGAGGAAAGAAAGACTGTCTCTCCAAGATCCCCACTTTCTGGCTTCATTTCAATTTTGAAGAGCTGGAATTTGCGACTTCATAACTCAGTGTTTCAGCAATCATGGTGTACCCTTAAAACCTCTCCCTAGGCTATGAGCATTGAAGTGCTGGGACTTTAGTTATTTAGATGTTTATGACTTTGGTGAAAACGCATGCAATGTTTTGGCATTTGCTGATGATACAAAGCTAAATGAAAATGTGAACTGTGAAGAGGACACAGAGGTTGCAAAGGAAAGGAAAATCGACTAGTTAAGTGACTAGGCAGCAAAATGGCAGAAGGAGATGTTGGAAGTGCATGGTTAGTCAGTAGAGTTGTGACAACAGAAAAACAGAACACTTATTGAAAAGTATATTTGTCAACACTGGTGTTCAGGGAAACTTGGTAATCAGACAATGAATGTAAAATTAACATGGATATAGCAAACAATTCAGAACCGAGATACAACATACAAATTATGCATAGTAGGCTATTCAATGAGGACATTGAAGGCCAGAACAGAGACTTTTGGTTTAACATGGAATCAAACAGCTGAGTGGGAAAGGAGAGTTCAAGTCTCAGATCAAATTGAATGGGGGCATAGCAGGCTTGACAGGCAGGTGATCTACTTATGCATCCATGTCGTCTTGAAACATTCTTGAGTTCAGCTGCTTCAACTTTGCTGTGCCATTTAACAAGATCATGGCTTCAGCCTAAAATGGTGCAGTGGTACTGTCCCTGTCTGAACCAGGACAGCCAGGTAAAAAATCCACTCCAGAGAAAAGTAACAATATCCGATTATAAAATGTCACTAAGGGTCTCCACTCCACTTTCCTACTTACCCAGATAGCCTTTGGCTCCCTCATTAAAGGCAGAGGTAGTTGGATTTTTGGCTAAAGATTTCAATGATCCTGTCTCCAACATTCCCTGGGGAAAAATATCCCAAAGACTCATGAGCCTCAGAAAAAAGATTCGCCTCACTGCAGTGTTAAATAAACCATCTTATTTTTAAAATGTCTGATATCCCATTCTCTTTCACAAGAAGACTGGAACACTGATTTTGTCGCAAGGGGATTAGAGCATACCAATAAAGGTTGCAAAAGTGAGAACTGCAGATGCTGGAGAGTAGAGTCAAGAGTGTGGTAGTGGAAAGCACAGCAGGTCAGGCATCAAACGAGGAGCAGAGAGTCAACATTTCAGGCAAAAGCCCTTCATCAGGACGGCTACAGTTATATACGGCTTAGGCAAGGCTAAGCCTGGAATACAACACGTACGTTCCTGAAAGTGGAGACAGAAGCTATTTGCATTGGAAGCAGTATTGCAAAGATTGTTATGATTGGTCCTTCAGAAAAGGCTGCTGGTCTATGAAGGGTGCGCAAACGGGACATAAGTTTTTTTGGAGTTTAGAATTAGGGGAAATCGTTGAAACACAAGATTCTGAAGAAGCTCAATGTAAAGTTTGTATTTACTGGCAAGGAAACCCAAACAGAGAGTGCAAGGTGATTACCATCCTGGACTGAGATTAGGAGAAATTTCTTAAATGCCATGAATCTACAGAATTCTCCATACCAAAAGGGTTGTAGATACTTCATCACCGAAGAGATGCAAAAAGACAGAACTTTAGTTTTAAAACAGAAATTGCTCAGCAGGTCTGGCAGCACCCAAGAGAAAGAGTTAACATTTAGGGTCCAGTGACATGTCCTCTGTTTGATTTACAGCATCTGCAGTTCTTTGTGTTCATTTAAGAAATTAACTTCTCAAAACAACAGGATAGGGAACAGCAAAGTGAAGTTACAGTCCAAAAATCAGCCATGATCAAACTGAAAGGCAGGAAAAACTTGACAAATTACGTTACTTTCTCACCATGAGATCATGATGATTGACATTGCAAAGTCCTTTACAATCAATAAGTGCAGTACTGTTCTAATGCAGTTACTCTGTACACAGCTAGACCCCAGAAACAGCACCATGATAAACATTCCCTATCATGGTGTTGTTTGGGGAATAAATATTGGCCATTTCAGAAGAAAACAGCTATGTTCTTCAAAATAGGGCCTAACTTTAACATCCCATCAAAAAGAAAACAGTTCCAGCAAAGTAGCATTCCAAACACTACTGGAATAGCAGCCTTGATTTTTGGATTTAGTTTGGACTTTAACCCAGAACCTGTGACTCAGAGGTATCTTCAAGTTGAGCCACAGATGGCAGTGACAATAGTAGCAATAAATATTATGGGAAAATAATCAGCCTCTGTAGGGAATAGGCACGACAACAAGAATGAGGTTGAACCGGTTGACGCTGCACTCAACAGAAACTTCCAGGCCCCATGCAGTTGAAACTATACTATCATTAGGCCACCATTTACAGGATGACCTGGAGTTGGCTGGTAAGAATTCTATCATCTGAATTCAGTTACTCATTATCCAAGAGAAAGGAAAAAACAAGTGAGACACTGGAATTCAGTGTGTAGCTTGCCAAATGGAGTGTTCAGAAGCAAATTCACTTTGGCAAAAAAAAAGAGATTTGCTTCATTTAGACAGAAGGTTAAAAGCCAGACCGAATGCTAAAAGGTTCATTTGTTCCTTGTGGTCTTACCTTGGATTGGTCCAAGGTCAAGTCTCACACATTTATGGGGAAAAAAACAAGGGTTAACAATTCAAGGCCAGTGACCCTTACTCAACGCTTAAGTTTTGTTTGAAAGATGCCGAATCAATTCCTGTTCCTTAAAAGAGTACACGACTCAACACTTAACAATAGTTAGAAAAAAATATTTAGAACTTATTGGCCTCTACATCAAGAATGGGACCGCGAGAGGCCGTTTTACTCAATAGCGAATCAAAATTGTACCTAATCGAGAGCGTTTATTAGGGTGCAATGGAGGGGAGTGTTAACAGTTTCCCCTAACAGGCTCTGGAGACATTTCATGGGACACCAGGTACCCCACGTTGAAAATACCCATTTCAATCCCGAAGGTGCCAACCCCACCCTGCAAGGATGTACTGTGCCTTACCCCCATCATGCGCACTTCGGGAAGGCCCTGTGATGTCTTACTTTGGCAAAAAGCGGTGCAGAAGAAAAACAGGGAATGGACAAAGGGCAGACTCTCTCACCTGATCACCGAGATCTGGAACTCCTCCACTGAGATCAGCTTCCAGGAGCCAGCCAGGAACTCCTTGCACCAGGTGTAGGACTGCAGCTTGACTTCCCAGTCCACCTCCTCACTGCGGCCACCCCGGTACTGCTCGGCCTCGGAATCCTCGTAGTCCTCCTCCTCCGCCTCCTCCTCGTCCCCGTTGGTGCCGGGCTCCTCCCCGCGGGGACTGGGGTTCGCCGAGCGGTCTCTCGCCCCGATGGCGCGCAGGCGGTGAGGCTCCGGGGCCACCGCATTGCGGGCGCCGTCTCCCTTACACAGACCCTCGGCCTCCATCTTCTCCGTGTCGCCGGGAGCGGCAATGGCGGGGGCGGGCGAAGACACAAGACCAGGCCACTGGCGGACAACCGTAAGATTACAGAAACCTCACTAAAACTCGAGGACTCCCACGTCTCGCCACAATATGATTACATCGAATATTAAAAGTCGGCCGATAAAAATACCATCCTCTCGCCCGCTTAAAGGCCCACCGCCTTTAAGAGGTCTCCGACCGCCTACTTCAAACCGGGCATCGAGCGTGTGGCCGACCGAAGAAGGCGCAGGGCCTCAGGCCAGGCCCAGCGTTCCACACTGCGGCAGCGGCTGACGCCCAAGCGGAACGTGCGGGATGTTAGCGCAGACTCAAGCCCCACCACCATCCCCAAGGCCCCCCGCCCGGTCCACCGATAGCAAGGCCCCGCCCACCACGCCCTCAATATAAGGCGAGACGGCAGAGGGCGGGCACAAAGGCTGACTGACAGCCGCCGTACGCAAATCAGACGCCGTCCCACCCCCACCGACGTGCGCGGCGGAGCCGCCGGTGATTGGATGACCTCGCCGCCAGCGGGCGGTCTGGATTGATTGGCTAGATTGCCCGCGCCAATCAGGTGCGGCGTGGACAATGCCACTGAAGGGGCGGGGACAGCTCAGCTAGACCAATGGGGACGCGCGCTATGCCAGGCAGCGCCGTTCTGTTGGCTCAGCAACGACGGTGAGTGTGAGTGACAGTGGTATTGACCGATCGACGGTGCGCACAGCGGGAAAGGGACGGGGATCGCTCATTTTATTGATGGTTGCCACAGAGGATGTCCGCGGAAGCCGGGACGGGTGAAATGTCGCGATCACTGATTGGACATCCTGATATTGATTGACAGGCGTCCGACAAATGGCAGGCGTGAGTGAAAAAGGGCGCGAAGCGGTGGCTGACTATAAGTGGATGTGTTTTTAACCTGGAATGGTTGGTAGGCTCTGAGGTAATACAAGGTAAAAACAATGACTGCAGATGCTGAAACCAGATTCTGGATCAGTGGTGCTGGAAGAGCACAGCAATTCAGGCAGCATCCGAGGACAGGCAAAATCGACGTTTCGGGCAAAAGCCCTTCATCAGGAATAAAGGCAGAGAGCCTGAAGCGTGGAGAGATAAGCTAGAGGAGGGTGGGGGTGGGGAGAGAGTGGCATAGAGTACAATAGGTCAGTGGGGAAGGGGATGAAGGTGATAGGTCAGGGAGGAGAGGGTGGAGTGGATAGGTGGAAAAGGAGCTGGGCAGGTTGGACAAGTCCGGACAGGTCAGGGAATCGAGTTGCTGGAGGTTAGAAGCTAGGATGAGGTGGGGGAAGGGGAAATGAGGAAACTGTTGAAGTCCACATTGATGCCCTGGGGTTGAAGTGTTCCGAGGCGGAAGATGAGGCGTTCTTCTTCCAGGCGTCTGGTGGTGAGGGAGCGTCGGTGGAGGAGGCCCAGGACCTCCATATCCTCGGCAGAGTGGGAGGGGGAGTTGAAATGTTGGGCCACGGGGCGGTTTGGTTGATTGATACGGGTGTCTCGGAGATGTTCCCTAAAGCGCTCTGCTAGGAGGCGCCCAGTCTCCCCAATGTAGAGGAGACCGCATTGGGAGCAACGGATACAATAGATGATATTAGTGGATGTGCAGGTAAAACTTTGGATGTGGAAGGCCCCTTTGGGGCCTTAGATAGAGGTGAGGGAGGAGGTGTGGGCGCAGGTTTTACAGTTCCTGCGGTGGCAGGGGAAAGTGCCAGGATGGGAGGGTGGGTCGTAGGGGAGCGTGGACCTGACCAGGTAGTCACGGAGGGAACGGTCTTTGCGGAAGGTGGGGAGGGAAATATATCCCCGGTGGTGGGGTCTGTTTGGAGGTGGCGGAAATGTCGGCAGATGATTTGGTTTATGCGAAGGTTGGTAGGGTGGAAGGTGAGCACCAGGGGCGTTCTGTCCTTGTTGCGGTTGGAGGGGTTGGGTCTGAGGGCGGAGGTGCGGGATGTGGATGAGATGCGTTGGAGGGCATCTTTAACCACGTGGGAAGGGAAACTGCGGTCTCTAAAGAAGGAGGCCATCTGGTGTGTTCTATGGTGGAACCGCTCCTCCTGGGAGCAGATACGGCGGAGGCGGAGGAATTGGGAATACGGGATGGCATATTTGCAATAGGTGGGGTGGGAAGAGGTGTAATCCAGGTAGCTGTGGGAGTCGGTGGGTTTGTAGAAGATGTCAGTGTCAAGTCGGTCGTCACTGATGGAGATGGAGAGGTCCAGGAAGGGGAGGGAGGTGTCAGAGATGGTCCAGGTAAATTTAAGGTCAGGGTGGAATGTGTTGGTGAAGTTGATGAATTGCTCAACCTCCTCGCGGGAGCACGAGGTGGCGCCAATGCAGTCATCAATGTAGCGGAGGAAGAGGTGGGGAGTGGTGCCGGTGTAATTACGGAAGATCAACTGCTCTACGTAGCCAACAAAGAGACAGGCATAGCTGGGGCCCATACGTGTGCCCATGGCTACCCCTTTGGTCTGGAGGAAGTGGGAGGATTCAAAGGAGAAATTGTTAAGGGTGAGGACCAGTTCGGCCAAACGAATGAGAGTGTCGGTGGAGGGGTACTGTTGGGAACGTCTGGAGAGGAAAAAACGGAGGGCTTGGAGGCCCTGGTCATGGCGGATGGAGGTGTAGAGGGATTGGATATCCATGGTGAAGATGAGGCGTTGGGAAGTCTTGGAGGAGGTGGAGGGCGTGGGTGGTGTCTCGAACGTATGTGGGGAGTTCCTGGACTAGGGGGGATAGGACAGTGTCGAGGTAGGTAGAGATGAGTTCAGTGGGGCAGGAGCATGCTGAGACAATGGGTCGGCCAGGGTGGTCAGGCTTGTGGATCTTGGGAAGGAGGTAGAACCGGGCAGTGCGGGGTTGGAAGCTGTGGGTGGGAGATCTCCTGAGGTGATGAGGTTCTGTATGGTCTGGGAGATGATGGTTTGGTGATGGGGGGGGTGGGGTCATGGTCAAGGGGGCGGTAGGAAGAGGTGTCCTCGAGTTGGCGTTTGGCTTCAGCGATGTAGAGGTCAGTGCGCCAGACTACCACTGCGCCCCCTTTGTCCGCTGGCTTGATGGTGAGGTCAGGATTGGAGCAGAGGGATTGGAGGGCTGCGCGTTGTGAGGGTGAGAGGTTGGAGTGGGGGAGGGGGGTCTATCTGAAGCCGCTTCTTTAGGAGTGCGACTGACGGAATGTTCTGGATACCGTGAGGTGGTTCCCGGTTATAACCGACAGACCTTGAATGTTCCGGCTGAACTTCGACACGGCCTATACTTCTGAGGGCAACGGATTCAAACGAGTTGTGAAAAGAACCAAAGCCCCCATGAGGGAAGCTACAATACGGAGTAGACCGTCGCCAGGGGTAATTAGATTATTTACTGTGTGGAAACAGGCCCTTCGGCCCAACCAGTCCACACCGACCCTCTGACTAATGCACCTAAAACTATAGGCAGTTTAACATGGCCAATTCGCATCTTTGTGACTGTGGGAGGAAACCCACGCTGACACGGGGAGAATGTGCAAACTCCACACAGAGAGTCTCCCGAGGCTGGAATCGAACCTGAGGCAGCAGCGCTAGCCCCACTGAGCAACCGTGCTGCCCATTAAGGTTAGCACTGCTGCCTCACAGTGCCAGGGTCCCGGGTTCGGTTCTGGCCTTGGGCAACTGTCTGTGTGGAGTTTGGACATTCTTCCGGGTGCTCCACTTTGCCCCCACAGTCCAAAGGTGTGCAGGCTAGGTGAATTGGCCATGGTAAGTTGTAGGGAGGAGGGACTTGGGGGAGGGGCGTTGGGAATGCGATAGGTGGAAGGAGGTCAAGGTGGGGGTGGGGTGGAGAGGTCAGGAAGAAGATTGCAGGTTAGGAAGGCGGTGCTGAGTTCGAGGGTTGGGACCGAGACAAGGTGGGGGGAGGAGAAATGAGGAAACTGGAGAAATCTGAGTTCATCCCTTGTGGTTGGAGGGTTCCTAGGCGGAAGATGAGGTGCTCTTCCTCCAACCGTCGTGTTGCTATGGCGATGGAGGAGTTCAAGGACCTGCATGGCCTTGATGGAGTGGGAGGGGGAGTTGAAGTGGTTGGGTTGGTTGGTCTGGGTGTCCCAGAGGTGTTCTCTGAAACGTTCCGCAAGTAGGCGGCCAGTCTCCCCAATATAGAGGAGGCCACAGCAGATGCAGTAAATGATGTGTGTGGAGGTGCAGGTGAATTTGTGGCGGATGTGGAGGGATCCGTTGGGGCCTTGGAGGGAAGTAAAGGGGGAGGTGTGGGTGCAAGTTTTGCATTTCTTGCAGTTGCAGGGGAAGGTGCCGGGAGTGGAGGTTGGGTTGGTGGGGGATGTGGACCTGACGAGGGAGTCACGGAGGGAGTGGTCTTTTCGCAACGCTGATAGGGGAGGGGAGGGAAATATCCCTGGTGGTGGGGTCTGTTTGGAGGTGGCGGAAATGACGACAGATGATACGATGTATATGGAGGTAGGTGGGGTGGTAGGTGAGGACCAGTGGGGTTCTGTCCTGGTGGCGATTGGAGGGGTGGGGCTCAAGGACGGAGGAGTGGGAAGTGGAGGAGATGCGGTGGAGAGCATCGTCGATCACGTCTGGGGGGGAAATTGTGGTGTTTGAAGAAGGAGACCATCTGGGTTGTTCAGTATTGGAACTGGATTAGTGGTGCTGAAAGAGCACAGCAGTTCAGGCAGCATCCAAGGAGCTTCGAAATTGACGTATCGGGCAAAAGCCCTTCATCAGGAATATAGGGCTTTTGCCCGAAACGTCAATTTCGAAGCTCTTTGGATGCTGCCTGAACTGCTGTGCTCTTCCAGCACCACTAATCCAGAATCTGGTTTCCAGCATCTGCAGTCATTGTTTTTACCCAGTATTGGAACTGGTCCTCCTGGGAGCAGATGCGGTGGAGACAAAGGAATTGGGAATATGGGATGGCGTTTTTACAGGGAGCAGCTTGCTAGGAGGTGTAGTCTAGGTAGGTGTGGGAGTCGGTCGGTTTATAGTAAATGTCCGTGTTGATTTGGTCACCCGAGATAGAAATGGAGAGGTCTAGGAAGGGGAGGGAGGAGTCTGAGACGGTCCAGGTAAATTTTGAGGTCGGGTGGAAGGTGTTGGTAAAGTGGATGAACTCTTCAACCTCCTCGTGGGAGCACAAGGCAACGCCAATACAGTCATCGATGTAGCGGAGGAAAAGATAGGGGGTGGTGCCAGTCTAGCTGCGGAAGATGGACTGTTCCACATATCCTACGAAGAGGCCTGTTTCCAGAATTTAATTTAATATTAGTGTTAGCTGCATTAGTCAGGGATAAATGTAGGATTGGGGAATGGGTCTGGGTGGGTTACTCTTTGGAGGGTCGGTGTGGATGTCAGGCCCTTCCTGATGAGGGGCTTTTGCCCGAAGTGTCGATTTTCCTGCTCCTCAGATACTGCCTGACCTTCTGTGCTTTTCCAGCACCACTCTGGTCTAAACTCTGGTTTCCAGCATCTGCAGTCTTCACTTTTGCCTTGTTGGGCCAAAGGGCCTGTTTCCACACTAGGTAATCTAATCTAAAACACAGCAGGCCAGGCAGTGTCAACATTTCATGTATAACCCTTCAGACTGGGTGTTGGGGGAGCTGCAGATAAAGGGGGTGGTGAGGTTGGGGATAGGTGAAGACAGGTGGAGAGTATGACCTGGTTGGTCAATGTGAGGGATGAATCCAGTTGATGGCGGGGAGTGATGTGGGGAGGAAGGTTATTTGAAATTGGAGAAGTCGATGTTGAGTCCTCCCGACTATAGGTTGCCCAGGTGGAGATGTTCATAAAATGGGTATGTCACAGAAGAGGCATTTGGACCCGTCATGGCTATCCTAAGGCTCAATCACGTAGTATAAAATTGGGATTTAGATTAAATGCTTGAAAAGGGAAACTATTAAGCCCAGGGTAATCAAGAAAGAGCAGGAGAGTGAGATTAATGGGACAGTCCTTTCCAAAAGTCAGCAAATGCACATTGGGCAAAATGGTCTGTTTCAATGGTGTGGAAGGGGATTAAATGGGTGGGTAGAAATTATACTAGGATCATGCATTATGGAAAGTATGAGGTTTGAACTGCCTTTTCATCTTGTGATTAGCGTTCCTATTTACTGTTTGATGCAACTTTGTTATGTCATCCATATAGCCATTCCAAATGTGAAAGTTTGGACACTGTGCAGTGGGAACTTTGAAGGCAATTGTCACCTCAATTGACCTATCTACCTGAAGTTGTCTACAACATTGAAGGGACAATGGGATTTGAAGGGATTCAGTACCAGACATGTTTACTGTTAATCGTAAAGCATTGTTCAGTAAGCAAAAATTCTTGTGCCAGTTCTCAAACTCAAACTTGTGTTTCTTCTTTCAGTTGAAAATGCCTCGTAATGTGGAGATCAAAGCAGCAGTCCATGATTGGGATCAGTTGATAGAAAGTGCTAAAAGATTAAGCAAATCGGAGGGAGTTTTAATAATGCAAGAAGATACCTTCTTCAACGTGTCAAAAGGGCGGCTTAAACTACGCAATCTTAAGGTCAGTAAGACTGGCATCCACTTGGTGACTGGTAAGGATGTGAAATTTCAGACAGACCATTCAGCAAATGTAGCCAAGATAGTGTTTGTGTGAGTGATCACAACTAATTAATCTAGTTTGTGTTCCAATCTTTAGATGTGTTGACCACATTTGTTTTCTTTTGCACCTGGTTGCTTTTTGTAGCTCTTGCAATTTATTGGATAACCGCTTTTCCTGAATTTGTGTAAATCCTTTCTTTGAGCTTGACATCACCTTTGAGCTCATTTGTTAACCATGATTGCCTAGCTACACAAGCAGACTCTTAACCGATCAGTAATATGTGTTAATATTATGCGGTGCCAGATGCTTTTAATGATCTGACTGTCCAGGTTTATCCTTTAAATGTTCAACTGTGATTACAGAGGTAAAGTTATTTGTTAACATTTTGATGCTTTCTTTACTTAATTTTAAAATTTTATTTCATCATTTTCCCTCAAACCTAATATCTAATTCAATTTTAGTCTGGTCAACAACATACAAAATACTCACTCACTGTCAGAATGTCAATAATGTGTTTTAATCATTACCACATCTGGTATGGTTGGCTCCCTGGTCAGTTAAAACAGCCCTGAATATATTTGAGAAACTTCCTTTTTTTTTTGCTGCAATACCCTGGTTCCTTTTTATCTCTGTATTCAAAAATCCTTCCACTACATCACTACTACCAAGAGGATTATATTTTAAACATTTTTTCCAGCTATGGACATTACTAAGAAGTGTGGCATTGATTATATTTCTGAAAGTGGTAGTGAGGTGCTCAATGAGTCATTGCAGTCTGTGTGAATGCACTGTTAGATGGATAATTCAAGAGTATTTACCCAGTAATGATGAAAAAGAGGCTTGTGCATGATTAGGAGGTGATGTCCTAATGTAACTATTGTCTTTGTTATAGGTGATGAGTCATAGAGACGTACAGCATGGAAACAGACCCTTCGGTCTAACCCATCCATGCCAATCAGGTATCCCAACCCAATCTAGTCCCTCCTGCCAGCAACTGGCCCATATCCCTCCAAACCCTTCCTATTCATATACCCATCCAAATGCCCCCTAAATGTTGCAATTGTACCAGCTTCCACCACTTCCTGTAGCAGCTCATTCCATACCCGTACCACCATCTGTGGAAAAAGTTGCCCCTTAGGTCTCTTTTATATCTTTTCCCTCTCACCCTAAACCTAAGCCCTCTAGTTCTGGATTCCCCGACCCCATGGAAAAGACTTTGCCTATTTACCCTATCCATGCCTCTCATACTTTTGTAAACATCTATAAGATCACCCCTCAGCCTCTGACGCTCCAGGAAAAATAGCCCCAGCTTGTTCAGCCTCTCCCTATAGTTCAAATCCTCCAACCCTGGCAACATCCTTGTAAATCTTTTTTGAACCCTTTCAAGTTTCACAACATCTTTCCAATAGGAAGGAGACCAGAATTGCATGCAATATTCCAACAGTGGCCTAACCAATGGCCTGTACAGCCGCAGCATGATCTCCCAACTCCTGTACTCAATACTCTGACCAACAAAGGAAAGCATACCAAACGCCGCCTTCACTATCCTATCTACCTGCGACTCCACTTTCAAGGAGCTATGAAACTACATTCCAAGGTCTATTTGTTCAGCGACACTCCCTAGGACCTTACCATTAAGTGTATAAGTCCTGCTAAGATCTGCTTTCCCAAAATGCAGCATTTATCTGAATTAAACTCTATCTGCCACTTCTCAGCCCATTGGCCCATCTGGTCAAGATCCTGTTGTAATCTGAGGTAACCCTCTTCGCTGTCCACTACACCTCCAATTTTGGTGTCATCCGCAAACTTACTAACTGTACCTTTTATGCACGCATCCAAATCATTTATGTAAATGACAAAAAGTAGAGGACTCAGCACCGATCCTTGTGGCACTCCACTAGTCACAGGCCTCCAGTCTGAAAAACAACCCTCCACCACTACTCTCTGTCTTCTACCTTTGAGCCAGTTCTGTATCCAAATGGCTAGTTCTCCCTGTATTCCATGAGATCTAACCTTGTCTCCCATGGGGAACCTTGTCAAACGCCTTACTGAAGTCCATATAGATCACATCTACTGCTCTGCCCTCATCAATCCTCTTTGCTACTTCCTCAAAAAGCTCAATCAAGTTTGTGAGACATGATTTCCCACGCACAAAGCCATGTTGACTATCCCTAATCAGTCCTTGCCTTTCCAAATACATGTACATCCTGTCCCTCAGGATTCCCTCCAACAACTTGCCTACCACCGATGTCAGGCCCACTGGCCTATTGTTCCCTGGCTTGTCCTTACCACCCTTCTTAAACAGTGGCACCACGTTAGCCAACCTCCAGTCTTCCGGCACCTCACCTGTGACTATCGATGATACAAATATCTCAGCAAGAGGCCCAGCAATCACTTCTCTAGCTTCTCGCAGAGTTCTAGGGTACACCTGATCAGGTCCTGGGGATTTATCCACCTTTACCCGTTTCAAGACATCCAGCATCTCCTCCTCTGTGATATGGACATGGAAATTGGAATTTCAAAATTTCTGCTGTTAGAGGGTTGTGCTGTTAGAGCATAGTGCAGGTGCATCCTGTGAGTAGTAGATGTGCTGCCCTGGCTTCAAGGACTATCCCTTTTATTTTACCTGAAATTCAGATCCATTGTTTGCACGTACTCCCCGTGTCTGCATGGATTTCCTCCGTGTGCTCCGGTTTCCTCCCACTGTCTTGCAGGTAGAATATTTTTAAAATTACATTGTCATCCCTTATCCAGAGTAAGTTTACATTATCACCTCCTATTCAGAATCAATAATAACATTGCAGTCAAAATTCTGACTACACCCAGGAGTTAAAAACAATACTTATACCAGATTTTACCATTAAGGAATTATCTAAATTACATTGTTTCTGGAAATGGTCAAGTCACTGCATTGTGTCTTGAGCAGCATGTGACTTTGGAGGAGTGGCTGGGGGTTGTTTTGTGGGCATTACTGACTGTGATGTAAAATTTTGTATAGAGGAAGAACTGGCTCCTCTGTTCAAACAGATCTCTTGATACAGCTTTGCAAGCATTGCAAAGAATGTTAAGGATTAGACCTAGAATCTCTACAGTGTGGAAGCAGGCCATTTGGCTCATCAAGTCCACATCCACCCTCCAAAGACCATCCCATTCCCTACCTTATATCTGTAGCCCTGTATTTCCCAAAGCTAGTCTGCATACTATAGTGCAGTTTAGCATGGCCAATCCACCTGACTGTGGACTGTGGGAGGAAACCGGACTCCCCAGAGGAAACCAACGCAGAGATGGGTAGAATTTGCAAACTCCGAAAGAGAATTGGCCGAAACTAGAATCGAGCCTGTGTCCCTGGTGCTGTGAGGCAGCAGTACTAACCACTGAGCTACTATATCGCCCACCCTTGCATCATATTTACAATTTTTTCTCCAGAATGGTAGTGGCCAGCTTATATTCTATCAGCGTGCTGATATGGATGGACCCAAGCTTTCTGATTATTCAATATCATCCACAACTGATCCAGATGGTCTTACGGTGAGTATTGGAGCTTTTTGAATGTTGCCACGCCTGAAATGCTGAAATTATTCTATCACTTTCCTGTATCATTGTTGTGAAGTCTATGTGCTGGGAGTGTGCCAAGCCAGCGTGACTAATGGGAGGTGATATTGTAGTGTTAATGTCACTGGACTACCAATCCACAGCCCCAGGTTACTGTTCTGGTGACATGAGTTTGAAATCTATCATGGTAGCAGATGGAATGCGAATTCAATAAAAATATGCAATTTAAATAAGTTTTGACCCATACACCACCTTTAAACAATCCTTTTTCTACCGTCAACACACAGTGACACCAATGTGTACCATCTACAAGATGTACTGCAACAATTTGCCAGTGATCCTTCCATACTACGTTCCAAAATTGCAATTTCTGAGAAACAGAAGGGCAAGGGTAATAGATGCATGGAAACATTGCCACTGCCATGTTCCCCTCCAAAGTCCACAGCATCTTGACTTGGCCTTGTATTATCATTACTTCATTTTTGAATGAAGTCTTCTGTACTCAGCATCGAATTCAAAAATTTCAGGTTATAACCATCACTATTTTTTTGAAAGACAGCAAATTTTGGTAACGATTCTGCAACTGATATTTGCATCTCCTGTGGACCTATCTTTTTAATTACCTGGTCCCATTATCACCACATTGTGCCTGCGCCATCACCTGTGTTGCCAGTTAATCTTTTACATTCCATCATATCACAGACTCCTTTTTGTTCTTTTCTCCCTTTATCGAACTCCATAGTTGATTGAAACTTTTTTGCACCTTAATTTTCAGTTGTGTTGAAATGTCATCAAATAAAAACATGATACTTTTTTGCTGCATAGATGCTGAATGTTCCAATATTTTGTTTTTATTTCAGATTTCCATGTATTTTGTTTTTTCTGTACTAATTATAAGTTTCTCTCTCTTTAGAAAGTGTTGTCTGATGCTCTAGGAGTAAAGGGTATTGTGAAGAAAGAGCGTTGGTTGTATATGGTTGGACAAACACGCATTCATGTGGATCAAGTGGAAGGATTAGGAAACTTCATGGAGTTGGAGGTGAGATATTTGCATTACATTGATTTAACTCAATGATGCTTTCCCTTTTTCCTCCCTTTATGAAGGCATTGACTGACTGAATATAGTTCAATTCCATGTGAACCTAGATGGAGTCAAGAGTATTTAACTACTGAGGGTATCACAACTGATCTTTCCCCATTTGTCTATATGAATTTTGTAGCAAAGCCATAAATCAAGAGGTAGAACCTTCCCTCATTATTTTCCTCCTTAGGCTTATTGAAACCTGATTGAGATTAGCTAATCATACTTGGACCCTGCTGATCTGTCTGGTTGAGTCTCGCTATTGGAAATGTACAGTCAACTAGGAATTTCTAAGCAATGAATTAGCCTAATGCATGAGATTAGTTGATGTTCTTTTGTGTTTGGTTAATGTTCAGTTACAAATGTTGTTTAAAAAGAATTAATATGTGTACATTTATCTTCAGAATGAGTTATTCTCAAATATTTGAACAAACCACCAGCCTGGGACATGAGCTGCAGTGACACGTACAGTGTATTGTTTGATGGCCGTTTACAGGCAAGCGGTACTTGGAGCAATGAAATTGATTACAAGTGAATAGTTCTAACAGAACAATCCCAACAGATTGGAAGAAAGGTTATTCATTTGATTACATTATTTTGTATGGGCTCTTATCCATTGGGATTGTCTTCAGTGTTGTGATTAGGATGAGATCTGACCGTTGGGATTGTTTTCAAATGAAAAGCTTTGGTCTGCTAAAACTTAAATTTGTGCACTGACAGTTTGATTTTATTTATGATATGGGTTGCTTTTTTTTTAAAAATGTGACCGTTGTTCTGTGTTTTTTCTCCAAGGTGGTTCTTGGTGAAGACCAAAGTCTAGAAGAAGGAGAAGCAATAGCCCAGAAGCTGATGGATGAACTGGGGATAAAGAAAGAAGACCTTTTGACTGGGGCCTACATGGATTTGATTTTAGCTGACAAGTAACTTCAGGAAAGATGGTTCAATATTCACAGGATCTCCACTGAGGCTGGGATAGTGCATCGAACTAATGTGGACACTGTTTTAGAAGAGTAGAAGACTATAAAGAACAATTACTGCTTACTGGAAGCGAAGTTCAAAAGTGGATCGGCCACAATTCAGTGATTCATGAAGTGGCTGAAGTAGCCCAAGCTATTAAATATTTATTTTATCAGTATTTTAATAAGACACTGCATGTTTATATTAAACCTGATGAAATCAAATTTTGGAATCTTCCATCTTCAGTTACAGTTTACTCTAATTAAAGATTCAGTGAAAGAGAGGAGAGACTATTCTGTTTCTCTTTCTGGAAAGAATTAATTCTTGCCGTACTTGTAATTCCTTCGTGTCAAATATCCTGTTGGCGTTCAAGGCTGGTGGCTCATGGGTGAAAACTCTCCATTTAGAAAAGGTACTTGGAGGCCTCCTGATGCCTGTGGGTCCCTACCTCAAGACAGATTGAACAATTTACACATACTTTATGTGTAGAGTGTGGTACACCTCCCCGTATCTGACTATTTACAGTGAGCTTCTAATGATAGGTGAGATGTCTTCTCATGGATAGAGAGTTACCTGTAAAAGAACAGTCTCTATTAGTTCACTAGCACCGGAAAAGACCCAATCAAATCTCAATTATTATTCTGTTATTGCATTGAGAAGGACAGATGTCTCAAAAGGATCATCAATTGAATAAATGAAAATACAATTAGTAGTTAGCCACTGGGCTCATCATCTCTTCCATTTTATTACCCCGATGACTTTATCTCCAACCAGAAGGGCAAGGGCAGTAGAAACATGAAAACACCACCACCTGCAAGTTCTCCGTCCAGCCACTATATTGTAGAAATATAACTCCACTCCTTCCCTGTCACTGGTTGAATATCATTTAAGTGCCTCCATAATTGTGGGTGTACCTATGCCAAATAGACTGCAGCAGTTCAAGGAGGTGACTTGTCACCATCTAAGAGTCATACAGCACAAAAACAAACCCTGTGACCCAAGTTGACAATGCTGCTGAGGTTTCCTAACGTGAACCAATTCCATTTACCTGCATCTGGCCCACATCCCCTTCAAACTTATCCATGTATCTGTCCAAATGTTTTTTCAAACGTTGTAATTGTATTCACCTCTGCCACTTCCTCTAGTAGTTCATTTCACATGCATACTACCCTCTGTGTGAAAAAGGTTGTCCTTCAGTTCTATTTTAAATCTTTTCCCTCTCATCTTAAACCTATGAACTCCCCTAGCCTGGGGCAAAGACCTTGGCTATTTACATTATTTATGCCCATCATGACTTCTCTAAGGTGACCCGTCAGCCTCCTATACTCCAGAGTCCCAGCCTCTCCTTATAACTCAAACCTTCCAACCTTCCATTCTTGGTAACATTCTAGTAAATCTTTCTTTTTTTTTGCAAAAGTTTTCCTAAAACAGGTTAACCAGAATCGTATGCAACCTTAATCAAATGTGATCTTAACAATGTCTTCGACAGCCATAACAGGATTTCTCAACTCCTGTACTTCATGTTCTGACCAATGAAGACAACTGTGCCAAACACCCCCTTCACTACCCTATCTACCTGTGATGCCGCTTTCAAGGAACGATGTACCTGCCCTCCCACCGCCCCCCCCCCCGATCCTACTATTAACTGTAAATCTGACCCTGGTTTGTTTTACCAAAATGCAACACTTTGTATTTTTTTCTAAATTTAACTCCGTCTGCCTTTCCTCAGCCCACTGGCACGGTTGATTGAGATCATTTGTACTGTTAGATAACCTTGTTCATTGTCCATAATACCATCAACTTTGGTGTCATATACAAACTTATTAAGCATGCCTCCTGTATTCTCATACAAATCATTTATATAAATGATGAACAAAAGTGGACCCAGTACCAGGCCTTGCATGATGCTGCTGGTTACAGGTCTCCAGTCTTAACAACAACCCTCTCCTACCACCCTCTATTTTCTACTGTCAAGCCAATTTTGTATGTAATTGGATAGCTCTCTCTCTGGATCCTATATGATCTGACCTTACTTACCAGTTTACTACGAGGAACCAGGTCAATAGTCTTGCCATAGTCCACGTAGACAGTATTTACTGTTCAAATTCCTTCTATCGTCTTGGTCAAGTCTTCAAAAAAAACTCAATCAAGTTTGTGAGTTACAATTTCCTGTGCAGAAGACCATGCTGACTATCCCTATCAGTCCTTTCCTTTCTAAATGAATGTAAATCCTGTCTCTTGGAATCCCCTCCAATTATTTACCTATCACTGATGTCAAGTTCTCCAGCCTGTAGTTCCCTGGCTTTTCTTTGCAGCCTTTCCTAAATAATGGCACAACATTAGTTGCCTTCCAGCCTTTGGGCACAACATCTGTGGTTGTTGATAATATGAATACCTCTGCTAAAGGTCCTGCAATGTCTTCCCTAGCTTCCCTCAATGTCTTGGGAAAAATGATCAGGTCCTGGGGATTTACCTACCTTTGTGTTTCCAGACCTCCAGTACCTCCTGTTCAGTAATGTGGACTCTTTTAAGGACATCACTATTTCCCAGAGTTCTCCAGCTTCCATGTCTTCCACAGTAAATACTGATGTGAAGTATTCATTTAGGCTCTCACCCATCTCCAATGGTTCCACACATAAATAGTCTTGTTGATCTTTAAGGGAGTATATTCTCTCTCCAGTTACTCTTTTGCCTTTAATATATTTGTAGAATTTCTTTGGCTTCTATTTAACCTTATCTGCTAAGCTATCTCATGTCCCTTTGCCCTCCTGATTTCCCTAAAGTACTACTGTCCTTCTACTCCCCAAGGGATTCATTTGATCCCAGCTGCCAGTATCTGACATATGCATCCTTTGTCTTCGCCAGAGCCTCAATATCTCTAGTCATCCACTGTTCCCGACTCCTGCTAACCTTGCCCTTCACACTAATAGGAACATATTCTCCCTGAATTCTCATAACAAGACTTCTAAAACTGGCCAGATGTCCCTCTACCTGTGAATAGCCTCCCCCAATTAACTTTTGAAAGTTCAACTTTAATATCAAAATTAGCCTTGCCCCAATTTAGAACTTTAACATTTAAACAAGATAGGATTATGGTCACTGGTCCCCCGCGAACACTTCAATCAATTGTGTTGCCTTATTTCCCAAGAGAATGTCAAATTTTGCCCCTTCTCCAGTAGGGCAACGTTATAATTTTTTTTAAAAAATCATTCGGTGGTTGAGGGACTTTCTGGATAGGACTGCATTTATTGCTCACCCCAGGGTACAGTTAAGAACCAACCACATTGCTGTTGGTCTGGAGTCACATGTAGTTCAGACCAGGTAAGAACATCAGTTTCCTTTCCTAAAGGGCATTAGTGAACCAGATGGGTTTTTCCTGACAATTGGCAATGGTTTCATGGTATTAGACTTTTAATTCCAGATTTTTAATTGATTTCAAATTCCACCATCTATTATAGTAGGATTTGAACCCAGGTTGCTGGGTCTCTGGGTTAATAGTCCAGTGATAATACCACTAAGTTGTTGCATCCTCATAACTCCATATTGATTAAGAACTCTTTATTGAACACACTTAACAATTCTTCCTCATCCAAGCCCTTAACACTAAAGCAGTTGCAGTCCATGTTTGTAAAGTTAAAATTCCCTACTATTACAACCCTATTAATCTTGTGATCTCCCAACGTATTTCCTCCTTGATTTCCTCCTGACTACTGGGGTTCATAAAGAGCAATGCCATCAAAATGATCACTCACTTGTTATTTCTCAGATTCCCCCATGTAGTTTCACCAGATGATCTCTCTGGAAAAAAAGCCTCTCTAAGTACTGCTGTCATGTTTTCTCTAATCAAAAATGCCACTCCCCTTCCTCTTGCCTCCCCTTGTGCCCTTCACCTAACATCTGTATCTCAGAACATGGGTGGCACGGTGGCACAGTGGTTAGCACTGCTGCCTCACAGCGCCGGAGACCCGGGTTCAATTCCCGCCTCAGGCGACTGACTGTGTGGAGTTTGCACATTCTCCCCGTGTCTGCGTGGGTTTCCTCCGGGTGCTCCGGTTTCCTCCCACAGTCCAAAGATGTGCAGGTCAGGTGAATTGGCCATGCTAAATTGCCCGTAGTGTTAGGTAAGGGGTAAATGTAGGGGTATGGGTGGGTTGCGCTTTGGCGGCTCGGTGTGGACTTGTTGGGCTGAAGGGCCTGTTTCCACACTGTAATGTAATCTAATCTAAACATTGAGCTGTCAGTCCCTCTCTTAGCCATGTTTCTGTAATCGCTGTGCTATCCCAACTTCATGCTTCCATCTATCTTCTCAAAGTCAATTATGGATGGACAATAAATATTGGCCTAGCCAATGAATCCATCACCTAAAGCATAATTATTTTTTATTAAGTGTTATACCAGGGCAGTGAGTAGTTCAAATTAACCTTTGATGCTTGATAGAAGGATGCAGTTGGTGGCTGTCAGCTTTTAGCTGGAGCAGAAGACAGTTACTCAGACAATTATTGCTCATCTGGTACTGCATGTTATTGCACTCTGATCATTCAGAAATATTGGAAGAGATGATAGTGGAGGGTTTTGTAGCAATAAAATTAGTAGCCTCTTGAAGCCTCAAACTGCAAGGACAGCATTCAAATTTAGTTCAAACTATTTGCATTTATCTGTATGAAAAAATGTATGGAAGGCCAGGGTCTTGCTGGTGCTTTCTTCCATCAAGTAACATTCTTGTATGAACTGACTTCATCACCTTGGCTCTTTGCACACATGTTGTTTTACTACTAACACTTTACACCTCCTGACTAGTCTTTATTCTCCTCCTACTATGCTACACCTCCCTCTAAGTTCTGTGTTTTTACAGGGTTAACGTTTGAAGTGGTTTCACAAATCTCCCTGAATGAGTATGGAGTTCTTTTTTGAGGCTCAGTTTGTTCCAAACTCTCTCTGAGAGATCTTAATCCTTGTGTCTCTCCAGGAGTGTTCAATTCTCAAGATTTTTGTATTGTTTGGGAGGCAGTGGGGTAGTGGTAATGCCACTGGACTGGTAATCTGGAACCCCAGTTATTATTCTGGTAACATGGGTTCAAATCCAACCTTGGCAAATGGGGAACTTTGGACTGTCGATTGTCATCAAAAACCCATCTGGTTCACTAATGTCCTTTAGGGAAGGAAATTTGCCTTCCTTCCTTGGTCTGTGTGTGTGACTCCAGATTCACAATGTGGTTGACTGTTAACTGGGCAAATAGGGATGGACAATAAATGCTGGCCTAACCAGCAGGGCCTGTATCGTTAGCATGTTACATCTTTATCAAGTCTTTATTCCCACCTACTATTTATAAATACTTGTTTAGGTGTAACTGGGTAATGTGGAAACTGACTGTTTTCAGATCATGTCTCTGAGCAACAATAATTCAGTTTTTCCCATTTTAATTGAGGTTGCAATAATGGTCATCGATTACCCTTTCTCATTTTCTCCTGTCAGTCACCTATTCTTCCAGTCCTACCGTGTTGAAGTCTCCCACTACAGTAAGTTTCCATCTGATCTTGGGCTTTCTTATCAACTGTCTGTATTCAACATTCAGCTCACTACATGCCTGTTCACATTCTGCCACAGATGATCACAATGTTTCAGTCTTTTCTCAGGTGTTTCTTTGATGGGACCAAGCATTCATTGAATGATTTCAACTCAAACAACAATAAGGAAATATGAAGAAATGTTGCTCGCTGACCTACTGGATGTTTCTATCACTTTGTAGTATTTCTGATTTCCAGCAGCTATTTATTTACTTCTTGCTCATGAAAATAGCAAGAGCCAGAACCTTCATCTACAGTTTACACGGTGCAGCATCACAAGGTATTGACAAGATACATAGCAAAGTGCATCCTATGCTTGCATCTGTATTGTCATGTACAGCCATTGATCAGAAACTTAAGTGATCTACTCTCATAAATACTGAAGCTATAAGAGCAGGAATCACATACCTCCTGTGTTTTCAAAACCTGTCCACTATCTACTGGAATAAGACACAAAAGGAGAATGATGGAATATTTTGCATTTACCCTAATGAGGGCAATTCCAAAAGAATTGCAAAACTATGCAGAACAAAGCCTACTTAACTGACGTCTTACCCAAAACCACAAGCATCCACGTCCACACTGCCATACATTGGCAAATAGTGTACACCATCTGCAAGGTGCATTGCAGCAACTTGCTGAACCCTGTTTCAACTGCCACCATTTGCAAGTTTTCCCATGAAGCCATATATAATTCTGACATGGAGCTATCTCTGTACTTCACAGTCATTGGTTCGCAATCCTGGAAGTTACTCACAGCTCTTTGTGTGCCCCTACACAAAATGGACTGTGGTAGTCTAAGAAGGCAGCTCACCGTCTTCTTTTCAAGGACAATAAGGGATGGGAAAGAAGCACCCATATCAATTATTTTAAAAGATGCTGTTTCAACACTTGCAGGATGATACATGTCATAAAAAATCTTGTGAAGCATGTTCCAATATAAAATTGATTATAAGAATGTATAAAAAGGAATGGATAAGAACAGAATCTGCAATTGTAAAAGGATTATATATGTTTGCTCACTTGATTATTCCTTATCAAATTTATGTTATCTTCAAAATTGATCCTCTCATTCTATTTTATGAGAAATCAGTTTGTAAAGAAAATTAAAGATCAAAACAGTGCAGACTTCATAACAAAGTTAATTATTCCTTCCTTAACATTGTAACTTTTGGAACTTCCCGAAAGAACGTTTCTAATCAGGAGCTCCTTTATTTCTCAGATGTCTTGTGCTATGCTATTAATTTGAATCCTCTGTTTAATTTGTACTTTCGGCTATGCAGCCTATCTATATTATTATCATAAAAGCATATCAAAACCCTGGAATCTCTCCTGAATGCCATTGTAGGTCTACTGGTAGTACATGGACCTTAGCAGTTTGAGAATGCAGCCCACCGCCATCTTCTCGAGAACAGCTATGAATGGGCAATAAGTGTAAGCCCAGACAGGAATGTCCACATCCCATGAGTGAATTTTTTTTAAATGTTACCACTGGGACAGGAGAAATGCACTGTTAGTCAAGCCTCCATTCTCAAACCATTAGCATAAATGTTTGGATACAAACACCCAAATTGGCCAGTTGTTTCCTTTTTGGTTACGCTATCCAGAATAAAAGTTCCGAAGGAATCATTAGAATCAAAATATTAACTCAGTTTTTCTCTCAACAGATGCTTTCAGATCTACTGAGTTTCCCTAGCATTTTCTGTTTGTTTTTTATGTAAAAGAAATTTTCTCCACGTTTCTTTCATGAACTCAACATTAATCTATTTATTACAAAACAATGCTTAATAATAAATGGCAAAACTAATTAGCATCTAAATGATAACCTTTCAGCCTCTTAAGAATCTATCTACTCCTGTCTTAAAGATATTCAAGGATTCTGTTTCCATCATCTTTTTTTTTGGGAGAGTTCCAAAGACACATGACTCTCTAAGAGAAAATATTTGACCTATACTCTGGTTCAAATGGATGATACCTAATATTAAACACACCCACCCTGTCAAGAGACTTCAGGATTTTGATTCACTCACATCACCTCTATGTCATCTGAACTTCAGTGGACATAAGCGTAGCCTGTCCAATATTTCCTAATAAGACAATCTGCCTCTTCCAAGTATTGGTCTAGTAAACCTTCTGTAAACTGTTTTCCATGTATTTACATCATTTCTTACCAGGCAACAGACAAACTGCAGAGATGTATGTTGAAAAGGGCAAAATTATCAACCAATGGTAAGAAAAAACAAGTTAAATTTAATGAATTCTTACAATTCATTGTGTTTCTCATTGGCAAATACGAAATACTGATAGGTGTAGATTGATGGAAGATCTTCCAAACAAGCTTGGATGGAAATTGAAATGGTTCCAAGTCTTTGGAAAGTGATCACTGTTTTGTTTCTGTACAAAGTAACTAAAATACTAAGATGTGGAAACTTTGTTGTGTTCCAAATTACTTCAACCAAAAGTGGAAGAGAGATTTGCCCTTACTGCAAGGTTTGGAAGCTATCTTCCATCTGACTCCATAGATTGTTATTTTAAAGAGCCAAGGCCAGGAAGGGTTGCCAGGCAACCATCAGCACAGAATCCCATAATTCCTTTCAAAATCAGCAAACTTCCATCAATTAAGGGAAGCGAAGCCCATCTTGAAATTCCCTAAGGGGTTCTGAAGAAGAGTCACTGGACCTGAAATGCTAACTCTGCTTTCTGTCCATAGATGCTGCCAGATGTTGAGTTTTTCCAACAATTTCCATTTTAGTCTCTCTTAGAGCTTTCCCCCCCAAAATCACTTGGTTTTCTATAATTAGTAAGTGGTTGACAGCCTCCATAAAGATGTTGGCCCCATTCCTTGATAAAACTCTTTTCAATCCAGGAAGCGTCTAAACAATTCAATATCTTCCCATTTTTCACATTGTCAATAAACATAGAAATGTAGTCCTTGTGCATATCATGCACTGAGGGCTGATAAATGGGAGTCAACGAACATCAGGTTTTGGTAATATTTATTGTTATTAATTTTAATCATTCATATTGTTTGCTTTGTTAATTTTCTCCTGCACATGTCTAATCTCAAGATTAGGAGCAATTTACTGCAGATACTGGAATCTGCACTGAAGACAAAAAAAATGCTGGAAATCACACCAGTCAGGGAACGTGCAAGCTAATGTTTCAAGATCTCAAGATTTCTGCCCACCAATTGTACTCTACTATTGCAGGCTTATTTCCTCAACTGATAAAGTACATGAGATCTTCATTAAAAGATTTATACTTTATATTTTAATGGACATCCACATTTTTTTTAAACGTAGTTCTCCACAAAATAAGATCTGAAAACATTAAGTCAGGTAATACCTGCAGAGAGGAATATAAATAATTTTTCAGATCAGTGTCCTGGCATCAACATTGGAAGTTGGAGAGAAGAATGAAAGGTCTGTGTTAGTGTGGAAGGTAAGAAAATTGAAGTGACAAAAGGGAATGAAAGTGCAAGGCCAAAGAAACTCAGAGTGTACAAATTCTGCCCGAACTGCTGGGCATTTCCCTTAGTTACTACTCGGGATTTCTTGTATCCACGCTGCTTTGCTTTTGCTTGAACTATCTACTGCAAACTGTATTCCGAATGCCTTCAATGCAATAAGTCAAGCAGAACCTGTTAAGAGAAAAAGGGAGTTTCTCATCCACAGCCTAGCTGTGCCACTTCTGTGTAAATGATCTGTAAGTCACGAAGAAGCATCAGGGGAAAGCTACCGCACTTAACAACAATCAAATCAACTCGTGTTCACTTTCTGAATTGTGATTTCTGACTTAGTCTTGAACGAATTATTTGACCACAGCTTGAAAAGATAACAACCAGATGTATAAGAAGCAAAGATGTAATATTTTAAAAAGTGCAGATGCTGGAAGTTAGAAACATGATTAGAAATTGCTGGGAAAACTCAGCATGCCTGGCGGCATCTGCGGAGAGAAAGCAGAGTTAACATTTCATGTCTAGTGACGTTTCTTCAGAATAGAATGTAATAATTCCTTGTCCACGCTGGAGATTTTAAATTCACAAGTATTTACTGCTACGGGTTCAGAAATATCCTCGGTGTAGCTCTCCACCTTCTTTAAGGTGGTGCTCAGTTGCGTTGATTGTTCAAAGATACTGTACGTCCTCAGCTGCAACGTGGTACGGGAGGTCCTGAGACCTGAAAAATGTCACATATGTACAAGACATTTAAAAGCGACTTTTTTGGTCACCTTCCATCTCGTTACCTGGATTTGAGTCAAATGTTATTTGATAACATTTACGACCATTTAAAGGCGATACATAAACGCACGTTTTAATTCAGTGAGTTTGCGTGGCTTAAAAGTTCATCTTCACGCCCCACGACCGCGGCAGCTGTTAGAATTCAGCACCACGAGAATGTGGACAGCTCCTAGCTCCAATTTTCCCTTCCCATCTGTTCTCAATGGCGGGCGGTGAGCATGTTGCTGCCGGAAAAGAAAACTCAGTAGCTCGGGGATTGTTTGCAAAGAGATTGTGGAAAAGCTAAAATAATTCCCTTCTCCTTTACACACCGTGACGTGTTAATGCCCCCTCCCCTTCGCTTTATCCGCAGCATCCCTCTGCACAAGTCAGTGCGAGGAGCTGGGATGCAGCAGGGGCCGGACTGCTTTGTTGCGGTTATGTAGGATCCAAAAAGAACCCACCGCTCTCTGCGACAAAAAAAAAGCATTCGTTTTCGACGCAAGCCAGTGCCCCGAGTACACCGAGCAGCCGGTCTCGGGACACCGCGGGGATGCAGCCGCGTTAGCACAGGATCCAGGTGCTCCGCAGTGCTGTATGGTCCTTCGCATATTAGCTCACTTATAATAGATGCCACTATATTTCCACATTTGTGCCATTTACTAAAAAAAAGTAGCCAATTATTTTTTCCCCACCAGCGGAGCTCCTGTGAAGAGCCCGGATTGCGGCTTCTCGCTGAATTGCAAGCTTTGATATTGTTTTTGCTCTCTCTCTCTCCTCCCATCAATTGCAAAGCCTCTTGTGTCCTTGGGTTATTTTTTGCGTCAGAAGATGGCGGATCCCACAGAGATGTTTTCTCTGTCAACCTTCCACTCTCTCTCCCCTCCGGGCTGCAGGTAAGAATAAATGTTAAATATTTTTAAATGTCTTAATATCCATGCGGTCTTTACTTCTTCTCACTGCTGTGCTGTACTCCTGCACCGAATCCACTATTGTATCCTATAAATCACGAGCTAGCCCCAGACACAATACACTGCTGAATATTGTGATGTAAAAAAAAACATTCCATGTCAGATTTGATAAAGACTTGCCAGCAGGACTAATACAAAAAGTCGTTCTGTCAGAGAATGTCTCAATGATGAAAATATCACAGGCCATGGCTGAGATTGCTAAAGGGCAGTCAGTATTGGGCCTGGCGGATTGTCAATGCTGTTCATACCATGTTTAGAAACTGTAGTGGCTTGTTCAGAGACTGTTACGCGGTCATTGCGGTCTGTTTTGAAAATAGAATCTCATTTTTGTTATTTTGCATTATTTATTGATACTTCATTTCACATTGAAATGTAATTACTCCCTTCCCCCATCTCTCAGCATTTCCACAACACAACTGCATACGCGTAAAACTAGACACACCCAAACATACAAGCATATACACAGTTACACAAGCCCATGCACAGTAACTCATCATTATCCACCCGACCAGCTGCAAATTACAATCTGCATTTGTACAGTGCCTTTCAGTACCAGCAGATATCTCATAGCCGGCTAGCTAATTAAGTACTTTAGAAGTATAGTCTCGACTGTAATGGTGATATTTGATGAAGTAAATTACACCAAGACATGTTTCCAAACAAAATTTGACACCAAGCCAAAGATGGAAATATTAGAATGAATTACCAAATGGTTGGTCAGAGGTCAGTTTTAATGAGCACCTTAAAATGAAAGAGGCAATAGGTGTATTTATGGGAAAGCTATGCAAACACAAGAGGAAAAAAAAGAATAGAGGTTACACATATGTGAATCATAAACACTGACATGGAACAACTCAACCAACGGCCTGTTTCTGTGTCTTGTGTAACATCTAAAGAACCTTCCCAGGAGTGTTACAAAGCATATAATAAGATATTAGGTCAAAAGTTAATTAGGTTTTAAGGAACATCTTAAAGGAAAACAGAGTGATAGAGAAGCAGATGAGCAGTTTAAAGAAGAAATTCTAAAGTTTGCGGCTAGGCAACTGATGGCATAACCACCATTGGAAAACAGAGATGAGCAAGGGGCCAGAAATGAAGGAGTGTACATCCTGAAGGACTACAGAGCTGGAAGAATCTACCCACGTAGGAAGAGATAAAGGGATTTGAATCCAAGGATGAGAATTCTGAAATGAAAATGTTATGGAACTGAGTGCCATTGATGACTAGCAAATTTGATAGGTGAGTAGAAATTGATAAATTTGGAAATATGCAGCATATTCTTTAAGCTCAAGTTTTTGTTGAATATTTAAGTAGATAAGATGGAGGTATCATTGGCAAAGGTAACAGTTTCAGATCAGGTGAGCTACACACTGATGATGTCTTGAAAATATAAGCAAGAGTCTGAGTGATAGAAATTGACTAATATTTAGGCTGAGTAGGTTTCATCTGCAGAAAATTTGTCACTAATTAGATCTCCAAATTGTTTGGAAAGTGAGAACTGTCCTCATCAAAATTTGATAAACTTTTCAGGTAATTGGATAAAACTAAGAAAATGCCATTGTGGTAAAGATTTATCGCGGTCTTATTGAATAATGGAGCAAACTCAGTGGATATAATGATCTACACATGTTTCTATTTTCTTAAGCTCGGCTCAGGGTCAAATGAGATAACAATATTGTGAAATCAGAAACTAAATCAGAAATTGCTGATAAAACTTAGAAGGTCTGGCAGCATCTGTGGAGAAAAAAACAGAATTAACATTTTGGGTCCAATGACCCTTCTTCAGAACTTTGGGCCACTGAGTCCAGAAGGCTGCAGTGTACCCAAGGGGAAAATGAGATGCTGTTCTTTCAAGCTTGTGCTGAGTTTCATCAGTCACTGCAGCAAGTCCAAAACACAGATATTGGCATACAGTGGAACACAGTAGTGTGTTCAAATGGTAGGAAACTAGAATCTCTTTTTTTCTGTTATAACATAGATGTTCTGGAAAGAGGTCACCCAGTCAGTGCTTCATCTCCCCAGTATAGAGGAGACCACCATGTGAGCAGTGAATACAGTAGACTGAATACTGATTGAATGAAGTGCAGGTAAATTGTTGCTTCACCTGAAGGTGTGTCTGCAGCCTTGGTTAGTGAGGAAAAATCAAAGTAAATGGACAGGTGTTCCTTTTGTGATTACAAAGGAAGGAGTCATGGAGTGTCGGGATATGTTGAGAGTGGAGGAGGAGTGTACCCAGGTGTACCAGAGGGTGTGGTCCCTGCGAAAGGCTGACAAGGGAGGGTAGGGGAATATGTCAGGTGGTGACATTCTGCTTGACATGGTGGAAATGGCAGCTAAAACTCCTTTGGATGTGGATGCTGATGGGATAGTAGGAGAGAATGAGGAAGACCCAATTGCTATTGTGGGAGGGAAAAAAGGGGATTTCAGATTTTCCAATTCACAGGTTCCAGCCACCTCCTTTTTAATATGGACATGCAATCCCTTTGCATATCCATCCCCCAATCAAATGGTCTCAGGGTTCTTTAAACCTTCCTGGAAAACCAGCCTGAACCATCCCCATCTACTAAAACTCTATTTCGTCTGGTTGAGCTTATCCTAAGTTTGAACAACGTCTTTAACTCCTCCCACTTTCTTCAGGTCAAAGGTGTGGCCATGAATTGCATGCATCCCAGTTATGCGTGTGTCTTTGTGGGGTACATGAAACATTCCTCGTTCCAGTCCTACTCTGTTCCCCACCAACAACTCTTTCTCCGGTACATCAATGATATCGTCTGTGCTGCTTCAAAACTGGAAAGCATTATCTATTTCCCTTCCAATTTCCATCCCGTTCTCACCTGGTCCATCCTGATTCCTCTCTTCCCTTCCTCGACATTTCTGTTTTCATTTCTGGGTATAGATGGGCCATCAATATCCACTACAAAATCAATTGCCTCCCACAATTTTGTTGACTCTACATCCTCACATTGTGCTTTTTGTAAAGACTATTCCGTTCTCAGAGTTCCTCCATCTCCATCATATCTGTTCTGATAATGCCAACTTCAAAAAGACAGCCTCCAAATTGTCCATCTTCGTCCTCAACCGAGAATTCCCCACAACTGTGGCTGGCAGGGCCCTCAGCCGGGTCCAACCCATCTCTGGCACCTCGGTCCTCACCCCCTCTCTCCCCCCCCATAATAGTGAGAGAGTCTCCCTTGTCTAATCCTACCATCCCACAAGCATCTACATCCAAAGGATTATTCACAGACATTTCCGCTCTTTCCAGTGTGATTCCAACAATAGACACACAATTCCTTTGTCAGCCTTCTGCAGGGACTGTTCCTTCTGGTTCACCTTGGTCCACTCCTCATCCAATCCCAACACCTCCCCAGATCCCCACAGCACATTCCCAGGCAATCGCCTAAGGTGTTAAGACCTGCCCATTTACTTTCTCCCCCCTCACTATCCAAAGACCCAGACACACCTTCCAGGTGAAGCAGTGATTTACCTGCACTTCATTCAATCTAGCTTACTATATTTGCTGCTGACAATGTGGTCTCCTCTACATTGGGGAGACTGTGTGACGTGTTTGCAGAACACCTATATTCTGCCTGCAAAAATGAATGAGAGCTTCCTGTGGCCTCGTACATCAACACACCACAGTGTTCCCTGGCCAACATCTGAGTCTGGCTTTCTGCAATGCTTAAGCAAAACTCAGCACAAGCTGGAAGAACGGCACCTCATTGTCCATTTGGGAACCCTGCAGCCTTCTGGATTTAATATCAAGCTCAACAATTTTAGGGCTTGAGCACCTTCTCCCATATCCTTACCCCAACCACCACACACCAGTCCTCATCATCATATGGGCCGCTACCACAATCAATCCATTGTCAGCCACTAATAGTCCTCATTAGCAGCTATTGATTCTCCCAAGATGACCTTTAACATTCCTTTGTCTGCCTAGCTGTTGTTCACTCTCTCTCTGGGCTTAATCTCCATTTACCGTTTACCCCTCTCCCCATTTCCCACCCCATCTTCGGCATATTTGGCTACAGTCAGTTCTGAAGAAGGGTCACTGGACCTGAATTATTAACTCTGCCTTCTCTCCAAGGATGCTGCCAGACCTACTGAGTTTTTGTCCAGCAATTTCTGTTTTCATTGTAAATGATACACAAATCTTTCTGAGCATTGGTGGAGGAGGGGTGTTTGTGAACTTAGTGCCAATCACGCAGGGTTTCTCGATCATGTCAAGCTTCTTGGGTGTTGTTGGAGCTGCATTCATCCAGGCAACTGCAGAATATTCCACCATACTCTTGACTTGTGCCTTTATAGATTGGGGAGTCAGGAGGTGAGTTATTCATTGTGGATTCTGTGCCTCTGACCTGCTTTTCCAGCTACTGTATTTATATGGCTAATCTAGTTCAGTGCCTGGTCAATGGTTAACCCCCAGGATAGTGGGAGATTTGATGATAGTAAATGCCATTGAATGTAATGGTTACATTGTGTTATTGGAGATGGACATTAGCTGGCATTTGTGTGGCATAAATATAACTTGGCCGTGAGAAGGTGATTGTAACTCTATGCTTGAACTGCTGTAGCTCTTGGAGTGTATAGGTACATCATAATGCTGTTAAGAAGGCAGTTTCAGGCTTTTGACTCAGTGTTAGTGAAGGCATAATGATGTATTTCTAAGTCAGGTTGGTGCAAGTATGAGAGGAACTTGCAAATAGTAATGCTCCCCTTGTGTTTGCAATCCTTGTCTGTACTTGAGATAATATCACCAGTTTGGAAAGTGCTAGTGGAGGAGGCTGGGTAAGCTTCTGCTGTTGTATCTTGCATGTGGTACACACTGCTGGCACTATGCATCAGTCATGGAGGGAATGAATGTTGAAGGTGATAGGTAGGGTGCTGATCAAGTGGGCCTGTTTTATCCTCTGATGTCAGATTTCTTGAGTAGTTTTGTTGTCGTGCTCATCCAAGCAGTGGAGAGTTTTCTACCTTATCTATCACTTATGCATTGGCCCACACTCTTGCATGCCACGGTATTGCTGCCCTGTTAGCGTAACATACTATTTAAATGTTTTGATGGTTCTCACGAATATAACACTTTCAGCAGTGATTTCTAGATACCCAGCACCCTCTGAGTGAAAAAGATTTTCCTCAAATCTTCTGTAAACCTTCTGGAGGGTTATCATGAAACTGTGCCTCCTGGTTATTGACTCCTCTGCTGAGGGAGGCAAAGTTTCTTCCAACTACCCTGTCTATGCCTTTCATAAGCTTGTACAGTTGAACAGTTTGGCCAGGGTGCAGCTAGTTTTGGATTGACTATCCTCGGCACCTTTACCAGGATGTTGTCAAAACCCTAGAACTCTGCTATGTACTGCTATGTACTTTAACTGTTTCATGATATCTCATGGAGTGCATTAAGTTAGCTGAAAAATGGCATCTGTGATACTGGGACCTCAGAAGTAGGGCAAGCTGACTTATCGTTTAGTTCTTATGGCTGAAGATGGTTGTATATGCTTTTGTCTTCTGTATCATTGGGAATACTTGTGGAATATTCACATCCAGTTAGTTACCTATTTGCCCAGTGCCATTTACGACTGGCTATGTCAGGCCCATAAAGCCTCAAGCTGATCCATTGGTTGTGGGATTGTTTAATTTTGTTAATCATACGCTGGTCTGATTTGGTTGGAATACAGTTTGGTCCTGTGCTGTAGTTTCATTAGTTTTTGTTTAGGAATGCCCTTGTGCTGCTCTTATAAGAACATAAGAAATAGGAGCAGGAGTAGGCCATGTGGCCCATTAAGCCTGCTGCACCATTCAATAAGGTCATGGCTGATCTTTTCGTAGACTCACTCCACTTACGTGCCCGTTCACCATGATCCTTAATTCCTTTACTTTTCAAAAATCTATCTATCTTTGCCTTGAAAACGTTCAATGAGATAGCCTCAAGTGCTTCACTGGGCAGGGAATTCCACAGATTCACAACCCTTTGGGTGAAGAACTTCCTCCTCAACTTATGTTGCCCAGTACTCCGTATTGGGTCCTCAGTGGAATTTGTGGCAAGGACTGAAGACAAAGACTCCCTAACATTAATTGCGAAAATTCCAGATAGCACACCGAAGTACAGCCAAGCAGCCAGACAAATCAGAGGCAGTGGAGATTGTCAAGAGAGGTTATGCTTAAGTAAGATTGGCAGTGGTCAGCACAATGTAGAATTTGACATATTTTTGGAGGAAAACAAAATACTGCTGATGCTGTTACTCTGAAAGAAAAGGCGATTGCTCGAGAAACTCAGCAGGTCTGGCAGCTTCTATAGAAAGATTAACTCTGTTTCTCGTTCAAGTCCAATGTGACTCTTCTTCATTTAGATGACAGTGTTGGTGATGGCCAGCATGTAGGATGAGAAAGGGGGGGAACCATGTACATATGCTTGGAGAACACCAAAGTTAATGTGCATAAGCAGGACAAGAGGGGGTTTCTGGTTAGAAAGAAATGAATCCAGACAACGGGAGCCCCACCAGCTTGAAAAGACAAAAAAAAAAATTGGAGGAGTGTGCTGTGGTCAGTTGGGTCAAACATGCCCATCCATTTACATGTGAGCATACATTTGAATCGATACACACCAGGATACACTCAAACATGCCATCTGCCTGAACATATATATTACCATACAAGCATTTACATATACTGATTTCCTTCACACACACATAAAAATCTGTGGACACTTCAATCTACACACACTCTTCACCGAAACATTCCCATATCATGTATATACTCATACATAACCATAGTGATACCCAGAACATTTACTTTTGCCATTGGTGCATTCATAACCAAATACAAGCAGATGCCCAACTATACCCTCACTCATTTTTTCACAAACTCAGTGATACACACCCGTGCACCGCTCTTATATACCTAGTTAAAAATCACACAACACCAGGTTATAGTCCAACAGGTTTAATTGGAAGCACTAGCTTTCGGAGCGCCGCTCCTTCATCAGGTGGTTGTGGAGGGCACAATTGTAAGACGCTCCAAACTTTTAAACTTTTTAACTTTGGACACCCTAGCCCACTACTGGCATCTCCAAATCATGACTTGAATACCTACGCCTCCAAATGTACACATTCATTTCCCTTCATACTTTCTCTCTATACCATCACATTCATGAAGTCAACAAGCTACCACACTGCTGTTTTACATAAAGCAATACTTACTCGGGCAAATAGATGTTTCCCATCTATTAACTTTATTGGAAGTGCTGGCAGTTACATTAGCTCAGATTCCCGTCAGTAAAATACTTGAATATGATACTCTGGGAATCTCAGTTCTCCTATCCCATACATGCTTAATTTTCTCTGAGATAGCCCTTTGCTTTATTCTCAATTCCTATCAGACAACACTGTCATTTATTCTGAAAACTGTTACTGTAGGCAAGAAGTCATAATCTAGCGTAAGAACACAAACGCTGAAAATCCTCAACAGATCAGGTAGCTTCTGTGAACATAAACGGAGATAACATTTCCAGTTGTGATCTTTCATAAGAACTGCAGAAAAATAAGAATGTACTGCAATAATTTTTGAGTAAGTGAAAGGTGGAGGTGAGGGATAAAGCACAAAAGGGTATGTCTGTAACAGAGAATCTGTAGTAGAGAGCAGGAGAGATTAAGCAAAATAAAGTTTTGTGGTACAAAACCTAAAGGGAGTGGTAATGCAGCGAGGTTTATGAGCTTGCTATTTGTTAAATATAGCAGGTGTGGAAGAGTCAGCTGACAGAATGGAGAAGGAAATTTCAACAGGAGCATGTGAACGAGTTATTTATCAGGAAATGAAGACTTCTACAGCAAAACTATGATAGTACAAACAGAAAAGGTTGCTGTCAGGAAGGGAGTCAGAAATACAAGGAGCCAGTTCATAGAGATGGCTCAATGGGGATTTGGTATAAAGATTTGAAGAGAGGAACTGTGATCTAGGGTAGAAATTAATATGTGTTGTACAGAGAGACTCTCACTAACAATCACTTTTTGAAAGGTGGTATTCTGATCCAGGAAATCCCTTTTACAGAGGCAGTTTCTTCATCAGTGAACCCCTTTGAGGTAGTGTGCTAGAGGTGTTGTGCATGGTGACTATTGTTTGGGTGTGAAACAGACATACTGACACCATTTCTGTTGCGTGCCCTATCTGCACAGTTGGATCAATGAGAAATTCTTTGAACCAATCTATTAGTCCCGGTCAACAATCTTATCAGACCCTAATTAACATGCAAAAGAGCCCAAAGCCTAGGTCTTGGCTATGTTTGAAAATGTTAAATGAGCACTAGCAGATTGCGAGCCAGTTTTACACTTCTTCTCGTTTTTCTTTCTGTTGAAGTCAACAGGCGGCCGCACTGCTATTGCCTGTTTTACACAACTGCAGCAATAAGATTTAATCCTTGGTTCATTATGTGTGTTAGTGAAAGACTTCAAGCCTGTGGAAGGACCCCCCCCCCTAGGATGTTGCTTTCTAATAGATGGAGGCCAGCTTCACTCTGGATTCTTCTGTGCGTCCTGAGGCCAACAAATGAAAGTATCTTCTTATGTTAAAACATGTTATATCATGGTATTCGAACAGATGAAAGACTCAACAGACAATCAAGGTATTCTTCAATGTATAATTTCAGTTAGTGTGTTTCCAATTAAACCTGTTGGACTATAACCTGGTGTTGTGTGATTTTTAACTTTGTACACCCCAGTCCAACACCGGCATCTCCAAATCATGGTAAAACTGAAATTAAACTCTTCTCTGGATCAGAGAGAAGGCTCCAGATGAATGACGATAGGCCCACCCCTCATCTCATGTCCTACCTGTTCACCACAGATCTCCACAATCTTCAGGATTGTGTTCCCCTGCTCTTTAATGCCTTGGTTGTTTTATGTTTGGCAACTCAAATGCAACATAAGAATCAAGCCCAAAATTTTATTTGGGCCTGGATTTGCCCTTTTGGGTTTGGACTGATCAGATAGTCTTTGATCTATTGCACTTGCATCAATGTTGCATTTTCATTTTGGCGATGTTGGCTCTATACTCTATTGTGTCAAGTAGAGAGATGCAAGAAGCTGCAATATTCTGGATGTGAGTTACTGTAAACAGGACTTATATACATGACTTGTCTTTGCTCCTGTCAACAGTGGTCATCCTCCTCTCAAAATTTGCATACTTGCTATGAGCGCATTTGATGAGACAATGCAGACCAAATTTTATGCTGTATTTCGTCTCTCCTGGGAGTAGTTGATGAGGTCAATGAAAAGAGCATTTTACTGTATTTAGTCCATGCTGTACCTAGCCTGCGAGAGTTAAATGGTGCAATGCAGGAAGTATACCATTCCCAATGTTGACATGGCTTTGTCTCACACCATGTAGAAATGTAGCGTGGAACCTGACATTTCAGATTTTCACTCAGGTCAACAAAGTGGAATGAATTTTCAGTATTATCCTTAACCTTCCAATCACATTACCCATGCACAGTGTTCCCAGATTAGAGAATGAAAACAAAATGATAAATAATTGGTGTGAGGAATCCTCTCAAACGTTTCATTTGCTGTTTACAGCTCTCCCTTTCCTGGCTCCCCACCATGAGCATTTTTTAATGATCTTCTGTACAAATTGGTTTTGAATGAATTATTTATCCCAACTGCCAAATCCTCAGCTTCTAAATTCTGACCATTTGGAAAATTCTGATTTATCTTTGTGTAAGGTTAATGGCCTCACTCTTCTTGAATTTGAACTCTTTGAACTCTTGAATTTAAGTTGCCATAGTTTTGCCCACTCAGTTAAACTGTCGATGCCCCTACACAACTTCCTATTCACATCTGAACAACCTATTGCACCTCCTGAATTAGTGCCACCCGCATGCCTTTCATTCTGTCATCCAAATCATTGAGAAAACGTGAAAAGCTAAAATCCCTGTTTCCTTTGCTGAAGAATAATACTCACTATATTTTGCCAAACAGAAAATATTCTTTAGCCATGGAAAGAAATGCAAAGGAAACAAAATGTTAATTCAGCAGGACAAAAGCTTAGAAAGCCTTGGTCTCAGAAGGTAGAATTTAGGTGTATGTACATCAACGGGGATTAAAATTGAACCAGAGAGTAGGAAGCTCTAAGGTCTCAGGGATTCACTGGGGAATTCTGCCCCTTGAGCTCCGTTAACTAGGCAGTGAACTCCTGGCCTTTTGATTTGGTTAGGGGGATTGCAGTTGCAGGGTCCAAATGTGAAGAACCAAACGTGCTAAGGAACTGAGCCAGGGCTGCGTTGGACTCAATGGGCCCTCCTTTATCGCTGGGGAAATCACCCTTGCAATTCAAGAAGCTTCAAACCTGAGAGACATTGTGCTAGGATATCAATATAAAGGTTCCACTCAGAATTTTATTTCTTGGCATGAAATTTTCCGAATTTAAACTTCAATGTAGGGAAGGAGAATGATGTAATATGTTTCTGAGGAGCTCAGCTGCTTAAATCCTGAGTGCAGCATCAGGCAGGTTTGGTTTTCTTGATTGTTTTTGTTCTTCTGTGACTTTAGTTCCCAAGGGCTGCTGAGTCATCTTGAGACTATTGTTTCCCAGGCAATGACTGCTCTCTTACACTTTCAGCTGGGACTCAGTGGTGGGAGTCTTGCCTCTGAGCCACCAGGATTCTAGGTTGGCTGCAGCTCCCAGGCTTGAGCAAAAGCATCAAGGCTGACAGTGGTTCCGAACTTTGGATGAGTCGTTAAAATGACACCCGATCACCCTATTTGCATGGCTGTTAAAGATTCTATGGCACTGTTTCAAAGAGGCAAAGGTGATTTATCCCATGTATCCTGGCCAACATTTATCCTTAAATTAGCATCACAAAAGCACATTGTCTGATCTTTAACACACTGTTGTTGGAGTTTGCTGTATGCAAATTGGCTGCCATATCCCCTACATTTATAATAGTAGCCTCACTTCAGAAGAACCTCATTGGCTGTAATGTGCTCTGAGGTATCTAATGGTCATAAAAAGTTTAACGTAAATTCAAATCTTTCTCTCATTTTCCTTTTGTACTTTGCCCAAGTGACCATTATTTGCGTGTAAGCCAAGGCAGCAAGTCTCAGCAAGATGTACAGGTTAGGCTTTATGTTTGAGTAGGCTCTTGATTGCGGGAGTGAGGTTCCTGACTAGAGAAGGTAAATTCACTGATTGAGTGGGCTCATAGTTACAGGAGGTGAGATTGACCATTATGGTGAGTAAAGTTGCTGAACACAGTGAATGAAGTTCCTGATGGTGGTGAGAGACGTTCTTTATAATAGTGGAAAGATTCTGAATTTTTAAAAGTTATGCAATTATAACTTTGTAATTAGTGCTCATTAAGTAGCTGTCCAATTGCCCTTTGAAAAGTATTATGGAATCTGATTTCCCCCATACTTACAGATTGCATGTTCCCAATCTGAACCCTCTATGTGGGGCAGGGGATGAAACAAATCCTCTTCTCGTTCTTTCACCAATTATCCATGGTCTGTGAACATTTTGTGAAAGGAAATAGTTTTTCACTACTTTTCTGTAAAATAAAACCCTCAACTTTGAATAGCTTTATAAATGTTCTGCTCTAAGAAGAACAATTCCAGCTTCTCCAATCTCTCCACATTAGTGACATCCTTTATCCCTGGTAAAGCTCCCTCCTGAGTGTGATGTTCAGAATTGTTGACAATATTCTAGCTGAGGCCTAAACTTTGAATTGGAAAATTTTAGTATGACTTTCTTATTCAGTCTCCTGCTGTCCAAATCAGATATCCTATTGCCTTTCTTAACTGCAGTGTCTACTCACTCTGTCAGCTCTATATTCTCTTTTTCTATGTACAAAACCAAGACTTCCAGTCCTCTCTCTATGACTTACTTAGTTGAAATGTAATTTTTAATGACCTATGTATCTTCACATTGATCTCTTTGCTTTTCTACTCTTAGAGGGTTTTTTTTCTGTATTTTTACTTTGAAATCTATCACTTTAGATTTTTCTACCTTGAATTGTAATGATACTTTCCATCCATCAAGCTGTTTTATCTGTCGTCCTTTTAGTCTTCCCTAACTCATATGACAATTTGCTATCTACAACCCACACCGACTGTCAATTTGACATTATCAGTGATTTTTGATAAAGTTTCCTATGTTCCCAGGTCCTGGTATGTGTCATGAAGATTGGGTTAATGCATCTGCAGGTGATTAATGATAGACAGCGATTAGTAACCATTTTGTTGCCTCTTCCTCACAGACCTGCCCATGATATCAGCCTGGAGGAGTTTGATGATGAGGATTTGTCGGAAATTACAGATGACTGTGGAATTGGGCTGAACTATGACTCTGACCCCTATGAAAAGGTAAGAGAAAAACATTCCATTCGCAGTTTCCAGAAATGGATTTTTATGACTTGAATGTTGTTTCAGTTTCAAGCACCATATAGCAGTAATGATCAGAGGAACATTCTGATTGGGTGGCATGGTGGCACAGTGGTTAGCACTGCTGCCTCACAGCACCAGAGACCCGGGTTCAATTCCCACCTCAGGCAACTGACTGTGTGGAGTTTGCACATGCTCCCCGTGTCTGCGTGGGTGCTCCAGTTTCCTCCCACAGTCCAAAAATGTGCAGGATAGGTGAATTGGCCATGTTAAATTGCCCATAGTGTTAGATGTAGGGGAATGGGTCTGGGCAGGTTGCTCTTCGGAGGGTTGGTGTGGACTTGTTGGGCCGAGGGGCTTGTTTCCACACTGTAAGTAATCTAATCACTAATCATTCTCCGCATGCACACAAGAACAAGTTGATCCTGCAATGTTTGATGCTCTTAGAATAATTTGGAAACTTAACTCAATAAAAACAGAAGAGTATGTTATCCGGAAACACTGGGATTGTCAAGTAATGTGGGGAATACAAAGTCGGAAACTTCATTCAGGCAGCATTTGATTTTAGAGCTATAACAGACTGATTAGACCACCACGGACAAGGAGGGCACACTCATTTCCCATGTAGATGTCCCCATGAATCTGCTCCTCCTGCCTTACAAATGGTAGAGGTCATGACTTTGGAAGGTGCCTCCTAAAGTGCCATGGTGAATTCCTATGGTGCTTATTGTAGATAATGAACATTGCTGTGACTGAGTGTCATTGGTGAAGAGACTAAATGGCATCACATCCACAAACAATTAAGTGGGCTGTTTGTCCTGGATGGTGTCAAACTTCTCAAATGTTGTTGGAGCTGCACCTATCCAGACAAGAGGGATGTATTCAGTCACAATCCTGACATGTGCCTTATTGATGGTGTGCACATTTTTGACGAATCAGGGGCCAAGTTATTTGCTATAGGATTCCTAGCTTCTGACTTGATCTTGTAGCCATAGTATTTATATGGCTATTCCAATTCAGTTTCTTGTAAATGGATGTTGATGATGGAGAACTCAGTGATGGCAATACCATTGAATTCAAGGGGCAATGGTTAGATTATCTCTTGTTGGAGGTTGTCATTGCCTGGCATTTGTGTGACGTGAGTGTTGCTTGCTAATTATTAGCCCATCTGGATATTGTCAGACTTTGCTACATTTAGACATGCAGTTGTGAATGGTGCTGAACATAATGCAATCATTAGCAAACATTTCTGATCCTATGAGAGAGGGAAAGTCATTGATGAAACAGCTGAAGATGGTTGGGCCTAATATACTGCTCTGAGGAACTCTTACAAAGATATCCTGCAGATTTAAAGTGAAGAATAATTCATGGTGTCCATGCAGAGCCATTTGTAGGTTTTTGGCATTTCCAGTGCTTTGCCTGATCCACTCTAAGCTCATCCAGAACAATCAACTAGTAAAGTCTCCACACTCCTCATAATGCCATGTGTAAAGATTATAAGCTGACTGCTTCTGGCATTTTCACCCTTCGTAACTATTACTCCTCAAGTCCATTCTCACTCCTCCTAGCTACCGGTCCTCACACTCAATCTTACCTCTTCCAACCATTAAACTTCTTACTCTGCAATCTCACTGCTCCCTGCCACCTGTCTCCAGTCCCCAATATTTATTTCTCTTCAAGTCCTGCTTCTCATGTCTCAGTCAGCACATCCCCACCAGACCTCTCTCCTATTTTGCCCACCATCACATTTTCCTTCTATTATTCACTGTAGCACACCCATGTCTTATAAAGGAGGCCCAAGGTCGAATGCTTTATATGCTTTCAGCTTCTTCATGGTTCAGTCACTGGGATTGTATCCTACATCTGCTGCTCTCCAAAACAGGAGTGTGCTTGAATTTCTAACTCAATTGTTCCTGTATTTTCTTTCCTGATTCTAGGAAAGTTTATTGTATTTGGAAGACTCGGCTTTTCAAATAGGGTGAAATATTGTATTTCCTTGATTTAGGCTGAGTGTTTTGATTCCCAGTCTGAGTATGTTGAGTAGGCAAAAGTGAGGACTGCAGATGCTGGAAACCAGAGTTTAGATCAGAGTGGTGCTGGAAAAGCACAGCAAGTCAGGCAGCATCCGAGGAGCAGGAAAATCGACGTTTCGGGCAAAAGCCCATAACTCTCTTCCACTCTCTTCCATCGGGCAAAAGATATAAAAATTTGAATGCACATAACGAACCAATTCAAGAACAACTTCTTCCCAACTTTTATTAGACTTCTGAAAGGACCTATGAAATATTCATCTTGATTTCTCTTTCTGCGTGTACAATGGAGCTGTAACACTGTATTCTGCATTCTGTTCTACTACCCTCATGGTATGATCTGCCTGGAAAACACACAAAGCAACACTTTTCACTGTATCTCAGTACATAAATAAATCAAACTAACAAACCAACAGGGCTGATATATTGAGTAGGGTGTAATAAGTGCTTGGGTAGATATATTGGATTGGATATAATGTGTATAGGTGTAACTATGTTGGGTAGGTTGTGATGAGTAGTAGTGTATGTCAGAATGCAGCAGAGATATGTTGGGTAGGTGTGATGCATGCCAGTGTAGATATGTTGAGTAGAATATAGTGATTGGCAGGCTAGATACATTGGATAAAGCTCTTTTCTCATAGACAATCCCTTGGTATTGTGGATAATGTGCATCCATTCTAATTTGGTAGATTCTGAAGTGGTTGATAAATGCCATGTGCTTTTTTGTAGACTCTGCCAAATAGAGGTGAGGTGGTGCTTGAAAGGTCATGTATATGAGTAGTTGGAGGTTTGTATAGTCTCTTTCTAATGCCTTGACTTTGCTTCTTGTGTTCCTGACAATATCTCTTACACAACTGTGCCTTCCCAAATAAATCCTCTCCATTTTGGTCTGTAATAATTATTCAGAGAGTCCTTGGTCAATGGTTCACCTGTTCAGGCTTTGAAGTTATCCTGGGTGGTATGGTGGCACAGTGGTGAACACTTCTGCCTCACAGTACCAGGAACCCAGGTTCAGTTCCAGCCTTGGATGACTGTCTGTGTAGAATTTGCACGTTCTTCCCCTGTCAGCATGGGTTGCCGCTGGGTGCTCCAGTTTTCTCCCATAATCCAAAATTGTACAGGTTAAGTGGATTGACCAGGCTAAATTGCCCCATGGTGTCAGGGATGTGCAGTCTAGATGGATTAGCCATGGGAAATGCAGGGTTACAGATGGGATCGTCCTCAGAGGGTTGTTGCAGACTTGCTGGGCAGATGGACCTCTATTTCACTGTCGGGGTTCTAGGATTCTATGATCCCAAAAACACATTTGCTCACCTCCTCGGAATCTCTTGCTGTCACCAAATTCCATGTAAAGCAATTTCTTCAAGTGTCAGACATCAGGTTGATCCGTCCTGCCCAGCAGAGGTCATTCTGAATGATTGGTCCCTTTATTCTAGGCCTGATGGCTTCAGTGAAGGTGGTGTTTTTCCTGCCACCAGATTTGAAGAATCTTGTAAAGGCACTCCTGCTGGTAGTTCTTCAGTTCTTTAATGTCCAAGTGTCCGAAGTGTGGGGATCAGTGCTGCCCTGCAAACCATGACCTAAATTTTGGGCTTGAGATTCTGGACCTTAAGCACACTTTTCCTCAGTTGGTTGATTCTTGATCTGGCATCACACTTTTCCTCAGTTGGTTGATTCTTGATCTGGCATACTGGAGATAATAATCAATTTTGTTTTCTCTGTCTGTCATCACAGAGAGGAGGCAGTGTCACTCGCTGAGCTATTAATTCAGAGCTTCAGCTTTTTCTTTCAATGCAGAACGGCACACAAGGCTCCTTGATAAAATAAAGGCTCATGTTATCCGGGATATTACATCAGCATGGATTCAGATTGGATAACTAACAGAAGACACAGAGTTGGGATAAGGGGGGCATTTTCAGGATGGCAACCTGTAACTGGTGGAGTGCTGTAGGATCAATGCTGGGGCCACAACCATTTACAATGTAAATTAATGCCTTGGAAGAGTGAAGTGAATGTATTATCGCCAAATTTGTGGATGACATAAACATAGGTGCAAAGGCAAATAGTGAGGATTAAACAGACTCAATTCTGAATTGTAGACAGGTTAAGTGAGTGGACAGAAACTTGGCAGATTGAATATAATGTGGAAAAAATTGTGGGATGCACTTTGGCTCGAAAATAGAGGAGCTGAATGTTTTTTTAAGTATAGAAAGACTGCAGAAAACTGTAACACAGTCTCCTTTTGGGGGTCCTCGTGTGAATTTTAAAAAGTTAGAACCACATTCAACGGTTAAAGGGAAGGCAATGATGGATGGCCTTCAGTTCAAAGGAAATGGAGTGTAAAATTAGGGAGGTTTTGCCAGAACTATGCAATCACTAGTCAGACTACAGCTGGAATACGGTGAACAGTCAAATAAGAAAAAAAAGAACTGCCAATATTAGAAATCCGAAACAAAAACAAAAATTGCTGGAGAAACTAAGCAGGTCTGGCAGCATCTATAGAAAGAAAAACAGTATTCGATTCCACTGACCCTTTGGAGTCTCTCCTGCACTTTGTTTTCCATATTGTGAACAGTTTTGGTCCCCTTAGCCAGGCAATTGTATGATGTTGTTGCAGGTAGTTGAGACACAATTCACTAGATTTCTTTTGGTGCGTATAAAGGGATTTGAGAAGATTGTGGCCTGTCCTCATTGGAGTTTAGAAGAATGAAAGGAGACCTTATCGAAACATAAGATTCTTCACGGGTTTGACAGGGTAGATGTGGAGAGGTGGTTTCCCCTTATGGGAGAGTCGAGGACCAGATGGCATAATCTCAGAGTAAGGAGTTGCCTATTTAAGATGTGGATGAGGAGATTTCTTTTCTCAGAGGGTAGTGTTCCTGTAGATTTCTTTATCTTGGAGAGTTGTTGAGCCCGGTTGTTAAGTATGTACAAGGCTAAGATAGACAGATTTCAATCCGTAAGGAAAGCAAGGATTAATGGAGAAGGCAGGCAAGTGATATAAGGATAATCAGATTGACCACAATCGTATTATGTAATGAGTTCCGATACCATTATATTTAGTTAAGCTATAATGGTTGCCTGTTGGTCAATTATTGTGTAAAGGAACCTCTGCAGCAGCTGGTGATGGTGGCGGAGGGCACTGAGCAGAGTAGCTGGACAGATGTGCTGCAACGTCCAGCAACAAGTGGCGACAGTGAGCTGGGGTGCTGGAGTAATCTAATGGGCCTTTCCTAAAGGAAATGGTATCTTTAGGGAAAGGGCCTGATGAGGAGAAGAATCAAACAACCAAATAATTTCCTCAAACATATGTAAATTGCAGGAGAAAGCAAGGTGCTGGAGATCAGAGTCGAGAGTGTGGCGTAGGAAAAGCACAGCAGGTCAGGCAGCATCCAAGGAGCAGGAGAATCAACATTTCGGACATAAGCTCTTCATCAGGAATGAAGTTTGTGGGCTGAGGGGCTCAGAGATAAATGGGAGGAGGGTGGGGTTGGTGGGGGGTGGAAGTAGTTAACAAAGCGATAGGTAGATGGTGAGGGAGAAGGTGCTAGGTCGGAGAGGAGGGTGGAGTGGATAGATGGGACAAGTCAGGAGGGTAGTGCCGAATTGGAGGCTTGGGACTGGGATAATGTGGGGGGAGAGGAAATTAGGAACCTGTTCAAATCCACATTTATCCCATGTGGTTGCAAGGTCTCAAGGCGGAATATGAGGTGTTCCTCCACCAGGCCTCGGGTAGTAAGGGTTTGGTGATAGTGGAGGCCCAAGACCTGCATGTCCTTGATAGAGTGGGAGGGGGAGTGGAAGTGTTCAGTCACGGGGCAGTGGGGTTGGTAGGTGCGGGTGTCCTAGCGATGTTCTCTGAAACGATCTGCAAGTAGGCGTCCTGTTTCCTGACGCAGAGGAGACCACATCGGGTGCAACGGATACAGTAGATGACATTGATGGAGGTACAGGTAAATTTCTGTCGGATGTTGAAGGAGCCTTTAGGGCCTTGAACGGAGGTGTGGGGTCGGTGTGGGCTCAGGTTTGCACTTCCTGCGGTGGGAGGGGATGGTGCCAGGAGTGGGGTTTGGGCTGGGGGATGGGGGGGGGAGGGGGGGGTTGATAGCGTGGACCTGACGAACGCGTCACGGAGAGAATGGTCTCTCCGGAACACTGCTAGAGGTGGGGAGTGAAACATGTCTGTGGTGGCAGGGTCCGTTTGTAGGTTGCGGAAGTGGTGGACGATGATGCAATGTATGCGGAGGTTGGTGGTGTGAAAGTGAGGACCGGGAGGGGTTCTGTCCTTGTTGTGTTTGGAGGGGTAAGATTCCAGGGCGGTGGTGTGGGAAGTGGAGGAGATACGCTGGAGCATCTGCAGGTTTGATTCCATTTAAGTACTGTCTTCCACATTTCACCTTAATTCCTCTTCATAAAGACCCAATGTCAGTGGCATAACGAATCCTTTCTTCATGCTATTTGGACCGTCTGTGGGTTCTCATTTCATGTTACATTTCTGGCATGGCCGGCAGTATTCCATATCACAGGCACCATGTCATAGCAGCCACAGTAGAAAGGTACCTGGCTCAGATGGCGGAGGAGTTCAGATTCACAGTATCCAAGAGGGACACTGAAGCATCTGCAGTAGCATTGGAGGCTCAAGCATCCATTGGAAGAACTCAGGCCTTTAGGGCAAACCTAAACAGAGGCTTTAGATGTGTGTTCCCATCATTCAACCCAGGAAGGAAATGGTACGCCTGGTCGGTCATTTTACTTGTCAACGAATCAGAAGCTGGATGGAGTCAGAAGTACCCTGGAATGAGGGTGCACAGTTATTCATGACACCCAGGAACCTTAACACGAGTAACACGATGATCTCTGTGGGAAAGCCCACTGGGAAATACTGGGAAGAGATATCAGTTGTTTAAAGAAGTTCGCAATGGGTTTGGGGCACGAACAAATGTCTTGGGAGACAGCATTCTGTCACAGCTACAGCAGAAGCTTTTTGAGTAGAGGCAATCCATGGGGGGTGACCTGTTGTCTGGTGGAGTCGTTCAACCATATCATTCTCCTGGATCTCAAATCAGCCATGGACAAGCAGCTGAAAGAGCACCTAGCAGAAACCATGGAGGAGGAGAACCTCCAACTGTTGTTGAGGAGGCCTATTAATGTCAATCATCAGTTGTCTTTCTTAGGAAAACCGGATTTTATTTCATAGAATCCCTACAGTGTGGAAACAGGCCCTTTGGCCCAACAAGTCCACACAGACCCTCTAAAGAGTATCCCACCCAGACCCATTCCCCTACCATATTACTCTACACATCCCTGAACACTATGGGCAATTTAGCATGGCCAATTCACTGACTGCACATCTTTTGACTGTGGGAGGAAACCCATGCAGACACGGGGAAAATGTGCAAACTCCACACAGGCAGTCACCCGAGGCTGGATTTGAACTCAGGTCCCTGATGCTGTGAGGCAGCAGTGCTAACCACTGAGCCCCCATGCCATCATCTGAATCATGTGGCAAGCTGGACCTTTGAGGCCAGGAAAGAGGCTGCCATCAGGGAGCTGACTGTTGAGGTTGATGAGGATGTTGACCTCCAGCTAAAAGGCAGGCAGAACAAATTGCTGCACAGCATGTACAGAGCTCGTACCAGCTGCCCCGTCTCCACAGGAGGACTTGCAGCTGATCTCACCAAAGAGCTGTTGGAATCATGACAGGGCTGGCCACTGCAAACAAGACTGTCCTCACCAACCTTGGTCACCACTGTTGTCAGGCACAGAAGCCCCTTTCAGTGCAACAGCCTTCCCTCCTCACCAGATACTAAATAAATACTAACTCGTTGGGCCTCCAAACACAAAGCATACATTCAGAGGGGAAGTTTCATTCAGGAAAATACTTGTTCTTATGTAGAGCAATAGGTATTTACCATATCGTGGTCATGAAATTTAGCAGGGTAAAAGTGTCATGCCAAACTGACACAGGAGCCGAGGTGTCAGCTGTTGTTTACCAGTGTTTTTCTGAATGTCTTACTGAGGACTGTGAGCAGATTGTCTCCTCCCTTCTCCAGGCCTCTGCTTTGCAAAGGTGAGACATTCCTTATCATGGTTACATCAAGTTTTGAAACTTGAAAGGGTTCAGAAAAGATTTACAATTATGTTGCCAAGGTTGGAGGATTTGAGCTACAGGGAGAGGCTGAACAGGATGGGGTTGTTTTCCCTGGAGTGTCGGAGGCTGAGGGGTGACCTTATAGAGGTTTACAAAATCATGAGGGGCATGGACAGGATAAATGGGGTTGGGGAGTCCAGAACTAGAGGGCATAGGTTTAGGGTGAGAGGGGAAAGATATAAAAGAGACCTAAGGGACAACGTTTTCACACAAAGGATGGTACATATATGGAATGAGCTGCCAGAGGAAGTGGTGGAGGCTGGTACAATTGCAACATTTAAGAGGCATTTGGATGGGTATATGAATAGGAAGGGTTTGGAGGGATATGGGCCGGGTGCTGGCAGGTGGGACTAGATTGGGTTGGGATATCTGGTTGGCGTAGACAGGTTTCCGTACTGTACATCTCTATGACTCTATAAGTTCTCCCGATCTGTTCTCAATCACAGTTTTCATAGCCTGGGGTATCTGGTAGTTTGAGACCCAATTAACACATAAATGGAATTGAGGAAGGAATAGTCATGGTGTTGGGTTGAAATGTGTTAAGGTATATCTGGATATTTGCAAAGAATACATAGAAAGCATGTCTGCTGGCTGCCAGGAACAGCACATTACAAGGTCAATAGATGGGGCTTCACATGCTCAAGCAGTATCAGAATTGTTCGAGTGTCAGGGAATCATCTGTTCTTTTACCTGCCCACACCATTTTGCAGGCTTATGCCAGTTTTTCTCGTGCAGGTTAGACAAAAGTAATGTAAATAATCATGCTCTTAGTTAGGGGACTGACCATGAGAGAGAATCCACAGGTAGGAGGGGAGTTGTGGTTAATTCCATGCCTGTATCTAAAGGCAGCATTCTAACCCCAACTCTCCGTGACATTCAGACTAAGATTCAAATTGGTCCAGCTGGGTAGAGCCAAAGCAAGGCAGACAGGTAGAGCCGGGTGTGATTTTACCTTTATCATCTATCTTGAAAGACAACCTTAGACAACTTCAGCTGAGTGGGTGTGGGCATGAGTAGACTCCATCTTCACTGGAAGGCCTAACATCCAGCAGTGGTGCGCTACCTGATCAGAGTCACAGGATCATTGGAATGCAGAACACAGAAGGAAACTACACGGCCCATCGGCCAACACCAGCTCTTCAAACGGGTTAAAACCACACAACACCAGGTTATAGTAGAACAGGTTTATTGGGAAGCACTAGCTTTTGGAGCGCTAGTCCTTCATCAGGTGGCTGTGGCCTCAACCACCAGCACTCCGAAAGTTAGTGCTTCCAAATACACCTGTTCGACTATAACCTGGTGTTGTGTGGTTTTTAACTTTGTACACCCCAGTCCAACACCGGCACCTCCAAATCTTCAAATGAACATCTCCAATCTCCCCTGCTTTTTCCCCAAGCCGTTGCACATTATTTTTATCCAAATAATTATCAAATCACCTTCTGAATGCCTCAACTGAACCTGCTTCTATCACATTTCCAGGCACTCCCTGATGAACGAGTCCAAACAAACACAGAAACAAGATGAAGTCCTTTCTTGGCTGGTCATGATAAAGAAAGAGAGCTAAAGCAGCTCATCCTTCCTGACAGCCTCAAGTAATTAGCAATCCCTAATCGAGGAGTACCCAAAACAGTGTAAACAAATCCTCCACTGACCAGAGAGCAGTGTTACTGGCCCAGTTGATGCTGATATTGATGTCTGCTGTCAAAATTGTGAGAGGCATACTTTGGCCAAAGCAGGCAAATGACTCTTTTCCAGAATGGGATCCCTGGTGACCAGGATACCTCCAGAGGTCTTTGCAAAGGAATTTACATTCTTTGAGTAGTATTGAGACTGAGCAAACTCTCGTACGGACAGACTTCACAATAACACAGGCCATTCCAACTCATAGTCCCAAGACCTTGAGTATAGCCAGAGTGGTAGGATGTGGTTGGTTTGTCCATTTTGCTGTTCCATTTTGGATTCATGATGATGAAGGATGTAACTTTGAGAGCAATACCTTACAGGCCCATTGCAAGATCCACAGCATTGCCAAGAGGTGCACCACTCCCTAAAATGTAGAGGGGGGTGGACAGGATGAAGAATACAACCATACATTGCATGACCATTCATGCACCTTATCTCCTGGGTTAAAGAAGTGGCCTGAGTATCTTCCAGAGTTGATTTGTGTTTATGATAGCACCCTACAGGCTTTTCTCCATCCTATAGTTTCATTGAGTAAGACCCACTCTTTCCTGTGGACCATCTCCTTGGGCTCATCACACCTCAGATGGAGTTGAGGAGATCGCTGAGCACCACGTGAAGCTAAGCCAGACATTAAAGATGGCATCCAAAAGGACTGAGAGCACACTGCAAAGAAAACATTGAACGATTGCAAGGTTAACAGAACTGACCTTTGAATTGGAGTGAGGATATTCCTCCAATATCAGAATGTCAGTGGTCAGAATAAGGCATAGCATGTCTCCTACCCAATACCTCAAAATCAAAAAGTGGTTGGCTGGGGGAAGCCTCTAACATGTTTAACAGAGGGGAGTTGCATGAGGTTAGGAGTTGGGTAGATGATATGAAGGCATGCAGTAGTGTTGTGGAATTTGGTGTTGTATGCATTGACTCTCATTAAGTGGAGTCAGATAGTGATGGGGAATCCTGGAGTGACCTGTGTGTTGTGAATCCAGGGGGTGCATCCAGTGTGGTGAGGCCAACTCCCACCCTGGAAAAGGATGCAGGGTTGGCCTTGCAGGAGTGGGGAGACACAGAAGTAACAAGTGCAGCTACAGAGCAGTGGACATGATCTATATGGACTTCAGTAAGGTGTTTGACAAGGTTCCCCATGAGGGACTGGTTAACAAGGTTAGATCACATGGAATACAGGGAGAACTAGCCATTTGGATACAGAACTGGCTCAAAGGTAGAAGACAGAGGGTGGTGGTGGAGGGCTGTTTTTCAGACTGGAGGCCTGTGACCAGTGGAGTGCCACATGAATCGGTGCTGGGTCCTCTACTTCTCATCATTTATATAAATGATTTGGATGTGAGCATAAGACGTATAGTTAGTAAGTTTGCTGATGACACCAAAATTGGAGGTGTAGTGGAAAGTGAAGAAGGTTAGCTCAGACTACAACGGGATCTTGACCAGATGGGCCAATGGGCTGAGGAGTGGCAGATGGAGTTTAATTCAGATAAATGTGAGGAGCTGCATTTTGGGAAAGCAAATCTTAGCAGGACTTTTACACTTAATGGTAAGGTCCTAGGGAGTATCGCTGAACAAAGAGACCTTGGAGTGCAGGTTCATAGCTCCTTGAAAGTGGAGTCGCAGGTAGATAGGATTGTGAAGAAGGCATTTGGTATGCTTTCCTTTATTGGTCAGAGTATTGAGTACAGGAGTTGGGAGGTCATGTTGCGGCTGTACAGGACATTGGTTAGGAATATTCCACTGTTGGAATATTGCATGCAATTCTGGTCTCCTTCCTATCAGAAAGATGTTGTGAAACTTGAAAGGGTTCAGAAAAGATTTACAAGGATGTTGCCAGGGTTGGAGGATTTGAGCTATCAGGAGAGGCTGAACAGGCTGGGGCTGTTTTCCCTGGAGCTTCGGAGGCTGAGGGGTGACATTATAGAGGTTTACAAAATTATGAGGGGTATGGATAGAATATATGGACAAAGTCTCTTCCCTGGGGTCGGGAAGTCCAGAACTAGAGGGCATAGGTTTAGGGTGAGAGGGGAAAGATACAAAAGAGACCTAAGGGACAACTTTTTCACACAGAGGATGGTAAGTGTATGGAATGAGCTGGCAGAGGAAGTGGTGGAGGCTTGTACAATTGCAACATTAAAAAGGCATCTGGATAAGTACATGAATAGGAAGGGTTTGGAGGGGCATGGGCCAGGTCCTGGCAGGTGGGGCTAGATTGGGTCGGCATGGGCAGGTTGGACCAAAGGGTCTATTTCCATGCTGTACATCTCCATGAGTCTATGTGACTCCTGGAGACCTGACCTGGCCAACCTAAACGCTAACATAGGTTATCTCTTTGAAAGATGCCAGTCCCAAACAGACGGGAGGTGGAAGACCTGGTAAATTGGTGTACTGAGAACAACCTAGCTCTCAATGCCGGCAAAACCAAGGAACTCATTATTGACTTTACTCATGCCCCCCTACACATTAACAGCACAGAGGTGGAATAAGTGGAGAGTGTCAAGCCCCTGGGAGTGGTCATCCACAACAAGCTTCCTTGGACTCTTCATGTGGACGCACTGGTTATAAAGGCCCAACAACATCTCTTCTTCCTCAGGCAGTTGAGGAAATTTGGCATGACGGCGAATACCCTTGCCAACGTTTATAGGTGCGCCATCGAGAGCATTCTGTCTGGATGTATCACTACCTGGTATGGCAACTGTGCCATTCAGGATCAGAGACAGTTACAGAGAGTGGTGAACTCAGCCCAGACAATCACAAAGACCAACCTCCCATCTATAGAATCCATCTACCAGGCCTGCTGTCAAGGAAAGGCCACCAGCTTTCTTCCACCCTGGCAATGTTTTCTACAACCTCTACCATCGGGGAGAAGGTACAGAAACCTGAACACACGCACCTGCTGGTTTCATAACAGTTTGTACCGTACTGTTGTTAGAATACTGAATGGTCTCACAAACTCTTAACATTCGCCTGTACCTGTGTTTTTGTTTTTGCCGCTGTTTATCTATAATTTACTTACCTATGTTACTTAACTCTGTGATCTGCCTGTATTGCTCACAAGACAAAGCCTTTCACTGTGCCTCGGTACATGTGACAATAAATTCAATTCAATTCAATTCTTGAGCAAACACTGGATATCACTCCAACCCTTTCCATTTGCCCAGATCTCATTGCCATATACTGTCCACAGCCTACTCTGATTTGAGCATCATACCAAAACCCAAAGAAAGAAAACTGAATTAAAGGTGATTTTTAAAAAAAAAATGTTCTAATAAGGTTCTGCATGTTGGAGGACACCAAGCAGGTCAGCAGGAGCAGTTGGACAGACTGACCCTGGAGAGAGGGGTGTCTTTGGGAGCGTGATGGAGAAAAGGATCAGACAGATAAAGATTTTCCTCGGATTCCATATAAATACTGTGGCTTCTATATTTAATGTTAATTTCTCTTAAAGTTTATAATGACCTGACGGTGGAATAAATAATCCCTGTGTCATGATTTTTAGGCCACCTATGTGTTCAATTTGTTTTGTTATGTTTCCATATTGTAAGAACCATTTTAACAGTGAGTCTCAGAATCTTTGTAAATGGAATGAAGCCAACAAGTCAGTTATGAAATGGACCTTTCTTCTATTGACAATGGAGATGCTAATGTCAATATTGAAGCCAGCTGTACATGTACATATTGGATTTTGACCGGTCAGGACAACAGAACGAAACAGACCATTTATAAATTCATTTCAGCAATATTGGCCAACAGAGTGATCAGGTTTGAGTTGTTTTTTGCTTAGTTGTTTGTAATTCAGTTCCTTTGGATTTAGATGCGATGCTGTAATCAGAGCAGATTGTGGACAGTGTGTGGCAGTGAGATTGAAGTGAGGCAATTATTGAACTGTTCTGCATCACTGCCTTTCTCTTAGCTCACTCCCGACTTTGCTTCCTGACAGCTTGACCGCAGAATCATTGGCCGTATTTATGCAAAAAGTAAACGATTGAGAGCCTTGGTTGAAATCCACCTGAGGGTTAGGCTGTAGCAGAAATGTCCAATTGGATATTCTTAGTAATATTGGAGCCCTGGTCTTTGAATATTTCTCCCTGCAACTGCAGTGCCTCAAAATTTACCCAACTGAGTTTAATTATAACAATGTGTAATAGAGACTGATTTTGTAAAACAACTTCTTCTAATTCAGCGACATGATCTTTCTCCAGTTCCAGCACTGTCTGAATGACCCTGTTGCACTGAGCACAGCAGATTTCTCCGTCAAATTTATCATCATGCTGTAGCTCCCCAATAGCTTTGTTGTGCCCTGAACCACTGAAGCAATTTTCACTGACATCCTCATGTACTGCTTTTGCTTTGCTCCAATAATAACAACAAAACATGTGTCAAGCTCCAGAAACTGCATGTTATCTTTCAAAACCATAACGTGCAATCTAGAGAAGTGTTTCTTACTGCACCCAAGTGAATGCCAAAATAAATCTACTGCCATTTATAGAATCATAGAGAGGTACAGCATGGAAACAGCCTTCAGTTCAACCCGTCCATACCAACCAGATATGCCAACCCAATGTAGTACCACCTGCCTGCACCCGACTCATATTCCTCCAAACCCTTCCTATTCATATACCCATCCAAATGCCTATTAAATGTTGCAATTGTACCAGCCTCCACCACATCCTTTGGCAGCTCATTCCATACACGTACCACCCTCTGCGTGAAAGGGTTGCCCCTTAGGTCCCTTTTATATCTTTCCCCTCTCACCCTAAACCTATGCCCTCGAGTTCTGGACTCCCTGACCCCAGGGAAAAGACTTTGTCTATTTATCCTATCCATGCCCCTCATAATTTTGTAAACCTCTATAATGTCACCCCTCAGCCTTCGAAGCTCCAGGGAAAACAGCCCCAGCCTGTTCAGCCTCTCCCTATAGTTCAAATCCTCAAACCCTGGCAAATTCCTTGTAAATCTTTTCTGAACCCTTTCAAGTTTCACAACATCTTTCCGATAGGAAGGAGACCACAATTGCATGCAATGTTCCAACAGTGGCCTAACCAATAATCTGTACAGCTGCAATATGACCTCCCAACTGCTGTACTCAAAACTCTGACCAATAAAAGAAAGCATACCAAACGCCTTCTTCACTATTCTATCTTTCTGCGACTCCACTTTCGAGGAGCTATGAACCTGCACTCCAAGGTCTCTTTGTTCAGCAATACTTCCTAGGACCTTAGGAAATGTATAAGTCCTGCTAAGATTTGCTTTCCCAAAATGCAGCTCCTCACATTTATCTGTATTAAACTCTTTCTGCCACTTCTCAGCCCATTGGCCCATCTGGTAAGGATCCTGTTGTAATCTGAGGCAACTCTCTTCACTGTCCACTACACCTCCAATTTTAGTGTCATCTGCAAACTTACTAACTGTACCTCTCATGCTTGCATCCAAATCATTTATGTAAATGACAAAACGTAGAGGACCCGGCACCGATTCTTGTGGCAGCCCACTGGTCACAGGCCTCCACCACCCTCTGTCTTCTACCTTTGAGCCAGTTCTGTATCCAAATGGCCAGTTCTCCCTGTATTCCATGAGATCTAACCTTGCTAATTAGTCTCCCATGGGGAACCTTGTCGAACGCCTTACTGAAGTCCATATAGATCACGTCTACCCCTCTGTCCTCATCAATCCTCTTTGTTACTTCTTCAAAAAACTCAATCAAGTTTGTGAGACGTGATTTCCCATGCACAGTCATGTTGACTATCCCTAATCAGTCCTTGCCTTTCCAAATACATGTACATCCTGTCCCTCAGGATTCCCTCCAACAACTTGCCCACCACCGATGTCAGGCTCACCGGTCAAGAGTTCCCTGGCTTGTCTTTACTGCCCTTCTTAAACAGTGGCACCACATTTGCCAACCTCCAGTCTTCCGGCACCTCACCTGTGACTATCGATGATACAAACATCTCAGCAAGAGGCCCAGCAATCATTTCTCTAGCTTCCCACAGAGTTCTCGGGTACACCTGATCAGGCCCGGGGGATTTATCCACCTTCTTCCGTTTCAAGACATCCAGCACTTCCTCCTCTATAATCTGGACATTTTGTAAGGTGTCACCATCTATTTCCCTACAGTCTATATCTTCCACATCCTTTTCCACAGTAAATACTGATGCAAAATATTCATTGAGTATCCCCCCCATTTTCTGCGACTCCACACAAAGGCCGCCTTGCTGATCATTGAGGGGCCCTATTCTCTCCCTAGTTACCCTTTTGTCCTTAATGCATTTGCAAAACCTTTGTATTCGGCTTAATTCTATTTGCCAAAGATATCTCATGTCCCCTTTTGCGCTCCTGATTTCCCTCTTAAGTATACTCTTACTTCTTTTATACTCTTCTAAGGATTCACTCGATCTATCCTGTCTATACCTGGCATATGCTTCCTTCTTTTTCTTAACCAAACCTTCAACTTCTTTAGTCATCCAGCATTCCCTATACCTACCAGCCTTCCCTTTCACCCTAACAGGAATATACTTTCTCTGGATTCTCATTATTTCATTTCTGAAGGCTTCCCATTTTCCAGCCGTCCCTTTACCTGCGAACATCTGCCCCCAATCAGCTTTCGAAAGTTCTTGCCTAATACCGTCAAAATTGGCCTTTCTCCAATTTAGAACTTCAACTTTTAGATCTGGCCTATCCTTTTCCATCACTATTTTAAAACTAATAGAATTATGGTCACTGGCCCCAAAGTGCTCCCCCACTGATACCTCAGTCACCTGCCCTGTCTTATTTCCCAAGAGTAGGTCAAGTTTTGTACCTTCTCTAGTAGGTACATCCACATACTGAATTAGGAAATTGTCTTGTACGCACTTAAGAAATTCCTCTCCATCTAAACCTTTAACATTATGGCAGTCTCAGTCTATGTTTAGAAAGTTAAAATCCCCAACCATAACCACCCTATTATTCTTACAGATAGCTGGGATCTCCTTACAAGTTTGTTTCTCAATTTCCCTCTGACTATTGGGGAGTCTATAATACAATCCCAATAAGGTGATCATCCCTTTCTTATTTCTAAGTGCCACCCAAATAACTTTCCTGGATGTATTTCTGGGAATATCCTCCCTCAGCACAGCTGTAATGCTATCCCTTATCCACAATGCAATTCCTCCTCCTCTCTTGCCTCCCTTTCTATCCTTCCTGTAGCATTTGTATCCTGGAATATTAAGCTGCCAGTCCTGCCCATCTCTGAGCCATGTTTCTGTAATTGCTATGATATCCCAGTCACATGTTCCTAACCATGCCCTGAGTTCACCTGCCTTCCCTGTTAGGCCCCTTGCATTGAAATAAATGCCGTTTAATTTCTTAGTCCTACCCTGTCACTGCCTGCCCTGACTGTTTGACTCACTTCTGTTCTCAACTGTATCCGTCTCAGATTGATCTCTTTCCTCACTATCTCCCTGGGTCCCCCCCTCCCCCTCCCCCCCACCTTACTAGTTTAAATCCTCCCAAGCAGTTCTTGCAAATCTCCATGCCAGTATATTAGTCCCCTTCCAATTTAGGAACAATCCGTCCTTCTTGTACAGGTCACTTCTACCCCAAAAGAGATTCCAATGATCCAAAAATGTGAATCCTTCTCCTATACACCAGCTCCTCAGCCATGCATTCATCTGCTCTATCCTCCTACTCCTGCCCTCACGAGCTCAGAGCGCTGGGAGTAATCCAGATATTACTATACTTGAGGACATCCTTTTTAAATTCCTGCCTAACTCTCTGTAATCTCCCTTCAGAATCTCAACCTTTTCCCTTCCAATGTCGTTGGTTCCAATGTGGACAATGACCTCTTGCTGGCCCCTCTCCCCCGTGAGAATATTCTGCACACTCTCTGAGATATCCTTGATCTTGGCACCAGGGAAGAAACACACCATTCTGCTTTTTCGCTGCTGGCCACAGAAACATCTGTCTGTACCTTGGACTAGATAATCCCCTAACACAATTTTTCTCTTGAAAACCAATGTACCCCTCGTTGTATTAAAGCCAGTCTCAATACCAAAAACTTGGCTGTTCGTGCTACGTTCCCCTGAGAATCCATCACCCCCTACATTTTCCAAAACAGCAAACCTGTTTGAAATGGATATAGCCACCGAACACTCCTGTCCTAGCTGCCTACCTCTCTTACCCTTCCTGGAGTTAACCCATCTATGTGACTGTATCTGAGAATTTTCCACCTTGCTATAACTGCCATCCATCACATACCGTTGCTGTTGTAAATTCCTTATCGCTTCTAACTGTCTCTCCAACCGATCCATTCGATCTGATAGGATTCACAACCAACAGCATTTATTGCAGATATAATCCGCAGTAACCCTTAAACTCTCTTTAAACTCCCACATCTGACAAGAAGCACATATCACTCTACTAAAGGCCATTTCTGCTCCTACAGACCCAGAAAATAACACCGTTTTATTCCTCTACAAAACACTGCTCCAGGTTAAATTAATAGTTATGGCTTATATTTTAAGTTTAATCAAGAGACATCTCCAAAAACATATAGGAGGAGAAAGTGAGGACTGCAGATGCTGGAGATCAGAGCTGAAAATGTGTTGCTGGAAAAGCGCAGCAGGTCAGGCAGCATCCAAGGAGCAGGAGAATCGACATTTTCGGCATGAGCCCTTCTTCAGGAATGAGGAAAGTGTGTCCAGCAGGCTAAGATAAAAGGTAGGGAGGAGGGACTTGGGGGAGGGGCGTTGGAAATGCGATAGGTGGAAGGAGGTCAAGGTGAGGGTGATAGGCCGGAGTGGGGGTGGGGGCAGAGAGGTCAGGAAGAAGATTGCAGGTTAGGAAGGCTCATCTATATTGGGGAGACAGGCCGCCTACTTGTGGAACGTTTCAGAGAACACCTCTGGGACACCCGGACCAACCAACCCAACCACCCCGTGGCTCAACACTTCAACTCCCCCTCCCACTCCACCAAGGACATGCAGGTCCTTGGACTCCTCCATCGCCAGATCATAGCAACACGACGGTTGGAGGAAGAGCGCCTCATCTTCCGCCTAGGAACCCTCCAACCACAAGGGATGAACTCAGATTTCTCCAGTTTCCTCATTTCCCCTCCCCCCACCTTGTCTCAGTCAAATCCCTCGAACTCAGCACCGCCTTCCTAACCTGCAATCTTCTTCCTGACCTCTCTACCCCCACCCCCACTCCGGCCTATCACCCTCACCTTGACCTCCTTCCACCTATCACATTTCCAACGCCCCTCCCCCAAGTCCCTCCTCCCTATCTTTTACCTTAGCCTGCTTGGCACACTTTCCTCATTCCTGAAGAAGGGCTCATGCCCGAAACGTCGATTCTCCTGCTCCTTGGATGCTGCCTGACCTGCTGCGCTTTTCCAGCAACACATTTTCAGCTCCAAAAACATATAATCAAGAAAGAACTAACTCTACTGATTACTGCAGAATTTCTGTAGGCCACACTTAAACAACAATTAACTTCTCTGATTCTGTGCTATGAACTTCACCCAACAGTTCCTCCATGATCAGTTGTGAATTTCACTGTTTGTTAATTTTCCCAGATGCACTCCGATGTCCAGCGATACATGAATTCAAACAGCAAAGGCAGTGTCAGTTTCTTTCTCTCTCTCTCCCTTGCACTGACCTCACTATGTGCTTCCTTTGTCTGTTCTTCTCCCTTTTAAAACTGCTGTTGTTTTGACTTTTTTTCCAAAGTTCCAGAACAATGCAACAGCATATAAAACAGTAATTGCTGCTCCTGGAATTCGCGGAAATCACCTCCAGCACCTAAAATACCTCAAAAAAGGAGCAGCTGTTACAGCTAGAAATTTTTCCCATCCTCCATCTTGGATTACCCAGAATCCTCCAGCTTTTACTCACGCCCTCTGGTTTACAATCTATGCTCTTTCACAAGGGACCCTCTCTGGAGGCTTAAGTAGAATGTAAAACTTTGTTTGAGAAGATAGCTTAGTGGGTCAAGTTGAATGTATTACCGTCCCTGTGATCATAGTGCCTGAACGGCAAAACTATACTTTGGTGATGGTTAGTCTTTAAAGAGCTGTTATATGATTTACGGCAACTGTATATTCTTTCAAGTTGCAAAAAATAAAAAATGTTAAATCAACTGTTGCTAATAAAGGTAATTCAGGATTGCATAAGATTAAAAGAAAGGACGCATGAAGTTGCCAGAAATAGCAGTAAATGACGTTTTGGGTTTTTTAGAATATCAACAAAGGAAGTCCAAGGAATTGAAAAGGAAAGGGAGAACATAATATCAAGTAAATTTAGCAAACAACATAAAAACAGATTATATGAAATATGTGGAAAGGAAATGTTTGGTTTAGACAAATGTGGGTCCATTGCAGGCAGAGTAAAGAGAACTTAGAATTGAGAGTTTAAAAATGGCAGAGAAGCTGAGTGATTATTTTGTGTCTGTTTTCACAGAGGAAGCTGTCAGGAATCTCCCTGAACTGTAGGGAATCTAATCTAAAAAATCTTTTAAAAAGAAAAGAAATCCAAGTGGTGAGGGAGAATGAGGAGTTAAAGAAATTGATTGAAATGGAAAGATTGGACTGAAGAAATTAATGGGGCTGTAAGTTTTTAAATGCCTAGTACCTGATGGTCTTCATCCCAGGGTGTGGAAGGGCGTGTCTATGGGTAAAGTTGATGCATTGGTAATTGTCTTCCAAAATACTTTAGATCCTGGAATGATTCCTGCGGGTGAGACCCTGGCAAATGTCATCCCACTATTTAAGAAGGGGGCAAAAGACTAAACCAGGAACGACTGTTAGTCTTACATTAGTAGTAGGGAAAATGCTAGAATCTGTTATCATACTTGGATAATAATAAAAACTGAAAGAACTGTTGATGCTGTAAATCAGAAACAAAAACAGAAGTGTCTGGAAAAGCTCAGCAGGTCTGGTAGCATCTGTGAAGAGAAATTACAGTTAATGTTTCAGGTCCAGCAATCCTTTCTCAGAGTTCTTTGATTTCTTTGATTTCTCTGCACAGATGCTATCAGACCTGCTGAGCTTTTTCAGCAGCTTCTAACTTGGGTAATAATGATCTGATTGGGCACAGTCCCTCACAGAAGGTTGGTTAGAAAAGTTAAAGCATGTGAGTAGAAGGTAATGTGCTGCCATGGCTTAAGGATGAGTTAATAGACAGAAAACAGGGAATAGGAATATATGGAGCATTCTTGTTTTGGCAGTCTGGGCCTACTGGGGTATGGCAAGAATCTGTACTTGGGCCCCAGCTGTTCAAAACGTATATCAGTGACTGGAGGTGGGCACCAAATGTTACATTTCCAAATTTGCAGATGATATAAAGCTAAGTGGGAATGGATTTTGTGAAAATAATGTAAAGCAGCTTCAGGAGGATTTGGATAGGCTTAGTGAATAGGCGAGAACATGGAAGATGGAATATAATGTGGAAAAGTACAAGGTAGGAGGAATAAATGTGCCAAGTTTTGTTAAAGTGGTTAGTGTTTGGAAAGTATGATGTACAAAGCCACCTAAGTGTCCTTGTCGATAAGTCACTGAAGCCTCATATTCAGGTGCAGCAAGCAATTAGGAATGCGTTTGAATAGTTTATCTTTATTGCAAGAGGATTTGAGTACAGGAAGAATGAAGTCTTGCTTCAGTTGTATTTGGGCTTGACTAGACGCAACTGGAATTCTGATGCAGTTCGCATCGCTTTATCTCACCCACCCCCTCTGCCTGCACCATCTTCTACCCTCACCAAACCTCCCTACAACGGAGTATTCTTTCAGGAATAAACTGAAAGGGTCAGCCTGAATTATATGCATAATTCTCTTGAGTGGGAATTGGGTATTGAATATATAATTTCTGGAACAAAGGTAAGAGTGCCACTAACTGAGCTATAGCTGGAACCTGAAAGTTAATGATTCAGGTGCATTGAAGGAGAAGCCAGCAAATTTAACGAAAAGATACTTGTTGGCAAAGTGACCATTTCTGGTCTATCCCTCACTCACAGTGGTGAGTTGCCAGCTTGTACCTCTACAGTTTATCTGGGGTACATATTCTCATGATACTGTTGAGAAGAGAGTTCCAGGAGTTTGACTCAGCAGCAATGAAACAACTAAAAAAAAATGAAGTAACTCTTTTAAGAATGATATGTGACTTTAATAGGATCTTGCATGCAGTCATATTCCCATGTGCCTGCTGCCTTTGATCTTTGAGGTGGTGAAGGTCAGGGGTTTGGAAGGTACTGTCCAAGGACCACTTGCCACATTGCATCTTGTAGGTGATGTGTAACTCACCCTCGGCATTGGTTTAGGCCAGAGTGAATGTTCAACTTCGTGGATGGATTGATAATCAATGAGCTGCTTAAAATCAGAAATGCTCAAGAGGCCAGAATTGTAGATTCTCAGAGTAGTAGGTCTAGAGAAGATCACAGAAAGGGAGGCGATGGAGGGATTTGATACAAGGATGGGAATTTTAAGTATTGAAATGTTGCTTATCTGGGAGCCAATGCAGATCAGCAAGTAGGGGTCTGACGGTCAGTGGAATTTGATAGAAGGGTCTGGGTAGCAGAATCTTGGAAGCCTTCAAGTTTATGCAGGGTAGGAGTTAGGAAAGCAGCCAGGATGCATTGGAATAGCCAAGTGTAGAAACAACAGAAACGTAGATGAAGGTTTGAGCAGCAGATGAGCTGAGGCAGCGGTGGAGTCAGGTAATGTTACAGAGGTTCCAATAGGCAGTCTTTGTGATGACACAGCCATGTGGTCAGAAGCTCATCTCAGGATCAGAAGGGCTTATGCCCGAAACGTCGATTCTCCTGTTCCCTGGATGCTGCCTGACCTGCTGCGCTTTTCCAGCAACACATTTCCAGCTCTGATCTCCAGCATCTGCAGACCTCACTTTCTCCTCAGGATCAGATTGATCAGGTACTCGCCAGGGTGATTGCAAAAGAAAACAGTTTGCCGCAGGAGTTTGAGAGCATCTGTAATCTGCAGCATTGACGTCAATCATTGGCTCAGTTTCCAATAAAACACCAGCCCCCAGCTGTTTCTGCTTGAGAAAAACGAAGCAGCACTGTCACTGTAAGCAGCAACTGTGAAATAAATGTCAATGCAAATGTGAATGGTTTTCATTCTTTGCTTAATATAAACTGCTGCTTATTTTAACAGTAAATCTTGTAGGTAGTGGTGACCATTCTGCTTCTCACAGTTATGGTACATGTTAATCTTATTGTTGACTGGTGTCTCAGTATATGAATGTGAAACATTCTGTATATCTGCTGACCAAGCATTATAAGCAGTCGATGAACCTGAAGAGAGTATACTCAGCCACACTAAGAAGGCACACTGACCAGGCTGAGCAGATATCTTGCTGAACTTCTTCACCTAAAGCTTACTGCAAGTAGCTGCAAAAAATATGTTTAAAATGACAGTTGTGACCATTGACAAGAAGTTGTTCTCTCTTGTTTAATGCTTGATCAGAGTTGTTGAAGGGCCTTGTGTCAGTGGCTGACACTGCCTGGCTTCTCCTCCCCTCCCCCACCTCCTGTTAACCAGCGCATAAGCAGATTTCACTGAATTATTCATGGCCCAAGGGATTCATTAGTGAAAGACGAGAGATCCCTCAGGAATTTGGGTACAATGCCAAGAAGATTGTGTTTCCTAGGCAATGCTGATTCAGCTCTTCAATTCCCTGAGTGTAACAGTAAAAGGATTTATCATATAGCCCAGGCACTCTCTGGCTGCTTAAAAGAACAGGATTATTTTTGATTTTAGAATCCATAAACCTGAACCCACCATGCTAATTCCCACTTCAGACCTCTCCCCCATAAACCTTAATCTGTAAATGGAAGGATCTGTGTGATTTGCTGTTGTGAAGTATGTAGAGGACAGGTTGAGAGGAAAAGGATGAGAGCATGAGGATGAGCACAGCTCGTGGATCCTGTGACAGGAGCAGAGACCTGATTGCAGGGATTTGAAGCAAAGACAGAAATTGCTGGAGAAACTCAGCAATTCTGGCAGCATTTTTGGAGAGGAAACCGAGTTAACATTTCAAGTCCAGTGACCCTTCTTCAGAACTCTCCACAGATGCTACCAGACCTGCTGGGTTTCTCCAGAAATGAGCTTAAGGGCTTATGCCCGAAACATCGATTCTCCTTCTCCTTCGATGCTGCCTGACCTGCTGCGCTTTTCTAGCAACACATTTTTAAGCTCTGATCTCCAGCATCTGCAGTCCTCACTTTCTCCAGAAATGTCCTTGTTTCAGGTCTGCAGCCTTTTCAATTCTTTGTTTTATTTCCAGGGAATGTCACCAAACATCTTGCTGTCTAATGCAGAATCCCAATCTCTGTAATCTCATCCAGCTCTACAACCCTCTGAGATCTCAATGTTCCTCCAACTCTGGCCTCTTATATGCCCCTGAATTCCTTCACTCTCTGGTAGTTGTGGTGTCTTAGCAGAGCAAGCCCGGACCTCTGGAATCCTCAAAACCTCTCCATGTCCTTTCCTCGAAAACATGTCTACCTAATTGACCAAGCTTTTTGATCACCCACCAAATCATTTCTGTACTGTTATGTAAAATTACATTTAATAATGCTTATGGGAAGAACCTGAGGACATTTTATTGTGTCAAAGTTGCTGTATAAATGCAAGTTTTAGTTACCATGCCATTTCCAGAGGTATGTGTCTTCACTGCTAATTAAGCTAATGACCAGCTTCTTCAATTGTGTTACAATGTGTCAGAAAGCATGTGTGCCACTTTCTCTACAATAAGAGTGGCAGTGGGCTTGAGTACCCAGTTGAGAGGTTCTTGTGTTTGCATTAGAGAAGGTGCAGGGGAGATTCACCAGGGCTGGACTCCGCTATCAAGAGAGATTAAATAGGCTGCAGTTGTTTTCCCTTAGAGCAGAAAAGGCAATGGAAGACATGATTGAAGTGTACAAAGTGATGAGCGGCATTGATAAGGCAGATAGGGAGAAATGTTTCCCTGAGTAAGGGGGTCAGTAAGCAAGTGCCCCTGTGTAAGTTAAGCAGCAGAGGTTCAGAGGGAATTGAGGAAAATGTTTTTTCACCCAGAGGTTGGTGAGAATCTGGAAATTGCTGCCTAAAAGGATGGGAGAGGTGGGAGCCCTCAAGACATTTAAACTATAATTGGATAAGCATTTGAACTGCTATAATGAGTGACACTACAGACCAAGTGCTGGAAACTGGGATTAGAATAGATAAATGATGATCGGCATGACACAATGGGCCGAAGGGCCTTTCTCTGGAATGTAAAAATCTATGAAAATGTCTAAGATGACTGTGCACAGACTGCATGGTGTCTGGGCTGGGGAGCAAGTCAGGCCAGCAGGGAATAGTGAGGGCAGTTGTGGGTCAGATGGGGCGTTTAGGGAGTGGAGCTGGGGAGGGAAACAGACAGTAGAATGTTGTACAATAGTATTCTATTCTAAATGGAGAACAGGGTTACGATTTATTAATGGGATGTGGGCTTTACTATCTTTGCCAGCATTAAATGCCCATCTTAAAATTTCCTTGAGAGGGCTATGCTGCGACACCTGCTTGAACCATTGCAATCCATGTGTTCAAGGTGGTCTCAAAGTGCTGTCAGAGAGGGCATTCTGGGTTGGGACTCTGTGACAAAGAAAGGACAATGAAATAACTGCAGAGAGGCCAGTATCCTGTCACCAAGTCCCCTGTTATTTACTTGTGCACAGTACACTGCCTGTGGCTAGCCAGCTCAGAGTCAGTCACCTGAATTAAAGAGATGCTAAACCTCCTGGCTATATTGGTCAGTCAGAGCTTTCCTGATTGATTGGGATATTATTATTATTATTTAGATATGGAGTCATGAGGATATAAATATGAGACTGCAAGATTTTTTTATAATTGCTTCTAAATATTTATTCTAAGAAATATTTCCAAATTACATAATAATCATGAAGTCTACACCATAGGCTAAATAATAGTTAAGAGCAATCACTTCACTTACATGGACAGTGCCTACTGTAAGAAAAATAAATTTTCAATGCTGTATTCCCGTAATACTGAGTAGTAGCTATCCGGTCAATCAAGTATAGTTACATGATTATTCTACTTTAATTTTAAAACATTTTTAGATTTAAAAATATAGGATTTAAAGGAAAGTATATTCACAATACAGTAGTTGGCTATTTGCCAACAGTCATGCCTCCAATGTGCCTCCAAGGTGTTACACTTTTCTAAATTCTATTTGTTTCGCAGTATCTCAGAAATGTTGCTGTGCAAAAAGCCATTAGCTCATCATATCTGCATTGTGTCTCTTTTTTACTTAATGCCAGTCTCCTACCTTACCCCCCGCACATTATTTCTCTTTAACTAATCATCCAATGCCTATTTGAATGCTTTAATTGAAACTGCCTGCACCACATTTTCATCGACAGGCAGGAGGCTGGAAGAACACAGCAAGTCAGGCAGCATCAGGAGGGACAGGCAGGAGGCTGGAAGAACACAGCAAGTCAGGCAGCATCAAGAGGGACAGGCAGGAGGCTGGAAGAACACAGCAAGTCAGGCAGCATCAGGAGGGACAGGCAGGAGGCTGGAAGAACACAGCAGGTCAGGCAGCATCAGGAGGGACAGGCAGGAGGCTGGAAGAACACAGCAAGTCAGGCAGCATCAGGTGGTGGAAAAGTTGACATCTTGGGTGTAATCCTTCTTCAGGACTGGGGGTGGGTAAAGGGGGAGTTGCAGATAAAGGGGGAGGTGGGGCAGTGTGGTGAAGTGGGGTAGGTGAAGACAGGTAGAGGGTACGACCTGGTTGTTCAATGGGAGGAATGAATCCAGTTGGTGGCGGGGAAGGGGGAGGGGCTGGGAGATGGAGTCAGGGAATGGGAGGGAGGTTATTTGAAATTGGAGGGCTCAATGGTGAGTCCTCTGGGCTGTAGGCTGCCCAGGCGGAAGATGAGGTGTTGTTCCTCCAATTTGCGCTGTGGTTCATTTTGGCAATGGGGGAGGCCAAGGATGGTCATGTCGGAAAGGGGGTGGTTGGGGGAATTGAAAAGGGTGGTGACTGGGAGGTCCAGTCGGCCCCTGCGAGCCAGACTGCGATGCTCGGTGAACTGTTCCCTAAGTTTACATTCAGTCTTCCCGATGTAGAGAATACCTCATCGGGAGCACCTGATGCAGTGAACTAGGTTGGAAGAGAGGCAGGTGAACCTCTGTCTCACCTGGAAGGAGTGTGTTGGGGCTCTGGATGGAGGTGAGTGGGGTGTGTACTGGCAGTTTTTGCATCTTTTCCAGTTTCGGGGAAGGTATCTGGGGGTTTGGGGGGGGTCGGTGGGGAGAGTGGCGCAAACCAAGGACTGTCGAAGGGAACAGTCCTTGCAGAAGGCAGAGAGGAGTGGGAAGGGGAAGGTGTTCTTGGTGGTGGGGAGTGTCTCTACATCACACTTTCAGACTATATTTAACTACTCGCTGTGTGAAAAATCTTTTCCTCACTTCACATTTGCTTGTTTTGCAAAATACTTTAAAAATGTGCCCACTGCTTCCTGATCTGTTTACAAATGGGAACAGTTTCTCCCTCTCCAATCCATCCAGATCCCTCATGATTTCGAAGACTTCTGCCAAATCTCTTCTTACTCTTTTTTTTCTCCAAGGAAGACAGTCCCAACTTCTCCAGTCTTCCCTCATGACTGAAAGGTCTCATCCCCAAAACCATTCTCATTTTCATTTATTAAAATGCTGCTTCTAATGCATTTTATTTCCATTGGCTCTCAGGAACTTAATTAACACCTTAATGTTGTCACTAAATTGGTCACTTCCTTTATACTATCACTTTACTTGCAGGTTGAGGCATGAGTCAGTCATTGGTCTGATTTGGTATTTTCTTTCTGACCTTTAGTATGCATGATATATTTGGAGAATTCTTCACATTTTCCACAGGTTGATGCCAGGATTTTAGCTGAACTGGAACAGATTGTCTAGTTCTAGTGCAAAATTCTTCAGCACTGCAGCTGGGGCTTGTAGCCTTTAGTGTATCCAGCGCAATTATTTAATTTTTGATATGATGTAGCGTGAATCGAATTGGCTGAAGACTGACATCTGTGATTCTGGGGACCTCAGGATAGATTATCCACTCAGCCCTTCTGGCTGAAGATGATTGCAAACACTTCAACCTTACCTCTTGCACTCATATACTGAGCCTCACAGTAATTGAAGTTAATGGTGTACATGGATTTTTTTTTCTATTTAATTGCCCATCATTACATAATACAGTTCACCACAGTAGGACTACAGGAGCTTGGTCTGATCTGTTGATTATTGGTTCATTAAGTTCCACCTATAACGTTGTTTAGTCAAATGAGACATGTAATAAACTTTGGTGCATTGGCTAAAATATTTGAATTTGAGAGTATGACTTTGCCAAAATGTTACTTGACTAATTTGTTGGACATCTGCCCCAATTTGATACTAGTATCCATCATTAATGAAGAGGATTTTGCATCATCAGCAGAATGTGTCATTTGGTTTTATTCTTGTCAGAGACTTTTGTTGACAAAAGTAAACAAAATTGTGAGAGTCTGAAGTCATTTCTAGCTCAGGATGCCACAATCTATCTGCCAACTCCAACTTCCTCCAGATTTTTGACAGTCCAAAATTCTGATCTCAGAGTTCCTTAAATTTTGGTTTCTCAGTAACTCCTGTATTCTGGTTTCTCAGTAACCTTTGTGTTCTGGTTTCTCAGTAACCTTTGTGTTCTGGTTTCTCAGTAACTCCTGTATTCTGGTTTCTCAGAAACCTCTGTGTTCCGATTTCTCGGTAACCCCTGTGTTCTGCATGCTCAGTAACCCCTGTGTTCCGGTTTCTCGGTAACCCCTATGTTCTGGTTTCTCAGTAACCCCTGTGTTCTGCATTCTCGGTAACCCCTATGTTCTGGTTTCTCAGTAACCCCTGTGTTCTGCATTCTCGGTAACCGCTATGTTCTGATTTCTCAGTAACCCCTGTGTTCTGCATTCTTAGTAACCCCTGTGTTCTGCATTCTCGGTAACCCCTGTGTTCTGCATTCTCAGTAACCCCTGTGTTCTGCATTCTCGGTAACCCTTGTGTTCTGGTTTCTCGGTAACCCCGTGTTCTGCATTCTCGGTAACCCCTATGTTCTGGTTTCTCGGTAACCCCTATGTTCTGGTTTCTCAGTAACCCCTATGTTCTGGTTTCTCGGTAACCCCTGTATTCTGGTTTCTTGGTAACCCCCGTGCTCTGGTTTCTCAGTAACCCCTGTATTCTGGTTTCTCAGTATTTCCTGTGTTCTAGCTTCTTAGTCCTCATGAATGCCGATTTCTCAGTTCCTTGTGTTAATTAGCGTTCTTTGCTATGTTCACTTGTTTAGGACTGTTTGATGCTGGATGTGAAAGGTGCACCTCAGGCTGTGACTGAGATCTGCTCCTTCCAGGATGACCTGCAGGAATTTGAAATGATTGACGATACGGATGACATGGAGGAAAGTGAACTGCTGCCTTCACCCTCTGCCACAACCATCCAACAGACGCGCCCTTCCACCTTAAACCTTGCCACTCCACTTTCCCACTCACAGGTTGGTGCAAAAACGAAGTATTCACAAGAGAAGGATGATTTTTGAAAAAAAAAACTAAAATAAAACATTGTTACATTTTGGGATCTACTTGCACAACTGTGGGTTGTGAAGCCCAGTGGGATCACCAGTTAAAGTTTCAGAGTCGCATCCACAATGGCAAAAGCTGTCATGGTGTTCTGACCAAATGATAACAGCTCCTTGCCTCCTCCACGTTACATTGTTTTTAATGGTGGGTGTGCCTTAACTCATTTATCTTTGAGGCCAGAATTCTGTTCTGAAAACCTCTGTGGAAAAGTAGGTGTGCTTTCATTTAAAAACTCGGGATTATATAACTCCACAATCCTCCCCTACTCACTGAGATCTCTCCTCCCCTCCTTAACCATCCCTTCTCCCTCACCCCTCCCACCACATTTTCACCAGCGTTTGAAATTCCCAGCCCCCATATGAGGTGTCTGCACCTCAGCACTCCCATAGATTCTCCTGCCCCACAGAGTCCATTTACCCAGTTCTCTTGGGTCTAGGGTCATAGAAATTTCCAAACACCAAACTGGGGTCACAATGGGAAAAGATTTCGGGATATTGGAGTTGTCTGCATTCTTTACACTTGTTCCTGTTCATTTTCAGGATTCTCTCAATAACAATGCCAGCTTCTCTCCCAGGAAAGCTAGCTGGCAGGAGACACTGCTACACTCCTCTAATGGTAAGTAGTAACATGTTTTAAAGCTGTTATCCCCCCAGGATAGTCACCAATGGGAAATAGGAGGGAAGGATTTCTCCATTTTCTGTTCCTTCCTCACACCTTCTCCAAATGAATCAATAATATCAGGAAAATGTTATTGGATTTAACTCCCTATTTCAACACTTCCACAACAGGAACTGTTCTTAAAGCTCAGTTTTCACCTGCAGTGAGATGCAACATTTTTTCTCTCAGTTTGTTGATCTTTTTCAGTCTCGAAAAGCTGGCTATTTGTGTCTCACTGCCCAGAACATTTCATCTCCATCCAGCAGCTTGGTTGTCATAGTTGACATTACTAGTGAATTACTGGCACTCATTGGTAGCCTGGCTAATTGCAATAACTAGATAAACATAGAATGTGAAACATAGAATAATGTAGGACAGGAACAGGCCCTTTGGCCCACCATGTCAATGCTGAGCATGATGCCATTCTATGTTAGTCCCATCTGACTGCATATGGTCTACTTCCCTCTATTTGCAACCTATTTGTACGTCTGTCTAAATGCCTCATAAATGAATTATATCTGCTTCTACCACCTCCCCTGGCAGTGTGATCCGGGCACCTACCACCCAGTTGTAAAAAGACTATCCTTATACATCTCCTTTAAACTTTTCTGTTCTCACCTTAATCCTATGTCTTCCAGTATTTCCACCCTGCCATAAAGACTGACTATCCACCCTACGTAAAAACAATGACTGCAGATGCTGGAAACCAGATTCTGGATTAGTAGTGCTGGAAGAGCACAGCAGTTCAGGCAGCATCCGAGGAGCAGTAAAATCGACGTTTCGGGCAAAAGCCCTTCATCAGGAATAAAGGCAGAGTGCCTGAAGGGTGGAGAAATAAGCTAGAGGAGGTGGGGGAAGGGGGTGGGGAGAAAGTAGCATAGAGTACAATAGGTGAGTGGGGGAGGGGATGAAGGTGATAGGTCAGGGAGGAGAAGGTGGAGTGGATAGGTGGAAAAGAAGATAGGCAGGTAGGACAAGTCATGGGACAGTGCTGAGCTGGAAGTTTGGAACTAGGGTGAGGGGGGGGAAGGGGAAATGAGGAAACTGTTGAAGTCCACATTGATGCCCTGGGGTTGAAGTGTTCCGAGGCGGAAGATGAGGCGTTCTTCCTCCAGGCGTCTGGTGGTGAGGGAGCAGCGGTGAAGGAGGACCAGGACCTCCATGTCCTCGGCAGAGTGGGAGGGGGAGTTGAAATATTGGGCCACAGGGCGGTGTGGTTGATTGGTGCGGGAATCCCGGAGATGTTCCCTAAAGCGCTCTGCTAGGAGGCGCCCAGTCTCCCCAATGTAGAGGAGACCGCATCGGGAGCAACGGATACAATAAATGATATTGGTGGATGTGCAGGTAAAACTTTGATGGATGTGGAAGGCTCCTTTAGGGCCTTGGATAGAGGTGAGGGAGGAGGTGTGGGCGCAGGTTTTGCTATTCCTGCGGTGGCAGGGGAAGGTGCCAGGATGGGAGTGTGGATTGCAGGAGGGCGTGGACCTGATCAGGTAGTCACGGAGGGAACGGTCTTTGCAGAAGGCAGAAAGGGGTGGGGAGGGAAATGTATCCCTGGTGGTGGGGTCTTTTTGGAGGTGGCGGAAATGTCGGTGGATGATTTGGTTTATGCGAAGGTTGGTAGGGTGGAAGGTGACCACTAGGGGCATTCTGTCCTTGTTACAGTTGGAGGGGTGGGGTCTGAGGGCAGAGGTGTGGGATGTGGACGAGATACGTTGGAGGGCACCTTTAACCACGTGGGAAGGGAAATTGCGATCTCTAAAGAAGGAGGCCGTCTGGTGTGTTCTGTGGTGGAACTGGTCCTCCTGGGAGCAGATACGGCAGAGGCGGAGGAATTGGGAATACAGGATGGCATTTTTGCAGGAGGTAGGGTGGGAAGAGGTGTAATCCAGGTAGCTGTGGGAGTCGGTGGGTTTGTAAAAAATGTCAGTGTCAAGTCGGTCGTCATTAATGGAGATAGAGAGGTCCAGGAAGGGGAGGGAGGTGTCAGAGATGGTCCAGGTAAATTTAAGGTCAGGGTGGAATGTGTTGGTGAAGTTGATGAATTGCTCAACCTCCTCGCGGGAGCACAAGGTGGTGCCAATGCAGTCATCAATGTAGCGGAGGAAGAGGTGGGGAGTGGTGCCGGTGTAATTACGGAAGATCGACTGTTCTATGTAGCCAACAAAGAGACAGGCATAGCTGGGGCCCATACATGTGCCCATGGCTACCCCTTTGGTCTGGAGGAAGTGGGAGGATTCAAAGAGAAATTGTTAAGGGTGAGGACCAGTTCGGCCAAACGAATGAGAGTGTCGGTGCAAGGGTACTGTTGGGGACGTCGGAAGAGGAAAAAACGGAGGGCTTGGAGGCCCTGGTCATGGTGGATCGAGGTGTAGAGGGATTGGATATTCATGGTGAAGATGAGGCTTTGGAGGCTGGGGAAACGGAAGTCTTAGAGGAGGTGGAGGGCATGGGTGGAGTCTCAAACGTATGTGGGGAGTTCCTGGACTAGGGGGGATAGGACAGTGTCAAGGTAGGTAGAGATGAGTTCCATGGGGCAGGAGCATGCTGAGACAATAGCTCAGCCAGGGTGGTCAGGCTTGTGGATCTTGGGAAGGAGGTAGAACCGGGCAGTGCGGGGTTCCCGGACTATGAAGTTGGAAGCTGTGGGTGGGAGATCTCTGAGGTGATGAGGTTCTGTATGGTCTGGGAGATGATGGTTTGGTGATTGCGGGTGGGGTCATGGTCGAGGGGGCGATAGGAAGAGGTGTCCTCGAGTTGGCGTTTGGCTTCAGCGGTGTAGAGGCAGTGCGCCAGACTACCACTGCGCCCCTTTATCCGCTGGCTTGATGGTGAGGTCAGGATTGGAGCAGAGGGATTGGAGGGCTGCGTGTTGTGAGGGTGAGAGGTTGGAGTGGGGGAGGGGGATAGACAGGTTGAGGCGGTTAATGTCTCGGCGGCAGTTGGAAATGAAGAGGTTGAGGGCAGGTAATAGGCCAGCGCGGGGTGTCCAGGTGGATGCAGTGTGTTGGAGGTGGGCGAAGGGGTCCTCGGAGACTATCCACCCTATCCATGCCTCTCATAATTTTAGACACTTCTATCAATTTGTCTCTCAGCCTCCAATGCTCTGGCAAAAGCAATTCAAATTTGTCCAACCGCCCCTGAAAGCCATGCAACATCCTAGTAAACCCTTTTTGCACCCTCAAGACCTCCACATCCTTCCTTTGGAACAGCACACAATACTCCAAATGTGACATTACTAAAGTCTTATATCATGACTTGCCAAGTTTTACATTCAACGTCCCAACAGATGAAGGCAAACACGGTGTGTGCCTTCTTTATCATCTTATCCACTATGATGCCACTTTCAGGGAACTATGAACTCACACCCCAAGATCCTTCAGTATATCAGTGCTCTTAAGGAGATTGCCATTTACTATATGCTTTCTTCTTGCATTTGACCTTCCAATATGCATCACCTCACACTTGCCCAGTTTAAACTCCATCTTCTGTTTCTCCACCTAACTTTCCAAGTGATATATCCTTTGACAACCTTCCTCATTATCCACAACTCCAGTTTTTGTGTCATCTGCAAACTTACTAACCAAATCACCTCCATTTTCATCCAAATCATTTATATGCATTACCAGCAAAAGAGGTCCCAGCACTGGTCCTTGAGGAACACTAATGATCACAGATCTCCAGTTCGAAAAACACCCCTCCACAACTACGCTCTGTCTTCAATGACCAAGCCAATTTTGTACTATCTCCCCATCAATCCCATATTACTAATTTTCTGGACCTGCCTCCCATGAGGGACCTTGTCAAATGCTTTAGTAAAGTCCATGTAAGTAACAACCTCATCAACAACAAGCCTTACCCTCATCAATCATCTTTGTCACTTCCTCAAAAAAATTCAATCAAATTTGTGAGACAAGACCTCCCACAAACATTTTAAAACTGCCATCAGGAACTATCAGTACAGCAAATTTCAAATATCTTTGCACACTTCCACACTTTGAAGACATAAATGAAGGGATGGGGGTGTTGCCAGGGGATAGGAGGACTGCAAGTGTTCTAACAATGTAAGGCAAAGAACTGTGGATGCTGGAGACCAGAAACAAGAAAAGAAATTGCTGGCAAAACTCGACAGGTCTGGCAGTGGAAAAAGTTCTGATAAAGGTTCACTCAACTTGAAATGTTAACTCTGCTTTCTTCCCATAGATGCTGCCAGACCTGCTGAGTTTCACCAGGAATTTCCATTTTTGTAGCAAATGTTTTACTCATCTACAAAAATCCAAAGGGATAAACTGCAGGCTGGTCAGCCCAACATCAAAATGTTGGGGAAATGTTTGAGGAAAACATCTCAGGATAAAATGAATTAACATTTGGGAAAGTCAAAATAAAGAAGTGAAATTCACCTCAGATTTGGGAATAGCAAATGCATTTTTTTTAAGTTTATGCCAGGAGCCAGGGTCCATATGCAACATAGTTACAGTTTGTCTGGGGAGCAAAGGAAAGTATAAAGCAGGAAATTACAGGCCAGCGATGTGGAAATTATTAGCAAGAAATGATTAGCAGAATATATCTGTACTTGGAAAGATACCGATTAATTAGGAACAGTCAGCATAGATTTGGTAAGGGAACGTTGTGTTTGACAGATTTGATTGAACTTTTTCAGGAGGTCATGTTGATGAGGGTAATGCATTTAATATGGTCTACATGGACTTTAGCAAGGCTTTTGATAAGGTCCCTCACTGCAGATTGGACAAGAAAGTCAGAGCCTGTGGGATCCAAGGCAGAAGGTGATGGCAGAGGGATGTTTCTCTGACTGAAAGTCTGTTTCCTGTACTCCATAAGGATTGATCCTAAACCCCTTGATGTTTGTAAGACATATGACCAAGAATGTTAATGAATGATACAATAATTGGTCAGGCGGTAAATAGTGAGGAGGATAGTGGCAAACTACGGGAGGATATCAATGGATTTCTTAGGTGACCAGAGCAGTGGTAAATAGAATTCCGCTCGGAAACCTGAGAGATAATGCACTTGGAGATGGCTAACAAGGCAAGGGATTACATTGAGAATGGAGGACATTGGAAAATACTAAAGATTAGAAGAACATTGATGGATGTATTCACAGATTCCAGATATGGTGGTTAAGAAGCTATATGGAATATAACCTTTATTAGCCGAAGCATAGAATGAAAACCTGAAAAGGTGCAGAAAAGATGTGCAGGAATTGCTGGGGTTTGAGCTATAGGGAGAGGCTGAATAGGCTGGGGCTATTTTCCCTCCGCCATTAGAGGCTGAGGGGTGAGCTTCAAGAGGTTTATAACATCATGAGGGGCATAGATAGAGTGAATAGCTAAGGTCTTTTCCCCAGGGCAGAGGAGTCCAAAACGAGGTTTAAGGTGAGAGAGAAAGATATAAATGGGGCATAAGGGGCAACCTTTTCATACAGACAGTGATGTGTGTATGGAATGAGCTGGCAGAGGAAGTGATGGAGGCTGGTACAATTACAACATTTAAAAGACATCTGTATGGGTATATGAATAGGAAAGATTTAGAGGGATATGGGCCAAGTGCTGGCAAATGCAACTTGATTAACTTAGGATATCTGGTCAGCATGATGAGTTGGACCAAAGGGTCTGTTTCAACTCTTGGACTCTATGACAGCTGGGAAGTTATGCTGGAATTGTATAAAGTGCTGGTTAAGTCACAACTAGAGCACAGCATGTAGTTCTGATCACCACCTTATAGAAATGATGTGATTGGGCTCGAACTGGTGGAGAGGAGATTAACCAGGAAGCTACCTTGGCTGGAAGATCTGAACAATTAGTAACGGTTGGATAGATTGGATTGCTTTCCTCAGAGCAAGGAGGGTTGATAGAGGACTGGAGTCTATTATAAAGGATGAAATTACGACACATCTGGATAGTAGTAACAGGATAGGTCAGAGTCAGCATGGATTTATGAAGGGGAAATCATGCTTGACTAATCTTCTGCAATATTTTGAGGATGTAAGTCTGAAGATGGACAAGGGAGATCCAGTAGATGTAGTGTACCTGGACTTTCAGAAAGCTTTTGATAAAGTCCCACATAGGAGATTAGTGAGCAAAATTAGGGCGCATGGTATTGAGGGCAAAGTACTAACTTGGATTGAAAGTTGGTTGGCTGACAGGAAACAAAGAGTAGTGATAAACGGCTCCATTTCGGAATGGCAGGCAGTGACCAGTGGGGTACCGCAGGGATCAGTGCTGGGACTGCAGCTTTTTACAATATATATTAATGATATAGAAGATGGTATTAGTAATAACATTAGCAAATTTGCTGATGATACTAAGCTGGGTGGCAGGGTGAAATGTGAGGAGGATGTTAGGAGATTACAGGGTGACCTGGACAGGTTAGGTGAGTGGTCAGATGCATGGCAGATACAGTTTAATGTGGATAAATGTATGGTTATCCACTTTGGTGGCAAGAACAGGAAGGCAGATTGCTACCTAAATGGAATCAATTTAGGTAAAGGGGCAATACAGAGAGATCTGGGTATTCTTGTACACCAGTCAATGAAGGTAAGCATGCAGGTACAGCAGGTAGTGAAGAAGGCTAATAGCATGCTGGCCTTCATAACAAGAAGGATTGAGTAAAGAAGCAAAGAGGTTCTTCTGCAGCTCTACATGGCCCTGGTGAGACCACACCTGGGTATTGTGTGCAGTTCTGGTCTCCAAATTTGAGGAAAGACATTCTGGCTATTGAGGGAGTGCAGCGTAGGTTCACGAGGTCAATTCCTGGAATGGCAGGACTACCTTACGCTGAAAAACTGGAGCGACTGGGCTTGTATACCCTTGAGTTTAGAAGACTGAGAGGGGATCTGATTGAGACATATAAGATTATTAAAGGATTGGACACTCTGGAGGCAGGAAACATGTTTCCGCTGATGGGTGAGTGCCGAACCAGAAGACACAGCTTAAAAATACGTGGTAGACCATTTAGGACAGAGATGAGGAGAAACTTCTTCACCCAGAGAGTGGTGGCTCTATGGAATGCTCTTCCCCAGAGGGCAGTGGAGGCCCAGTCTCTGGATTCATTTAAGAAAGAGTTGGATAGAGCTCTCAAGGATAGTGGAATCAAGGGTTATGGAGATAAGGCAGGAACAGGATACTGATTAAGGATGATCAGCCATGATCATATTGAATGGTGGTGCAGGCTCGAAGGGCAGAATGGCCTACTCCTGCACCTATTATCTATTGTCTATTGACAGAGGTGTATAAGTTTAGAAGCAATATAGGGCAGAAAGGAAGACACTTATTCCATGAGTAGAGGGATAAGTTAGTAGAGGAAATAGATTTAAGGTAAGTAATAGAAGGCTAAGAGAGTTGAGAAGATTTTTTTTGATTCAGGGGGTGATGGGACTCACTGCCACCAAGGGTTGAGTCAGCACCTCGCATGATAATTAAGTGATATTTAGACATTCACTTGCATTATCATAGCTTTCAAGGCTATGGGCCAAAAGCTGATAAATGGAATTGATGGGCTAAACAGCTGTTTCTGTGCTTGAAATGACTATGAGTCTGTGAGAACTTGCCTGAGTCATTTGATGAAAGTAATGGAAAAGCTTTATGAAGTTAACCAAAGACAATAAATGCTGGAGATCACAGTGGGTCAGACAGCATCCATGGAGAGAGAGCAAACTAAGGTTTCAAGTCGAGATGACTCTTCATTAGACTCTGATGAAGAATCATCCAGACTCAAAACGTTAGCTTGCTCTCTGTCCATGGATGCTGTCTGACTCACTGTGATCTGCATCATTGTTATCTTCAGTACAGATTCCAGCGTCTGCAGTAACTTGCTCCTACATTATGAAGTTAATGTGGTTTTTGGGCTTTCATAAAGCTTTTGGCAACGCACCACATAATGAACTGGTGAGCAAAATGAAAGCATATGAGATTAGTGGAACAGTAACAACCTGGATACAAAATTGTCTAAAATATGGAAAAAACATAGTATATTGAACAAAAACAAAATTGCTGTAAATACTGAGCAGGTCTGGCAGCATCTGTGGAGAGAAAGCAGAGTTTAACGTTTCAGGTGCAATGAACCTTCTTCAGAACTTTTACGAGAACATTGAACTATTATTTTTTGGATGTTATTTTTCAGTATACAGAAGTGTTCCCAGGCATCAGTTTTAGGAACACTGCTCTTTTTGACTTGATCTTGAAAAGAGAGGGCACAATTTCAAGATAGTAATAAACTTCAGGAGACAGCGAGCGGAAAAATAATCTGTGATGTAGATAACATTTAAAACAAAGAACTGTGAGGGTACATCTTGATAGGAAGAAGCGGGGGGGGGGGGGGGGGAATGAACTAAGTGCAATTTTAGTAGTTGGAGGAACAGAGATGTGGTATTGTGGAGTTAGATGGAGGTGGGTGAGGAAAAGGAGTGATAAGCATATAAATGTTTGATGGTGGATAAATAAGTTCCGAAGATTTTTTAAATGTTAACACCTTATCTTTATTATAGAGGAACAGAGTACCAAAACAATGAAGTTAAAGAATCCCCACAGTGTGGAAATAGGCTGTGCAATCCACTGAGTCCACACCAACCTTCGAAGAGCATTCCCTCCTCCTGCATTTCCCATGGCTAATCCACTCAGCCTGCACATTCCTGTTTTCCCTCATGTCATTTTTAAAATCTTAAAAATATGCCCTCCCAGTTTTGAATTCCCTCGCTCTCTGTAAAAGATTTTCCTGTTTAACTTATCTATGTCCCTCATGATTTTATAAATGTCTATAAAGTCACCCATCAACCTCCTACACTCCAAGGAATAAAAGTTTCAGCATATTCAGCCTATGTTTATATCTCAAAACCTCCATTCCAAGCAACACACTGGTTAATGTTTTCTGAACCCTCTCCAGTTTAACAATATCCTTCCTATAGCAAGACTGAAGAAGCTGGGGGTTGTTTTCTTTGGAGCAGAGACTGTTAAGAGGAGATTTGATGGAAGTGTTGATCATTTTGATAGAATAGGTAAGGAGAAAGTGGTTTAACTACCAAATGGACTGACAACAAAATGATATGGATTTAAGATGATTGGCAAAAGAGCTGGGAGTGACATGAAGAAACTTTTTTACGCAGTGAGTTGAAATGATCTAGAATGCACTGCATGAAAAGGTGGTGGAAGCAGATACAGTAGTGACATTGGTGAAAAATATACAAAATGAGGAAAGAATGAGGTGTCAGATTAATTGTATAGGCCATCAAAACAGCAACAAACACAATATGCTGAATGACCTTTATCAGTGCTGCATCAATCTGTGAAATTATTTTCTGCTAGTTTTAGGGAATCCACCAGAATTAATTTCAGTTTCAACTCTATAGTATCCTCACTGAGAGTTGTGAGTAATAAAAGTTTCTTCACCTTCAGGGGAGTTTGGAAGGTAGCATTAGTACTTTCAAGATGGTGGACTGGGAAGGGTGAGGTGAGAGAAAGTCTCCGGAAGATAAGTGGATTATTATGCCAGCACTTGCTCATGAGTCTCTCTAACTCCTGAAAAGGTTTGGTTAAAATCATCAGATACAATGAATATTGTGCAAACCCATGTGATCCATCCTTATTTAGCCTATGCCTCGCCAAGTAAGTGTTAATTTTATCCTATATTATGGCATCTCGAGATTACCCATTGAGGCTATGACCCTGGTCATCTCATTTCCTTTCATCTTGAGTGGAGATGTCCCATCTCATTATAGTTTCATAAATGCCCTCTTATTCTACATTATCTCATTGCTTATTTTATTCTAAGGACAAAATCTAAGATTATCTCCTACTTGATGTGAAAATAAGTTGGAATGGCTCACCTTCCTTGCAATTATAATGTTTTTATCACAGCTTATCTTTGAATAATTAAAGTGACTTGTCATGAAGGACTTGTGTTCCTGCAACTTTTATCCATTTTTATTTTACATGTAGAGATATACAGCATGGAAACAGATCATATATCTCCCTCTTTTCAGTGCCTCTGTACTGAAGTCCTAATAGAGAAATAGGGATAGTAATTTTATGATCTTCCAGTTGAGACAATATTGTCAGGCACAAAATGGGGCAAAAATGAATAGGTTGATAGAACTGTTCCTATATGTAAGACAGTCTGAAAAATGTTGAATACTGTATCAAACTTTTAGTGGAAATTTAGAACATTCATTCTTCCATATCCAACACCACAACCACTTCCTCCCCCCCGCCTCCCCAATCTTCCACCACCATATCAGATACCTCCCACCTCCCCACATAAGTTATAGAACAGAAAGTCAATTGAAAATTTCAAAATTAAGATTGATTTTTATTATTAGGCAAGAGAATTTATGGCCACTGCATCAAAGTTGGTAGTTGTAATCTAGATACAGTTCATCCATGATCTAAGTGAAGTGTGGGCCAGAATTGAGGGTTGAATGATCCATTCCTACACTGAAGGGCCTAGATGAGTTTACATTCTGTATTTCCTTTTCTACTCCTTGAGTGTAACCAAGGCAATTCAACGTTTTGGTGTGTTTTGGACTAGATGGTTAACAGTTCATGTGGATGTTAATGACGCCAACACATTATTGGAAGCAGAATGAAAGGCTTTCCTGGTGCCTTGCCAAACCAGCCGTCTTCAACCAAATGCAGCAGAACACTGGAGATTGATTGTGGGATCGTTATTTCTGTCAAATGGTCACTATGGTTGACAAATTTATATCGCCACTATACTTCAGAATAATTAATTTCATTTTAAGTGCCTTCAGAATGTTGAGTTTCATCTATGCAGCATCCTTTTCTTTTTCGGGTCTCAGGCTTAGCTCAATAATAACGCGGAGTTGGAAGACTTGGTCCCAGTCTGGAGACTGGGGGTTTACAATCTGAGCTGACACTTCTGTGCAGTATTGAGAATGAACTGCACTGTGAGAGGTGACAACTTCAGATGAGATCCTGTTTTATTCTTTCACAGGGTTAGGCCAGCAATTATTGTGTTTTCCCAGAAGATGGTGGTCAGCTGCCCTCTTGAACGGCTGCAGTGCATGTGGTGTAGATACACCAGCACCAGTAAAGAAATGACAAAATAGTTCCAAGTCAAGGTGATACGCTAAAGTTTCCTGTTCCAACCGATGTCCAAGCAAAGTTCCATGGCATTATGAGAAGATAAGCAAGGCAGTTCTCCTTGGTAACTGGTCAAATTTACCCCCAACCAGCATTGCTCACACTCTGCAGTCATTGTTTTTACCACCTTGCTCACACAAATAGTCCAATCATTGGCCTTATTGCTTTTCAAAGGATATTTCTGTGAATTAAGTGTCTGCCTGCATTTTAAAAATTCCAGCTTGGCTTGCTGCATATCAAGAAGTACATCTTTGGAATTTTAGGACACTTTATGATTGTGAGAGAAACAATATGAATGCGTTTTCTTTTTTCTAATAGGAGTTCATTTGTCATTACAGGCCATTTAACCCCTCCTCATCTGTGTATCCAAGATAGTGTCCACCAGGCTGGCTGGTGCATGACTGGCCCGAAGTCTGGACCACATGGCCCTGGATCACAACTGAAACACATGGAGACCGCATCATCCCAGTCACCTCTGAAACCTCTACTGTACGATTTCGAAGGGAATCGGCGGGATACTCTGGAATACGGTAACAGCAAGGCTGACCAACTCATAGAGGATCATAATATGAATATTGTATCGCCATCATTGCCATGTCCATCATTGCATGTGAACAAAGAACCTGCTAAACACTGTCTCTCTCCGACAGGGTCTTTTGGTTTACACACAAAGTCAGGAAGCTCTTTCCCTGAAATGGAAGCTGGCCATGATAGCCATACACATCAAACTAACACAGCAGACAATATCACATCACAAAGCTCAGATACAGAGCTGGAACAAGACTTGACTAGCAGCAGTTCCAAGGGACATTCTTGTTCTGCTAATAGATCCAGTGAAATGTACACACTTGCCTCTGAATTAGGAATGAATACTGAGATTGAAGCTGACCATACCTTTGCTGCCACTAGTAAATGCTTGTCACCATCCAACCTTAGCAACGGTTCCTGTACTCCTGTGTCTGATGCAGAGCTTGAACTAGAATTTGGAATTGCAAACAAGATGCACAGAGCATCCACAGAGCAAACAGCTTTTGTGCCCCCCGTTCTCGAGCAAATAAATTTGACAAGCCCCGCCACCACTGCAATGAGTTCTTCGGCTCCTGATTCAGAGATGGACCATGACCATGACACAGGAGAGACAGCTGTTGACTATGTGCAGCCATCTAGTTCCAATAGCAATACAGTGTCTCCTTCCTCTGACCCAGGCATCGTGGCAGATCTCACCAGTAAAAGCACCAAGAAATTTATGCAGTCGTACCAAAGTGAGGATGGTGTTTCCTCTGGTTCTGACTCAGAATTGGAAGAACTCGAAGAAAGACTAACATGTGACAACAGTGCTGCATGTAACATGATTTCTTCCATCTCAGAGACCGAGTTAGACCTTACCAGTGAGAGCAGCAGTGGTCGGTCATCACACTTAACCAACTCAATTGAAGAAGCAAGTTCACCCAACTCTGATCCTGAGATTGACTGGGAAGGAGAAATAAATACTTCTAATGTTAAAGATCGATTGTACTTGATAAAGACAGCCAGTAATACCGACGTCAATACATTAAACCCAGTTGCTGAATGGGACCTTGACAGTGGGTATACAGGAAGATTTGTATGTGCTACAGATAAAAATAATTCACGTACTTCTGCCAGAGTTTCAGAGTCAGAGTTAATAATAGACCATCTTACTGATGTTATTGCTGAATCTTTGCAAGATCCGGACCAGACAAAAAAACAGATTACTTCACCAGAAACTCCAGAGTTGAGACCAGATAGTAGGAATGAAAGTACTGCCAGGCCTACATATCTTGATATTATACCAAATCCATCGCTGTCTCAGGTCCCAAGCCCGAAATCACAAACAGAAGATAATGATGAAGAAAACAGTGATGATAAACTGAGTAATGATTCTGAGTCTTCGTGTTCTGAACATGATTTGGACGCTGATCTAAGTGAAAGTTCTGACTCCCCTTGGCTTCTTAGTAACATGATCAACACAATGATTTCACAAGGCTCCCACACTGTCAAAGACGAGGGCTGGATGCAGACTCATTCCTTCAGTGAGACCGTTTCCTCATGTTCTGACATTGAGATCGAGCCAGTGTTCGCTAACCAGCTACTGTGCACTTCAGGGCATCAAAATGACACAGGCCAGAGAGATTCGAAAAACAAAGACCATCTTGACTTAGACATTGAGATATTGGATAGCAATGATGATTTTGAAGATGCAATGTTCTCCAAAGATGAGGATAAAAGAAAAGAGACAAGAGCTGAGGGACCTGAGTTAACGCCAACTTCTAACAATAAACCAGCAACCATTTACCTGGCTTTGAGTAATCCACCCGATGATGCAGCCGTGAGAGTAGGCAATCATAGTGTATCGTTGACTCCAGGAAGAGTTGATTCCTGTGAAGCCGAAGCAGAGCTAAGCAAGGATTTTAAGGACAGTTGCACAAATGAAGAGGATGATGACATCACCATAATGCCAAACTCCACACTAAGCTTCAAGTATGAGGAGCCAATGGAAAGCCTTCAAGGAATAAATCCAGATCACGACATGGATGCTCCAAGTTTCAGTGAAGACCTAGAGGCTGCTTTTATTTTAGAAAATCGATTAACTGAATTGAATTCTCGGCCGCTCACTTCTGAGGTGCAAACGAAATCAAAGCCAGTCAGTGAAGAGACTGACTGTCCCAATAAATGCTCAAACCCATCTTCTTCATTTAATGCAAGCCCCAAAATACCCATATCCTTTAGTGACCCATCAAATGGACCTTTCAACCTGAAGGAACTGTCCCCATTGCACAGAGCAGCCAGCAAGCAGCTAGACCAGTCATTGGCCTATGACTCTATTAAGTATACCCTGGTGGTAGATGAGAACACTACTTTAGAGCTCGTCAGTTTGAAGCGTTGCACCTCCATCTTGAGTGATGATAGTGAAATCTCAACACTGTGCGACAACTGTGAGCTGGAAATGGATAATGAGTTTGGGGACTGCACAGAGAGACATGACATCGAGAACTCATCTGAGGATTCATCACCTGAAGCCGACACACAGTTTTCCAAGAAATTCCTCAATGTTTTTGTCAACAGCACTTCTCGATCTTCAAGTAAGCTATGTGTCCCATTATAAAACTTAGCATGCATGGTGTGTGAGATCCAGTGTTAACCATATGCTAATAATGTTTCCATGTTGATAGATTCTGTCATAAGTAACTTGTATTCTATATATGCCGTAAAGGTATGGAGCTATGAATTTTCTGCTCATTTGTATTATGTCACTTCTAAGGATTCCACATTCTGAGAATAGTTTCATGTAAAATCCCCTGTGAAGATATATATGTCCTTCTCATAAAATTGGGAATAACCTGCTGAGATAGAGAGGAAGGTAATGCAGTACATAAGATACTCCCATGGTTACTGGGCGATGTACAGTGTAAGGCATTTGTCATAATACAATGGTGAGAGTCAATAGAGAAAATGGCGAGGCTGGGGTTGTTATCCTTAGGGGAGAGAAGGTGAGGAATAGCGGTATTTGAAACTGTGAACTGTTTTGATAAAATAAATAAGGAGAAACGGTTTCCATTGACAGAAGGGTCAGTAACCAAAGCATGGAGATTTAAGATGATGTAAGTAAGGGTGATATTGAAGTAAGAGGTGCAGGTGTGAGCTTACAGTGAGGGGATGGATGTTGAAGTGAGGCAGGTATTACAGTAATGGATAGGAGAGACTTGTTCTGCAGTGAGAGCTGGGTATTTCAGCAAGGGGTGATCATTGGAAAGTTTTGGGTGTTGGTGTTACATTGAGGGGGCTGGGGTCACGATGACCATTGGATGTTGTGGTGAGTGTTGTTACTCCCGCTGTTGTGGTGAGATGTTGATGATATGATTTGGCTGTGGATGTTAAGGTGACTGGTAAATCGTGGGATATCTGCTAGTGGAATGACTTGTGCTCTCTCTCCTGAATAGGTACAGAATCCTTTGGCCTTTACTCCTGCACAATAAATGGTGAAGAGCGGGAGCAGACTCATCGAGCAGTATTCCGGTAAGACTGGTTCCCCCGAGTTTCATTCTGGCGGGAGATCCTGAGCAAGATTGCTGGCTCCCACCATCACTCTAAATCTGACACAGCACAGAGTGGAGGAATTAATGAGATAGAGTGCCCAGAGTTTGTGTGCAAATCCTTCTTATCGGTTAATGTTTCTGATCAGGCTAGGGGGTGTGACAGAGGAGAAATGCTGTCATTGATGGACCCTTAGTAACAGAGACTAGCCATTATTATAATTGGGACCTTCAGGGTTTGTTTGGCTTCTTTAGTTTTGTGTTCACATCAGTACACTAAACGTCTTCCTCCCTCTCCTATCAAGTACATTTTCATAGAAGTCATAGAATCCCTACAATGTGGAAAGAGGCCATTTGACCCAACAAGTCCACACCAACCCTCAGAAGAGTAATCCACCCAGACCTAATTCCCCAACTGTACATTCTTGACTAATACACCTAACCTATACATCCCTGAACACTATGGGTAATTTAGCATAGCCAATTCACCTTATCGACATATCTTTGGACTGTGGGAGGAAATCGGAGTACCCAGAGGAAACCCACGCACACACAGAGAGAATGTGAAAACGCCACTCAAACAGTCGCCAGAGATTGGAATCGAACCCGTGTCCCTGGCACTGTGAGGCAGCGGTGCTAACCATAGAGCTACTGTACCACCCTAAACCCTAAGTGTTTCAAACCTCAGAAACTCTTGTCTTTCTAAGAATTCCCAAGCATCAGAGAAAAATAAATTTTAATTATATCCAACCTTTGACAGATTTTCTAATTTTCCATTGGAAGAGTCACAAGATTGATCTGGCCACATCTTTCCAACTCATCCATCAAAGATATCTCTGAGCGCATACATCACAGTGTTCAACTAGATCTCACATTATTCCAGAGATTTTACCTGAAGCCTATTCTCTTGCTGACTACTCTCCACTAAAACCTGCTACATCAGCTCTCGGTTTGATCCCATGCCCTCACATCCAATTATCATTTGCTAATTTGAAATATTTTATGGATTTATACTTTCTACAGTCTATACTATCACGCAGCTCTAGATAGCCCTCCCTCAAGCGCCTTCTTTCCAGAGTTAAAAACCTACATCTCTTCACTCGTATTTCTTAATTTCGCAGAGATTAGAATGCACAGCTCTTTTTTGCATCCTCTCCAGCATTGAACTCCTTCCTCCAATCTCAGTGACCAGGATATGAAATCCAATGTCAAGCGTTGTTTTATTGACATCAAGAGATTATCCTGAGAAGATCACAATGTGCCTTGTTGAATCTGTACGGTCGAGGTTGTAGAATTTCTATACAACTGAGTACGGCATTTCAGAGTCCAATTAAGAGTCAATCACGTTGACAATAACAACATAATAGCCCAGCAAACCTACTCCACCATTCAGTAATCTCTTAGTTGATGTGGGACATATTAGTCAAATGAAGTAAGAGCAGCAGGTGTCCTTCTCAAAAGGATACCAGTGACCAGTTGGGTTCGAATAGCTCCATGGTCATTTTCACAGATACTCAAAAATGGATGTAAAGTCTCACATGGCCACAGTGAAATATGAACTCACATTCTCCAGATTACTGATCCAATTTTGAACACTGTATTCTGGGTGCAATCTGACCAGAGCCCTGTACAATTTAACTTTCTCTGAGTTGTATCCAGTTGCTTTGGTAATATGGTTGTGCACTCATTATTATACAACATTGACAGGACATTTTAAATATTTTACTGAATCAACACCACCGTCACATAGTGCACCTGCTGCCAACTCCTTCCTTCCTATGCGCCGTACGTTAGTGCCCAACTAACGTTTGTTAAGACATTGTTACGCATGCTGAACCCATTTTAATGAGCTCATTCGGGAGCTCAAACTTTAGGTTTAACTGCTTATTTAATCTCTTCCTTTCCTGATGTAACAAAATTGCTTCTGGTTCTCTGAAGGTTTATTCCTCGCCACCAGGATGAACTGGAGTTGGATGTTGATGATCCATTGTATGTTGAAGAGGAGGAAGATGACTACTGGTACCGAGGTTACAATATGCGGACAGGGGAGCGTGGAATCTTCCCAGCATACTACGCCCATGAGGTTGTCAACCAGACCAAGGAATTCCTAGGTAGGTCCAAACATAAAATTGTGATTAAAGTTCAGAGGATGTTCAGACTTTGACTGGAGTGGCGGAGGAGGGTTTAGCAGGAGAGTGAGATGGTGTTTTGCAATAAATATTGTCCACAGTTTAGTGGAGTGTAATAAGGCTCTGAGCTAACCAAGCACTTAGACTCTATAGCATTGCAGCAGAAAATGTAATGTGCACAGTTTTTCGAGGGGATGTTTGGAAACCAGTTTCAGCATGATTACACAAGTTGAATCAAATAATGTTAAGGAGATGAACAGGCTGCCAAGCTAACCTCTAAATCTGTGCCTATTATTGTTCTGACCTTGCTGCATCCATATATCCTTTCACTCCCTGGCATTTTGCCATGCAACATAGTCACTGCACTTTCTATTTAGCAGCAATCCTTTAAAGGTCACATGCGCTACATTCACTGAGGTCTTTATTATAAACTAAGTGTGAGGTTCGAATTTTGCAGGGAGCACACACTCGCGCACACAATTACACAAACATGCACACGTTCCACTCACACACATACACACACATACTGACTCACTCCCACACACACTCATTCACACACACACACTCTGACACTCACTCATGCTCTCACTCACACATTCTCACACTCACACACACTGTCACAATCACTCGTGTATTCACCACCGGATGGCCCCGTGGACAAGTCCTAACTTCCAATATGTATATGAAATCAAAGAAGCAGGATAGCCTAATCCTTTTAAAATACATTATTGGTCTTAAATGTAAATTTTCAGGTTTTATTTCTGCTCCAAATCAATTTCAGAATGTTCCCCTCCATCACATTGAGAGTCATAGAGTGATAGAGATGTATAGCACACAAACAGTCCAACTCGATGATACCCTACCCTGTAAAACCTGTGCCCATACCTCCTCCCTCACCTCTATCCAAGGCCCTAAAGGAGCCTTCCACATCCATCAAAGTTTTACTTGCACATCCACTAATATCATTTATTGTATCCATTGCTCCCGATGCGGTCTCCTCTACACTGGGGAGACTGGGCGCCTCCTAGCAGAGCGCTTTAGGGAACATCTCCGGGACACCCGCACCAATAAACCACACCGCCCTGTAGCCCAACATTTCAACTCCCCCTCCCACTCTGCCGAGGACATGGAGGTCCTGGGCCTTCTTCACCGCCGCTCCCTCACCACCAGACGCCTGGAGGAAGAACACCTCATCTTCCGCCTCGGAACACTTCAACCCCAGGGCATCAATGTGGACTTCAACAGTTTCCTCATTTCCCCTTCCCCCACCTCACCCTAGTTCCAAATTTCCAGCTCAGCACTGTCCCCATGACTTGTCCAGACTTGTCATACCTGCCTATCTCCTTTTCCACCTATCCACTCCACCCTTTCCTCCCTGACCTATCACCTTTATCCCCTCCCCCGTTCACCCATTGTACTCTATGCTACTTTCTCCCCACCCCCACCCTCCTCTAGCTTATCTCTCCACGCTTCAAGCTCACTGCCTTTATTCCTGATGAAGGGCTTTTGCCCGAAACGTCGATTTCGCTGCTCCTTGGATGCTGCCTGAATTGCTGTGCTCTTCCAGCGCCACTAATCCAGAATCCCTAACCTAATCTAGTCCCACTTGCCAGCGCTTGGCCCATATCCTTCTAAACCCTTCCTATTCATATATCCATCGAAATTTTCAATAAGTTCATACCTTTGCTGAGTCAGAGAGAGCTCAAGATGATGTGTTAGTACATCCCTTCTCATTCATATTTCAGCCAACTGAAACCATTGTCCCACTGACAAAACTTGCGAGGTTCTATTAATATGCGGATTTTGGTCTCTATTCACTCGCCCTGGTTTCTAATGATCTCTCTGGTGTCTATTGATTCAGGAATAAAGAAGAGCAGTGTCTGGGTGGAGAGGTTTGATGTGCAGTTCCTGGGATCTGTGGAAGTCCCATATCACCAGGGTAATGACATCCTGTGTGCTGCAATGCAGAAGGTGAGTGTGGCACAAACAAAAGGACTGAGGTAAATAGTTTCCTTCATTAGGGGTGGTAGGTGAAAGGTGAACTCATTGTACTGATCAAGTATAAGCAAGGAGCAGGAATGGCTCATAAAATTAAGTGGTTAACTAACATAAAAGTTGACTAAGAGTATGGAGAGCAGGAACTTCCAAACCTGTTCCTCTGATAGTCTCATCTCCAGAGCAAATTGCTTCTGTCTCCACTAGTTGATTTGACAGAAAAGGCCGTTTGACCCAACAAGTCTCTGGTGGTATTTATGCCCTACCCCAACTTCCTCTATCTTTCCTAAATCTATCAATATAAATCTTTATTTCCTTCTCCCTGATACACTTGTCTATGTCCTTTTAAATGTATCTGTAGTACTTGATTCAAGTGCTGAGTTTCCACATTTTCGCAAATCTTTGCTTACTTCTGTATTCCCCATTAGATGTTTTGGCCAACATCTTTATATTGATGTCCTTTAGACTTGATTGAATTTCCTGAACCTGGAGGTTTGAGAAAATGATCTTAGAGGAGACCATTGAAACCTCCCAAAATCCTTCCATGAGGAACAATGTATCCACTTTGTATGAAATATGAACTGCCAGAGCAGATCAAAATATCAAAACATTTTGAAATCTGAGATAAAATACACTGGTAATTCATATTATGTTAATTTGGCACAATTTATTGAATGAATAAATTTATTAAGATACCTTTAAGCTCAACCAAAGTGTTTCAAACCCTTCATGTTCATTGTTTCAGCATCCAATTCAAAAACCTAATTGAATTTATTCCAGGTTACGTTGGGTATAGCATCCTTTTAAATATCCGGCACTGGACCTGGGTTTCATAATTATCCCTCCAATAAATCATCTTCATCCTGCATGGTTTGAAGATCTGACGACACTTATGTACAAATAGCATCTGATGATTTAAGGAAGAAGCTATACAAATCTGGGGCAGCAGGTGTACTTCCACTGTTAGTGAAGGTTTTCCATCTGTAAACAATCCACCAATCCTATACACCATAAACATGACCTTTAGTAGCTCATTGATGCACTTTCTCCAAATGCTGAGCTATGGATTTTAGCCCCCCGGTATCAATGCAAGCTGGATCTTACTTCTTTGGTGGGGGTTCTTGATCTGATCAGTTACATGGATTTTGAACATGCTGCACACTGAGAAGCTCCATTCTTTGTACTGGTCAACAGGACACCTGTTTCTCACACTACCAATCCACAGCTTCACTCCATCACAGGCCCAGGGACCCAGGTTCGATTCCAGCCTTGGGCAACTGTCTGTGTGGGTGTCTTCCGGATGCTCTGGTTTCCTCCCACAGTCCAAAAGATATGCAGGTCAGGTGAATTGGCCATACTAAATTGCCCATTGTGTTAGGTGCATTAGTTAGTGGTAAATGTAGGGAAATGAGTCAAGGTGGTTTCTTCTTCAAGTTGGTGTGGACTTGTTGGGTCGAAGGACCTATTTCCATGCTGTAGGGGATCTAATCTAATCTTCATCCATTGATACATTATTATAAACATGCACAAAAAATCCTGCAAGGACTTTAATTTAAGGCATGGTTTTACATTTCAAAATTATTCCAGGCTTTAATTTAATTTCACCAGCCACACAGGATAGTATCATAATGATGTTTACCTACTCATATCCTATGGTCTTCACTAGAAGTGTTTTTGAACCTTTCCAGTTTGTTAGCTGGGTGTATCGAAATTCATGTGCATTTCATGTATGTTGCTGAGTTAGCTTAATGGATACTGATGTTTTTCCAGGTGTCTGCTGGAAACTGGTACTTTTGGTCTTTAGGTAGTCCTTTAGCAATCTTGGTCTTCTGCTGTAACAGTAGGGCAGTTCCATAAAGTCACTACACCCATGGGCTGTTGCACTGAAATCTTTGCTGCACTTGGTTTAATTTGACCCACCTAAGTGCAGATATATCTAATATGCCCCCAGTGACATTTTGAAGACCTGCTGGCACATGCTTTTGAAGGTCGGGGTCACTGCTTGGTCCATGTCATTTGGTCTTGGACATCATCTTCAGGGCAGATTCCTTCTTCTTTGATTCTCACCCCAGTCTTTCACAAACACCAAATTCATCAGCTGCAGCACAGTTATCTGACAACGTAGTAAATGGTATGACTTTTGGCTTGAAACCAGTTTCATACTTTAATCACTTCTTTTGAAAACTATTTTTCTTCATTTTTCCCCATGAGTGGTCTGTTCGGTGTGGGCTGATCTCAAACTCCCATTCATCTACACAACACATTCTATATCCATCTGCTTGATCCCTTGCGCCCAATGATAGAGGAAACTGACAAATAAAAACATGCCTTGGTGGAATGAAAATTGATCCTTACCATTAATGTGAGCATACAATTTTGTTGCTGAAAAGGGAGGTCAACTTATATATTAATGACTTTGATGTAAAAATATGGTTTTTGATACTGGATAAATGGGTGACACGGTGGCTTAGTGGGTAGCATTGCTGCCTCACAGCACCTGGAATCTGGGTTGGATTCCAGCCTAAGGTGACAGTCTGTGTGGAGTTTGCACTTTCTCTCCGTGTCTGCGAGGGTTTCCTCTGGGTGCTCCGGTTTCCTCCCAAAATCCAAAGATGTGCAGGTTAGGTGAATTGGCCATGCTAAACTGCCCATAGTGTGAGGTGCATTAGTCAGAGGGAAATGAGTCTGGGTGGGTTACTCTTTAGAGGTTCAGTGTGGACCTGTTGGGCCGAAGGGCCTGTTTCCACACTGTAGAGAATCTAATCTAAATGAATCATCATATGCATCAGTTTAACATATATGCGGTGATCTGCAGTAAATTGGAAAATGGAACCTGGGAATAAATGAGGATAATATCCAGGGTGAGTGGGGGAGAGGGTGAGTCATTGCGTGACCAACCTCACGGTAGGAGAGTTTTACCTCAATAAGAGGTAGCCCCTGCAGTTAGGAATAGGTTTTGTACAGACTTAAATATCCTCCTTCATCTAGGAACAAGTAGGTCCAATTGAGTTGTCCAGTGACAGGTCTGATTGAATTCAACTCAGCACAGGCCAGAGTTGGAACTACAACATTTTGATTGATAAATAGTAAAACGGTGGTCTAATGTTGTGCAGGTGAATTCTTGAATTTAATTCTTAATTTCAATGTCAACCTTATGTAGATTGCTACAACTAGAAAGTTGACAGTTCATCTACGCCCACCTGCAAGTTGTGAGTTGGAGATCAACATTCAAGGGGTTAAACTGGTCATGAGCTTGAATGAGTATGGCCCAGAAGACAAGGTAAGACCATCTGTGCACCTCTTATGGGTCGTTTGTCTATTGACCTTATCTTTCATTCATTTCTCTGTCTGTGAACACATCTGTTCATTGCTTTAGGGTGTATCTGTTTTAAGAGCCCATAATGTTAAAGATAGTATATAGGCATGGATAGAGAATTGGCTAATGGATGGAAAACAGTGAGTGGGGATAATTTCAAGTTGGCGATCTGTGACCAGTGAGGTTCCACAGGGATCAGTGCTGGAATTGCAACAGTTTACAATATATTAATGACCTGGGCGAGGGAAGTGAATGTATTGTAGCCAGATTTGCAGGTGGCACCCCAGATGATATTTTGGTAGTTGAAGTTGCCACCTATTACTGCCCTATTATTTTTGTACCTAGTCTGTTTCTAAGCTCAACTGATATTGGCTCATTTGATGCTTTATTTAATATATGAATACCTCTTCCAGTTGAATAATATTACACCCACCTTTTTTACCCTCTTCTCTACCCTGCCCGAAACATCATCTCCATGGAGGTTGACCTGTCACCCTCACTCCTCTTTGAGCCAGATTCCCATTGTGGCAATGACCTAATAAGTCAGTGTTAAACTAACAAGCAGGCTCTTAGCAAGACTCGCACATTCAGTTTGGCTAAATGGATGCGTTACTAGTGGGACTCAATAACCCAACAAGAACCAGTGACTTCAGGGCAAGAGAAATGGAAGCAAGATGGGGAGAACATTCTCACCCCCTAGAACTGATATACGTTTGTCATTTTAAGCGTATCGTTCAGCCAAGACCTAATAACCTGTTAAATAATTGAAACAACAACTTTGAGAGAGTGTAGATTATTCTGCCACTGCCCCCTTACCAACTTCTGCTACAACAGGGTAAAATCTTAATTGGTCCCCAGTACCAAGTGTAAGGCACATGCGTTTCTTGACTTCATTATGGTCAGTGAACTGCCAAGTCATCTTTTTAACTTACCTGTAGAAATTTGAGAATGTTTCCACATGAGCATGTTTCTACCTGACCAGGCAAAACTTCATTTTAACTGTGATTTCTTTTTCCCCCTAGACTGAAAGGTGCAGCCATTTTTTCCAGATGAAGAACATTTCATTCTGTGGATGCCACCCTAAAAACAGCTGGTAAGGATCAAAGGCCATCATGAGCTGCCAATATTACAGCTATTCCATATTCATGAGTCATGTTCTCTTATTTTTCTCTGCCTCTTCAGCTTTTATCACCGATTTAGACTTGTTTGAGAGCACACTCACCTGTGAATCTAATTATTGTGGATTTTAATCTCACTAGCAGGGCTTCACAACTCAATTGTGACACCAGCAGGGAGGCTGCTGATTCTCTTCAATTAACTGTCTGTGCTTTAAGGAAAAGAAATCACTGAACATGTTGATTGTTTAAAGTACTGTATTAGTGCAAGTAATTTTGTGACATCTTATAGTTACATTTTCCGGATAGTAACAGCCCTAACTTTCTCCACAACCTCAAGTCATTAATAGGTTTGTAATATCTTTTTCTCTACCAGGTGAAAGAGTTTGGATTCATCATTCTGATATTCATTAGCGTAATCTTAAAATTGCACAGAAACACTTCTGCAATTGTTCTGCCCTGCTCAGATCCTCCATCCGTTTTGAGCTGGGCTGTCATCCCATTTAACTCAGTCTCAGGCCACTTGCTGGGTGTCTGCTTTCTCTCATGCCATTTTACCAGACTATCATTCGTTTTCAATCCAGATTCAAACTTGGCTAATTCACTTCTGAATCCTCTCTGTATCCTCTCAGATTGTTTCTTAGTTTAAGACTGGAACCCAGTTAAAAGTTGTGTTTGGAGAATTAATTCAAAGCGCACAATTTGATAAGATCAGGCAAGATCCTTGACACACTCTTTTTCTTTGTTAAATAAAGGATCTTTATTTATATTGAATCTTTCCAAACCTTACGATATAGTCAATGATGTACTGTTGAAGTGTGGTGAACTGTTGAAATATCAGAAATGTCACAGTTTGTCTGCTGGTCCCACACATAGCAATAAGATAAATGACATGTGACCTGTCTTAGTTGTGTGACGATTAGAATGGTGCTGGAAAAGCACAGCAGGTCGGGCAGCATCCGAGGAGGAGGAAAATCAATGTTTCGGGCAAAAACCCCTCATCAATTTTCCTGCTCCTCGGATGCTGCCTGACCTGCTGTGCTTTTCCAGCACCACTCTAATCTTAACTTTGATCTCCAGCATCTGCAGTCCTGACTTTCGCTTAGTTGTGTGGTTGGCTGAGGGAGAAATGATGGTTTTGTGTATTCTATCCATCTCTCCATACAGATCCCTGATTATAATGTAACCATATAGTGTTTGCATTTTCTTTCCCTTTTGGTTAGTGGATCGCTCACTCTGTTACATCCTTATATGATGCCTTAAACAGCATTGCTCTGTTAGGTTAAAAATCACACAACACCAGGTTTTAGTCCAACAGGTTTAATTGGAAGCACACTGGCTTTCAGAGCAACGCTCCTTCATCAGGTGGTTGATGAAGGAGCATCGCTCCGAAAGCTAGTGTGCTTCCAATTAAACCTCTTGGACTATAACCTGGTGGTGTGTGATTTTTAACTTTGCACACCTCAGTCCAACACCGGCATCTCCAAATCATGTCTGTTAGGTTACAATCTCTAACCTTGCCTGAGCCTAACTCACCCAGTGAGTGAGGTGGGATCCCAGTTCAACATTGACTTAAAAGCAGCGAGCCCTGATGAATTCAATTCCGAAGAAATCACACTGGTCCAGAAATGTTAACACTGTTTCTCACTCCACAGATGCTGCCAGACCAGCTGAGTTTCTCTGTAGCACTTTATTTTTATTTCAGATTTCCAGCATCCACTGCACTTTGCTTTCATTCAACATTGACTGACTGGAGTGTAATTTGGACTTCTTACAAAATAGGTGCTTGACACAATCATTTGGACAAGTTAGACCGAAGTCAAAGTTTTTGGGCTCTGTCTCTTTTAATAGAACCTCTGTGGCAACCTTTTAATAGGACCATTAATGCTGATCTTATTAACAGAACTGTTTCTCTGTATTTCCCTTAACTATGTTATATCTTTTCAGCTACTTTGGCTTCATCACTAAGCATCCTGTGGTGAACCGCTTTGCCTGCCACGTGTTTGTATCTGAGGAATCCATGCGTCGTGTTGCTGAGTGTATCGGGTAGGTCCAACCTTCAATACATCTAAAACTATACTGTAATATCCTCAGACAAACCCTCATACTTTTCCCTAACCACAGAGAGAGGCTACCAGTTTACATTTAAACTTATGCCAATGATGTGCTCTAATCACCTGAGTAAAAGTCCACACAAATGATAATACCACATTCCTCTGGATGACTGGAAATACATCAAGAAACAGGGTCAGAATGGGCCTTAAACCCATCTGGAATTCCCACAGAGTCAAAGTCCCAGAGGACCTTAGGGCTGCTGTCATTGGAGAAAGAGAGAGAGAGAGAGAGAGAGAGAAAGGTGACAGGTGGTGAGTTTAACTTGAGTGTCATCATGCGTCAGGCGAGGTGTGAGGTTGAGAAGGCTGGATCTTCGTGGTGACCTCAGGGAATTAAACCCACACTGTTGGTGTCACTCTGCATTGCAAACCTGCTCTCCATCCAACTGAGCTAAGTGACTCCCACCAGAGTACCATTAGATGAATGAAGAATAAAATGGGTTGAAAATTCTTATCCTAGGAAGACTGGCTGTGCACTTCTTAAAGAGTATAATGGAGAGAGAAACCTATTTCTCATTTTAAACTCTGCATTTCTAAATGTAGGAATAGGACCGGCCATTTAAACCTCAGACCTGATATCATTAGATCAGGATTAATCTCCACTTCAATTCCATTTCTTTGCCTTTTGATCCACAGCCCTTGATTGCCATACCAAAACATTCTATTGATCTATTTTGATCACTATCTACAGCCTTTTGGATTTCCAATATCCTTCATGTGAAATCAGCTTCCTAACTTTACTCTTAATTGATGTCATTCTAATTTTAAAATTATTGCCCCTTGTTCTGGATTACTAGAGTTGTCACTGGAGGGGATTAGTTTATTTATGGTCTGCCCTTACAATGTAATCTTTAAGTCATAGAGTTTTACGTCATGGAAAGCGGCCCCTTAACCCATTGAGTTGTATGCTATAGTGTTTCAAATACCCCATGAAATACTTTTGAACATCATGAAAGTTCCTGCCTCCACCACGCATTCAGAGTGAGTTCCAGATACCCACAACTCTCAGGGTGGAAAAATCCTCATATCCCCTTTCAACCTCCTGCTCCTTTCCTTAAAAATGTGCTCACTGGTTATTGACCTGTGTCCTAATGAGAAAGGTTTCTCTCTATCCACCCTGTGTCTCAGAACATTGTATACCTCAATTAGATACTCCCTCAGCCTTCACTGCATGAAGGAAAGTAGTAACCCCAGCCTATTTAGTCTCTCTTCATCGCTGACTCAGCCTGGCCCAGGTAACATTCTGAAGAATCTCCTCTGCACCCTCTGTAGTTCAATCACATCCTTCCTACAGTGTGGATCCAGAATTGCACACAGTACTGCTTGTGTAATGAATGCCTTGACTAATAAAGGCAAGTATCCACTATGTCATCTTAACCACCTGATCAACCTGTCCTGCGGCTTTCAAGGATTGATGGACTTGGACTCCAAGATCCCACTGATCCTCTGTCCTTCGGAGGGTTCAACCTTGCCTTGTTAGTCCTCCCAAAAAGCATCACCTCACACTTTTCAGGATTAAAATCCATTTGCCACTGTTCAGCCCATCTGACCAGTCCACCTATATACAATGGTCTCAATTAACAACCAAATAACCAGAAATCAAGCTCAAGGATGCAGTCGTGTAAGCTGTTTTAGGCAAGAAGATGCTGAAACCTTGTTCAAATATTACACCGAGCTGCATTACAAATTCCATCAAATCAGGCAGACGCAGGAAAAGTTGATTAGTGAAATTAATTTAACAATGACTCAGATAACAAACAAAAAGAGGTCAAGCTCCAATTGGCTAACAGTTATCGTTGAATTGTGAACCCTATAAGGGCCAACACTTTCATTGTGAGGTGAGGAAGGGGATTGGTCATAGAATCCCTACAGTGTGGAAAGAAGCCGTTCGGCCAATCGAGTCTATACCCAATCCTCTGAAGAGCATCCCACCAAGACTCACCCCATTCTATCCCTGTAACCCTGCATTTGCAAATCCATCTAACCTACACATTCCTAGATACTACGGGACAATGTAACATAGTCAATCTAAATCTACACATCTTTGGACTGTAGGAGGAAACTGGAGCACCTGGAGGAAACCCACACAGACACAGAGAATGTACCAAGTACACACAGACAGTGACACAAGACTGGAATCAAATCTGCAATGCAGCAGTGCTAACCCCTGATCCACCGTGCTACCCATTGGTCATGGAAGTAAAAACTACAAAACATAGAGTGTGTTTACTAACACCCTATCTTTTTCTGCTCCACAGTCAAGCATTTCAAGAATACTATCAGGAGCACCTGGAGTATGCTTGCCCGACAGAAGATATTTACCTGGAGTAGAGGTTGACCCTTTCACATGGATTCATTACATTTTTCGCTGGACCTGGGCTCAACTGTGAGCTGTACCCCTGCTCCCTGTACATAAAAAAAATTAAACAAATTCCGAAGAGAATCCTAGTAAGGGTATACAGTACATGGAGCCCCCTGTGAGGTTTTAGCATTGACTATGAAAGCTCGTTGATATCAAACCTGTGTTTGCTGCACATATCATTACCATATCTAACTCTAGCTACCATCCATTCCTGTTGCTGCTGTTTCAGGTTGCTTCAAAGCTACCAGTTCAAATTGAAAAGCATTTGGTCAAACAGAGAGAGGAAAATGGGGTGCGATGAGTTTACATATCATGAGAAATTCATCCAATGGCTGAATGTGTGCTAAGTTTACCTTATTTACTTCAGTGTGTCTGTTTTAGAGGCATAGTGCTCCTTCACCTTCTTATGAGGTGCGTCCTCCCCTTAGTTGTCTCAAGGAACATGCTGCCAAATTGTGTGCAGATGTCTGTGCAGCTGGGCAGTGAGGATGGTCCTTTCTCCAGCCCCATGGGTCACTGCTAAAAAGTGAGGAGTTTCCTTCAGTGTCAGCCAATGCAAAAGTATGTTCTTCAATAATGAGAATTATATCTCTTAGTTTGTTTCTAAAGGCTTAAAAGACCTTACATTAACAACATCCTCAGGTCAACAACCTGAGACCAATAGGTCTGACTTTGGATGAAGTACCTGACTCTGTGGGAAGTGACAGCTTCGACCCTGGATGACGATGGGGGCTCCAGGTGAGGGGGTTTGACCATCCTGACTCCAAAATAAACAGATACAGTACAAGACCAAGAAAAGCAAAGGAAATATCACTGATGGGAACAGTGTATATTGGAGAATATATATACAGCATCTGTTCAGTCCTGCAGCAGCCACCCCCATATGTTTAATTTAGCTGGCAGTTTTATTTTTATTCAACGTGACCTGGTCAAACTCCCAAGTTGCTGCTTCCCCAGCAGTTCAGATGAGAACCTGGATGACAATCATGTCAGCATTATTTAAGTAGAGCACAGTATGTTTGTTTTAAACAATATGAATTGGTCTTTCGCAGAAACATACAGCAATGCTTATTTGCTGACACCTAGAGTTTGCCAGTGTGATGGAGTCAGCAATGGAACAGTTTCTCCTATTGTCCAGTGAAACTGAGTTACTGCATGTGTTTCACCCAAACTTTCTCATGGGGGCATTTGGCCTTGCTTCATTCCAAAGTCATTTCCAACCAACGCATCTAAAAAGAGCTTTCTTTCAGAACACAAACATACTCATCCCAATTAGTGATGTTATGAGCAAACAAAGGAACACAACTGGTAGCTCCTTTGGGAAGGAAAATGTCCTTCGATTTTCAGACTTTAGTGATGCAGGACATCTCCCTTACTGACCACAGTACTGTATGATTTCCCATGGATCAGTCCCTGTAAGGAAGTCACCAGTGTTCTGTGCTGCTCATAGTTCAATCACACTGATTCACAGGCCTACCAATTTTTCTGCTCATTGCTGAAGAGGCTCTTTACAATGTGCATGGTTTTTAAAAGCTGCATGAAATTTCAATTTAAAATTCTCTTCTAGCCTACTGCCAAAGGAACGCAAGGAGTCCAAAACACTGGTGACTGATTGCTAAGTGACCCACTCTGTCAGCTTCCACATGTGCAGCACACCTGTACTGAGACACCGCAGAGTATCATTACTTAATTCACTGTTCCTGCTTTATATATGCCACAAATCCATTTTTAGTGATTCCTTAATCTCCTGGTTACTGGACTCTGTGCTTTCCTTTCCAGGAACTGGATTGAAATTTGTTTTTATAAGAATTAGGGATGAATTTTGGGTGAGAACTGTTCCCATTATACTGTTGAGAGTGTGTTGCTGGAAAAGCACAGCAGGTCAGGCACCATCCGGGGGGCAGGAGAGGTCCGGCCTGAAACATCGATTTTCCGGCTCCTCTGATGCTACCTGACTTGCTGCGCTTTTCCAGCAACACACTCTCAACTCTGATCTCCAGCATCTGCGGACTTCACTGTCTCCCCATTAAATTGTACCTATTCAAGGGTGTTGACTTCTAGCCAGAGCTGAGAAAATACCACAAGAGCACTTATTAAGTGAGAGAAAGGTTTATGACAACACTTTTGATTCCAAGGGTCACTGAAAGACAATTTCTGAGTGGTAAGAATAATTACTAATGAGAAAGAGGAAGAAACAAGCACTTTAAAGAAGCAAAATCTCTAGCAGATAGTAATACTCATCTTACAGGTAAGTTGAGACATTGCATTACTTGGCATAGGAGCAAGTTTGAAAGTTAGAACCAATTGTATGAACCTATTAGAGCATATGAATACAATATAGCCTATCAATAAAACAAGTCCTGCCAATTAGGTAATGATCCATTCCTTTAAAACAGAGATTCCCAAATTGGGAATGGGTTGAGATTGAAGAACTAAGTTTTCAGTAGGGGAGGGCTGTTAGGAGGAGGCACAATCTTTCTGAACCAGAGGAATGACATTATGGAACATCTCAGCAGAGATGTTTGAATTTACCTGAGCTGTTCCTGGTGCTAGAGAAATCAGCTGTGATTGTCCAGAAACAACTCAAATAATCTACTTTTACCATTCTACTTAATCTATCCAGATTCAGAGGTGACCTTATTGAGGGATTCAAAATTGTGAACAATTTTGACATGGTAAAGAAGGATATTCTATTTCTACCAGTTAATGTGTCAGTAACTAGGGGGGTCAGAACTTGAAGGTTGTCAGCAATAGAGCTAAGAAGGAGATGAGGAGAAACTTCTTTGCTCAGAGTTGTTAGGATTTGGAATGCGCTGCCTGGGAAAGTGGTACAGGCAGATTTGATAGGAGGTTTTGAAAGAGAGCTGGATATATATTTCAAAAGAATGAAGTTACAAGGCAATGGGGATAGGGCTGGAAAGTGAAAGTAACTCTTTTTGAAGCTGGTACAGACACAATGGGTCAAATGGCCTCCCTCTGTTTAGTAAAATTTTATGATTCTAATTGGTGGGGACTTTAAAATCTTGCATGTCACCATAATGCCACGCCTCTGGCAACGATGTTAAAGTGAAAGACATTTCTGTGATACCTCCTGATTGCTACATGTGCACACAATCTTTGAGGTAATTTATCATTTGAGGTCAACGGGACTGAGCAATTATCTGAATTATTCAATATGGAAGAGAATGCTGAGCCCTCGCAGTATAAGTGAGAAAGATTGATAATAAATTAAGATAAGGCAGAGGGCAGTAGGGGAGTGTCAGAATGACTATGAATGTGTTTACCTCCAACAGAAGATCACATTCCAATTTATAGATATGTGGAGAAGTTTGTTTCTTATCATTTTCAACAATTCTTTCTATTCACCATTACCCTTCTCCAATGAGATTGTGGATATCAGCTCCATTTTCTCTCATTATCTCCGAGAAATGATAGGAGGGGGTCATAATTGAGTCTGACATGTCTCTTACTGGTGTTGGTGTGTTCTGTAACTGAAAAAAGCCTCTTTTCTTAAGTATGTGTAATGTAGATTACCTATGAGAGCTGGTCGGGAGAGGTCAATTATTACATTCTGCAGAGAAAGCACAAGAAGTAAGCTCAATGACAAACATTAAATAGGGTAAATAATGCTCACTAAGACTGAATCAGACCAGAACGAGTAAAGGAGATAAGTGAAAATTAATGAAAACAATTTTCAATGAAAAATAATCACTTTTCAAAGAGCAAGAACTCTCTTTGTGAATAATCCACCAGGCAAAGTTAGAAACAAGATCATTGGGCTATTCAAAGATTCATTTATTTTTTTTTTTGTTTTTTTTTTTATTTTTTTTTTCAGGAAATCAAAAAGGGAGTGCAAACGCCCACACCCAATATACTTAATGCTGTTTATTTTTTTATTTTTTTTTTGGTAGGGACGTCACTCCTGTTTATATTTTTTTCTTTCTTTTTTTTTTCTTCAAAGATTCATTTATAACTGTTATGAGAGAATTAATTTCCCAAAGGGATGGGCTTCAGTAGAATGGGTTGAGGATCAAGTTTATTGGGCGACTTTGGGTTCCAAAAGAACTATCTCTAATGCAAGAGTTAAGGTATTTGCATAATGGGATTCAATAGAGGAGTTAGGGTATGAGATAGATGGACTTTAATCAGGAAGTTAAAATACCAGAGAGATGGGCTTTCATGGGACAATTAGCATATTAGGTGGAATGGGCACTTGGGTTTGTGTGGGGATGGGCTGGTGGGGAGTGGGGATAATTAGGCTACTTCAAAGGTGGGTTTCAGTAGAAGATAGTAAATTAGAGGAATGTGCTTCCATGGGAATCAAGGTGCCAGCTGGATTGCTTTCAGTGGAAACATTAGCATACGAGAGGGATCCACTTTCATAGGCAAATTCAGGTACTAGAAATGTGAGCTTCAGTGGGAGAGTTTCTGTGGAGTGGGGTGGGCCTTCATGGTCAGCTGTGTTAGATGGGGAATGACGTTCAATGTGAAAATCAGTATACTAAAGAATAGATCTTGAATTGGTGAGTGACGGTACAAGAAGAATGAACTTTAATGGGAGAGTTTATGCCAGAGATGTAGATTTTCATAGGAGACTTAGGGTATTTTGAGTGTGTGGTTCAACTGGAGTGTTAGACTGGAAGAGTGATGAGTTTTCAGGGAGAGTTAAGATGTTATGAAAATAGGTTTCTGTAGGAGATTTAGGATGCTGGGGTGATTGGATTATGTGAGAGAGTTAAAGTGCTGGATAGAGACTTCAATGGGAGATTCTGCGTTGTTGTGCAACTCACAACAATGAAGAGATAAAATGTGGAGACAACAGAAAAGAAGCTCTTTTGAAAAAGAAATAAGCAGCCTGCTCTTGTGTTTTGGAGAAAGAAGTTGGCCCCATTTAGCTATATTCATCTCAAACTGATGAAGAATTGAACAGCACAGCCCAAAAAAGGTTGCAAGTTCAGTACCAAACTGTGCCAAATTTGCCAATCTCAGCAGGGTCTAACCCCGGGTCGAACTGTAGCCCTGACGGTGATGATCCTGTGTCAGAGAGAAGAATATCTATCCTCCTATTCAGTAATCAGGTGACTCTTTCTGCACAGAGGCTTTGATTGAGAAGAGGCTTGTGATCAGTTGATTGCACTGCTAATACCATCCATCCAAAGTCATGCAATTACCTGACGCTTAGCTGAGACATCAGAGAAGGTGAATTGCTCTTGAGTCCTGTATTTCCAGGAAGAACCAGTGCTTTCCTCTGTGGTGATGGTCTGGGCATCATGAACTTGATAAAAAATCGACTAGGTACTCACTGGGTGACCTCCCCCAATCTCATTTGTGTTTGGAAACCGAAAAATGTAAACACGCCATTCTACCTGTTAGGCCACTTGACATTCTAACATCAGAACATCCAGCTCTACTAACCCAGGTAAGACCAGAGCTTCATTACACTTACAGGTGATTTGATGTCAACTTGCATATTTATTTAATATTTCCTTTGTCCATTTTTCTAGTAAAACTAGAAATTTGTCTTGGATAAACATCCCCTACAACCATGGAGTAAAGGAAATAAATTTTACACATTGACAGTGTGACATCACCCCCATACACAGGACTGATGGATTTATTATTATGCAGTGCGCTCTCCAGTCCCAAACTTCTAACAAGAAACCACTCTCCTATCACCAGGTATAGTATCCGTTGAAATAATTATGAATAAACCCACAACTGAACATCAGAATTCTTCCCCAGTTCAAGCTGCTTACTAGCAGAAGTTATAGAAGTGAGAGTGGGAACATTCCCAGGATATGACAAATTTCAGTTTGTCTTTAACCTAATGTTTCATAAAATGGGTTGAATGGTTTGAGTGTGACAGGCAGCTCAAACCAGCCCAGAGTCATGGTTTCCAGTCACCCTGGCTTAGCTGCATTTTCTGATGCAACCTTCAGATATATGGCATTGAATATTTTATGGGAACTCCGTCAAAGCTAATGGAAACATTTGCAGCACTTGGCTTTGCCCATGAGGGCTGTAAAGTGAGCTAAAATGCCAAAGCAGCTTCTAGCAGACAACATAGTGCGAATGACATCTTTTCCAATTCTCCAGTGACCTTTGGATTGATATTTTCCTGAATAGCACATCCTCCGACAAATGCAGGTATCAGCCCGTGGATTATGCTAGTTACTCTTACTGGTTGCCTGTATGTTAGCTGCATTTACCTGTATGTAATTTTGGTTTATGCTAACCATTCACTCTATAACTAAACACATCAGTATGTAACAGATTAAGGTAACTTATCATCTAATTGTATAAATAAGGAACTGATCACAAAGCCTTGTCATGTTTTTGATCATATGATTAAAAATATGCTGACTGAACTTTCAGAACTACTCTTTGCCCCTTTATGTGCAAAACAAACAAAAAGGCTTAATAGATAGAAAAGCAAACTGACACCAATCCTAGAGACAAATAGTTGAGTGTTTAACAAGAAGCACAAGGGCAGATAAGATTAATCAAATGTAACCACAGCAACATTTCAAGGCTTCATGGGTATGTGCAACAGCAGGTGTGACCTGAAACGTGGCTCTTTTGGGGTCTATACTTGTCACGGTATTCAGACCCAGGAGGGCCATCCAGCATGCCTACTGGAAATTGGTTGATGACAGGCAAAGTTGAGATGTGATGATGCTTTTAATTCAGTATCTTCTGGATTCATGCATTAGGATTGTTTGCTTTAATGAGATTTTGTGGAAGATATACAGAGACAACGTAATGAGAAAGGTTATTCACTCCATTCAAGCTAATTCTTCCTGTATATTCCCACAAACCCAGCCATGATTGGACTCTCTCCAAACTATTTACCTACATGGTTGGCCCATGAGCAGGTTCTCCCACGATGGTACCATTCCAACATCTGCAGCAATTTCTTCTTTAGAAGTTTGTCAAATGTGCTGACAGGATGCTTCCTTCTAGTGGCACTATCTGTCTCCCTGACTTGCATCACAGACTGCAGTGTTTTGACTGCTGGAAGATCCCGAGTTTGCTCTCCGGCTTCCAAATTCTGCCTGTCATTCTTAATTCGTTAATGAACATACCTTCTGCCCACTAATAGACTTTCATTCAAAACCTGCTACTGCTGTATGGGGTCAGGAGTCATAAGTTATCCTGATATCAGGTTCCTGATCCAAAAGTGAAAATCTGTCAGTGATGTTTTGGCTCCCTGCAATTTTCCTCTTTTTTTATATCAGCTTTCCAGCATCCTTGGTATTTTGATCTTGAAGTCTATCCAAGTTTTATGATACAGAGTGGAAAAGTAAGTTGTGCAGAGGATGTAAGGTTATTTGCAAAGGGACTTAGACTGATAAAACCAGTAGGTGAAAAGGTGATAAATGAAGTAGGGCAATATTTAATTGTCCACTTTTGTAGGAAGAACAGAAAAACAAAATAATTGTTAAAAGATGAGAGATTAATAAATGTTGATATTTAGAAGAATTTGGGTACCTTTGTACATGAATCATAAAGTTATGATGCAGATAAAGTGAGACATTATAAATGCAAATGCTAAGTTAACCTCCAGTTCAAATTACTTCGGGAAGGAACTGTTGCTGTAATTATATATGGGGCTTTGGTGAGAGCACACCTGGAATAATGGAACAGATTTTCCAAGGAGCTCTAATCACAGTCAGATTGTCATCCCACTCCGACATTTCTATGTTAAGAAAGTGCACCCACATTTCTGGCAGGAGACTTTGATCCTTCGGAAATGTGGAACTTTACTTCAAGCCTAACCAGGCAGTCCTGGTCTCAAAGGAGCAGGAAGTGGAAATGTCTCTGCTACAGGAACTGGTGGAAGCAAGAAATTGATCAGACTGTGGAACACTTATTCTGCCTCTAACGTCATGATGTACCCCTTCGGTGTGTTTGGGGGCAGTGGGGAGAGATTTGCTCTATCTAACCCCTTGCTGTACCAGCCTGAGAGCGTTTAATGGGAACAGAGTCAAGGGAGCTTTATTGTATATCTAATCCTATTTTGGATATCAAAACTACAGATATCCAAGATTCACTTCAACAATTACAAAAGGACAGAGTTTAACACAGGAGTAAATAAAACTAATTTAACATAAATTGCATTGGAGGTCAGTGGGATGTACTTGAAAGGTTGTATAGGGTTTAAGGATCTGGGTGGGCTTCACTTAGCAATATATGTCATATGTTTTGTGATCTGTTTAATAGTTATTGAAGAGTCAGTCTAGGTATGTAATAGTCTAATCTTTCCTGGTTACTTAACTGCAACTGAACCCTCCAGATTGTCCAATTTAAATGATTACTTTTGGAGAATTCCAGGAAGGTGCCCATTGAAATCTTCAATTTTTTGGATAGTTTGCTATGTGAGGAATTCCCCAGGCTCCCAGTCTACAGTTCCCATCCACACTGCAGAAATGACTGACTGGCCACCCAGAAATCCAGATTGTGCACCAACTTCATTTGTGGGAAGTAGGTGATTTTTGTCTGGGGAAAATTTGAGAAGAATGGGCCTTTTTTTCCTGAATGAGAAACAATCAATTTGAGACATACAAATTGATTAGAGAACTTGTCCTGTGAAATGCTGAGGGGCTGACCGAAGAATCTGGAAGCCACAGAAAGAATGAAGATGATGAGAAATTTCTTCACTCATTGAATTATAACTCTCTACCCCGGGGTGAGGCGGCGGGGGGGGGGGGGGGGGGGGGCTTTGAATGATCAATGGATGTGTAAACTCAGAACTGTGAACATTAGATTTTGTGCACTCTGGGAATGAGGGAATACGAGTTGGATCACCGGTGGGGGGTGGAAAGTAGGAGTACATGATCTTATTGAATAGCAGAATAGGCGTAAGGGCCCCATATGACATTTTGTTTTATTTCTTGCATTTTTGCATTTTTCTGCAGAACATTCCTGTTTGATATTAATTCTCAAGGTATTGATGAAACGAGAATGTCCAGAATTTATTCCCTGTTCATAGATGCCACTTGAGAAGATGTTGGAACTTCTTCCAGAGCCATTGCAGTCTAAGAATCGTGAGCCTGGGTCTGGAAAATGGGAGAAAAGAAAATCTGTAATAAGAAATGTTTGACTGCCACCCCCTTTGTTTGGGGTCCACACAAATTCTTTGTAAAAAAGGCATTCTTGTTAACAAACAGAAGAGATGAAAGGGTTTGCCGAAGCAGCATTAATTTCTGCAGGAACTGCAGTGCTGGAGGAATCTACATACAGAAGGTCACAGCTCTTGGGAGCAGGCAGAGTGAGCTGGGCTGGGCACTTAATTCAGCAGGACATCAAATGTCAGCTGCTCAGCAGCAGGTTGGAAATTGGTCATAAACTGGCACTGGCTTAAGAGCAGATTGTGATTCTGAACAGCAAGTGGCCGGAAGTATTATTAATATTACAGGAGTGTTACACTGCAAAAGGAAGCCTATCAACTCACCTTGTTTGTGCTGATCACTAAATGACATTTACTCAGTGGCATTCTTTTGCTTTCTCTCCATTATTTTGCACATTTTTCCTTTTTAAATAACAGTCTTAACTTGCTTGTGAATGCCTCAATTGAACCAACCACCACCACACTGTCAGGCCATCCATTGCAAATCCTAACCACTCATTTCATGAGAAGGTTCTCCTCATGTCAGTCTTACACATTACTTTTTATCCGTGCCTTCTAGACTCAGAGTCATAGAGATGTACAGCACAGAAACAGACCCTTCAGTCCAACCCGTCGATGCTGACCAGATCCCAACCCAATCTAGTCCCACCTGCCAGCACCCGTCCCATATCCCTCCAAACCCTTCCTATTCATATACCCATCCAAATGCCTTTTAAATGTTGCAATTGTACTAGTCTCCACCACTTCCTCTGGCAGCTCATTTCATACACATACCACCCTCTGTGTGAAAAGGTTGCCCTTTAGGTCTCTTTTATATCTTTCCCCTCTCATCCTAAACCTATGCCCTCTAGTTCTGGACTCCCCACCCCAGGGATAAGACTTTGTTGATTTATCCTATCCATGCCCTTCATGACCTTATAAACCTCTACAAGGTCACCCCTTAATCTCCAACAATGCAGAGAAATCAGCCCCACCCTACTGCTTAAATCCTCCAATCCTGGCAGCATCCTTGTAAATCTTTTCTAAACCCTTTCAGGTTTCACAAATCCTTCCGACTGGAAGGAGACCACAATTGCACACAATATTCCCAACCTAATTCTCAATCCTTTCAAGAGTGGGACCATTTTTTCCTTATTTACTCATGATGTTGAATAAGATCTCTCAACCTTTTATTCTCCTAGGAAAACAGTCCCACTTCTCTGTAATTCTAACTATACATCTCTGGAACCATTCTGCACACTCTCCAATTAATTCACATCTTTTCTCAAGTATAATGGTTAGAACTGGATGTCTTCAACAGTTTCATCATAACCTCCCTGCTGTTTTACTCTATTGCCCTATCAATAAAGTCTAGGACACTGTATGTTTTTAATGACTAGTGACTTTAATCACCCAGGTGCCTCTATTTCTGCACTTACTTTAGAGTTGCATCCTTTGTTTTATATTGTCTCTCCATATTCTTTCTACCAAAGTGTATCACCTCACACCTCTATATATTAAACTCCAACTGCCACCTATCCATCCAGTCCTCCACCTTGTCTATACTGTCAAGAATTCAATTCTACACTCCTCACAGGTAATAACACTTCCAAGTTATTGTTAGCACGTTCACATGACATGCATACCCCATCACAGAATTTTTCACCAGATTAAAAAGGGAAGGTGGGAGGTGGCCACTCTATGTACACTCATAGGGGACAGGAAGGAAGCTGGAATACACAGGGAAGGTCAATGGTCAGGCTTTGACAGCAGGCAGTTCCAGGATGCTGGATGCGGGAGCTATTGGTGACAGGGATAGCACTAGGGTGAATGATAGTTGATCAAGTACAATGGGGATAAAATTGATGGCCAGAAAAGGCAATGGAGTGACACAGTAGAAAGTGTTGAGAGTGTGGTGCTGGAAAAACACAGCAGGTCAGGCAGCATCTGAGGAGCAGGAGGATTGACATTTTGGGCATAAGCCCTTCATCAGGAATGACAGCACAGTAGACAGTGCCTTGACATCCTAATTGAATACTGATTCCAGCCAAAATTAAATCCCTTAAATCTCTTGATCTCCTTATGTGCTGTTGCTGTGTCAATGCTAGTAGGAATGTCAGGTCCCTCACAAACAACTAGATTGACACTGCTGGATGGCAAGGAATGGATGCCTGTTTAGGTGCCATTTCAACCTCACAAGGTAACAGGGGAGCCAGTGACTTCCTATCTGTCCACAGTGCCTAAATGGCTTGGGCCTTTACCTCTGCGTAGCTCATTGGTTAGCCACATGTGACAGCATGCAGCTAACTGTTTAGCCTCCAACCAGAAGTCCGGCATACTTCTATTCTTATTGTCAAGACCTTCGATCCGAGGAACAAATAGACACATTCGAAACCCAATGTACGTTCACAAATGGGATTTGGTGCAGATTAGGACATGGGCTACAGAGCTTTGGATAAACTGTGGTTTAGAGAGGATTAAGGATGCACAAAACACCTGAATAATTAAGGGTGAATAAGCATTTATGAATGAGGGTGTTAGTAATAGTTGGGTAGAATTGGTCAGAGGTGAGTGATCAAAGTTAGTGGGCTTTGAGATTGAGTGGACATAGTGTCAGTGATTCAGTCTACGAATAAGTAGGATGCTAAGATTCAGAGTTCAAGAAAGGATCTGTGGTGTGGACTGAAGAATCGGGTTTATTAGCTAGACAGATGCAAATTCTACATTTTTCATTGAGTAGCAGCCATGTGGATGAGGAAAAGGGGGGAAAGATAGATATTTAGAGGACATTGGAGATGACAAAGCAAGAAATCAATTGATGGGGGTGAGGTACCAGGGGTAGTAAATCAAGTCATTAGTGCAGCTGCCTGTGATCAAGAGTCTAACTACTGAGGGAAATCCCATTAAACTGGGCAATGGAGGACAATGCTGTGGTCATCTATCTTGAAAGTAGCAGAGAGGTCAGGGAGGATTAGTGCACCAAGTTTGCTTGTGCTTTTGATAGGAGCTATTAGTAGTGTGGGAGGGTACCTGCCATTGTTCCCATATTGGTCAGCATGTGGTAATCTTAATCTGATCCCCAGTTATAACCCCTACATTCCTGCTACTTAGGGACTGATAAAACTATGGATTTTTTTTAGGGAAAGGATTCCTTACAACTGTATACTGCCACTTTATCTCAGGTTGGTTCGAAAAGAGCCCTGTGCTATTTTAAGAGTGAACATACTGGGCACTATTTCACAGCTTGTTTCACATCTCTTCTTTGTTACACATGAGCTTTGTTGTATCTGCTTCTAGGAGAAGGCAGCATACAACTGAATGCATTGTTGGTGATTAGTGCTCACTGAAACTAAGGAAACCTGGCACTTAATTGGGAGAGGGCTAATCATTATGAGCATGGAATTATTAGAGAAGTTCAGAAGTCTAGCCATGAAGCTCAAAATACACAGCTAGAAAAACTTGTGTGTTACTTGGTATTTCAGACATTTATTGACCAACACTAAATAAGGTGCAGTAAATTGACAGTAAAGAGCCATTGTAATTGGTAAGAAATGTTGATATAGAAGAATTCACAGTCATATTATATCACATCAGTGCCCTTATGTCTACAGCGTTCCAGGTCAGCTCAATAATCACCCTCTTAGTGATGATGGAACAGCTAAAGTGTTCTGGACAGGCCGCACAGGAGGAACCAGAGTGACCAACCAAATAGAACTGGTAAAGTCAGGTAAAGACCAAAGGCTTGGAGAGAGAGAGAGAAAGAAGGATAAAAACAGAGAAAGTGGGAAAGAGAAAGAAAGAAGAAAAATGAAAAACAAAAATAGAAATTGCTGGAAAAGTTCAGTAGATCTGGCAGCATCTGTGGGGAGAAATCAGAGTTAACATTTCAGGTCGTGTGACCCGTCCTCAGTTCTGATCAATGTTAACTCTGATTTCTCTCTGCCAGATCTACTGAGCTTTTCCAGCAATTTCTATTTTTTATTTCTGATTTACAACATGTGCAGTCCTTTTGGTTTTTAATAGTGAAAATGACATGCCCATTTTATATGCTGTAATCTTTCTCCATATTAACATACCCCCCAAGTTTGGTGTCATTTTCAAATAGTACTTTCAATTGCTGAGTTTTAAACTTTCAACATGAGTTTCTTTCTTTTCAAATCTATTATTTTAGAAATGAATCCTAAAGGTAAGCGCGATTTCTTTTATGGCTGTATTAAACTGTATCATTGCTTTTAAGATGAATGTATCTGTACTTTCAAATTCCTTTGCTTCTCCACTAGTATTTGAGAAATGTTGTTATATTTCCCATAAATTATGTTTTGAAGAATAAGTGATTTCTGGGCCTGTGATTTGCACAGCGCTGCCCCACTGGCAGGGTTTCCTCACCTCATTAGATAAAGTACCCAATCACCACAGATCTTCAAGGAACATCACAGAGACTTTATGAAGTTTTGGGAGGCACAGCATCTGATGCTGCTGGTCTCGGAATTTTTTTTTTAATTCACCCATGAGACAGGCTGCTGGTTGGCCAGCATTTATTGCCCATCTTTAATTGCCTTTGAGAAGGTGATATTGAGCTGACTTCTTGAATCATTGCAGTCCACATGCTGTAGGTCAGAACGCCCACACTGCCCAAAGGGAGGGAGGGAATTCCAGGATTTTTGACCCAGCAATACTGATGGTGATAGCTTTCCAAGTCAGGATGGTGAGCGCATAAAGGGGAACTTGTAAGTGTTCCCATGTAGCTGCTGCCCTTATCCTTCTGGATAGAAGTGGTTGCGGGTTTCCAAAGTGCTGTCTAAGGGCCTTTAGTGAATTTATGTAGTGCATCGTGATAGATAGTACACACTGCTGCTCCTGATGGAGGGAGTGGATGCTTGTGGATACGGTACCAATCAAGCAGGTTGCTTTGTCCTTGGATGGCATCAAGCTTGTAGAGTGTTATTGGAGCTGCACTCATCCAGGCAAGTGGAAAGCATTCCCTCACCCTCCAGACTTGTACCTTGTAGCTAGTGGACAGACTTTGGTTGGGGGGTGGGGTCAGGAAGTGAGTTACTCTCCACTATACAAGAGTAGGTCAGAGGCTAGAAGTAACCACTGTATTTATGTGGCGAGTCCAGTTCAGTTTCTAGTTAATGGTAATCCCTGGGATGTTGGTAGTGGGGGGATTCAGTGATAGTAATGCCATTGAATGTCAAGAGGTGGTGGTTGGGTTGTCTCTTATTGGAACTGGTCATTGCCTGGCATTAGCAGGCATGAATGTTACTTGCAATTTGTCAGCAAAACCTGGATAATGTCCAGATATTGTTGCATTTAGATATGGATTGCTTCAGTATATGAGTCATCACAAATTATGCTGAACATTGCGCAATCATCAACAAACATCCCCATTTTTAATGTTGTGATGGAAGGAAGGTCCTTGATAAAGCAGCCGAAGATGGTTGAGCCTAGGACACTACCCTGAGGAAGTCCTGCAGAGATGTCCTGGAGCTGAGATGACAGATCTCCAACAATTACCACCATCTATCTAGGGCCAGTTGTGGCTCCAACAAGAGGAGAGTTTCTCCCCTCATTCTCATTATTTCTGATTTTGTTTGGGCTCCTTGATGTGACACTCAGTCAGATGTGACCTCGATATCATTTTCATCTCACCTCACTGTGCTCTTACTTTGTTTGTCACTTAAACCGCACATTTGTGTTTTTTCTGTCCCTGTGCTCCAATGATCTCAGTAACCAAGGGAACATCTTCAACCTTTTCTCCGACGACCAGTGATTTCTGGAGACTAATCTTCTGTCCTTCACTGAGGGAATTGTCTTCAAAATGGACCCTAATCCAGGAATCCCCTGAAATATGATTAGATGATTAGAGTAGATTCCCTACAATGTGGAAACAGACCCTTCGGCCCAACAAGTCCACACCGACCCTCCGAAGAGCAACCCACCCAGACCCATCTCCCTCTGACTAATGTACCCAACACTACAGGTAATTTAGCATGGCCAATTCACCTAACCTGCACACCTGTGGGAGGAAACCGGAGCAAACCCACGCAGACATGGGGAGAATGTGCAAACTCCACACGGACAGTTGCCTGAGGCGGGAGTTGAACCCGGGACCCTGGCGCTGTGAGGCAGCAGTGCTAACCACTGAGCCACTGTGCCACCCCAGGTACATTATAGTTCCCAGTCCCTGGGTGTAAAGAAACTTTAATATCCCATTAAGATTAATCCCATTCCCTGTCAACCCCCATGACTAATATACAACTGGTTCAATCCCACTCTCTTGTTCACTCTCCATTTTCTTTAGTATCTCATCCAATCTATTCCTACTCGCCTGCTTACAACCCATAATCTTTTAATATCAGTCAATTAGTCTCCTAGTCGCACCATAAACTCTTTAGTAATGCACCCACTTTAATTCCATTTTCTGTTCATTTCAGTTATTTTTAAGATAATGCGCAATCTCCCCAGGCAGAATTCCTTTGAATGCAGGTTTCAATAAAGCACACTTTTACCTTTGTTAATCTTGTTACCCACGGTTTTCAGAAGTTCTATACCAACACTCCAGTTGATTGACTCCTCAGGATGATTGCGTCCTGCGCCTAGTTCATGCACTACCTTAGCTAAAGGCAGAGAGTGGATCGCCTGGACTACCCCTGAAAAAGCAAGCCGAGTTGAGGCCAATTAGTTTCTGGGGCTTCATAATGACAGAAACAGAATGAAGGGGTAGCGAGTCAGGGCAGTCAAACACATTGGAATTACTGCTGGTTTATTTTTAATCAGGCTACTTTTTTTTGTTTGAAAGTCAAGTCTCAAGTCACTTCACAAAATATTTTTCCAGAGATGGTCAGTTCTACAATCTGAATTGAAGCTGTACTTCTAAACATTTATTCAGTTATTACAGTAAGTCCTAGTGAAGTTATGGATAGAATAGAACATTAGATGGCGTGTTTTAGATACTTTATCCGAAGGAAATAGTCACTTTGTAATTCTCTATTTATGTTTTTAGATCAATGGGAGTGATAATATTTGTGTGTGAACTCAGTGAGAAATCACTATTTGAAAAATAAATGATATGATGTTTTAAATCATTGTTACATGGGGATTATTAGCAATGTATTTACTTCCCATACCTGATTAGATTAGATTCCCTACACTGTGGAAACAGGCCCTTTGGCCCAACAAGTGCCTACCGACCCTCTGAAGAGTAACCCACCCAGACCCATTTCCCTCTGACTAACATACCTAGCACTATGGGCAATTTAGCATGGCCAATTCACTTAACCTGCACATCTTTGGACTGCGGGAGGAAACCAAAGCAAACCCACGCAGCCAATGTGCAAGCTCCACACAGACAGTTGCCAGAGGTCAGAATTGTGCTGTGAGGCAGCAGTGCTAACCACTGAGCCACTGTGCTACCCTAGTTGCTGTGAGTATGTAATGGGCTTAATACAAGTTCAACACACGCTGGGACACTTCAGAGAAAATAGCAGAGTTCGTCATATGAGGTTGTGAAACTGGAGTTGATCTCTGAAGACCAGATAAGGAAAGTAGATTATGTTCACTGAGTAAATCTGAGTTTTTTGGGGGATATTGTAGCAGTCTCTTTCTCTCTTCATTTCCATATTACTAAATTGAGTTATCAAGTTCGGAAAATAGGATTTGAAGTTTGTGGATTGTTAGTCCGGGCCTTTGGTTTAATAAGGAACTTTTTTTTTCATCTGGCAAGTGAATACACAAGGATGTTCTTGGAGTAAATATTGCAGATAGCAATATGAAATAAAAGCAAAAGATGAGAGAAATACTCTGCAAGTCAAGCAACATCTGTGGAGAGAGGCGACATAGTCAATGTTTCAGGTGGATGGTCTTTCATCATAACTGGGAAAAGTTTAAGATGCGAGAGGTTTTAAGCAAGTGAAAAATGAGGGGCTGGGAATAAGAACAAAAGAACATCTAACAGGGTGGGGGATAGAAGAAATTAAATGACAGGGTGTGGTCAAAGGAAGTGAAGATAGGACATGTGAAGAGACAAACACGACATTACAGCTTTGATCCAAACATGGACAAAAGAAATGAACTTCAGAGGTGAGGTGACAATGACTCCTGTTGCCATCAAGAAACTAACTGACTGAATATGGCATTGAAGATTCGTAGCAAAACTGAAGTCAATGGAAATTGGGATAAAATACTCTGTTGGTTGGAGTCATACTTCACACAAAGGAAAGTGTTTGTGGTTGTTGGAGGTCACCCAGCTCCAGGGTGTGACTCGGGAGATCCTCAGGATACAGGACCCACAGCACAGGTGATGACACAGTGGTATACAGTTGGGAAGGAGTTGCCCTGGCCTCAATATTGACTCTGGGCCCCATGATGTCTTATCGCATTAGGTCGAAAATGGGCAATGAAACTTCCTGCTTATTATCATGTACTTCCTCAAACCCTGAGCCAATGAGTGCTCTTCCTTCTTTAACATTTGGAGGAAGCAGTGAGGGTGGCAAGGTGCAGAATGTATCAGTGTGAGGAAACATCAATGTCCCTCACCAAGAATGGCCTGGCAGCCGCATCACTGACTGAGCTGATCCAGTTCGAAATGACATAGCTGCTAGACTGGATCTTTGGAAGGGGATGAGGGAATCACCAAGAGGAAAGATAAATGTAGCTGGCCTCATCCTCACCAATTTGCCTGCTGCAGATGCATCTGTCCATGATTGACCACACACAGTCATTATGGAGATGGAATCCTATCTTCACTTTGAGGATACTCTCCATCATGTGTCACAGTACCACTATGATAAATAGGATAGACATTGAATCGGCCTAGCAATTCAAAACTGGGCATCTGTGAGGTGCTGTGGGCATTAACATCAGAATTACACTGCAGCACAATCTGCAACCTCACAGCCCATCATATCCCCCACTTAACCAAAGGTCAAGTTGAGGGATTGACCATGGTTCAATGGAGAGTGCAGGAGGGCATGCTTGGAGAAGCACCTAAAAATGAACTACCAAACAGCATAATCAACAAGTGATAGAGTTAAATAGTTCCACAACTAACAGATCAGATCTAAGTTCTGCAGTTCTGGCATATCCAGTCATGAATGGTAGTGGACAATTAAACAACTCATTGTAGGAGGCAGTTTCACAAATATCCCCATCCTCAATGATGGGGAAGATCCCAGCACATCAGTGGAAAATATAAGGCTAAAGCATTTCCAACAATTGTCAGCCAGAAGTGCCGGAAGTCCCTAACATCACAGATGCCAATCTTCAACCAATTTAGTTCACTCGACGTGATGTCAAGAAATGGTTGGAGGCATTGGATACTGTAAAGGCTAAGGGCCCTAACTATATTGAAGACCTGGACTCTAGAACCTGCTGCACCCTGAACCGAGTTGTTCCAGTTTGTTGCCAGAGTTGTAAATGCTGTGGGAGATCCTTACGGGAAATAGGATGTGAAAAACTGTAGTCAAAGTACCTGAGGGATGTATTGTTTATGTAAAAACAATATTGGAGGAAATGGAAAAAGAACTTGAGGAAAGCAAGACAGGGGTCTTCGACTCAGGGGTGGGCCATGAGTAAAGGGCAGCAATTGGAAGCAAAGTTGATGTTTTCCAGCTTAAGGCCAGCACCAATACAAACATTGATGTCGCAGGACAAAAAATGTAGCAAAGGACCTAAGAGAGACTGGAGCAAGAGAGGTTCAACACATTTCACAAAAGGACAAGTGTAGCTAGGATCCATTTGGATACACACAGCAACATCCTTCAGCCAGTGGAAGTGAATGGGGTTGAAAGTTGTTTAAGATGAGAACAGAATTAGCCAGGCAGAGGATTGTTGCTCCCTAGCCTACTGAGTATTTCTAGCATTCTGGTTTTATTATTCCCTGAATAAAGTTCTTCCAATGTCTTTGGTGTTTCAGGATATCAACACAACAAAGGACAAAAGAAAATGGGAAAGTTGAGGTTGAATAGATTGAAGTTGATATCTATGACAATGCAGGGAATAATTGTGGACTTTCTCTTCACTTTTTAATGCCAAAGTTACTAATGAGACATCAAAATATGCCACCTTTCATTATGATGAAATGACCACTATCAAGACTGCTATATGTAAATGTATACAATGCCCAATTCTCACTCGCTTTAAGGACAGGGGAATGGAAAGCTATCTGGGTGTTATTGATGCATAAGGTCTTCTCAAATACGCCTTAGGTTTGTTCCTCAAGGTCTGTCTTTGTGGGAAATATACTTTCAAATAAGGCTGGGTGACAAACGTTGGTACGTAGATAAATCCTTTTCGGAATTGCATCCATCCAACAATTTACACTTCTTTTGTTGCTCCTCTTCCCGCATGGGACTCAACAATCTCCAGGTAATGTCCACAGGAGGCCATGTCTTTGACAGTGAATGTCTGGTGCCTTCAAAATATGAGTGGTAAGGAAATTGAGTCCAAACTCAATGTAGAGTCAATGAGTAATGATAACTTGGCGCAGGTGTGTGTGAGAGTGGATTGGTGGGGGGGGGGGGAATGACCTCATCCTTCATCCTTGGAAAGCACTCATGGAAATTAATGCACTCCGCTGTTGCCTTAAATCATTATAGGAGTGATTGGAAACTGTGGCTTTCTCACTTTATAGCCTTTTGGATAAACTATCTGGACTTATCATCACAATACTGTTCATTTGAAATATCTGGAGCTTGTGCCATTTTTCTAGGTCACAATGTAAAGAAATACCTTCAGCCTCAGCCTTCAGTTCTTCCTGTTTCTCTGCACGTTTAAGGACCTCTTTCCCCTGACACAAGTCCTTGGCCAAGCCAGCTGTCACTCCCTGGGCTACCAGCATGGCTTGGAACTTGTCCAGGGCACTGCAATTTTTCAACACATCTTTGATGGCCTTTTCTCCAACCTTGACGCTCTCAGCCTTTCCACACAAATGTAGCAGGTGGCCTCCTATTGAAGGAAACATATTCCGAAGTTATCTGTGTGCTGTGAATGCACAAGTGTCTTCCAGACTGTTGGTCTGTGTAAGTGGCTATATCCCATCCCCACCTTGCCACTCCCTCAGTACAGAGGGCACTGTGGAAATGCTCCAGGTTTTAGGGATATTCACTTCGGCTTTACAAGGCCGATTCCAAACATCCACAGTTCCCAGCAAAGATCATCATCTCACAAACAAAATCAGGAACTTCAGGCAATTATGACACTGTAACCCAACAGCACTGAGACCATTGTTATTAATCCCAACACTGACCAAGCTAAGACCAGATGCAAAATTTGCTGGCACAGCACCACCCTCACCTCCATCCAGGGCCCCAAACAGTCCTTCCAGGTGAGACAGACGTTCACCTGCCTCTCTTCCAACCTAGTTTACTGCATCAGGTGCTCCCGATGAAGTATTCTCTACATTGGGGAGACCGAACGTAAACTTAGGGAACGGTTCACCGAGCATCGCAGTCTGGCTCACAGGGGCCGACTGGACCTCCCAGTCAGCGCCCATTTCAATTCCCCCAACCACTCCCTTTCCGACATGACCATCCTTGGCCTCCTCCATTGCCACAACAAACCGCACCTCAAATTTGAGGAACAACACCTCATTTTCCACCTGGGCAGCCTACAGCCCAGAGGTCTCAACATTGAGTTCTCCAATTTCAAATAACCTTCCACCCATTCCTTGCCTCCCTTCCCAGCCCCTCCCTCTTCCTTCCATTCCTCCCAGCCACCTACCGGATTCACCCCTCCCATCGACCAACCAGGTCAACTTGCCTTCACCTATCTCTACTTCACCACCCTACCCCTGACACTCCCTTTATCTGCAGCTCCCCCCATACCCACCCTCAGTCCTGAAGAAGGGTTACACCTGAAACGTCAACTTCTCCACCTCCTGATGCTGCCTGGCTCACTGTGTTCTTCCAGCCTCCTGCCTGTCTCCTGGGTTCCAGAATCTGCAGTTTCTTTTGTCTGAGACCAATGAGTTGGCTAGCATGTTCCTGGTCTTTTGGACTCGGTATTTTATTGTGTGGCACTTTTACTGGCTGCCCAACCCTTGGCTCAAACGTCTGCATTTAGCCCAAAGGAACTGGGCACAATCCAGCACATTCATGGAGCTGTCCAACTCAGACGTTTGCAGTGTGGTTCCCCATTGATTTTAAGATACACAGTAAGAGCCAAGTGCTTCTTACAATGTTCCTTCCCCACTGTTTACTTTCTAACATAAGCCACTGAGTCATAGAATCGTACAGCACAGAAGAGGCCATTTGGCCTATCGAGTCTGTGCTGACCTATCTGCACTAATCTCACTCTCCATGCACTTGGGACTCACAGCCTTGAATGTTGTGATCTTTCAAGTGCTTATTCACATATTCTTTAGAGGTTGTGAGGTTTTCCATTTCTATTACCTTACAGATAGTGTATTCCAGATTCCCACCAGCCTCTGGATGAAAACATTTTCCCCCAAATCCCCTCTCAACCTGCCCTTCACATTAAAATTATGCCCTTTGTTACTGACCCATCAACAAAGGGGAACTGCTGCTTCCTATCCACCCTGTCCATGGGCTTCATAATCTCGTATCCCTCAATCAGGTCTCCCCTCAGCTTTCATTGCTCCAAAGTAAACAACCTGAGCTAGCCAGCCTCTACTCACCCTCCTCTAGCTTATCTCTCCATCCTTCAGGCTCTCTGCCTTTATTCCTGATGAAGGGCTTTTGCCTGAACATTGATTTTGCTGCTCCTGTGATGCTGCCTGAACTGCTGTGCTCTTCCAGCACCACTAATCCAAAAGCCTCTACTCATAGTTAAAATGCTCCAACCCAGGCAACATCCCAAGACAACAAGCAGCTCTGTTCCCATACTGGGCTCAGGATTGCATTGACTGAGGTCAATTGGCACCAAGAACACCTGAACCTCAGCAGACAATTAGAACCATCACAAAATTCACTGACAATCGGACATTGGAAGAATGTTTCCACAGAATGGTATTCATGTTGCAAAGATTCCTAAAAATAATGAATCATCTGAACTACTGAGGCTTTCAAGAAGGAACTGGATCTGTACCTAAAGATAAAGATTAATAAACCTGGGAACTTGGCGAAAGTTCACAGATCTTGGTTCGGGGGAAACAGTCTATAAAAAAAAAGGTGGTCATGCAATGGCACTGTGGGAAGTTGACACTGATGGCTCAAATGTCCATTCTCATTCATTCTCTCTCTTATAATCTCATGAACTGCTACCATAGCAAACTATTGTCTGTCACTAATGGTCCCCATTAGCAGCTATTCATTCCCCTGGGCTGTTCGTTATCAACTCCTTTGTCTGTCCAAGTGCTTTTCTCTCTTTTGCGGCTCTATGTCTACCTATTGTTTATTCCTCCCTCTCCCCCCCACCCCATCTTCTGTATAAAAAACACCTATCTACCATCAGTTCTGAAGAAGGGTTACCAGATGTGAAACATTAACTCGGATTCCTGTCAACAGATGCTCCCAGACCTGCTGAGTTTTACCAGCAATTTCTGTTTGTGATTCTGATTCAAGTGCCTTCTTGGTTATCCATACTGTCTATCACTTACACATTGGATGCAGGTCCTAATGAAGGACTGACCTAAGCAGGTGACCAGTTCCTCCAAGTCCTTGGGCCCATTTCCCTTCAGGCATTCAATGGATTCCAAGACTTCTAAAGAGTTCCCAACACACCTCCCGATGGGATTATCCATCCTGGAGAGAGCAGCAAGTGTTTGAATTCCCAAGCGATTTCCAATATCTACCTAAGGTTTTAAAACAAATCGTATTATCACTGAGACACTCAAAGCAGAGTAAATTATACGATAAGGGAACCAAGGAAAGACCAGGAGTCAAAAAACCTGTTGAACTTTAGGATGACGATCATTCACTCAGCAAGAAGTAAGGACAGGAGGATTGGAGGTTCATTCTATGTTAAATGGAAAAAAATTCCTCCCCATGGCTCCTGAGTGTAAAACGACAGCACCCCATTTCCAGCATATCACATACCCAACCTGAACAAAAAACCTGCAACCTTTAACTCACCAACATCGAACCGTGTTCATGGAAAAGGGATAACTCCCAGCCAGACCCAGTCATAGAGTCATCGAGATGTACAGCATGGAAACAGACCCTTCAGTCCATGCTGACCAGCTATCCCAACCCAATCTAGTCCCACCTGCCAACACCCGGCCCATATCCTTCCAAACCCTTCCTATTTTTTACCCATCCAAATGCCTCTTAAATGTTGCAATTGTACCAGCCTCCACCACATCCTCTGGCAGCTCATTCCATACACGTACCACCCTCTGCGTGAAAAAATTGCCTATTAGGTCTCTTTTATATCTTTCCCCTCTCACCCTAAACCTATGCCCTCTAGATCTGGACTCCCCAAACCCAGGGAAAAGACTTTGTCCATTTATCCTAACCATGCCCCTCATAATTTTGTAAACCTCTATAAGGTCACGCCTCAGTCTCCGATGCTCCAGGGAAAACAGCCCCAGCCTGTTCAGCCTCTCCCTGTAGCGCAGATTCTCCAACCCTGGCAATATCCTTGTAAATCTTTTCTGAACCCTTTCAAGTTTCACAATATCTTTCCGATAGGAAGGAGACCAGAATTGCATGCAATATTCCAACAGTGGCCTAACCAATGGCCTGTACAGCCGCAACATAACCTCCCAACTCCTGTACTCAATACTCTGACTAATAAAGGAAAGCATACCAAACGCCTTCTTCACTATCCTATCTACCTGCGACTCCATTTTCATGGAGCTATGAACCTACACTCCAAGGTCTCTTTGTTCAGCAACACTCCCTAGGACCTTACCATGAAGTGTATAAGTCCTGCTAAGATTTGCTTTCCCAAAATGCAGCACCTTTCATTTATCTGAATTAAACTCCATCTGCCACTTCTCAGCCCATTGGCCCATCTGGTCCAGATCCTGTTGTAATCTGAGGTAACCCTCTTCTCTGTCCACTACACCTCCAATTTTGGTGTCATCTGCAAACTTACTAACTGTACCTCTTATGCTCGCATCCAAATAATTTATGTAAATGACAAAAAGTAGAGGGCCCAGCACCAATCCTTGTGGCACTCCACTGGTCACAGACCTCCAGTCTGAAAAACAACCCTCCACCACCACCCTCTGTCTTTTACCTTTGAGCCAGTTCTGTATCCAAATGGCTCGTTCTTTCTGTAGCAAGGTTACATCTCATGGAATAATCAGTCTCCCATGGGAACCTTGTCGAAAGCCTTCCTGAAGTCCATATAGATCACATCTACCGTTCTGCCCTCATCAATCTTCTGTTACTTCTTCAAAAAACTCAATCCCAGGTTCATGAGACATGATTTCCCACGCACAAAGCCATGTTGACAATCCCAAATCTGTCCTTGCCTTTCCAAATACATGTTCATCCTGTCCCTCAGGATTCCTTCCAACAACTTGCCTACCACCGAGGTCAGGCTCACTGGTCTATAGTTCCCTGGCTTGTCTTTACTGCCCTTCTTAAACAGTGGCACCACGTTAGCCAACCTCCAGTCTTCCGGCACCTCATCTGTGACTATCGATGATACTAATATCTCAGCAAGAGGCTCAGCAATCACTTCTCTAGCTTCCCACAGAGTTCTCGGGTACACCTGATCAGGTCCTGGGGATTTATCCACCTTTATCCGTTTCAAGACATCCAGCACTTCCTCCTCTGTAATCTGGACATTTTGCTAAATGTCACCATCTATTTCCCTACAGTCTATATCTTCCATATCCTTTTCCACAGTAAATACTGATGCAAAATATTCATTTAGTATCTCCCCCATTTTCTGTGGCTCCACACAAAGGCTGCCTTGCTGATCTTTGAGGGGCCCTATTCTCTCCCGAGTTACCCTTTTGTCCTTAATATATTTCTAAAAACCCTTTGGATTCTCCTTAATTCTATTTGCCAAAGCTATCACATAGATCACATCTATTGCTCTGCCCTCATCAATCTTCTTTGTTACTTCTTTAAAAAACTCATGTCCCCGTTTTGCCCTCCTGATTTCCCTCTTAAGTATACTCCTACTGCCTTTATACTCTAAGGATTCACTCTATCCTGTCTATACCTGACATATATATGTCCTTTTTCTTAACCAAACCCTCAATTTCTTTAGTCATCCAGCATTCCGTATACCTACCAGCCTTTCCTTTCACCCTGACAGGAATATACTTTCTCTGGATTCTTGTTACCTCATTACTGAAGGCTTCCCATTTTCCAGCTGTCCCTTCACCTGCGAACATCTGCCTCCAATCAGCTTTTGAAAGTTCTTGCCTATTACCGTCAAAATTGGCCTTTCTCTGATTTAGAACTTCAACTTTTAGATCTGGTCTATCCTTTTCCATCACTATTTTAAATCTAATAGAATTATGGTCACTGGCCCCAAAGTGCTCCCCCAATGACACCTCAGTCACCTGCCCTGCCTTATTTCCCAAGAGTAGGTCAAGTTTTGCACCCTCTCTCGTAGGTACATCCACATACTGAATCAGAAAATTGTCTTGTACACACTTAAGAAATTCCTCTCCATCTAAACCTTTAACACTATGGCAGTCCCAGTCGATATTTGGAAACTTAAAATCCCCTACCATAACCACCCTATTATTCTTAGAGATAGCTAAGATCTTCTTACAAGTTTATTTCTCAATTTCCCTCTGACTATTGGGGGGTCTATAATACAATCCCAACAAGGTGATCATCCCTTTCTTATTTCTCAGTTCCACCCAAATAACTTCCCTGGATGTATTTCCGGGAATATCCTCCCTCAGCACAGCTGTAATGCTAACCTTTATCAAAAATGCCACTCCCCCTCCTCTCTTGCCTCCCTTTCTATCCTTCCTGTAGCATTTGTATCCTGGAATATTAAGCTGCCAGTCCTGCCCACCCCTGAGCCATGTTTCTGTAATTGCTATGATATCCCAATCCCATGTTCCTAACCATGCCCTGAGTTCACCTGCCTTCCCTGTTAGGCCCCTTGCATTGAAGTAAATGCAGTTTAATTTATTAGTCCTACCTGATCCCTGCCTGCCCTGACTGTTTGACTCACTTCTGTTCTCAGCTGTACCAGTCTCAGATCAATCTCTTTCCTCACTATCTCCCTGGGTCCCACCCCCCACCTTACTAGTTTAAATCCTCCTGAGCAGCTTTAGTAAATTTCCCTGCTAGTATATTAGTCCCCTTCCAATTTAGGTGCAATCCGTCCTTCTTGTACAGGTCACCTCTACCCCAAAAAGGATTCCAATGATCCAAAAATGTGAATCCTTCTCCCATACACCAGCTCCTCAGCCATGCATTCATCTGCTCTATCCTCCTATTCCTGCCCTCACTAGCTCGTAGCACTGGGAGTAATCCAGATATTACTACCCTTGAGGACTTCCTTTTAAAATTCCTGCCTAACTCTCTGTAATCTCCCTTCAGAATCTCAATCTTTTGCCTTCCAATGTTGTTGGTTCCAATGTGGACAATGACCTCCTGCTGGCCCCTCTCCCCCCCGCCCCCCCGTGAGAACATTCTGCACCCTCTCTGAGACATCCTTGATTCTGGCACCAGGGAAACAACACACCATTCTGCTTTTTCTCTGCTGCCCACAGAAACGTCTGTCTGTACCTCGGACTACAGAATCCTCTAACACAATTGATCTCTTGGAAGCCGACGTACCCCTCGTTGCATTAGAGCCAGTCTCAATATCAGAAACTTGGCTGTTCGTGCTACGTTCCCCTGAGAATCCATCACCCCCTACATTTTCCAAAACAGCATACCTGTTTGAAATGGGTAGATCCACTAAAGACTCCAGCCCTTGGTGCTGACCTCTCTTACCCTTCCTGGAGTTAACCCATCTATGTGACTGTATCTGAGACTTTACCCCCCCCCTTCCTATAACTGCCATCCATCACATACTGTTGCTGTTGCACATTGCTCATCGCTTCTATCTGTCTCTCCAACCGATCCACTCGATCGGATAAGATTCACATCCCACAGCGTTTATGGCAGATATAATCCGCAGTAACCCTTAAACTCTCTTTAAACTCCCACATCTGACAAGAAGTACATATCACTGCAAAGGCCATTTTTGCTCCTTCACAATCTACACACCCAGAAAATAACACTGTCTTATTCCTCTACAAACACTGCTCCAGGTTAAATTAATAGCTATGGCTTATATTTTAAGTTTAATCAAGAGACTTCTCTCCAAAAACATATAATCAAGAAAGAATCCACTATACTCACTACTGCAGCCTTTCTCTTGGACAGACTTAAAACAAAAATACACTTATCTGATTCTGTGCTGTGACCTTCGCCCAACAGTTCCTCCAAGATTAGTTGTGAATTTCACTGTTTGTTAATTTTCCCAGATGCACTCTGATGTCCAGCGATGCACGAATTCAAACAGCAAAGGCGGTAACTGTGCAGGTTCTGTCTCTCCTGCACTGACCTCACCATGTGCTTCCTTTGTCTGCCCTTCTCCCTTTTAAACTGCTGCTGTTTTGACTTTGTTTTTCCAAAGTTCCAAAACAATGTAACAGCGTATAAAACAGTAATTGCTGCTCCTGGAATTTGAGGAAATCACCTCCAGCACCTAAAATACCTCAAAAAAAGGAGCAGCTCTTACAGCCAGAAATTTTTCCTGTCCTCCATCTTGGATTACCCAGAATCCAATCCTGGCCTCTCCACTCTGTCCATCTCTGAGAGCAGTGATCTCCAGCCTTTTTATGCACTTTTTGAATTTAAGTGGATTCCAGAATCTACCCCAAAGAAAATATAGAATAAATAACTTATTTTGGTGCTGTACAATTCCAAAACCAAGTCTATATGATTAATCATTGTGTTCTCTGCTTACAGAGTCTCAGTGTGACAACTGTGGCTGCACATTCTCTGCCAATGCCTTTACGTTTGGGTGTAGTATGAGTCTGCTAGTTGTATACAGTCCAGCAAATGGGTGTCTGTGAGGTGGGTCTGATACTTGGACTCCATTACCTTCATTTGGAAGAAAACTGTCTCACAGAGATATGTGAATCAAAGTAAGCTTTCATTTTAAAAGTACAGGACAATGGGAGTGGGTATTTTTCTCAGCTTATACCTCTCAAAAAATCCATGTCCCTTGATCTGACTTTCAGCTCAATATTGATTTGCATAGTAATTATCTCCACATCAACTCCACTGCTTTCTTAATCAATCACTTGATGGAACTGCTAACCCACCAAAGTCATTGAAGGAATGGATTTGTGACAAACATGATGATTTGTTCCATCACATTGAGCTGCTGATATAGCTGTTGAATTCTCCTGCTAACTTCCTCTGCTGGGCAAGGATGCTTTCTGGGAATCATTTTTCTTTCACTTTGATTTTTTTCTGGAATTTTCTCCAGACTTGGGAAGTGTAACAGCATTTTATTTTAATTTTAATTGGATCCAACTTTACTTCATTGATCATATGTGCTGAGTCTCTGTCCTTTCCCCAAAGTTCACTACTCAGCTCATTCAGTTTTTACGTTACGTCTGTAAGGAGCCTGAAGCCAAGTAGCCACATGTTGTCTGCCATCTCACTGAACCCTTCATTTTGTTTGATTGAAAGTATTGATTTCAAGCATCACATCTAAAAATTTTCACATGACTTTCCCTTGACTTCACCACCTAACATCAGATTGAACATTAATTCTTTATAGGCAGCACTGAGTTTGTTGATTGGGGATTTAAACAAGCAAAGATGTGCAGGTTAGGTGAATTGGCTGTGCTGAATTGCCCATAATGTTCAGGGATGTGTAGGTTACGTGCATTAGTCAGGGATAAATGCAGGTATAGGGTAGGGGGAATGAGGCTGGGTGGGTTACTCTTCGGAGGGTCGGTGTGGACTTGTTGGGTCGAAGGGCCTGTTTCCACACTGTAGGGAATCTACGATTCTATGATTCAGTGCTGAAGGGCTGTTACTCGAATTGAGTTTATAATCTTAACAACTTTCATTTTTTGAGAACAGTCCATGACCTCACTCATGAATGCTTGCTGTTGGGTCACACAGTGATAATAGAAAAAAAAGAGGGAAAATCAGGATCATTTCTGCAAAAAGCAACAAAGCCCACATTTGTGCCAAGCATGGCTGATGCATCATCAGTTGCAATAGAAACCAGTTTCTTATTCAGAATGTTTTTCTCAACCGCAACCTTTGGAATTCATTATAGAATTCTTTTTTTTTTTGAGTGGGAGCAGCGGCCGAGTAAAGGCGAACCCGGGAGACTACAGCTAAGGTAAAACAGTTTGTTTCAAAATTACTTACCTGTAGCGGGCAGCGGTGTTTTTTATTCTCTCTTCACAAAAAGAGCGGGAGCAGCAGAGGAAGTGACGGCAAACAGAGGGGCAGCCGGGAAGGAGAACTGTGAGTATAAATACTCACCCTTTAATCACCAACGGTCATTTGAGTGGGAGCAGCGGAAGTGAGGTTGGAGCGCATAGCTGGGCGGGAAGGTAAGTGATTAGTATTTGAGTGGGTGTGTTCTAGACCCCAGGTCCTACTTCCGTAGGGCCTCCTCTAACCTAACTTTAAAGTCCACAGGTAAGTGACTCAGTGTTATTGACTCAGTGTTCTTGTTTTTGGAGAAAGTGTACAGTCATGGCAGCGCAGGCGGTGGAATGTTCCTCCTGCAGGATGTTTGAGGTAGGGGTGACCACCGATACTCCTGCCGACTTCGTCTGCAGGAAATGCAGTCAGATCCTGATCCTCACCGAACGAGTTAGGGAACTGGAACTGGAGTTGGATGAACTGAGGATTATTCGAGAGGCTGAGAGGGTGATTGATAGAAGCTACAGGGACATAGTTACGCCGGAGAACAGAGGTAGCTGGGTAACAGTTAGAGGTGGGAAGGGGAAGAAGCAGGCAGTGCAGGGTTCCCCTGTGGTCGTTCCCCTAAAAAATAAATATACAGCTTTGGAAACTGTTGGGGGGGACAGCGTTGCAGGTGTAAGCTGCAGTGAAGGGGTCTGTGGCTCTGAGACTCAGAAGGGAAAGGGGGAGAGGAGGAGAGCGCTAGTTATAGGGGACTCTCTAGTTAGAGGGACGGACAGGCGGTTCTGTGGACATGGGCGAGACTCACGGATGGTTTGTTGCCTCCCGGGTGCTAGGGTCCGAGACGTCTCAGACCGTGTCTTCAGAATCCTTAAGGGGGAGGGTGTGCAGCCAGAAGTCGTGGTGCACATTGGCACCAACGACATAGGTAGGAAGAGGGGTGGGGAGGTCATTCAAGAGCTCAAGGAGTTAGGCTGGAAGCTAAAAGCTAGGACAGACAGAGTCGTCATCTCTGGGTTGTTGCCGGTGCCACGTGACAGTGAGGCAAAGAATAGGGAGAGAGTGCAGTTGAACACGTGGCTGCAAGGCTGGTGTAGGAGGGAGGGCTTCAGATATTTGGACAATTGGACTGCATTCTGGGGAAGGTGGGACCTGTACAAACAGGACGGGTTGCACCTGAACCAGAAGGGCACCAATATCCTGGGGGGTAGGTTTGCTAGCACTCTTCGGGGGGGTTTAAACTAATTTGGCAGGGGGATGGGATCCGGACTTGTAGTCCAGCAAGTAGGTTAGCTGTTTGTCAGGATGCCCAAGACTGTAGGGAGGCTGTAGAGAAGGTAGCACTGACAGGGACTACTTGCGGACACAGAGATGGGCTCAAGTGCGTATACTTCAACGCAAGGAGTATCAGAAATAAGGTGGGTGAACTTAAGGCGTGGATCGGTACCTGGGACTACGATGTTGTGGCCATCACGGAAACGTGGATAGATGTGGGACAGGAATGGCTGTTGGAGGTTCCTGGTTACAGGTGTTTCAGTAAGATTAGGGAGGGTGGTAAAAAAGGAGGGGGGGGTGGCATTGCTAATTAGAAATGGTATAACGGCTGCAGAAAGGCAGTTCGATGGGGATCTGACTTTAGAGGTAGTATGGGCTGAAGTCAGAAATAGGAAAGGTGCAGTCACCTTGTTGGGTGTTTACTATAGGCCCCCCAATAGCAGCAGAGATGTGGAGAAACAGATTGGGAAACAGATTTTGGAAAGGTGCAGAAGCCACAGGGTCGTGGTCATGGGCGACTTCAACTTCCCAAATATTGATTGGAAGCTCTTTAGATCAAGTAGATTGGATGGGGCGGTGTTTGTGCAGTGTGTCCAGGAAGCTTTTCTAACGCAGTATGTAGATTGTCCAACCAGAGGGGAGGCCATATTGGATTTGGTACTCGGTAATGAACCGGGACAAGTGGTGGGCTTGTTAGTGGGTGAACATTTTGGTGATGGTGACCACAATTCTGTGACTTTCACCTTGGTTATGGAGAGAGATAGGTGCGCACAACAAGGTAGATTTTATAATTGGGGGAAGGGAAATTACGATGCTGTAAGGCAGGATTTGAGGAGCATACGTTGGGAGCATAGGCTGTCAGGGAAGGATGTGGTGGAAATGTGGAACTTTTTCAAAGAGCAGATACGACGTGTCCATGATATGTATGTACCTATCAGGCAGGAAAGAAATGGTCGTGTGAGGGAGCCTTGGTTGACGAGAGAGGTTGAATGTCTGGTAAAGAGGAAGAAGGAGGCTTACATAAGGTTGAGGAAACAGGATTCAGACAGAGCAGTGGAGGGATACAGGATAGCCAGAAGGGACCTGAAGAAAGGGATTAGGAGAGCTAAGAGAGGGCATGAAAAATCGTTGGCGGATAGGATCAAGGATAACCCCAAGGCATTTTATGCGTATGTGAGAAACCTGAGAATGACGAGAACGAGGGTAGGTCCGATCAAGGACAGTAGTGGGAGACTGTGTATTGAGTCGGAAGAGATAGGAGAGGTCTTGAACAAGTACTTCTCTTCAGTATTTACGAACGAGAGGGACCGTATTGTAGAAGAGGAGAGTGTGAAATGGACTGGTAAGCTAGAAGAGATACCTGTTAGGAAGGAAGATGTGTTGGACATTTTGAACAACTTGAGGATAGACAAATCCCCCGGGCCTGACGGGATATATCCTAGGATTATGTGGGAAGCAAGAGAGGAAATTGCAGTACCGTTGGCAATGATCTTCTCGTCTTCACTGGCAACGGGGGTGGTACCAGGGGACTGGAGAGTAGCGAATGTTGTGCCCCTGTTCAAAAAAGGGAATAGGGATAACCCCGGGAATTACAGGCCTGTTAGTCTTACTTCTGTGGTAGGCAAAGTAATGGAAAGGGTACTGAGGGATAGGATTTATGAGTATCTGGAAAGACACTGCTTGATTAGGGACAGCCAGCACGGATTTGTGAAGGGTAGGTCTTGCCTTACAAGTCTTATTGAATTCTTCGAGGAGGTGACCAAGCATGTGGATGAGGGAAGAGCAGTGGATAGTGTACATGGATTTTAGTAAGGCATTTGATAAGGTTCCCCATGGTAGGCTTATGCAGAAAGTCAGGAGGCATGGGATAGAGGGAAATTTGGGCAATTGGATAGAAAACTGGCTAACCGGTCAAAGGCAGAGAGTGGTGGTAGATGGTAAATATTCAGCCTGGAGCCCAGTTACAAGTGGAGTTCCGCAGGGATCAGTTCTGGGTCCTCTGCTGTTTGTAATTTTTATTAATGACTTAGATGAGGGAGTCGAAGGGTGGGTCAGTAAATTTGCAGATGATACGAAGATAGGTGGAGTTGTGGACAGTGAGGAGGGCTGTTGTCGGCTGCAGAAGGACTTAGATATGATGCAGAGCTGGGCTGAGGAGTGGCAGATGGAGTTCAACCCTGCCAAGTGTGAGGTTGTCCATTTTGGAAGAACAAATAAGAATGCGGAATACAGGGTTAATGGTAGGGTTCTTAGTCAGGTGGAGGAACAGAGGGATCTTGGGGTCTATGTACATAGATCTTTGAAGGTTGCCACTCAGGTGGATAGAGTTTGTAAGAAGGCCTATGGAGTATTATCGTTCATTAGCAGAGGGATTGAATTCAAGAGTCGTGAAGTGATGTTGCAGCTGTACAGGACTTTGGTTAGGCCACAGTTGGAGTACTGTGTGCAGTTCTGGTCGCCTCACTTTAGGAAAGATGTGGAAGCTTTGGAGAGGGTGCAGAGAAGATTTACCAGGATGTTGCCTGGAATGGAGAGGAAGTCGTACGAGGATAGGTTGAGAGTTCTCGGCCTTTTCTCGTTGGAACGGCGAAGGATGAGGGGTGACTTTTTAGAGGTTTATAAGATGATCAGAGGAATAGATAGAGTAGACAGTCAGAAACTTTTTCCCCGGGTACAACAGAGTGTTACAAGGGGACATAAATTTAAGGTGAAGGGTGGAAGGTATAGGGGAGATGTCAGGGGTGGGTTCTTTACCCAGAGAGTGGTGGGGGCATGGAATGCGCTGCCCGTGGGAGTGGTAGAGTCGGAATCATTGGCGACCTTTAAGCGGCATTTGGATAGGTACATGGATGGGTACTTAATCTAGGTTAGAAGTTCGGCACAACATCGTGGGCCGAAGGGCCTGTTCTGTGCTGTATTGTTCTATGTTCTATATCCTCACCCCTTATTCTCTCTTTAAGGGGCAAAAGGGTGAGAAGATCCTCATCAGTTGTTACTGCTCTTAAAAACCATCAGCTGGGCAGTGTGGGTTATGGTGAAGGATTCAACGACCTGCAGTCAGAGACATTCACCATCTTACAGCTCCTGCTGTAACTGCTGAAGGATGCCTTCAGACAAAGGGTTTACTCAGCTTCCTCCTGTGGAGGCACCAAGTGATTTTCCCTGTTTGCCTTTATTCAAAAAAATTAATAAAGAGTGGTAGTGAAAAATCCGTCTGTGCCGTACTACTGAGGGCTAAGAAAGTGACACTGCAATGTGCAGCTCAATTCTCGTTTGTCACCCAGCAGGCTGGATCTCACACTGATGTTCCAACAGACACACTGAGTCAGCTCAGCCTTTTGTTGCTGGGTGCAACCTTTGATCGTACTGCACTGGTGTCATGTGCAAAACGCTAGCACACAACCTCAACTGTCACATGTAAAGCAAAGGCTGTATCAATACACTGCACCAAATACAACTCCTTTCCATCACAGATGTTGGGCTGGGATAAGGATAAAATAAGATGTCTTCCCACTTACTGACCAAGTAATGTGCCAGCTCTCTTGCTCCATTGATCTCCTTGAACAAAGCTCCCTCTCCAAATTTCACATCCAGAATCAGACCATGAAGGGACTCCACTGCTTTCTTTGATATTATGGAGGCTGAAAATCAGAAACTGCATTTTACTGAAAACAGCGGACGCTTCCTCACAATAACTGCTTACGGTCCAAGCTCAGCTCATTACCTCATGGGATGTTGACATCACTGGCTGGGCCAACACTTACTGCCTAAGTAAATTTGACATTGACACTTATATTCCTTGAAGTGCTTAGAAAAGTGCAAATCAAATAAAACAAAATATGTTGGAGATTCGTTCCACAGAAGTGCTGAGAACGAGTACCGAGTCTGTGAGCTTTGACACAAGCTGATAAGGATATAAAAACAACAGCTCAGACTGTAGAGAGTCAGGACAGGCTGCTTTCAGAGGTTTCTGTTCACTTCCAGCAACCCACCAGAACATGGAGATTCTAGACTCAAAGAAGTCCAGTATGATTCATCAGGATGGTATCTAAGATTGAAAGGTTTCTCGGATTGGGTAGGGATGAGGAAGGTGACTGATAATGAGCAATGGGGTAATCCTTGGAGGGGATTATGGGAGTTATGGGGTTCAGTAGTAATCTAATGCAGGTAATTAGAATTATGTCAGAGACCAACAGGAGAGGCAGGAAACTTTCCCCTTTAGTACGAAATTTGGAACAAAAACAATCATAAAATTGGAGCTAAACTGAATCCAGGAGAGTGTTAGATTTGATTAGATTACTTACAGTGTGGAAACAGGCCCTTTGGCTCAACAAGTCCACACTGACCCTCCAAAGAGCAACCCACCCAGACCCATTCCCCTACATTTACCCCTTCACCTAACACTACGGGCAATTTACCATGGCCAATTCACCTAACATGCACATTTTTGGACTGTGGGAGAAATCCGGAGCACCAGGAGGAAATCCACGCAGACACGGGGAGAATGTGCAAACTCCACACAGACAGTTGCCCAAGGCAGGAATTGAACCCAGGTCTCTGGTGCTGTGAGGCAGCAGTGCTAACCACTGTGCCACCGTGCCACACACAGAGTATGTGAAGGTAGGACATATTGTTTCAGGGGATTATAATTATACACTCTATTGAGCTATTAATTGGGGATTAAAGGCATTCGGCTTGGAATGGTGACAGGGAATGAAGTGGAGAGATATAAGAGCTTCCATGGTTAACAAATTGACAGGGGTGGCTTGATGGGCCAAACAGCCATTTCTGGTTCCTATTAGAAGGGAAGGCCCGAGGAACTTCTATAGAATAAACTGTCCCAAAGTCTATTCTGGGAGAACATTTATGGTGCCAACAGTTGGAGGCCTGTTAGGTGTGAGTTTGGCGTTGTGAAGGTGAGAGGATTCTGAGTATCAGAGTTGAGGTGGTAGTCTTGAGGGTTAATTATATAATCCAGGGCTGTCACATTACTAGATTTCATTTCTCCATCACCTATTTAGCAAACAGTTGCACTAAGCTGTTAGTGTTAGTGTTTACTAATTCACACTCACTAACCTGCTATGAGGGGCAGACTGTCCACTGTCGATGTCACATCCCTGATCGCATAAAGCTTCTTATCAGCTGGCACCAGCTCAGCTGTCTGTCCGACAATACAACAACCAACCTCAGACAAGATAGTCTTCATCTAAAGTCAGAGGTAAAGACATCCAAAAATCAGTATGATTATATCACCAGTGTGTAGGGCCAAATGAGCTCAGACAGTTACTCACTGAGTAACTGTACACATGATGTGGGGCTGCTGGTGTTGGATTGGGGTGGATGAAGTCAAAAGTCACCTGACGAAAGGGCACCGCTCCAAAAGCTTGTGATTTCAAATAAACCTGTTGGACTGTAACCTGGTGTTGTGTGACTATTAACTTTACACAGTCCCTGTTTATTCAGGGTGAGAGCCACTCACTGTGTAACCGTGCAGAGTCCCTGTTTATTCAGGGTGAGAGCCACTCACTGTGTAACCGTGCAGAGTCCCTGTTTATTCAGGGTATGATCACTTGGCATGGGCAGAAGAATGGCAGGGGTTGAATGTAATTGCATAAGAGGCAAAAAAGATCACATTCTCGCCACTGAGATAAAAGTCAGGTGTTACTTGCATGTATCCATTTCTACCACAACCTGCTGGAACAAACTTTGCTTTCCCAATTAATCTCTACCCAGTCAAGAATCTCTGCTTCAACCACCTGGCAGCAAAAAGCAGGTAGGTACCTGATGAGCTGCACTTCCTTATCCACCTTGGGATCAGGTTTGCTGCTTTGTCCACATAGTACCATAGCTTTAATTGATAGTTATAATCACTCTCCCTCTCTCTTCTCAAAGTAGAGTCGGTGAGGCCAAGTGGACAGAGGTAGCCTGTCTCTCTTGGCCACCTCTGAGCTCCATTGGTCCACAGCAAACATAGGGCAGCTTCTGGCTGAAGGCCAGGCTTCTGCACACATTACAAAGGGTTACTTATGGCTACGTGGAAGCATGAAAAGGGACAACAGAGAGTGGCAATGTCTGAACAGAACAGAACTGTAAAAGGGCTGAAAGGATAAACCAGTAATTGGTTTGCTCTGCTAGTCCAGGGATTATCCTTAAACAAGAATGTGTAAACCATCTATGATCAAATAATGCAGGACTGCCCACCTTAACCAGAGTGCTGTCAAGACATGATCACTGACAGGTACCTTTCAGACTCCGTTGGCACACACAGGAAAGATTGGTCAGCAGTACGAGCTCAAACCCTGCCTCGTAGGACAAACCAGGAAGACACAAACTGACCTCCTGAGGGGAGTTACAACTCTGCACATGCTTCAACAAGAGCCATTGTAGAGCACACCACAGGGTTCCTGCAGATGAGATTCAAATGTCTGATCCAGTCAGACAGGGCAGGGCATTACAGTAAATCGTGGATAGAGCTTCTCACAATATACTGCACTTGTTTCCTGTCTCCACATCATCCTAAGTCAACACAGCCATGATCACCAAGTCAATTCTGACACAACGTGGCTGTCCTCAGGATCATGCGGCTTGTCCTGGGACAGGACGAGATGCAGAAGTCGGAGGTCTCCTCTGAGCAGGAAGTGGAATGGGAGAGAGCTCAGATGGCCCAGAAAGACCCTTACAATCACTAAGATGATACAGCTATGGTCTGCCAAGCCAGAGTGACATGTCCAAACCTCACTGGCATTTGTTTCCAGGGGGATCGAACTACGTGGGCATGTTTCTTTTCATTTATTGGTTTTCTGAAGAAGAGTCATATTTATCTCAATACCTTAGCTCTGTTTCTTCCTCTGCAGATGCTGCACGGTCTGGTGAGTTTCTCCAGCACTGCCTGTTTTTATTGCTTTGAGTATTCTATTTGTTATTGGCCAGCAGGCTGGGAGCCGTCAGTGTTCGACTCAACATATCTCATTGACTCAGAAGCATTTCATTTTACACCACAGTTTGCAATAAAAACAAGATTCTTCTTTTGTCTGGTAGTGATGTGATAACTTTGGGGCAGATGATCTAACTGAAGGGGCTCTCAGCTCTGCATTAACCACACATGGAATATACTGTCTATGTCTCCTCCAGTTCTCACAGATGATAACGATATATTGGAAAGGTTGCTTGGCTGTCTCCATAGAAATGGTTGTTTATTTAATATTTAATTGTGGCTGTAACAGTATGAATACTCCGGCAAACAAAGGCCCACAGGGTGTTGCAATATTCTGGGTCACGCCTCCATTCAGGAGAAGATTGATTGGGGGCACTGCTTCTGAAGAAAGCTCGCTTGGGATGTCAGTTGTCCTATTCTTCTGGCTCTCCCTGCAGTCCTGTTGAATATTAGGATCCTACGACTATACTGTTGCAATGCCTATACATTGTCAGTAAGTGAGATTCTGTGTCAAGAGCTGCACAAATGCTAACACTTCCCCCACTATTCCTGCCAAAGAACGATGAGAGTCACCCTTGCCTGTGGCACATACTGAGAAGCACGGGGGCTCAGTGATTAGCACTGCTGCCTCCCAGCACCATGGACCCAGGTTTGATTCCAGCCTTGGGCAACCGTCTGTGTGGAGTTTGCACATCCTCCCTGTGTCTGCGTGGGTTTCCTCTGGGTGCTCCACAGTCCAAAGATGTGCAGGTTGGGTGAATTAGCCATTCCAAATTGCCTGTAGTGTTCGGCGCATCATTCAGACAGAAATGGGTCTGGGTGGGTTACTCTTTGGAGGGTCTGTGTGGACTTGTTAGGCCAAAAGGCATGTTTCCACATTGTAGGTAATCCAATCTAATCTAAAAACTCCCCACAATGTAAAAGCAGGCCCATTGGGTCCATCCTGACCTTCCAAATAGCAACTCACTCAGACCCAGCCCCTTCCCCAAAACCCTGTATTCCCCATGGCTAATCCACCAATCCTGCTCATCCCAGGTAAATATAATTCAGCATGATCAATCCACCTAACCTGCATGACTTTGGAGTGTGGGAGGACACTGGAGCACCTGGAGGAAAGCCATGCAGACACGGGGAGAACCTGCAATCTCCACACAGATAGTCGGCCGAGGGTGGAATCACACCTGGCTCCCTGGCACTGTGAGGCAGCAGAGCTAACCACTGAGCCACTGTGCTGCCCAAGAAGGCCAAGCCAAGCAATGGAAATTCCCACCAGGGAAAAGATCCTTAACTCCTACATGCCCATAGGTGCCAATTACCGCTCTGCATGAATTGCCTGTGCAGAGCCTGCTGTGTGGCTGTCCCAAGTGCAATATTGTGAGGCTAAACTGATCGGATACCGTGTGTGAGTTGCTGAACCTTCAGAGTTTTGATTGCACTGCCCAAATGCTAAGTCCATAGCTTGCTGGCTGACAAGAGGGCATAAAGGCACAAACATCACTAATGCAGCAAGGCTTTCAAAGGAGTCCCAAAGGAAAGACAGCATTTCCTGGTAACCAAGGAGAAGGTTACACTGCTTTCACTTCAAATAACCATGTAGGCACCCAGTGGGGAAATGAGACTACAGGAAATATTGGAACAGTGAAAGCCAAGATAGATTTACATTATAGATTAATGAACAGAAATGTGACAGAGTGCTCTTAAAAGAATTTCTTCTTTTTTGCCAAACGCTTCGTCCAGATGTGATCCTAACATTCACAGCTGGGGTGGAAGGAGCCCGATAATTGGCAGGTCCTGGTGGGAGGCCTTCTCAGGCTGGTCCTAGGCTGGTGAGAACCTCCTGGTAAAGGTACCAGTTTACCCTACTCAGCCTGATCTGCAGCAGGTAATGGGCACACTGACAGAGGGTAGGAGGAGGAGCATGGCATCTCTAGGCTGTCCTGAGATGAAGATCCCAGGGTGTCTGCCTGTTACTGTTTCTGTCTGTGGGTAGCAACCATAGAAGAATGGGAGTGAGGTAGAGATGCTTTATCCCCCTTTTTGCCTGGTCATTGATGTGGAACGCTTGTGGTCGGAGTGCAGGTCTGAGCAATATCTGACAATCACTAAACTTTCTACTGGACCTGGAGCCCCAGGGCAGCCACCACCATTTCCAATGGAAACAGCCAAGCAACCTTTCCAACGTGTCATCATCATCATCTGCCAAAACCAGAGGAGACAAAAACTGGACAGAATGTTCTACCTGACGCTTGACCAAATTTGTGTACAAGGAGATGAAGAGTGTGGTGCTGGAAAAGCAGGTCAAACAGCATCTGAGGAGCAGGATAATCGACGTTTCGAGCGTAAGCCCTGATTCCTGATGAAGGGCTTATGCCCGAAACGTCGATTCTCCTGCTCCTCAGTGCTGCCTGATTGGCTGTGCTTTTCCAGCACCACACTCTTCAACCCTGATCTCCAGCATCTGAAGTCCTCACTTTCTCCGTGTGAATAAGGAGCAAATATTTCGAAATAAAAGCAGGAAGCGCTGAGAACATTATGCTGGTCTGACAGTAACTGTGGAGACAGTAACAATTCCAAGAAATGCTTGGAATTGAATATTGCTCTTCTTCAAAACTGAGATTACATGGCCTTTGATCACTCGCAACAACAACTTTAATAAAAACCGAAAGAACTGTAGATATTGTAAATCCGAAACAAGAACAGAAATTGCTGCAGATCTGGCAGCATCTGTAGAGAGAAATCAGAGTTTTTGACGCAGCAATCCTGAAGGGATGGTGAAACTCCTTTAGAACAACATTAACCTCCCCAAACATTACCTCTTCTGGATTCTTCTTAATGTTGAATCCTGGGATGGATTCCAGTTTGTCCAGCGTGCCCCCAGTGTGGCCCAAGCCTCGGCCACTGATCATTGGAACCTGCACAGCCACAACAACAACAACAACTTGGATATGACATAAAAATAAAGAACATGCTTTCCGATAGTGCTTCCCACAAGCTCAGAATGTTCCAAAACCAATTACTTAGTCTCTTATTACTTATTATTTCAATTACTTAATTACAGTTAACTACTTGTAATGTAGGAAACACAACATGCAATTTGCACACCACGAAGTCCAACAAACAGCAATTTGACGTCAAGTGATCATATAATTTAACTGTAGTATGAGCAATAAATATCAGCCAGAAACTGGTGATCACTCTCGTGCTCTTCACTGAGTAATTCTGTGGAATCTTATCCATCCATCCAAGAGGGCAGGTGAGACGTTACTTTGACGACAGCCATCTTTACTTCTCCACTAATTCTCAACCTCTCCACTGTCTCTAAGTTATCGCACTGCTGGTCTGACTCCGAATCTTGTAGAGATCAGGTACTAACTCCATACCCAGACCCTGCCTAGGCTGTGCACTCTCCTGCAGATCCTTGGCTCTTCCTGGGGTTTCCTTTACTACCTTCACTGATGCCACTGGCTTGGCATCGTTTACCCCATCTTTTCCCACAGTGCCTTTCTTTAACAACCAGCACTGTGACTTTACGTGTCCAACTTTACCACAGTTGAAACACCTGAGACCTTCCACCTCCTTTCCACCCTCTTGGGCTTCTTTTTTATCCTGTGGTAAATTCTTACCAGTGCTCTCTACTCTTGGTTTAGTAGTGTAGGATCTCCCCTTTTCCAAACTCTTATCACTCACAGGACGAAATTCTGGCTGTAAGCTTGTCTTTTGCATCAACATCTATTCATCTGCTAATTCTGCTGCTCTTTTCACTTCCTGAACTTTCTGTTCCTCCATGTGAATTCTTACCATTTCTGGAAGTGATTTTTTAAACGCCTTCAGTAGAATAATCTCTTTTCGAGCCTTAAATATCTTATCTATTTTCAAAGCACACACCCATCCATCAAAATGACTATGTTTAATTCTTTCAAACTCAACCTAAGTCTGACCTGGTTCCTACTTTGTGTTTCTGAACCGCTGTCTGTACGCTTCTGATGCCAATTCATAAGCACTTAGAATAGCCTGTTTAACCTCTTCATAACCTCTTGAAATTTCATCTGATAGTGCAGCAAATACCTCACTAGCTCTGCCTACCAGTTTAGCCTAAACTAGCATTACCCACAATTCCTTGGACCAGTCCATCTACCTAGCCAATTTTTCAAATGAAATACTCCACAATGGAAAAGCAGCGATTGAATTTGGTACAGGCCTTACAACATTTTAATCTGTACGTCATGAACAATGTGTCAGAGACGGTCATATATACGGATTACAATTCTCTTACATTCTTAGAACACTTTAAAGACAAGAATATGAGACTATTTCATTGGAGTCTTACGTTACAGACTTTTTGTTTAAAAATTATACTTGTTGTGAGTCAGAAGAATGTAATCACAGATGTGTTATCGTGGATTTAACTGATAGATTTGTCTTTATTTAACGTTTTATGTATATATAGAAGTATATGGGAAGAAGTTAAGGTGAACTTAAATTAAAATTAACTGTGACAGGGTAATGTGCTTAAAAGTAGGGAAAAAAATGAAGCCATCTTTTCATTATGATGGTTCATCTTTTTCTTCAAGAGGGAGGTGTTATGAAGATGTAGATGTACTGCCCCTTTAAGAGAGTTAAAAGCTGGTAGAGCTGTCTGACAGCACTAGGTGTTCTCAATAAGGTAACAAGGTTGAAAGCTAAATTAGCTGGTTGCCTGGAAACGACAAAACAGATTTGAATTAGGCCAATCAGTTTAAATTATACCCCAAAACACCAAACTCCAATCAGGTTTGAATTGAGTATATTGACACTCTTAAAAGCCCAATGACACGATCTGATGCTCTGGATATAAGACAGGGGAATGGCCAGACCATTCAAAACATCCTTAAGTAGGCAGCCCGAGACCATAATTATGCAATTTGTTTTGGTAAGTGTACAGTGAAAATTACACGGAGTAAGTTAGCTGGGTTGACCACTAGGTTTTAAAACAGACAAAAATGTATTCACAAAATTACCCAATGACACATGAAGAACAGAAGAGAGAACCCCTATAAAACTCATTCTATCCAAACTTGACTTAATTATGTTGTTCTGAATATACACAACAGTCCCAATCAGCAAACCTCTTTAAAAACCAGTAAAAAATAGAACGCATGCTTACAGGTTAAAGTTGAAGGGCAGAGAGTTTCCACACAGCTCCCTATTGAACCCCTCACCAGGTCATACTGACCACTCCCCTTTCTTTATATAGGTCACTTCTAAAACATGACCGCTTTGGCCTGAAGTCTTATCTGTTTACATATAGAGTCAGAGAGTTATAGAGATATACAGCATGGAAATAGACCCTTCGGTCCAACCCGTCCATGCCGACCAGATATCCCAACCCAATTTAGTCCCACCTGCCAGCACCTGGCCCATATCCCTCCAAACCTTTCCTATTCATATACCCATCCAAATGCCTCTTAAATGTTGCAATTATACCAGCCTCCACCACTTCCTCTGGCAGCTCATTCCATACACATACCACCCTCTGCGTGAAACAGTTGCCCCTTAGGTCTCTTTTATATCTTTCTCCTCTCACCCTAAACCTATGCCCTCTAGTTTTGGACTCCCCAACCCCAGGGAAAAGACTTTGTCTATTTATCCTATCCGTGCCCTCACAAAAAGCCTCTCAAAATCCTTTTCATCTCTGTACCAAACCAGACTGATCGGAGCCCGGCCTGGTTTATTACGCGTCTGAAAAGAAATTAAGGTATCCTTGGTTATCTTTGATTATCCTTGAGTATTCTTGAGCCAAGGAACAGCTTTTAGAAAAAACAGGGACTAGCTTTGTGACACCTCGCGCCTTAAAAATATCCCATCAATACCAAAAGATGTCTTCATTTTTAACCCTTCATTTTTAACCCTCCAAAACCCGGTTTTTAGTCTAAACATGTATACATTACACTAACTATAAACATGAACAACCACAGGCGAATTCAGGCCGTGGTACTCCTGCCACCGAACACCTCTGTATTTCATTCGAGTCTCGATAACGCATCAGCAATCACATTTTCGTGACCTGCCACATACACAATTGTCAAATTGAATGGCTGCAATAAGCTCCGTCTAAACAGTCTGGCATTTTTGTCCTTACATCTTTCCACAAATGTCAATGGGTTATGATCAGTGTATATGATTGTCTCAGATGCATGCTGCACATGTTCCATTTATACTGGGTTTTAAAGGGAGTTTGCTTCTGGGAACTGTTGTGTATATTTGGAACAGCATAATTAAGTCCCATTTGGATAGAGTGAGTTCTGTGGGGGTTCTTTATTCTGTTCTTTGTCTGTCATTGTGTAATTTTGTGAATACATTTTTGTCTGTTTTAAAACCTAGTGGTCAACCCAGCTAACTTACTCCGGGTAATTTTCACTGTACACTTACCAAAACAAATTGCAAAATTATGGTTTAGGGCTGCCTACTTAAGCATGTTTTGAGTGGTCTGGCTGTTCTGGGGTGTTTTACCTCAGAGCATCGGATTATGTCATTGACTTTTAAGATTGTCAATATGCTAAATAGAAACACTGAAATGTGGTAATGCCAACATCAAGCTTAAAGTCTCTTTCTCCATTGTTGAATATGTCTGCCGATGAATGTTCAACTTCCTGGAAAAATACCCGATGGGTCTTTTGATCCCCTCGTTACCCTCCTGCAGGAGCACCGCACCGACATCCACATCACTGGCATCGATAGCCACCTTGAAAGGCTTCATGTAATTTAGGGTGGCTAATACTGGGGCAGTGGTTAATGCAGTTTTGAGGCTGTCACATGCCTTTTGTCAGTCCGTTGTCCACTGGAACTTCTTGCCCTTTTTTAACAATTCAGTGAGTGGAGCAGCCACACGGCTAAAGTTTGGCACAAACTTTCGATAAAATCCATTCAATCCCGGGAACCGTAGTACTGCTTGTCTCGTTGACGGTGTGCGAAAGTCCCCAATTACTTTCATTTTCACATCCTCCGTGGTGCCGTTTGTCCATGTCCAATAACATAGTCCAGGAAGGTGACTTGGGCTTTGGCAAATGCACTTTTAGTGAGGTTTACCACCAAGCCTGCCTTCCGAAGTTGATCGAATAAGTCCAATAAGTGCTGTAAATGTTCCTTCCATGTGTGACTAAAAATCACCAGGTCATCAATGTAAACAGTATAATTGGGTAACCTGGCAATGGCCTTATTACTCAGTCTCTGAAATGTGGCTGGAGTGTTTTTTATACCAAATGGCATGACTTTGAACTGATACAGTCCATTTGCATTATGAAAGCTGAAATTGCCTTTGCTCTCTCTGACAGAGGTGCTTGCCAGCAGCCTCTGAGCAAGACCAACTTAGTTGCTTGTCCCACTTTTTCAACACAGTCCTCCAACCGTGGAATTGGATATCCATCAGTCTTTGCAACGGCGTTGATTTTACGATAGTCCACATATAACCGTTGGTGCCATGACAATGGGTGAGCTCCAGTCACTGAATTCACTTCGATTGTGCCACCTTGGAGCTTGCGTGCTATCTCCTTCTGAACCTGTGCCAACTTTAGAGGGTTATGCCTATAAGGATGTTGCTTAATTGGAACAGCAGCTTCTATATCTACATAATGTACAATTAGGTTAGTACTTCCCAGTTTATTTCTGCTTATCTCCCCATGTGACAGTAGTAACTGTTTCAGGTCATTTCGATTTTCTTGTAGAAGGTAACTCAATAATTTATCCCAAGTTTTGACAACTTCCTCATTGTCCAACTTGATTTGAGGAATGTCCAATTCAGAATCCTCTGAACGTGGTTCTTCCTATTGTGCTGTAATCATTAACACCTTCTCCTCTTGCTTTCCTTCCCTATCCCTTTTGAGCATATTCACATAACACACTCTGTGAGATTTCTTTCTGTTTGGAGTCGTTATTAAATAGTTCACCTCACTCAATTTCTTTTCAATTTTAGACAGTCCATTGACCGTTGCATTTAAATGTTCCCCTGTTACAGGAAGTAACACCAATACCTTATCCCCAATTGCAGATTTGTGATTTCTTATCCGCTTCCTGTTTCATTGTATGCTGTGATACTTTTAAATGCTGTCTAGCTAACTCTCCAGCTCTATTTAATCATTCTCTAAAATTTGACAGAAAGTCCAAATGGGTGCTCTCTGAATTCTGACTTACTAACCTGTCCTTAATCAGTTTTAGCAGTCCTCTTACTTCATGCCCATTAATTCAAATTGACTGAATTTGGTCAATTCATTCATTACATCTCAGATCGCAAAAAGAACAAATGGAACACTGTTATCCCAATCACCTGGATAACACTGACCAGAAGCCCATAACATGGTCTTTAGTGTTTGATGCCATCTCTCTAGTGCTGTCTGTGATTCTGGATGTTATGCAGTCGAATGGAATTGCCTCATTCCCAAGTTATTTATAACCTCCTTGAATAGTTTGGCTGTGAAGTTTGACCCTTGATCTGACTGGATCTCTATTGGTAGTCCTTAAGTATTAAAAAATGTAAGTAATTCTTCTACAACCCTATTAGCTGTGATGTTGCGTAATGGGATTGTCTCTGGAAATCTAGTCAACAAATCCGTTATTGTTAATAAATACTTATTCCCACTTTGTTTGAGATAGGGGACCTACGCAATCAATCAAGACTCTTGTGAAAGGTTCCTCAAATGTTGGAATAGGTACTAAAGGTGCAGGCTTTATTACTGCTTGTGGTTTTCCAATTATCTGACAAGTATGACACATCTGGCAAAATTCAACTGCATCCTTGTGTAGTCCAGATCAATAAAAATGTCTTTATATTTTAGCCTGTGTTTTCCTCACCGCTAAATGACCCTCAAGTGGTAGCTCATGCGCCATCTGAGCACCACCTTTCTATACCCCGATGGCAAAACAATTTGATGAATCTCTGCCCATTTCTCATTTGCTTGAATGTGTGATGATCCTCATTTCCTCATTAAGACATCATTTGTTAAGCAATAACACACAGGAATGCATTCACTTTCTTTCTCTGTGAATGCCATTTGATATAACTGTTTTAAGTTCTCATCTTTCCACTATAATTCAATTAGCTTAGCAGAGCTAAAGATGCTTGCATGTTTACCTATTTGCTCCCTCTCTGTTCCACTTATCAGATCAAAGCAAGTTTTGGATAATACTACGTCAGCTTCCTTATCTGTGCCTTTTGATCTCTCCTGCTTCGACTTGTGCCTCTGTGATCTTGTGATCACACTATTTGGGAAAATTCCTGAATAAACATCTTTCATTTCTTCAGTTGCCTGCATCTTCATTGTCTTTTCAACTAGAGTAGGCAGTACATCTATCAGTAAGTCAGCTATATCATTTGCAAGGACAAATTGTATTCCTGGAGCTGAGAGTTTGTCAGTACTCCTACCACAAATTCTCCACTCTTCTCTGGACTCTCTAGCCTCACTTTACAAAATTGAGTGCAATTGAGGCACTCACCATGAGTTCCTGTTACCAGTACCTTTTCTGGCATAGTCCCTTAGAAGTACATATCTCCTCATCCTTCAGCATCACAGACTGAGAGGATCCTGTGTCCCTTAATATTGTAATCTCTTTACGTGCTACTCCTGGCCTGTGTGAATAAACTTTATCCTTGCATGTATATTTTTTAAGCAGATCTGGCACTTCCTCCTTAGCCAACCTCTGATCATCTTGCACACTCTGAGGCAGTTGTTTCACTTCCCTTGTGCTTTTTGTTACTAGTCCAACAAAACTCCCAGGCTTGTCCTGTTTCCTACATCTGGCTTTCTCCTAGCCCACCAACACTGTGATTTTGTGTGGCCCACTGTATTACAATAAAACTACTGGAGTTTTTTTTAACTTATTTGTCCCCATGAAGTTGCTTTTTTACCCTGTGGTGAGTTATCCTTATGATCTTCACTGAGATCTACCTTTCCCTTTCCACGAGAGGATTTCTCTTTGCCCCAATTTCTATCCCTCGTGGACTGAAATTGATTCTGGAAGCTAATCCATGTTTTATGGACCAGCTCATAATCATCAGCCACGTGAGCTGCTAACCTTCCCATTTTAACTCTCTGCTCTTCCACACGAGTTTGCACTACTTCCTCGCTGAGGTTACCTTCAGTCTTTATCTCCAGCCTTTTAAGCTGACTTTCCTTTTTAAGTGTCAGTTTTTGAAGTTCAAAAGCTCCCTCTTTTTTCCTCTGTTCTGCTTTTAATCATAACTCAAACTGTTTCATTTCTGCTGCCCTTTCCTTATCTCTTTCCCCTCACTTAAGTTGCTTCAATCCCAATTGAATTCTCGCCATCTCTATAGATTCTGATGGTTTCTCCGGCAAGTTTAAATGCAGAGTTATTGCTTAATTATCTCTCCTTTCCTCACAGAAGCAGGCAGGTCCAAATCCAGTCAGTCTGCTAATTCCTGCAACTTGGTCTTATTCACTTTTTGCAAAACTTCCAAATGACCATATCTACATCCAGAGAACTTTTGGCGACTGAAAGAGCCATTCCTATCCCAAACTTTGTCTACCCAACCAAACCAACACCTGAACCAAAGACATAGCACCTACCACTCACTGTTTAAACTCCCTAAAAGAGCCGCCAATCTGTTATGGACTAGGCCAGACCACTCAAAACATTCTTAAGCAGGCAATCCAGACCATAACTTTGCAATTTGCTTAGGTAAGTGTACAGTGAAAATTACCCAGAATAAGAGTGCTCACTGTATTACAGGTTGACTACCAGGTTTTAAATCAGACAAATATTTATTCTCAAAATTACACAATGAAACACAAAGAAGAGAATAAGGAAGCCCTCCAGAACTCAGTCTATCCAAACTGGACTTAATTATGCTGTTCTGAATGTACACAACAGTCCCAATAAGCAAACTCACTTTAAAAACCAGTATAAATGGAACACTTATGGTTACAGGTTGAAGTTGAAGGGCAGAAAGAAAGAGAGACATTCCACACAGCACATTGTTGAACTCCTCACCAATTCAAGACTGAACTAAACTGCTCTCTTTATACAGGTCACTTCTAAAACTTTGGCCTGAAGTCTCATCTGTTTACATATAAACAAAAGGCCTCTCAAAATCCTTTTCATCTCTGTACCAAACCAGGCTGATTGGAGCCCGGCCTGGTTTGTTACCTCTCTGAAAAAATCAAGGACAGAGCCTCCTTGAGCCAAGGAACAGCTTTTAGAAAAAAAAAGGGACTAGTTTTGTGATAAAATGGAACAGTTTAGAGGAGAACTGCCAAGCCAATGACACCTGCACACTGCCCAGAAAAAAAGCTCTCTTAAAAGTACCTTTATCAATCAGTAACCCGTGAAGCAGTATCCCCAAGGAGAAGAAAACGAGACCGAAATACAGAGGAAAAACTTAAGCTGCCTGGTTTTGAGCTAAGAAGTGTTGTTTTGTAAATCTTAATTGGGTGATTTATCAGATTAGTATTATAGAAGGGGAGGTAAAAGATAGGTCATAGGAAGGAATTGCAAATAGATGTTAGTTAATTATTCTCTGTTATACTTTAAGAAATAAAGTTGTTAATTTTTACTTTAATTAGTTCTTGGCCACTCAGATTTTTACAGATTACTGCATGGGATAAATCTGAATTGAATTGAATTGAATTTATTAACACGTGTACCAAGGCACAGTGAAAAGCTTTGTCTTGTGAGCAATACAGACAGATCACAGAGTTAAGTAGCATAGATAGTAAATAATAGGTAAACAGCGGCAAAAACAAAAACACAGGTACAGGCGAATGTTAAGAGTTTGTGAGTCCATTCAGTATTCTAACAACATTAGGGTAGAAACTGTTTGAAACTGGCTGCTGCATGTGTTCAGGCGTCTGTACCTTCTCCCCATGTTAGAAGTTGTAGACAGACATTGCCAGGGTAGGATGGATCTTTGAGAATGCTGGCGGCCTTTCCTTGACAGCGGGCCTGGTAGGTGGGTGGTTGGCCTTTGTGATTGTCCGGGCCAAGTTCACCACTCTCTGTAATCATCTCCGATCTTGAATGGTGTTGGAAGAGCACAGCAATTCAGGCAGCATCCAACGAGCAGCGAAATCGACGTTCCTGATGAAGGGCTTTTGCCCGAAACGTCGATTTTGCTGCTCGTTGGATGCTGCCTGAATTGCTGTGCTCTTCCAGCACCACTGATCCAGAATCTGGTTTCCAGCATCTGCAGTTATTGTTTTTACCTTCCGATCTTGAATGGCACAGTTACCATACCAGATGGTGATACATTCAAACAGAATGTTCTCGATGGCACACCAATAAAAGCTGGCAAGGGTATTCGCCGTCATGCCAAACTTCCTCAGCTGCCTGAGGAAGAAGAGACATTGTTGGGCCTTTATAACCAGTGCGTCCACATGAAGAGTCCAAGGAAGCTTGTTGTGGATGACCACTCCCAGGAGCTTGGCACTCTCCACTTATTCCACCTCTGTGCTGTTAATGTGTAGGGGACGTGAGTAACATCCTGCCGAAAGTTAATAATAAGTTCCTTGGTTTTGCTGGCATTGAGAGCTAGGTTGTTCTCAGTGCACCATTTTTCCAGGTCTTTCACCTCCCAACTAGGAAGGATCCTAGAAAGATCTTAGGAAACCTTTTCTGTGTTGCTGGTTTTAAATTAAGCAGGAGGGTTTACACTGTGTCGTCGCACTTTGTTATTCTAATTGGCCCTGACTCTACCACAGCAGGGCCTCTTTTTCCAGCTCTGTGATGGCCCTGCCTCAGGCTGCCTACGGCGAAAACCCACGTCCTTGCTTCTATTCATTCCAATCATGACTTCCTCTCGTCAGGCCTCACTTCTCCCATCCTCCCTGATCATTAGCTCACTCAAAACTCTACCAACCGATCCTAACTTGATCAACACATCTTGTATCTTTACTGTCCTTACCTTGCAACCACATGCAGCCAATGCTGGTGCAAGAATGAGGCTGACCTTGTCCCCGACTCCTCCTGTCGAATGCTTGTCAACTACCAACCCAGACCACTCCTTTGGCCATTGCAGGATAGCACCAGACACTTTCATCTCCTGGGTCAGATTCACTGCTTCCTCCCGTGTCATTCCCTGTAGACGAATTGCCATCAGCATAGCCCCTGACAGAGAGAATCATGGAAATGTGTCATAGGTAATGCAACCAGGTCCTTTTCATTGCAGCAATGATGGCTGTGTGATGCCACTGACATTCAATATCACTTAGTAAGGACTAATGCAGCTACAGATGTGCACTTTCTTAGCCACATCTGCGCAGTGTTGGGTTTACCCATCATGGCCACCATGCTGTTTCTTGCAACAACCCATCTGTGATCCTTAAGGAAAGGCAATCTTTCATCCTCACCTGGTCTGGCCTACATGTGATTCCAAACACACAGTAATATGGTTGACTTACAACTGCCCTCTGAAATGACCTGGCAAGGCATTCAGTTCAGAGGTGCTTAAGGATGGAAAACAAATGCCGGTCTTGCCCATGACATGCACTTTCCATGAAAGAATAAAGGAAGAAATAACCCAACCTGGATTTGAACATCCCCCAAACACCACCAACAGTATCTATCCTAATCCTGGCCCAGCCTAGCACTATGCTGTAGATTAGAGTGGTGCTGGAAAAGCACAGCAGGTCAGGCAGCATCCGAGGAGCAGGAAGATTGACGTTTCGGGCAAAAGCCCTTCATCAGGAATAAAGGCAGTGAGCCTCCAGGGTGGAGAGATAAGTGGGGGGCCAGGGGGTGAGGCTGGGGAGAAGGTAGCAAAGAGTACAATAGGTGAATGGGGGTGGGGATGGAGGCGATAGGTCAGAGGGGAGGGTGTGGGAAGGTAGCAAAGAGTACAAAGTGTTCCCGGATGTGGAGGCTAGATGGATTAGTCATGGGAAACATGGGGTTACAGGGATAGGACTGGGTCTGGGTGGGATGCTCTTCAAAGGATTGGTGCTGAGTCAATAGGCCGAATTGTAGGGATTCTATGATTTAGAGACTCTTGTTAGTTTTCATGACCTTCATGCTTTTCTAAACTTGATTTTCACTGAAGTTTCCAAAGCTCCACTTCTTTGATATTTTTCCAAACACTGAAAACAAAGCTTGCAAAAGCCACAGCTTTTGATTTGGAAAACAAACCTTGAATTGACAGATCCATATGAAATCAATTGAGTAACACTTGCATTTTGTAAACAACAAGTGACCCTCAGTGAACCACTGGTGATTTACATTGGCCAAATTTATATTCACTGAATAATCGAGGCTGATATTTAGAATTTATTTCAGGGCATTTATTATTACATTCCTAAATCTAACATTAGTTTCTGTACTAAACATCAATGTCAATTGTAATCTGAAGGGATAATAATATTTCTTCCCTCTCTGGCCCACATTTCTTTTTCTGTTTCACCAAGGTCCTTGTAATGACTGATTAATTGAAGTGGTTAACTGCATTGATGGCCCTCAGTATACCCACTGAGAAGCTCATGCAAATGCCCATATTGTACGTTAAGTGTGCACCAGTAGTGTTTAGCTAGCCATAGAGATGGGCACCCCAACTAAGTGATTTAAGAAGCTTTTCCCTCTCCTGGGTAAGTTGGAACAAGGGTGCATACTCTTAATATTATTCCAGCTTGGTGCAAAATCATCCAAGGCGAAAGTGAGGACTGCAGATGCTAGAGATTAGAGTCGAGAGTGTGGTGCTGGAAAAGCACAGCAGGTCAGGTAGCATCCGAGAAGCAGGAAAATCGACATTTCGGACAAAAAGCCCGAATTCCTGATGAAGGGCTTTTGACCAAAACATCGATTCTCCTGCTCCTTGGAAGCTGCCTGACCAGCTGTGCTTTTCCAGCACCACACTCTTGATGCAAAATCATCCAAGCTTAAATAGAAATGTGGAATTCTCTCCCCTCAGACGGGCATTTGGAAACCTTAATCACGAGTTATGGAACAAAAGTGCAAAAATGAGGTTGTGAGACTGATCAGATGTGATTACATAATGGACCAGACTTTGGTGGCTTAATGGCCTCATCTTCCTGTCTCACAGGATCTACTGGTTGAATGATCTCCTGTCCCCATGTTCTGTCTGAGAGTGAATGCCACTGTTTGATTTCCCCACTCTCCAATTTGGTTCAAAAGCTGATTGTAGTTCTTGATGCTTCAGTTAAATACAGTATTCGTGATGTTTGAGACCATACTGGAGTTAGCTCAGTTACACACTAGGCAGCACATTTATTCAAGATATCAGATGAATTCCAGTGTGCTCATGTATTAGATACAGACTTGTCACATTATCGAAGCCATACATAGAGATTTAAGACAACTGACATGACTCACTTGAGTAGCATGCTAAAAATTAACCCCCATTATTCCCAGAGTCATCACCAATATGAATATATTCAATTCAGCTCCCATTTTACATAGTTAAAAATCACACAACACCAAGTTATAGTCCAACAGGACTATAATTGGAAGCTTTCGGAATGCCGCTCCTTCATCAGGTGGTTGTGTCCTCCACTATCACCTGATGAAGGAGCGGCGCTCCGAAAGCTAGTGCTTCCAATTAAACCTGGGTGGACTATAACCTGGTGTTGTGTGATTTTTAGCTTTGTTCACCCCATCTCCAAATCATGCCCATTTTACATGATTGACAAACCCATGTTAAGAGAGAACACCCATCAGGTTTCTGAGCTTAACAGGAAAACAACTAGTTATTGCGAACTGGTTTTTAACTGGGAGTGGAAAAGAAACATGATTATGATTCTCTATAACTTAAATTTTACCCCTTTCTAGAAATTGCCAGGCGCATACAAAAAGACATGCAAAGAGACAAGACAAGACACAAATATCACAGATGGGGAAGAATAAAAAAAAACGATGAAGTAGAGTTCTGCCACCAATCCAGCTGACAGGTCTCAATGAGATGTTTTATTTCAGTTCCCTTTTTGGTTCCTTTCAACACTTCAAGGAGGAGACAAGATTGTGATACACCAACTCCCAACTTCTTATTCAACAGCGTTTTCTTCTGCAGTCTCTTGGTTTAAGGTAGCACCTTCTCCTATATTTATGTCCACAGTTTAAAGAACAAAAATGTTCTTTACACAATTAAAAATATGAAAGAAGACACACATCCATAAACATTACCAATCTGGCTGTCTTGGATACTTCCCTCTGTTACGCCTCTCACAAAGTAGTGGATTTCTTCCTTCGTCAAAGCCTGTTTTTCCCGTTTCTTCCAAATCATTTCCGGGATGTTAATGTGCGGTTGGCTGGTACACATTCCCTTTGGGTTTGCCTGGAAAAGTAGTGAACCCTTGAGGAAAGGGAAGACTGAATGCAGTATGTTTAGTAAACAGCTTGGCAAACCTCTGCTCAATCTTTACAGTTTGAGAGAAAGCTGCCTTGGCTATTTTCCCTCAGACCTTTCTCTCTCTCTCTCTCTCTCTCTAGGACAGAGATCTCTGCTCTTGTATTTAGTCCTTTTCTTATAAACTGCTGAGTTGTTTTTAGTTCAGTCTTGAACTGGGGAATTCAACAGGGAGCTGTGTTAAAACTTGCTCTCTCTCTCATTCTATTCTTCAACTTCAACCTGTAAGCAGGTGTTCCAGTTATACTGGTTATACTGAAGAGGGTTACCTCAGATTACAACAGGATCTGGACCAGATGGGCCAATGGGCTGAGAAGTGGCAGATGGAATTTAATTCAGATAAATGCAAGGTGCTGCATTTTGGGAAAGCAAATCTTAGCAGGACTTATACACTTAATGGTAAGGTCCGAGGGAGTGATGCTGAACAAAGAGACCTTGGAATGCAGGTTCATAGCTCCTTGAAAGTGGAGTCACTGGTAGATAGGATAGTGAAGAAGGCGTTTGGTCTGCTTTCCTTTATTGGTCAGAGTATTGAGTACAGGAGTTGGGAGGTCATGTTATGTCTGTACAGGATTTTGGTTAGACCACTGTTGGAATATTGCATGCAATTCTGGTCTCCTTCCTATCGGAAAGATGTTGTGAAACTTGAAAGGGTTCAGAAAAGATTTACAAGGATGTTGCCAGGGTTGGAGGATTTGAGTTATTGGGAAAGGCTGAACAAGCTGGGGCTGTTTTCACTGGAGCTCCAGAGGCTGAGGGGTGACCTTATAGAGGTTAACAAAATTATGAGGGGCATGGATAGGGTAAATAGACAAAGTCTTTTCCCTGGGGTTGGGGAGTCCAGAACTAGAGGACATAGGTTTAAGGTGAGAGGGGAAAGATATAAAAGAGACCTACGGGGCAACTATTTCACACAGAGAGTGGTATGGGTATGGAATGAGCTGCCAGAGGAAGTGGTGGAGGCTGGTACAATTGCAACATTTAAGAGGAATTTGGATGGGTATATGAATAGGAAGGGTTTGGAGGGATATGGGCTGGGTGCTGGCAGGCGGGACTAGATTGGGTTGAGATATCTGGTCAGCATGGACGGGTTGGACCGAAGGGTCTGTTTCCATGCTATACATCTCTATGACTCTGTGACTTACTGAAACAAATTGCAAAGTTAGATCTCGGGCTGCCTGCTTAAGGATGTTTTGAATGGTCGAGCCTAATCCATAACAATATATTTTGCAATGAAGCCCTGTTAAAGTCACCAGGGGAAGGCAGTTTGGCTGATTCTTTTTGAACTTCCATATATGACCAGGGAACTTGAGCGGTCAAAATTGGATCTCCCCAGAAACAGGCAAAAAAGAGTATGACACAGGATTAAATTACTCTAATTCCTTATAACAACAGAATACAAATGCTGCCCTGCGCATCAAAATTATTGCAGCGTGCAGCTCAGTGCTAAATACACTGTACAGTAGCCACGCAAGTCAGAAGGGGACCTCGATTTGTGCAAATTTAGTACATTTGTGTTACCTCAAGGAGAGATTTCTTCTGGCTGGAGCAGCCTTTACATTGTAGAACTTGAAGAAATGACATTCCACAATGTAAAGGCAACTGGGATAAAGTGAGGACTGCAGATGCTCGAGATCAGATGATTCCTGATGAAGGGCTTATGCCCGAAATATCGATTCTCCTGCTCCTCAGGTGCCGCCTGACCTGTTGTGCTTTTCCATCACCACACTCTCAACAGCTGCTGGATATGGCTGGGAAAGAATGTTTGATCTCTGTGGGGATGAATGACTATTTTTTCCATCAGAGAGAGAGGGTTATCAGACCTTCTTGTCACCTCAATGTATGTAAAGACAATTGTGCATGAGTAAGAAATGCCTTTGGTTTTTTGCACAGCTCTCTGTGGTAAAGAATTCATTTCCCTCTGTGAGAAGTTCCTCCTCATCTTTGTCTTACTCTCCCACTAGGCGACATCAACATCCCCTAAAAAGTCTGTGTATTTCAATAAGGTAACCTTTCATTCTTCTATGCTCCAATGAGTACAGATCCTATCTACTCAACCTCTCCTCATAAAACAGACCGTCCATGCTTAGAATCAGCCCAGTGAAATATATCTAGACTGCCTCCAAGGCCAGTATATATTCCCCTGGATAAGGGGCCCACCAATGTTTACAGTATTCCAGCTGTAGTGTAACTAATGCTGTGTACGGTTTTAGCAAAACCTTCCCAATTTTGTACTTCATTCCCTCTGAAATAAAGGCCAACATTCGACTTGCCTTTCCCATCACCCACTGAAGTTGGATGCTAGCTTTTTATGATTCATGGACGAAGATTCCCAAATTCCTCTGTTTTGTAGCTTTCTGCAGTCTTTCTGTGTTTAAGTAATATTTGGCTCCTCTGTTCTTCCTGCCAAAGTGCATTATCCCATACTTCCCAACATTATATCTCACCTGTCAAGTTTTTGCCCACTTGTCTAACCTGTTATTAGCCCTCTGCATACTCTTTGCGTCATCCTTCCCACTTGCCTTCTGACCTATTTTTTGTGTCATCTGCAAACATGGCTGTTGTACTTTCATCATCCAAGTCACTAATATACATTGTAAATAATTGTGGCCCCAGCACTGACCCCTATGATACACTATGGTTATAAGTTGCCATCCTGAAAATGCCCTCCTTATCCCAACCCTCGACCGTCTTTCTCTCGGAGAAACTGTTTTTTCCATGTAACTTTAACTAATTTCACTGTGAGCAGAAACCAAAATTCCCAAGCTGTGGGATATTTTTCCTACGCAAAAAAATCAATTCCTCATTCTTCAAAATGTAAATAAAATAAAACTTTATTATATTTATCCTACCCAATATAAAACTTTTACAATGAAGAAAAATTCCCATTATCCCTTCAGAAATTCTCTCCTATACTGTTTTAAAATAAAGTTAAAAATCTCACAAATCATGGTTCAAAATAAATATGCTTCTAGAAATACTGACAAGTTAATCATTAAACTCCCTCATACACACAAGATTTACATTCCATGAGATGAAAATCAAAACTCTAAAATAAGTAACATTAAGTTCAATATAAATCACATAAACTATGTCACATCTACCACTCTTTGCCTAATTACTTTCTACACAAATAAAATGTGATGCAAAGTGATCACATTTTCTTCAGATTTACAAGCATTGGAACATCTATAAATGTCCTCATGTTAAGGAGCAGATGACCTTTAGTCTGAGAGATGTTCAGGAAAATTGGGCCAGTTCTTTTGAAGATGACCTGATTGCAAGGTGACCTGATTGAAGTTTAGTGTTTGTGTTGCGCATTCGACCAAATTGAACAGAGGGTGGTGGTGAGCAGTGACTGAGGAGGAATTATGGAGTACTTCAGTGTCCTGGGTTCAAGTCTAACCAGTTTCAGAGGTGTGTAACAATGTCACTGAGCAGGTTCATTAGAAAATAGACCAAAAATCAGTAAAGCCATAAAGCCACTACTTTACTGCAGTATTTCCCTCCCACCCTCCTTTTCAAACCAAAAAGAGGGGGGGTGGAATCTGCTTCAAACATTTGTTTGTGTGTTAGAAACAGTAGAGTCTCAGAAGAACGCATCGTCTTGATGGCAGGGTCTCTGGGCAAGCTTGTGATGTATGTGGCATGAATGATGGGAGGTTTTGGATCCACAGGCATCCAGGTCATCTGCCTGAAGTGCCAGAGGGTAATAGTCCTTGAACAGCATGTGGCTGATTTAGAGCAGCGACTCCTTCCATTGTGGAACATACAGGAAGGGGAGAGGTTTCTGAAACAACCAGAAGGTGGTCACTCCACATTGATGGGCAGGCAAGGTGTGTAGAGATGGCAGGAAAGTGGGTGACCATTCACCAGAAGTCCAGGAAACTCCGGGCTCCTTGGAGCTGACTAACAGATCTGAAATTTTCGATTCCTATTTAGTGAGCAACACAACTGATTGGAGGTGGGTGAGTAGAGGGAAAACCACAGTGCCATAGTACCCAAGGCTACTCTGGGAAAAGAGAGAGAGAGGCTGATAAGCAGCTTAAAAAAGTGGCTGTAGTGGATTCAATAATTTGAGGGATAGACAGCTGAGTGTGCAGCCAAGATCAGGAGTCCCTTTTGGTCTGTTGCCTCTTCAATGCAAGGATTCAGGACATAATGGTACAGCTGGATAACATTCGGGAAAGGGAGGAAGAACCAACCAGTGCTGGGAACCATGGCATAGGGAGGGATATTTTGGATAATGTGCCAAGATCAGTTTTCAGGAGTTAGGGAGTAGGGTGAAATGCAGGATCTCCAGGGCAGTAATCTTAGAAATATTACCTTTGTCATTTACCACTTAGACACAGGCAGATCAAGGAATGAAGTGCATGGTGTAGAAGGTTGGTGTAGAAGGGAAGGGCTTAGATTTTTGGGATCACTTTTGGGACAGAAGAAAGATGTTCAGAAGAGATAGTATTCACCTGAGCAGAGAGGAACTAATCTCCTGGCTGAGAGAGTAAATCGTGCAGTAAGGTGGATTTAAACTTGGAAGGCAAGGGAATGAGATGACTTATGAGTCTAATTTTAGAAGTCCTGCTGAGGGAAAACGAGAGAAAATGAGGAACAGGGAGAAGGAAATGAGGGAAGGGTTGAGTGTTAACAGTGAAGAAGGAAATGATCTCCTTCCAATGGGCAAAAAGGAGACAAGGACAGGATTAAATTGTTGATAAGTAAATGATGTAGTAGCATTGACAGAAACGTGGCTCCAACCAGAACAGAATGGATTTTTAACATTGTAGGTTCTATCAAACGTTTAGTAAAAACAGGGTGGGTAAAAAGAAAGCAAGTGCAGCAATCTTGGTCAAAAATACTATCATTTCCCTTAAACTAGGTGTAGTTGCTGAATTAGAATTTATACAGATGGAGGCGAGAAACAGGAAGGGTGTGGTGACCTCGTTAGGTATTCATTATAGATCTCCAAATAATGGAGAGAAACTAGAAGAGAGCATTTGTAGGCAAATTATGGAAACCTTCAGGAGAAGTGGTATTTATTGTGGATGAAGAAATGGAGGGTAGAGAATGCAGGGAAATATCCAGTGAAGTTTTAAAAACCCTTCACATTACAGAAGAGGATGTTCTGGACGTATTGGAGAATATAAAGATGGATAGATCCCTGGGACCTAATCAAATGTATTCTAAAACATTGTGGGTAGTAAGGGAGAAAATTGTGAGGCCCCTTGTAGAAATATTTGCATCATCTATAACTATGGGTGAGGGGCCTGATAACTGGACAGTTGGTAATGTTCCTCCATTATTTAAGAAAGTTTGTAAGGAGAAACCAGGGAACTATACACCTGTGAGTCTGACTACAGTTGTGGATAAAATGTTGGAGGTAATTTTAAAAGATAGGATTTATGGACATTTAGAGAGAGGCAAAAATTAATTAGGAAGAGTCAGCATGGTTTTGTGCGAGGGAAAATGTGTCTCTCAAACTTGATTGAGATTTTTGATGAAGTTACCGAAAAGATTGATGAGGGCAGAGCTGTAGATGTTGTTTAATTGGACTTTAGTAAAGCCTTTGACAAGGTAGATTAATGAATAAAGTTAGGTCAGGTAGGATTCATGGTGAGCTTGGCAATTGGATACATAATTAGCTTATCAGCAAGACAGAGATTGATGGTGGAGGGTGGCTTTTTAGACTGGAGACCTGTCACCAGCCGTGTTCCACAGGGATCAGTTTTGGGTCCTCTTTTGTTTGTCATTTGGATGAGAATGATTTGGATGAGAACTTAGAAGGCACGGTGAGTAAGTTTGTGGATGAGACCAAAACTGGTGGCATAGTAGACAGTGAAGAAGGCTTTCTAAGATTGCAAAGAGATCTTATCAAATGGCCATTGGGCTAAAAATGGCATATGGAGTCAGTTCGCAAATTAGAAATGTTTAGGATTGATGAATCCTTGGCAACAGGAATTAGAAGACAGGAAATGGACGGTTGGTATTGATGGGAATTCCTCAGTTTGGAAATGAGTTAAAAGAGATGTTCCCCAGGGATTGGTTTTAGGGCCCTTGCTTTTCTGATTTATATAAACAATTTGGGAATGGGTGTTGAGGACAAAATCTCTAAATTTACACATGATACTGAGCTAGGGAAAACAGTGAATTGTGAGGATGATGCCAAGTGACTTCAGAATCATCTGCCACCACAGGAATTGCAAAACTTGCGCCCACACCTCCTCCCTCACCTCCATCCAAGGCCCCAAAGGAGCCTTCCACATCCACCAAAGTTTCACCTGCACATCCACCAATGTCATTTACTGTATCCGTTGCTCCTGATGCAGTCTCCTCTACAGTGGGGAGACCGGACTCCTTCTTGCAGAGCACTTCAGAGAACATCTCTGGGACACCCGCACAAATCAACCCCACTGTCCCGTGGTCGAACATTTCAACTCCCCCTCCCACTCTGCTAAGGACATGCAGGTCCTGGGCCTCCTCCATCACCACTCCCTCACCACCCGACACATGGAGGAAGAACGCCTCATCTTCAACCCCAGGGCATCAATGTCGACTCCACGAGCTTCCTCATTTTCCTTCCCCCCACCTTAGCCCAGTTTCAAACTTCCAGCTCAGCACTGTCCTCATGACCTGTCCTACCTGCCAATCTTCTTCTCACCTATCGCTCTACCCTCCTCTCCGACCTATCACCTTTACCCCCACTTCCATCCACCTATTGCACTCTCAGCTCCTTCCCCCAGCCCTACCCCCCCTTTATCTCTCCACCCCGAGGCTCCCAGCTTCATTCCCGATGAAGGGCTTTTGCCCGAAACATCGATTTTCCTGGTCCTCGGATGCTGCCTGACCTGCTGTCTTTTCCAGACCACTCTAAGCTTGACTCTAATCTCCAGCATCTGCAGTACCCACTTTCGCCTCCAGAGGGGCATTGACAAGTTGGCCAAATAGGCAGACACCTGCATTTCAATGCAGAGAAATGTGAGGTAATGCAGTTTGTTAGGAGAAACATGGCATGACAATACAGGCTCAGTGGCACAACTTGAAGGGAACACAGGAGCAGAGGGAGCTCAGGGCTCAAATGCATGATTTCTGAAGGCCAGGCATGTTGAAACATTTGTTTAAAAAGTTTTATAGGATCCTTAGGTTTATAAATAGAGACATAGAGTATAAAAACAAGAAAGTGATGCTACACCTCTATAAATCATTTTAGACCATAATTGAAGTACTGTGTTCGGATACTAAAACCCTGGAGCGGAGATTTACTGGAATAATACCAGAAATGAGGGATTTTAGATACAAGGAGAGATGAGAGAAATAGGACTTATTCTCCTTGGACAAAAGAAGAGGATACCTCACTGAGGTGTTCAAAATTCTGAACAATTTTAACAGGGTAAGGAAGGATATTCGGTTTTCGCTAGTTAGTACTTCAGGAACAAGTGGTCACAATTTCAAAGTTAAAAATCACACAGCACCAGGTTATAGTCCAACAGGTTTAATTGGAAGCACTAGCTTTCAGAGTGCTGCTCCTTCATCAGGTGGTTGTGGAGTATAAGATTGTAAGACACAGAATTTATAGCAAAAGGTTTACAGCGTAATGCAACAATTTCAAGATGTCAGCAACACAGCCAGGAATGAGATGAGGAGAAACTTCTTTACTCAGAAAGTTGCTAGGGTTTGGCGTGTGCAGCTGGGGGAGAGTGATGGGAGGCAGATTCTATTGGAGGTTTCAAAAGAGGGACTAGCTGGGTAACTGTTTTGGGACCCAGAACAGACAGGATGGCTGAATGTCCTCTTTCGGCTGTGTACAGTTCCATGATTTTGTGATTCTAAATTAGAGAGATATATCTAAAGAATGAATCTCAAGGTAGTTGGAGGAGAAATTGAAATATTGAGTGGTAATCAAATAAGTGAACAGAAAATGGAGATGAAATAATTGATCAGAAAAGTAAAAATCACAAATGCTGAGTCATGTTCTAGCCAGTAATAAGTTTGCTTCCATTCAAAGTCCTGGGGACAGTGCAAAAGTCAGATTGCTAATTGCTAGCCTGTGTAATTATAAAATTGAAAATGTCTGTTTAATGACATGATCATATATAAGGTAATATAGCACTGATATCAGCAGTCATACACTATCAAGACTATGAGGAGAGAGGATGGAATTATTTGCAGTATGAAATAAATCAGTATTATGTACGATAGTATAACAATAAAAGTTTGTTGGAACATCCAAGAGTCAGACAATAGAGATAAGACTAGACACAGTACAAACTAAGGGAGCAGTCTTTTACAAGCGCCAGACTGGACCCAGAGTCCCAAAGCCTAAGGCAGCCTAACTCATAAAAAGTCGTCATCTCAGGGTTGTATTGGTTGAAACAGATTAAATCAGAAACAAAGTAATGCTTTTCAGCTTTGGAAGAAGGGAATTAGATTAAATTCCCTACAGTGTGTGGAAACAAGCCCTTTAGCCCAACCAGTCCATACCAACCCTCCGAAGAGTAACCCACCCAGACCCATTTCCCCCTAACTAATGCACCTAGCACTATGGGCAGTTTCGCATGGCCAATTCACCTGACACATCTTTGGACTGTGGGACGAAACCAGGGCACCCAGAGGAAACCCATGCAGACATGGGGAGAATGTGCAAACTCCAAACAGTCACCCGAGGCTGGAATCAAACCTGGGGCTCTGGTGCTATGAGGCAGCAATGCTAACCACTGAGCCACTCTGCCAAGCAACTAAGGAAGAATCTTGCAAGGTGCGAAGCAAAATCGAATGCTGAACACTGTTATAAGTTACCCATGATCTTATACTGTTCTAGATACAAATCAAATACAGTAACAAAATGAAAAAGACACGTTGAGCAGGAGAGAACCTACCTGTGTCTGTCCAAGAGCAGATTTGAATAATCTGTATTTCACTGTATATTATTCCAAGGCTGTGAGAGTAACAAAAGATAAAAAACAATTTTGAGAAATTTAGATCAGTGTTTTTCAAATTCTGATCTTGTTTCAGAGAGTAGAATGTTGCTCCCTAAAAATAGTCTTCTTGATTCTGATCTGACGCAGTTCCTTTCCACTCCGAGACAGAGAAAACAGACAGTTTGACATCTCGGAAGATTTACAGATACAATTGTAATGGAATTATCTCAAAGGTGAATTTTAGGTGGCTTGCAGCCAGACATATTGTCCAATCAGCTGCTAGGTGCCAGGGAGGTGGGAATGAGCTAGCAGGAGGATAAAGTTCAAAATTACTTCAAAATAAATCATCCTGTAAAATTATCAAAAGTTGATGGCCACTGAGCATTCAGAAACAATCAAAGTACGGATGTTTTTGCTCTCCCTGCAAACACTGCATGAAGAACATGATTGGAGTGTTTCATTTCGATGATGGAGTACATTCTACTTTCCTTAACTCCGGGATTATAAATTCCAATCAGCTGTACAAGGGCTTCTTCAGAACAGGGGAAGATAAATCTCCCCTCTGAAGTTGTTCATTTTTCCACAACCAGAGATCGCGGCAACAAAAGAAATTATGGTCAATGGGTCGTGGGTGTCAGCAAACACTGTCTTAATAATTCTGGAATTAGGGGTCTAGTGATTACCATGGAACCATTGTCATCTGGTTCACTAATGTCCTTTAGGGAAGGAAACTGCCATCCTTACTTGGTGTAAAACCTGTGCCAACACCTCCCTTCTCCCTTCCGTCCAAGGCCCCAGTGGATCCTTCCACATCCAACAGGATTTTCCTGCACATCCAAAAACTTCATCTACTGTGTCTGTTGCTCTTGATGTTGTCTCCCCTCCATTGGGGAGACAGGACGCCAACTTGCGGAACATTTCAGAGAATATCTCTGGCACTAAACAACCCCACCTCCCTGCGGCCGAATAGGTTCAATGTCAATTTCACCAGTTTCTTCATCTCCCCTCCCTCAATCTTATACCAGATCCAACCGTCCAACTCGGCACCACCCTCTTGAACTGTCCTATCTGTCAATCTTCCTTCCCACCTGTCCACCTCACCCTCCACTCCGACTTATCACCATCACCCCCCACTTTCATCTACCTATTGCATTCTCAGTTACCTTCCCCTCAGCCCACCCCACTCCCATTTATCTCTCAGCCCCCTTGGGCACTCCCACATTCATGATGAAGGGCTTATGCTTGTAACCTTCTAGGAGAAAGTGAGGAATGCAGATACTGGACTCCCCAGCTACGTTTGGGACACCACCCACGCCCTCCACCTCCTCCATGATTTTCGCTTCCCCAGCCCCCAACGCCTTATTTTCACCATGGACATCCAGTCCCTGTACACCTCCATCCCCCATCATGAAGGACTCAAAGCCCTCCGCTTCTTCCTCTCCTGCCGTACCAACCAGTACCCTTCCACTGATACCCTCCTTCGACTGATTGAACTGGTCCTCACCCTGAACAACTTCTCTTTCCAATCCTCCCACTTCCTCCAAACCAAAGGAGTAGCCATGGGCACCCGCATGGGCCCCAGCTATGCCTGCCTCTTCGTAGGATATGTGGAACAGTCCATCTTCCGCAGCTACACTGGCACCATCCCCCATCTTTTCCTCCGCTACATCGATGACTGTATCGGCGCTGCCTCATGCTCCCACGAGGAGGTTGAACAGTTCATCCACTTTACCAACACCTTCCACCCCGACCTCAAATTTACCTGGACCGTCTCAGACTCCTCCCTCCCCTTCCTAGACCTCTCCATTTCTATCTCGGGTGACCGAATCAACACGGACATTTACTATAAACCGACCGACTCCCTCAGCTACCTAGACTACACCTCCTCCCACCCTGCCCACTGTAAAAACACCACTCCATATTCCCAATTCCTTCGTCTCCGCTGCATCTGCTCCCAGGAGGACCAGTTCCAATACCGAACAACCCAGATGGCCTCCTTCTTCAAAGACCGCAATTTCCCCCCAGACATGGTTGACAATGCTCTCCACCTCATCTCCTCCACTTCCCGCTCCTCCGCCCTTGAGCCCCGCCCCTCAAATCGCCACCAGGACAGAACCCCACTGGTCCTCACCTACCACCCCACCAACCTCCATGTACAGCGGATCATCCGTCATCATTTCCGCTACCTCCAAACGGACCCCACCACCAGGGATATATTTCCCTCCCCTCCCCTATCAGCATTCCGAAAAGACCACTCCCTCCGTGACTCCCTTGTCAGGTCAACACCCCCCCACCAACCCAACCTCCACTCCCGGCACCCTCCCCTGCAACCTCAAGAAATGCAAAACTTGCGCCCACACCTCCCCCCTTACTTCCCTTCAAGGCTCCAAGGGATCTTTCCATATCCGCCACAAATTCACCTGCACCTCCACACACATCATTTACTGCATCCCCTGCACCCGATGTGGCCTCCTCTATATTGGGGAGACAGGCCACCTACTTGCGGAACGTTTCAGAGAACACCTCTGGGACACCCGGACCAACCAACCCAACCACCCCGTGGCTCAACACTTCAACTCCCCCTCCCACTCCACCAAGGACATGCAGGTCCTTGGACTCCTCCATCGCCAGACCATAGCAACACGATGGTAGGAGGAAGAGCACCTCATCTTCCGCCTAGGAACCCTCCAACCACAAGGGATGAACTCAGATTTCTCCAGTTTCCTCATTTCCCCTCCCCCCACCTTGTCTCAGTTCCAACTCTCGAACTCAGCACCACCTTCCTAACCTGCAATCTTCTTCCTGACCTCTCCGCCCCTACCCCCACTCCGGCCTATCACCCTCACCTTATCACCCTCACCTTTACCTCCTTCCACCTATCGCATTTCCAACGACCCTCCCCCAAGTCCCTCCTCCCTACCTTTTATCTTAGCCTGCTGGACACACTTTCCTCATTCCTGAAGAAGGCCTCATACCCGAAACATTGATTCTCCTGCTCCTTGGATGTTGCCTGACCTGCTGCGCTTTTCCAGCAACACATTTTCAGCTTATGCTTGAAACATCAACTCTCCTGCTCCTCAGATGCTGCCTGACTGACTGTGCTTTTCCAGCACCGCACATTTTGACCCTTAACTTGTCTGTCTTACCTATAATACTCCTAGCATTAAAGTAGAGGTCATCCTACCACAACTTACTCCCTTGAAACTCAACATGACTGAACTCCCTCTGCCTTGGCTCCTGTACTATATTATGCAGGGTGCCTGTTGCACTAACGCTCTGTGACCTTCCCTGAGCCGAAGTGGTTTGAACTGCACTCAAATGCATTAGCAGACCCACCCGCAAGGTTTTAAGTCAAGTTTTGGTTTCGTTGCAGACCGTCCGACTTGTGCCTCTCACTCGGTGGGATCATGGCCGATCAATCCCTTAGCTTCACATTTGTGCTTCTTACCAAAGTGCACAAATCTCAATTTAAAATATTTCAATTGTCTCCCAATATCTACAGGCCTTTGAAAGCAGAGTTCTAGATTTCCATAATACTTTAGGTGCAGATATTTCCTGATTTCGCTTGAACATGGCTATTAATTTTAAGTTTCACCCCTTTGCTCTGGATTTATCCACCAGAGAAAATCGTTTCACCATATTTAGCCTCATGACTCCATTTACTATTTTAAACTAAAAGTCAGCTAAAGCCTCCTATTAATCGTCAAAATAAGAGATCAGAGACATTTCTTGGTCTCTGTCTACTCTAATACTAACTGACAGAGCCCCTAGAGGTGACATCACAGTGGTATGGAGTGGAGACACAACGACATTGGACTCCTCAGTGATGACTCAAGCCCCATGCAGTGTCAAGGCATCAGGTCAAATATGAACACGCAAACCTCTTGCTCATTACTACCTACATCCTCTCGCAACTGATGAATCAGTATTCCATGTTAAACACTACTTGGAAGAAGGACTGAGGTTGGAAAGAGCACAGATGTATTCTGGGTACGGAACTTAAAGTCTCATCACTGCGAGTAGCTCAGTAGCACCGCTACTGAATAAACTGCCTGAGTCCTGAAGAACATACCACACAGAGTTAAAAATCACACAACACCAGGTTATAGTCCAACAGGTTTAATTGGAAGCACACTAGCTTTCGGAGCGATGCTCCTTCAGCGTCACTCCGAAAGCTAGTGTGCTTCCAATTAAACCTGTTGGACTATAGCCTGGTGTTGTGTGATTTTTAACTTTGTACACCCCAGTCCAACACCGGCATCTCCAAATCATGAATACTACACAGACACAGCCTACAGTAGCGGGTAAAAGAATTAACACAAGGGAAAAATCTAATTATCCTTCATCCTACCTACTACAGATACATTTGCCCATGACAGTATTTCTAGACTATTGCATAATCCTGTTGAAGCAACAATCTATTGTAACACTAAGGACTGCCTTCTCATGGATTGTGAGCCATGACCACCACGCTAAATGGGATAGATTCAGAACAGATGCAGCATCTCAAAACGGGCTATCCATGAGAAATTATTAGCACACATGCTAACAGAATGAAAGATTGCCGCACGCTGTGTGATGGATTAATGCAAATTAGAGCTGGTGGGTGTTGGAGTCGGGTGCTAACGGAGATGTAAGAGAGAGTGATTTGGGGGAAAGGCAGTGACTCTGGTTTGGAATGATATCTCAAGGGGCAGTCTGAGACATGGTGTGATGGATCAAAAGGTTTGTGGGCACATCCTAAGAGGGTGCTGAAATCAATACCCATTCAGCGTCTGCAGCTTCCTTTTTGCATCCAGACTGTTTTAAAGTCTAGTCAAGCCAACCCTCCATGTGTATGGAAAAAAGGACAAAAAAATCAGCAGAAATAAATATGGGCCCAGTACAAGCAGAGACAGAAGAAGCTAAAAATGGAATTAAAAAATGTCAGAGAAACTTATCTGTATCTTACTTTTTTGGCTGAGTATTCTAAAGGGTTTCTTGCTGTATGTCCTGGTGAGATTTCTCACTGTAACTTACCATACTTACCATTAACTACTACCCCATCCTTACATCAGTCCTCCCATCTGACCACATGCAGTTCCTGAAATAATGAACTATTCACTGGATATCTGCCCCTTGCTTCTGATCCAGTCTGTGAACTGGGTACCTGTCACACAGTTATACAGCATGGAAACAGATCCTACTGTCCAACTAGTCCACGCCGACCATGTTCCCAAACTAAACTACTCCCACTTGCCTGCATTTGCCCTGTATCCCTCCAAACATTGCTATTTCTGGGAGTGTTGTGACAGCGAATGCTGTGTCCTCTGTTTTATGGAGACATGGCTCACTCCTGCTATACCTTGCAGGCTGAGAAGTTCTCCATAAGTCTCATGGACTGCACAGCAGCCTCAGGTAAGCCAAAAGGCGGGAACATCTGCCTCCTAATCACCACCTTCTGGTGCTCAGACGTGGGTACCCTGTGAGTTAGTGCTCCCCGGACATAGATTATCTCCCAGCGAAATGCCATCCCTACTACCTGCCACACGAGTTCACCTCTGCCATCCTGACAACAGTCGACATACCACCCCCTGTGGAGATGAAGGATGTTCTGGATGAAACTGACCCTGCTACAAATGCTCTGGAGACGAAATTCCCTGAGGCTTTATTTATCATGACTGGTGACTCAAGAGGATGCTACCAAAATACCGCCGACACATCTCCTGCCCCACCAGGGAACCAACCATCCCTGACCACTATTACACAACCATCAAAGATGCATCATACCCCATCCACATTTGGGAAAATCAGATCACAATGCTGTGTTCCTCCTCCCATCTTAGAAGTTGAAACAAGAGGACACAGTAGAGAAAGTAGTTCAATGCTGGTCTATGGCAGTCGAAGAGCTTATTTGGGACTGCTTGGATTTGGTGCACAGCACCATATTCAGCAGCCAACCTAGATAAGTACACCACCATGTCATGGACTTCATCAGCAAATGTGTAAACGAAACCATGCCAAAGAAATCAATCCATGTGTTCCCCTGGATGAACCTTGGATGAACTGAAATTCATTGCCTACTGAAGACCAGGCCTGACACGTTCAGGTTGGATGACCTGGACTTATACAGGAAATCCAGATCCGACCTCTGCAAGCCCATTAGTGATGCCATGAGGCAATACTGGATTAAGTTAGACTAACCACACGGACACCCACCGCCTGTGGCAAAGCCTACACCACATGATGGCTACAAAAGGAAGCCAAACAAATTAGTGGTCAAAAATAAACCTCTCCCTGATGTACTCAAGGCATTTTACGCTGGGTTCGAACAGAAGGTCAGTGAAATGGTGTCTCTTGCCCAGTCAGCCCATGATGCACCTGTTCTTTCAGTCCCCACTGCAGATGTCAGATTGGCCTTGACAGTGAACCTGAGGAAAGTGAATGGCCCAGATGGAGTCCCCGGCCGTGCACTCAGATCCTGCGCGGACCAGCTGGCGCTGACATCTTTGACCTGTCCTTGCTAAGACCTGAAGTTCCCACCTACTTTAAGAAGACCACCTTCATCCCAGTACCAAAGAAAACAGATGCAACGTGCCTCAATGACTACCGCCCAGTGGCTGTGACCTTCATAATTATGAAGTGCTTCGAGAGGTTGGTCACAGCTAACTGCAGCCTCCCGGCCTGCCTCAATCCTCTGCAGTTTGCCCACTGGCGTAACAGGTCCACAGTAGATGTCATCACCCTGTCCCTACACTCATCCTTGGAACATTTGGATAACAAGGACACCTATGTCAGGCTCCTAATCATTGACTACAGCTCTGCACTCAACACCATAATCCCTACTAGACTAATCTCTAAACTCTGAAACCTCGGTCTCTGCTCTACCCTCTGCAACTGGATTCTCAGCCTCCAGACCCACAGATTGCAATCAGTGAAAATAGGCAACAGAATCACCTCCACAATAATCCTCAACACTGACAGCCCACAAGGGTGTGTACTCAGCCCCCTACTGTTCTCCATGTACACATGTGATTTTGCAGCCAAATCTCATACAACTGCCATCTGCAAGTTTGTTGACGACACCACTGTTGGAGGCCGGATATCAAACAATGAGGAGTCAGAACACAGGAAGGATATAAAGTGCTTGGTATCATGGGGCAATGATAACAATCTCTCTTTCAATGTTGGCAAAATAAAAGTTCTGATCATTGACTTCTGGAAGCATGTCCCTATCTACATCAACGGAGCTGAGCTGGAGATGGTCGAGAGCATCAAGTTCCTAGGAGCAATGATCATCAACGATCTGGCCTGGACCTCCTATGAGATGCGATGGTCAAGATGGCACAACAATGCCTCAGGCAGCTTAAGAAATTCAGCCTGTCCAGAAGGACCCTCAGCAACTTTTAGAGATGCACTATAGAAAGCATTCTACATGGGTGCATAATGGCCTGGTCCAGCAACTGCTCTGCCCAGGACTGTAAGAAACTGCAGAAAGTTGTGTGTACAGCCTAGGCTAGTACAGAGGGGAACTTCCCATCCATGGACTGCATCCACACTTCAGGGTGTTAGCAGGAAGGCTGCTAACAATGACCCCTCCTGGCCCAGTAATGCTGTCTTCCAATCTCTTCCGTCAACACACACACACACGAACAGTTTCTTCCCTGCTGTTATAAAACTGTGGAACGGACCTCTTTTATTTCAAACCTAATGCTGACCTTGGTTTTATGCATGTCCTTCTGCAACCATAACCTTGTATGCCTTGCTCTAAGTACCTTATGATCTGTATGTCCTTATTTATCATGATCTGCCTGTACCACTCACAAAACATATCTTTTCATTATAGTTAGGTACATGTGACAAAAATAAATAAAAACAAAAATCTTATTCATATTCTTATCCAAATGTCTTTTAAATGCTGTAACACTGCCTGCACTTCCTCTTGAAGCTCATTCTACACACTAACCAATTTCTGTTTAAAATAATTGCCCCTCACGTCCTTTCTAAACTTTCTCCTCTCATCTTAAAGATATGCCCCCTAGTTTTGAACTCCCCCACTTTATGGAAATGGCCTTTGCTATTCACCTTATCTCTGCACCTCATGATTTTATAAACCTCGATAAGATCTCCCCTCAACCTCCTATGGTCTAGTAAAAATAGTCCCAGCCTATTTTTATAACTCCATCTCTCCATTCCAGGCAACTTCCTGGTAAATCTTCTCTGAACCCTCTCCAATTCAATAATATCCTTCCTGTAGCAGGGCAACCAGAACTGCATACAATACTCCAGAAAAAGGCCTCACCAAAATCCTGTACATCCTTAACACAATGTCCCAACTCCTGTACTGAAAAGTCTGAGCAAGGAAGGCAAGCATGCTAAATGCCTTTTTAACCACCCTGACTATACATGAAACAAATTTCAAAGAATTATGTACCTGAACCCCTAGGTCTCTCTGATCTACAACGCACCCAGAGACCTACCAGTAGTTGTATATGTCCTGCTCTTGTTTGTTTTACCAAAATGCGATACCTTACATTCATCCAAATTAAAATCAATTTGCCACTCCTCAGCCCATTGACCCAATTAATCATGTGATCTCTTTGTAATATTATGCCACCCATTCTGATGTAACCCACAAACTTGCTAACCGTTTGTCCCATATTCTCATCCAAATCATTTGTAGAAGTGACAAACAAAAATGGCCGCAGTCCCGATCCCTGTGGCACACCGCTGGTCACAGGCCTCCAGTCTGATAAACAACCCTCCACCAGCCCCCTCTGTCTCCCACCAGCAGACTTTCATTGCTAAATGCTGGTGTTCCAAGCAATGCAGCTCTGTGCTTCCTGCAATCAGAAAGGTGCCCAGACGATCAAGGGGTTGATAATGTTGGATGTCCATGCCCATGGACGGGGGGGGGGGGGAGCTGCACGTGGTTACTGGCCATGGGATGTGCCCAGAGATGCCGTTTGGTGCTGACTCCCATGGATGTTCCTGGCAGCTTAGTGACAATTTGAAGGCACTGGGTACCTGCTCTGACAGTCTGCCCAACTGCTGCTCTCTCTCTGGGCTCCATATCCACCTATGGTATACTCTTCTCCCTACCTTATCTTGAACACATATACCAACCCTTTCCCAGCTACAACCAGTTCTGAGGAAGGGTGACCGGACCCGAAAGGTGAACTCTGATTTCTCTCCACAGATGCTGCCAGACCTGCGGAGCTTTTCCAGCAATTTCTGATTCTGGAATCATCAGGGCGATTTCAGGTAGAGCAAGGACATTGAGTACATGGGGGGGGGGGGGGGGAACTGAAGCTCCTCGCAATTCACCCGGGAGCCGAGCCGAAACCATGCCTTTTTCATACTTCGCATTGTTAGCTAAGAAATTGATCAGGTTTGGTCATCAATCTTTACACAGGGGTTGCTGGGAGACCGTGCTGACAATAGCCATTTCTCCCCCCAGCCCCGGGCCGACCATCATTGATCTCTGGGAGCCGGAGGCAAGAGACGTTCAAATCTTTGACCAGGACAAAATGTGGGTATAGAAACCGCTGCCTCTCAGTGGGCACCTTCCCAGGACAGAGACGGAACCAGTCTCTGGATAATAAGCATTCCACCCCTTTCCAGTGGAGTGCGAGCTCCCTGTGTAAGTGGAGACGCTGAAGGAACTCTACCACAAAGGATGCTCCGGCTCTTTCACCGTCTTGTCACACTTCCGTGTTCTCTGATTGATCACACTCCTGAGTATTACTTGATGTTGTTACTTGTAGAAAGGGCCAGGCAATAAGCCACTCTGTCCTCCTGTGCAAGGTGCTGAGTTGGGGTTGAGGATGGTATCAGATTTCATCCCCTCACCTGTCATTAGCCATTACCTGGACCCAGGGTTCTCTCCAAACGGGGGAACCCACCGCTGCACATATTAATGCACCTCAGATCCTTCCTCCTATTATTTCCAGTGAACGCTTGTGCTGAGCTAGGACGGACCGTATGGCTGTTTGCTCAAGTTCTGACCAAGGCTCAGTCCGTAGTCTTATTTCCTCACCTTCCCAACAGTGTTAGGTGATGAAAACCTTTCAATAAAACAAAGAATTGGGGATGCTGGAGATCTGAAACAGAAGCAGAAATTGCTAGAGAAACTCAACAGGTCTGGCAGCATCTGTGGAGAGAAAGCAGGGTTTAACCAGTGTCCCTTCCTCAGAGCATTTGTCAGCACATGCATCTCAAATCCCAGAGTGGAGCTGGGAATACACATAAGGTAGACAGGCAGGAGGCTGGGGGAACACGGGCAGCATCAGGATGTGGAGAAGTCGATGTTTCAGGTGTAACCCTTCTTCAGGACTGGGGTGGGTGTAAGGGGAGCTGCAGATAAAGGGCGTGCAGAGGGGGCAGGACAGGGTGGGGCAAAATGCTGGAGGGCTGAGGAGGTCACGGCATTGTAGCAGCGAGAAAGGGACTCAAAGTGCACGTCTGAGGGTACCCGCAAGGGGCTCGGATTAATGCCCGAATTAGAAAGCATCACTAAACATTTTCATAATTATTTCCAAGTGTGAACTCAATTCTAATCCCTGTGCCCTGTTTTCAAATTCATGCAGTAAGATAGATCCATTCGCCTAGCATGCCGGCTGACCCTTGGGTTGGAACATGGAGGCCTCACAGGCCGAGATTGGCAGTTGCAGCTATGTACAACAGTCCAGGTCCCAAATACTTGTTGAGAGGACAAACAGGTCAGTACTGCGTGCATTAGTGTGAGATTATTGTGACTGGGACAAAAGCTCAGACCATGACAAATGACTTCCTTCTGCCCAATCAGAATGTCATTTCACAATGATGTGCAGAAACTCCTCTGCTGTCTTCATATTCAGACACTCCATTTCCTACCCCCTCCACGCTCTGCATACTATCAGAGAAGGGGAGCTCTCTCCTCAGACCTCGTTCCATGGGCTAGAATTATTCAGGCAGCTGCACAAAGACCTGAGAGTCCCAAGGAGTAAACATGATTCCAATGTGTCTGTGTATTCCATGTGGGTTCCTGTTCCACTAGATACATCACATGCCACCCTTGAATGTTTAACCAATCTTACCAAAGAGAATCTGATAATTCACAGAGTAACATTCAAACTGAGCAAAGATCTGGAAACGAGGAGACATGGCCTGGGGAATTTGTTCTGGGGCCAAAAGAGATACTGTTTCTCCAAGAGAGATAGCAGCTTGTTTGGTGAGAAATGCAAAGCTGTATCAATGTGCCTCCTGAGAGAGCCACTGGTGACACAGACATCCCAGAGCACGGATGAAGTGAACACAGAAACTGCTGGAGAAACTTAGCTGGTCTGGCAACATCTGTGGATAGTGAAACAGAGTTCATGTTTCAAGTCTGATATAACTTCTTCAGAACTGAAGGATATACATTCAGAATATTTATAAAAATATACTTTTGACAGAGGTGGAGAAGGGGCAAAGGGAAGGGTAGAGTCCAGTGCAAAAGACAAAGGGGTTATTAATGGTGGAAAAAGAGATGTAAGGTGGGTGTACATTAAGGTGTGAAAGAGACAGAATGGGTCTTTATTACTAAGAGCACAGTAAACAAGACACACATTACAGATGGTCATTGGGTGGGTGTGGTGATGTGTGGAGAATGTAAGACAAATGGAATGTAATGCAATTAGTTTCTGAAGTTCTGGGGTTCAGTAATGTGACCTCGAGGCTGTGAAGTGCCCAAGTGGAAAATTCCCTTCACTGTTACCCTGCCTCTGTCAAAAGTATAAAAAGTAGACATTCTCCAATATCTTTCAATTCTGAAGAAGAGTGATTACAGACTTGAAAATTAAAATATTTCTCTAACATTTCAATGACTCTATGACTGAAACCCAAGACACACCTTTCAAATGAAGCAGTCATTTACCTGCACTTCATATCTAGTCTACAGTATTCGCTGCTCACAATGTGGTCTCCTCCAAACGAGAGTCAAAATGCAGACTGAGTATCTGCTTTGCAGGCCACCTATGTTCTGCCTGCAAAAAACAGGCTGAGTTTTCAATTGCCTGCCATTTCAACACACCATTGCATTTCCTGGCCAATATCTGTCTCTTGCTTGCTGGAGTACTCCAGCAAAGCTCAGAGTAAGCTGGAAGAACAACACCGCATTTTCTGCTTGGGAATCCTGCAGCCTTCTGGATTCAACATCGAGTTCAATGATTTTAGGGTCTGAGTACCTTTTCCTATGCCCTAACCCCAAAACCCAAGTACCAGGCCTTGCCAGCACATGAGCACACAAACAAACCTATATCAGCCACTAATGGTCCCCATCAGCAGCTTTTCATTGTCCCAGGCTGACTTTTACCCATTCCTTTGTCCGTCCAACAGTTGTTCTCTCTCTCTGGGCTCCATCTCCAGCTCTCATTTGCTCCTTCCCCCTTCCCTCACCCTTTCTCTAACATTTGTATCAACCTATTCCTAGCCACAATCAATTCTGGAGAAGGGTCATTGGACCTGAAACATTAACTCTGATTTCTCTCCACAGACGCTGTCAGACCCGCTAAGAGTTTCCAGCATTTTCTGTGTTGGTTTCAGATTTCCAGCATCTGTAGCATTTTGCTTATATTAGAGCACAAAGATATCTCCTCACACAAACCTATTTTCTTCACACTTTTGACGATAATTCTGATAAATATGACTTTGAGCAGCTGACTTCAATGACTATCGGCGAGACTGTCAAATATCTAGTTTAATTTAGTTCACATAATTTAATCATTATGGTAAAAGCAAAATTTCTGAGCAACTATGACCCTCTGTTAATGAATGAAGAGTTCAATTGCTTCATAAACAATTGGTAAATTCAACATCATACATCATCTCCAGTTGGCTATTGACAGTCAAACTGAAATACTGATGCTGGTAAAGAAATTATACAAATCCAGCATAGATGTCTTGGTATGCCCCGATGGTGGGTGATGTTCCACTATTTGTTGCAGTTCCAGAAGGCCAACCCCAAATCACTAAGCTTCTGGATAAAGAGGGATGAAATGGCCCTCTAGGTTCTCAGTAATTCCTCCAAACTCCGTGTTATGGAATCCATAGAATCCCTACAGTGTGGAAACAGGCCCTTCGGCCCAACAAGTCCATACCAATCCTCCAAAGAGTATCCTGCCCGCCCCATTCCCCCATTTACTCATTAACTCCAATCCACACATCCCTGAACACTATGGCAATTTAGCATGGTCAATTCACCTAACCTGGATTGTGAGAGGAAACCAGAGCACCCCGAGGAAACCCATACAGACATGGGGAGAATTAACAAACTCCATGCATACAGTCGCCTGAGGCTGGAATCGAACCTGGGTCCTTGCGCTGTGCGGCAGCAGTGCTAACCACTTCTGAGTCCATGTGTGGATATGGCTGGAGAAACCAGAAACAAATGCTTAGACAAAATGCTCTGGTTCCCCTTCTTTAATCACCTGTCCCCTCACAACATGGTTAATTTTGTCCTCCCATGTGGAACCCCGTCTCCCTAATCCAAATGAATTTATGTATTTAAATGAGCCAATTTAAACAGGCTGTCTTGAGATAACAAGGAACAAGCTTATTAGGTATTACTTAAAAATGAGAGAATTTATCATCAAAATACGATTCCAGCTGGTTAGAAAAAGAGATCTGTAGCTCAGCCTTTGAATTGTTCATGAACAGTGGAGGGTTGAACATTGTTTCAGTGGATATTTACCAGTACCATGGACAGTTGGAGTCAGTTCCGTCGGCCTCTGTCCAGACAGCACTTAAATTACCAACTTTGAAAAACACGAATTGGAATTACAAGTTATAATGTCCACAGTACTTCAGCTTTCTGACCTCTGATCATGTCAGTATTCAAGTCAGTCCTTGAGTGGAGAAACATACCTTCTGAAGGAATGGAAAGTAGTCGAATACAAAACCACCCATACCAAAACTAAGCTTCCAATTGCAAAAAAAGTGGAAGTTGTACTGAATTGGAAGCTGTAATAGACATGAGAAATAAAATCAAAATAAAATAGCAGAAAGCTAAATCTCAGTTCAACAAGATTATCCAACTATTGGCAGCGTTATTGGAAAGTGTGATGAATCCCTCTTTATGAAAGCATTTTTTTTGTTGTGCTGTAAAGCAATGTTCTGTGAAAATGGCAAAATCGTAACTTTCAGAGGTATAGAGTTGCAAGAGTAGTTAGGTGGCAGCATTGTTCTGAAGTGGAATCTATTGCAATGCTTGTAACAGGACATTCAGGAAGGTTCTGATTCAGCAAAAAGTAATTGTAGCAATGCAAATAGTCAGAGGAAGAGACAGACACACAGTCAGACTATATTTCAGGATGGCAGTGATTAGAAGTACTGGGAAGAAAGTTGAATTGAGGAGAAAGTGAGGACTGCAGATGCTGGAGATCAGAGTCGAGAGCGGGGTGCTGGAAAAGCACAGCAGATCAGGCAGCATCCAAGGAGCAGGAGAATCGATGTTTCGGGCATGAGCCCTTCTTGAGGAGCCCAGAGCAGTTGGATGATCAGCCATTATCATATTGAGTGGTGGAGCATCTAAAGGTCGGAGCTGAGATTCACAAAAAGTCATGCAGAGCTGAGAATGTGGGAAGTCATTTGCTTTCTGTTGGGGGATGCCCAAAGGCCTCAGAAGAAGCTTGTGGGCCTTAATCCTTCAGTACTGCTGTGAGACTGGTGTGCTGAAAAGCCATAATCACAACTTCCTTGATGCAACTGAGCAAGCTTCAAACTTGGGGAAGCCTCAGGGTTTTGCTGAAGCTAGCTGGCAGTGAGAAGCTGGTGCTGTGCCTGTGAATACATATGGCGGTGCCATTTTAGAATCATGGGGAGGGTAGGTCCAAGAAAATCGGGGGGTGAGGTGTACCAGATGGTTGCCTCTTGACAGGGAACTTCAAGGTTAAATCAGCAAAAACTTAAGAATTATGATCCTTGTGAAATTTAATGAGTTGATGTCCTGAGGGAAACTGATGTAAATTACATGGGATCTGTCTGATCACATTTGCAAACTGATGTGCACTGTGGGATGTTTGATCACAGTACAGTTAACTACATGTAAACCTGGGTGTTCACTGTAAGGTCTACATTTATTATAGATCTTTTGACTGTTCTAACTTGTATAATAGAGTCTCGCTTTTTATTCAGGATGGTGAAATCTTGTAAGCTTATTCTTTTAGCATACTCCCAGGAACCCACCTTTTGTCTCCTTTAAAGATAATGGTTACTGTTCCCCAGCCAGATCATATCGTAATGTGGTCATCTCATCCAGGATCATAACAGAAAGTTGGTACTTATGGGTTGGGGTCATAACAAGGTTCAGTCAGGATACAAACCTTCAATTCTCTCAAAGATTCAGACCAAGTGACAACTTGGTATCTGAGTAGTGATGTTGTCATCTCGATTGTATCTAGTGGAAATGAACAACCAGTTATCGCTATCACAAGCTCATCCTTACAATAGAAATTTCAGGTGGCTGACAATGAAGGTTGAACTCAGCATCTATGCAAACTATAAATCAACCCAGAAGCCAGCAACAGCCTAACAATGGAAATGGAAGAATAACAGGTATAGCAGGTATAGCAACAACCACAAATGACATGGGAACAACATCTCCAATTGTACAAGTTTGGAGTGGCACAGTGACTCAGTGGTTAGCACTGCTGCCTCACAGCGCCAGGGAACTGAGTTTAGTTCCAGCCTCGGGCAACTGTCTTTCTGGAGTTTGCATATTCTCCCCATGTCTGCACAGGTTTCCTATGACAGTCCAAAAATGTGCAGGTTAGGGTGGATTGATCATGCTATATTGCCCATAGTGTTCATGGATATGTAGGTTAGGTGCATTAGTCAGGGGAAATATAAAATAATAGGGTGGGGAATGGGTCTGGGTGGGTTACTCTTTAGAGGGTCGATGTGGACTTGTTGGGCCAATGGCCTGTTTCCACACTATAGGGCTTCTATGATTCTATTCTATGAATTCCTAATACAGCTGTGTGACCAGGTTGTTCCTGTTAAATGATCTCAGATGTCCTTCCTCTTCCCAGCAGCACTGGGAATTTCTTCAACTCTTAATGGTATAAATTCCGACCAGCGTTAGGAATGTCATTGTAACAGAATCAACATATCACATGACCAAAGTCAATGACAATTCCACTATAGCAGGCTGTTCTATTGTTAAAATCAGTTGTTCTTTGCAACCAATCAAACCCAGTGTAGAAGGGCTGGACCCTGGAAGATCAGATGGCAATTGGAATGTCACTGCTTGCATATTCAGTTTCTCTGGGCTAGAGGGATACAAAACCACCAGCTATTGCTACACGATGAGACTGAAGTTTCAAGATCATGCAACGCAGTCTCAAAGCTCCTGACATTTCTTATTGGCCCTTTCTCCAGGTTTCTGGGATCATGATGTCACAACGAACAGAGCACCTGCTTATTCCATGGCCAAGCGGCATCCAGGACTGAAGGATAGTGGTACACCTGCACCAAGAACACTGCCAGAAAAGATGACTCACCATGGGAAGGACAGTGTTCCCGCCTGGACAATGGCTCACCGACACAAAGACTACGACCCTGGTAGAACCCCAGGACCAGGTCAGTGCTGAATGGCCAAGGACTGTGCAGTACTGAAATAAAGAGAAAAAGGGGAATTAGCAAATTAACTCACTTGTGTATCGCTAATCTAGTTCACATCCCCAGCTTTGTTTGCCCTATGCATGCTTCAAAGCTGTAAACAACTGAAATTACACTCCAAAGCATTTCTCACCCTCCCTCCCATTCAAGATGCTCCTTAAAACATACCTCTTTGACTAATCCTGTCATTACATCTGTTTATAAGGTCCGGCCTCAAGTTCAGTTTGAAACTAATTCCTATGAAACACTTGTGGATAAGTCATCATGTTAAAGGTGCTAGATAAATGCAAATTGTTCAGTTTTGTTGTTGGATGCTTCTGATTTTGAAAGTTATATAATGGTGGCTGCTTTGGGCTGTCTGTTAATTAATTGTCATGAGTCAAACTTCCATGTGTTTTAGCTATTGCAGTTTCTAGCTATCTTCCCTCAGATATTCTAGCCATTCTCCTTAGCATGAGCATTTAAGGTGTACTGCCTCAGTGTAATGAAGAAGTTCAATATTGAATGTAATGTCTTTCAGCTAAAATGTGGAACTCACGATTGCTTCCGCATGCTCAAACAGGAATGCTAAAGATCGAATGAAAATATCCAAATGAAGAAGAACGTTTGACAAAAATGTGATCACTTCTCCCACTGCTGCTTGTGTGATCTTTCTTTGCACAAAGTGATAGTTCCATTTGCTTGAGAATTTGCATAGCTTTCCTTTCTATCCAATTGGTATGAGTAAATGTTTCATGAATTATAAGGTGTCCTCATTGAAAGGCAGAGGTGTATTCCTAAAAATCACAACTTTATGCGAAGCTAAAACCAGAGTTTGTTTTCTGAGGACACTTTCAGCCTGGAAAAGCTATTGTGAAAACTGAAATACGGTGTTAGATAGGTCATTGCACCTCTTGTATTTTACACACGTGCATTTGTAGCTGAAATAATTTGCAAAACAAAACAATTAAAGACTTCTAATGAAGGGTCACTCGATCTGAAACTTTAACTCGGATTTCTCTCCCAAGATGCTGCCAGACTTAGAGTCATAGGGTCATAGAGTCATAGAGATGTACAGCATGGAAACAGACCCATCGGTCCAATCCGTCCATGCCGACCAGATATCCCAACCCAATCTAGTCCCACCTGCCAGCACCCGGCCCATATCCCCCAAACCCTTCCTCTTCATATACCCATCCAAATGCCTCTTAAATGTTGCAATTGTACCAGCCTCCACCACTTCCTCTGGCAGCTCATTCCATACATGTACCACCCTCTGTGAGATAGGCAATAAATGCTGGCTTTGCTCGCAATGCGCTCATCCTAAAAAGGAACAAAACTAAGAATAATTAAAAATAAAAGCAGACCAGATTACCGTACGGCATGGGTCAGTGGGAAATGCCCCATTTGAGGGTAGTGGACAAGAAGAGGCATCAATGAGATTTTGGTTACTTCCTCAAAAAACCCAATCAAGTTTGTGAGATACAATTTCCCACACACCAAGCCATGTTGGTAATGCCTAATCTGCCTTTGTCTCTCCAAATATATGTAAATCTTGTCTCTCAGAATCCCCTCCCAGAACTTACCCACCGCTGATGTCAGGCACACCAGTCTATAGTTCCCTGGCTTTACCTTGCAGCCTTTTTTGAATGAAGGCCCGTTAGTCAACCTCCAGTCTTCTAACATCTCACCCGTGGCCCTAGATGATACACATCTCTGCTAGGGGCCGTGAAATTTCTTTCTTAGCTTCACACAATATCCTGGGATACACCTGATCAGATCCCAGGGATTTATCTACCTTTTTTGGGGCAGGGTTTTGCAGCAGGAGCAGGAGTAGTGAGAGTGAAGACCAAGGGGCTGCTGGGAAGGTAAATTAATCTGTTAATAAATTACCTGGTGAATTGGCGGACTGCATACTGTGCAGGTGTAGACATGGGACTGCTGAGTAAGGAAGGTAATATTTTTGGGCAGTTGCTTTACCTGAAACACTACTTAGCATGTGTCTCTCCCCACCCCCCCCCCCCCCCCCCCCCCCATCCTCCTTCTCATACCAAAACAAAGTTTTATTGCGCCAATTCGGTTAGATTACTAGTTTTCTTCAATAGTCTCTTTGGGAATTGAGAACAGTGGGAATGGACGGTCAGGCAGGTGAATGCTCCTCCTGTAGAATGTGGGAGGTAAGGGTCACCATTAGTGGCCCAACTGACTTCATCTGTGGGAAGTGCACCCAACCCCAGCTCCTTGGAAACCGCAGTAGGGAACGGGAACTGGAGCTGGAACTGGATGAACTTCGGATGATTCGGGAGGCAGAAGCGGTAATTGAGAGGAGTTACAGGGAGGTAGTCTCACCTCAGGTAGAGGAAAAAGACAGATGGCTTACAGTCAGGGGATGGGAAGGGTACAGGCAGACAGTGCAGGGATCTCCTGTGGCCATTCCCCACAGGAATAAGTATGCAGTCTTGGATACTTTTGGGGGATGGGGAGGGAGCGGAGTGACCAACTGGGGAAAGCTATAGTGTCTGACATGAGCCTGGCTCTGTGGCTCAGAAGGGAAGGGGGGAGAATGGAAAAGCGCTAGTGTTGGGAGACTCAATAGTTAGAGGAATGGACAGAAGGTTCTGTCATCGTGAACGGTTCTCCCGGAAGGTATGTTGCCTCCCAGGTGCCAGAGTCAGGATTGTCGCTGATCGAGTCTACAAGATTCTGAAGGGGGAGGGTGAGCAGCCAGAAGTCATGGTGCACACCAATGACATAGCTAGGAAAGGGGATGAGGATCTAAAAAATGATTTCAGGAAGTTAGGTTGGAAGCTAAAAAGCAGGACAGGCAAAGTAATAATCTCAGGACCACTACTGGTGCCACGTGCTAGTGAGGAGAAGAACAGGAAGTAAGTAAGTGCAGCTAAACACATGGCCACAGGGCTAGCGTAGGAGGGAGGGCTTCAGATACGTAGATGATTGGGTACCTTCTAGAGAAGGTGGGACCGGTGCATGAAGGATGGGTTGCACTTAAACTGCAGGAGCACCAATGTCCTGGACAGGAGATTTGCTGGAGTACTTCAGAAAGGTTTAAACTACTTTGGCAGGGGGATGGGAAACAGAGCTACAGATCAGAGGAGAGGGTAGTTGTTGAACAGGCAGAAATAAAATGCAGAGAGTCTGTCAGGAAGGATACACAGTTGATAAGGCAAAGGGATAGGTTAAAGTGTGTCTGTTTCAATGCAAGGACTGTCAGGAATAAGAGTGATGAACTTGAGAGTATGGTTCAGTACTTGGAACTATGATGTTGTGGCTTTAATGGAGACATGGATTTCACAGGGGAAGGAATGGTTGCTGGATGTTCCAGGGTTTAGATCTGTTAAAAAGAACAGGGGGGGGGCTAAAAGAGGAGGGGGAGTAGCATTGTTAATTAGAGAGTGCATCACAGCTGCAGAAAAGAAGGTTGTTGAGGAGAGTTTGTCGACTGGGGGGGGGGGTCAGTATGGGTGGAAGTAAGTAACAGGCAAGGATCAGTCACTTTATTGGGTGTTTTCTATAGACCCTCCAATAGTAGCAGAGAGATGGAAGAACATATTGGACAGCAAATTTTGGAAAGGTGCAGATATAACAGACTTGTTGTTATGGGTGACTTCAACTTCCCCAATATTGATTGGAATCTCCTTAGTGCAGATGGTCTGGATGGAGCCAATTTTATCAAGTGTGTCCAGGAGGGATTCCTGACTCAATATGTATATAGGCCGACTAGGGGGGAGGCCATATTGAATTTGGTGCTAGGCAATGAGCAAGGCCAGGTGTCACATCTCTTGGTGGGAGAGCATTTCAGTGACAGAGACCACAGTTACCTCACCTTTACCATAGCCATGGAGAGGGATAGGAGCAGACAATATGAGAAGGTATTTAACTGGGGGAGGCGAAATCATGCTGCTATTAAACAGGAGCTGTGAAGTATAAATTGGGAACAATTATTCTATGGGAAATGCACAACAGAAATGTGGAGCCTGTTTAAGGGCCACTTATTGCAAGTGTTGGATAACTTTGTCCCACTGAGACAGGCAAGGAATAGTAAGGTGAAGGAGACTTAGATGACAAGAGCAGAGGAGCTTTTCGTCAAAAGGAAGAAGGAAGCTTACTTAAGGTTGAGGAAGCAAAGATCTGGCACAGCTTTAGAGGATTACAGGGTAGCGAGAAAAGAACTCAAAGATGGACTGAGGAGAGCTAGGAGGGGACACGAAAAAGCCTTAGCGGGAAGGATTAGGGAAAACCCAGAAGCATTCTACACGTATGTGAGGAATAAAAGAATGATCAGAGAGAGGGTAAGGGCGATCAGGGATAGTGGAAGGAACTTGCGCTTGGAGTCTGAAGAGGTAGGGGAAGTCCTAAATGACTTTTTTGCATCAGTTTTCACTCAAGAGAGGGACCTTGTTGATAGTGAGAACACCGTGGACCAGGTTAATAGGCTTGAACAGATTGATATTGAGGAAGTGGATGTGCTGGAAATTCTGGGAAGCATCAAGATAGATAAGTCCCCAGGGCTGGACCAAATATATCCAAGGTTAGTACGGGAAGCAAGGAATGAGATTGCTGCACCTCTGGCGATGATCTTTGCATCCTCACTCTCCATGGGAGTAGTATCAGCTCATTGGAGGGAAGTGAATGTTGTTCCTCTGTTCAAAAAAGGGAATAGGGAAATCCCTGGGAATTACAGACCTGCCAGCCTTAAGTCTGTTGTAAACAAGGTACTGGAAAGGATTCTGATAGATAGGATTTATGAGTATTTGGAAAAACAGTTTGATTAAAGATAGTCAGCATGGCTTGGCGAGGGACAGATCGGGCTTATGCCCGAAACGTCGATTCTCCTGCTCCTTGGATGCTGCCTGACCTGCTGCGCTTTTCCAGCAACACATTTTCAGAGGGACAGATCATGCCTCACAGACCTTATTGAATTCTTTGAGGATGTGATGAGACAAGTTGACAAAGGTTGAGCAGTGGGTGTGGTGCATATGGATTTCAGTCAGGCATTTGATAAGGTTCCCCATGGTAGGCTCATTCAGAAAGTTAGAAGGTATGGGATACAGGGAAATTTGGCTGTCTGGATACAGAATTGGCTGGCCAAAAGAAGACATCAAGTGGTAATGGATGGAAAGTATTCCACCTGGAGGTCGGTGACAGTGGTGTCCCACAGGGACCTGTTCTTGAGCCTCTGCTCGTTTTAATTTTTATAAATGACTTGGATGAAGAAGTGGAAGGGTGGGTTAGTCAGTTTGCTGATCACACAAAGGTCAGTGGTGTTGTAGGTAGTGGGGAGGGCTATTGCAGGCTACAACAGGACATTGACAAGATGCAGAACTGGGCTGAGAAATGGCAGATGGAGTTGAATCTGAATAAATGTGAAGTGATTCATTTTGGAATGTTGAATTTAAATGCTGAATACAGGGTTAAAGACAGGAATCTTGGCATTGTGCAGGAACAGCGGGATCTTAGTGTCCATGTACATAAATCCCTCAACATTGCCACCCAAGTCGATAGGGTTGTTAAGAAGGTATTTTAGCTTTCATTAACATGGGGATTGAGTTTAAGAGCTGTGAGGTTTTGCTGTAGTTCTATAAAATCCTGATTAGACCACATTTGGAATGTTGTGTCCAGTTCTGGTTGTCTCATTATAGGAAGACTGTAGATGCTTTAAAGAGGGTACAGAGGAGATTTACCAGGAGGCTTCCTGGATTGGAGGGCATGTCTTATGAAGAGGGGTTGAGTGAGGTAGGGCTTACTATACTGGAGAGAAGAAGTAAGAGAGGTGACTTGATCGAGGTGTACAAGGCAATGAGAGACATAGATAGAGTAGATCGCCAGAGACTTCTCCCCAGGGCAGAAATGGCTGTCATGAGGGGGTCATAAGGTGATTGGAGGAAGGTATAGGGGAGATGTCAGAGGTAGGTACTTTATAAAGAGAGTGGTGGGTGTGTGGAATGCACTGCCAGCAGTGGGAGTATAGTCAGAGACATGAGGGACATTTAAGCAACTGCTGGACAAGCACAGGGACAGCAGTAAATTGAGGGATGTGTAGGTGTTGCTGATCTTAGGTTAAGATAAAAGCTCGGCACAACATCGTGGGCTGAAGGGCCTATACTATGCTGTACTGTTCTATGTTCTATGTTTATACATATTATCACCTTCAGTACATCCTCTACAGTTGTATGAACATTATTTGAGATATCACTATTTATTTATTAAGTTCCTTAGCATCAATGTCTTTCTCCACAGTAGATGCTGACTCAAAATATTTATTTCGTACCTCACCCATTTCCTCTGGTTCCACACATAGGTAGCTTCATTGATTTTTAAGAGGTCCTATTCTTTCCCTAGACACTGCTTTGCCCTTAATTCACTTGTAGAATCTCTTTGGATTCTCCTTAATCTTATCTGCCAAAGCTATCTCCTCTCCTTTTTGCCCTCCTGACTTCCCTCTTAAGGGTACTCCTAATGCTCGTATACTCCGCAAGGGATTCACTTGATCCCAACTGCCAGTCCTGATCGTTGCCTCTTCTTTTTCTTGTCCAGAGCTTCACTATCTCTTGCCATCTAGTGTTCTCTACTCCAGCCAGCCTTACCCTTCACACTAACAGGAACATACTGTCTCTGAACTCTCATTATTTCACTTTTGAAAGCCTCCCACTTGCCAGACATCTCTCTCCCTGCGAACAGTCTCCCCCACCCCAATCAACTTTTGAAACCTCAGTGCAATACTGTCAAAATTGGCTTTGCCCCAATTTACAACTTTAATTTTCATACAAGGCTTGTCTTTTCCATAACTAGTTTAAAACTAATAGAAGTTTAGTCATTGCTCCGAAAGTGCTAGCTCTGTTTATTCGAAATATCAATGTTTTAATCTCAAAAAACTAAGTATAATATTAACTTTGCAGTTATACATTAGAAGAAAATAATTCAACTTGCAGAACATCAGAAACATTTCCTTGACATGCTGCAAATTGAGTTTTCACACGTTCCACACGACCACTGACCCCCAGAATTGTCAGTGTCCAGCCCACCAACCCAAGGTGTGCAGCTCACCCTCCCCAGATATCAGCTACCTCCCAGCAACTCATTCCCCACCTCAGTCTGCAGCTCCCCCTCAACTCCCAGGCGTGTAGCCCTCCCCCCAACCCCAGTCTGCAGCTCTCGACCCCTCCACCCCCCAACAACTCCCCCTGCACCCTCTCACATCCACACCTTCCTTCTCAAAGGGAAAACAAAGGTTAGTTTTATGGATCTGCTCACAATTGTCAGCCATTTCTGCTGCCTGTCTCACAGTCACTGTCCTCTGGTCTTCAACATGGGTTCTAATTTCTGAAGGTAATGAGTTTTTTTAACATCTTCTGAGAGAATAATCTCTCTGAGCTTCAAATGAGATAATTACTCCTCGTGCCTATACTCACTGGTTAAAATCAATTTGCCTTTACTCTTTCCAATTCAGGATAGGGATGGCTAGTCTGTCACCTTAAAATGCAAAACCTTTGCCAGTAAGCATCAAACCAAACTCATATACACCCAGAAAAGCCATTTTTGCAGTGTACTTTAAGCTGGTATTCTTTTCCTTGGTATTTCTCGTTCACTTACCTCTCCGATTCAGGTTCTCAAATCTCTCTTTATCATTCTCCTCTCTCTTTCTCTTTCATCTCCAATTCAGTTCCAATGCCCTTTCTCTTTAACTGCCTCATCTCTTTTATGGCCAAACTATTTTAATGACCTCCATTACTCATTGTTTGGCGTATCTGTTCTGTTTTGTATTTCCAGCAATTCCAACTGTTGTGGTGATATTTGAACTGTACAGGAAATTGCACCTTTAAATCATTTACCAGTTGGAGCATGTTGCTCTCAAAATTTGACGAACCAGTTAAGTACACTTAGATAGTGGCTTGAGTTAATATTTCCATTTGGAAAATGTTGAAAGTTTTCACTCACAGAGAATGAGAGTGTTAGGGAAAGAGAGCAATATCACCTGCTGGTAAGGTTTTTGGAGCTCTGAGCCCATACTACGCTCTCTTCTGATCTTTTAGATTAGATTACTTACAGTGTGGAAACAGGCCCTTCAGCCCAACAAGTCCACACCGACCCGCCGAAGCGCAACCCACCCATACCCCTACATGTACCCCTTTTTACCTAACACTACGGGCAATTTAGCATGGCCAATTCACCTGACCTGCACATCTTTGGACTGTGGGAGGAAACCGGAGCACCCGGAGGAAACCCACACAGACACGGGGAGAATGTGCAAACTCCACACAGTCAGTCGCCTGAGTCGGGAATTGAACCCGGGTCTCTGGCGCTGTGAGGCAGCAGTGCTAACCACTGTGCCACCGTGCCGCCCACTAATCAACCTGTTCAGATATGTTATTACACATCTCTGGAAGCAGCTGGGATTTGAACCACCGTCTACCTTACTCAAAGGTAAGGACACTATCACTGCACCACAAGAGCCCCTCCTCTCAGCTCTGTGATAACCTTCAACTAATCCACAAGCTGTTGCTTGGCAGTTGGGTTTTTTCTCAAAGATATCTGTTGCCAATGTTTCTCACACAATGATCTCGATTCAGCCAAAGGACACCGCTCTGCCCCGATCAGTTGGTGCATTATACCCAATTCCAGGCACCACACTTTAGGAAGGGGATGACAGTTCTTGAGAGAATGACATTGATGGGGGGGTGGGGAGACGACAGTCATGGCTGACATTAACTGTTTTCCCCTGTGGTGTGCTTAATCAGGCTGCAAGCATGGTGAGCAGAGCCTCCGTCATCTTCTCACCACTTTCCCAGTGTAATCCATAATGGGAAAGCCCAGGGCCAGCTCCCCACTCCATTTCAGGCTTCATCTTATCTGTGCTGGTCAGAACCTGTGCTGCATTTCTTAGAGCTACTGAGAAGGTGGTGAGACATGGCTGTCTCCCATTCTATTTCTTGCCCCTCCTCTCTCCAAATTGGGAAAGACGTGCCGCGTCTGGAAGCGATCTAGATGAGCTGCCAAGCTCTTTCCTTTCTCTGCAAAACACCTGCACTCCCACAGGGGAATGAATATTGGGCCTGACTCATGATCCCTTCTTCCGAGGTGGGAAGGTGGGAGGTGATGGTGGAGTGGGGGGGAACAGGAGGATCGCTGCAAATAATAACCCACGGGAGCACTGAGGGGCATTAGATGCTTTGTGTGAGCTAGCTTTTGAGATTAGGAGAAAGTGAGGACTGCAGATGCTGGAGATCAGAGCTTAAAAATGTGTTGCTGGAAAAGCGCAGCAGGTCAGGCAGCATCAAAGGAACAGGAGAATCGACGTTTCGGGCATAAGCCCTTCTTCAGGCTCATTCCTGATTCTCCTGTTCCTTTGATGCTGCCTGAGCTGCTGCGCTTTTCCAGCAACACATTTTTAAGCTTTTGAGATTAATCAGGGTCAATCCAGTAGTAGGTGAGTCAGAGCAACTCCAAGCTAAGAGACAAGAGAAGGCCAGTCAACCCCTTAAACCACTTCTGCCATTCTTTTATCTGTATCTTAGCTCTGTTTAGTTGGGTTTTTTTGCTTCACACTTCTTGAAGTTTTAGCCAAATAAATGTACTCAAGTCCTGAGGTGGGGTGGGGGCTTGAATTTAAGAACCTTCTGTATCAGACGAAGGTGCCGTCGCCAAGTAATAGTTGACAGTTGATGGACTAGACTTCAGCTTCCTTGGCAGTGATAGCTCTGTTCTGTGTTTTTAGTGGTTACCTCTGCTTTTTGAACTTTGCTTGACTCCTCTCTTGAGGCCCTCTCCATTTTACACCATGTTTTTCCTCATATAATTGGGAGCGGACAATTTAGTCAATCAACAATATCCAATAGGATCATAGCTGATCTAAATCTAAATTCCTTTTTCTTGAGTTAACTCCATCTCCCTTGATATTCTGACCCGACAAGAAGCTCTCTATCTCAATCTCGTTCTAATCCACAGCCTTTTGGGTCAAGAGGTTCAGTTTACACCACCCTTTGTGTTCTTGTTGCTTTCATTTCTAATCATTTAACTCTAATGTTATGATACCCCAAGCAGAAAAGATAGTCCCTTTGTATCATGTCTGTCAATTTATCAATTTAATTCAATTTGATAGCCAGGCAACCAATTCAATGGGATTCAGCTAACTGAGCTCTTGTAACCCATTGGTAGTTCCCACTAAGTAAGGACACCGAGGTTCAAGCATACCTGCTCCAAAGGCGTGTCATAATGTGTTTAAGCAGGTTAGGATCACAAATAAATGTGGCAATATTTGGAACAGAAATTAATAGATGATTGTAAGTTGATGTAAGAAGCCCCACCTTTGATAGACAGGTAGAAATAAGCTGTGTTCCTTGAATTACCAACAGAGAATAATTTATGACAACTTTAAGGTGTTGCTAAGGAACACTCTCTCTTTATTTTTACAAAGTGCTCAAAATCACATTGTTATTGCTTTTGGCTGGGTTTCTCAAAAGCTGTTTTACAACTTTGTTCACTCTGTGCAGAGTGATGTGTGAGCAAACAGCACCAAGGTCTGCCCATCTGGCATATGAACTTTGTGAGTTGGGATTGGAGGTTCTGCTCTGGGTAAGGTTGGAATGGGAGCTTGTGATTAAAACCCTGGTGCTTGCCTGCAAATGGAGTTCCATCACTGTCGCCAGCATTGACAAAGTTCATCAAGGGTCAGGGGAGGCTAATGCCCTTGATTTGCTGATGAATCCAATTAAAGATTGTTTAAGAACTCAGAGAACATAGAGTCATAGAGATGTACTGCACGGAAACAGACCCTTCTGTCCAGTCCATGTGTTCATTTCTGGTCTCCTTCCTATCGGAAAGATGTTGTGAAACTTGAAAAGGTTCAGAAAAGAATTACAAGGATGTTGCCAGGGTTGGAGGATTTGAGTTACGGAGAGGCTGAACAGGCTGGGGCTGTTTTCCCTGGAGCGTCGGAAGCTCAAGGGTATCCTTATAAAGATTTATAAACATCATTAGGGGCATGGAAATGGTAAATAGGCAAGGTCTTTTCTCTGGGATGAGGGAGTCCAGAACGAGAGAGCATAGGTTTCGGGTGAGGGGGATAATTTAAAAGCGACCTAACTGGCAACTTCTTCATGCAGAAGGTGGTGCATGTATGGAATGAGCTGCCAGAGGAAGGCATAGAAATGTACAGCACAGAAACAGACACTTCAGTCCTACTCGTCTACACTAACCAGATATCCTAACCTAATCTAATCTCATTTGCCAGCACTTTGCCCATATCCCTCTAAACCCTTCCTATTCATATATCCATCCAGGTGCCTTTTAAATGCTATATTTGTACCTGCCTCCACCACTTCCTCAGACAGCTCATTGCATATACACACCACCCTCTGTGAGAAAAAGTTTCCCCATAGGTACCTTTTATATCTTTCCTCTGTCACTCTAAACCTATGCCCTCTAGTTCTGGACCCCACCCCACCCCAGGGAAAAGACCTTGTCTATTTATCTTATTCATGCTCCTCATAATTTTGTAAACCTCTATAAGGTCACCCCTCAACCTCCGATGCTCCAGGGAATACAGCCCCATCCTATTCAACCACTTCCATTAGTGCAAACCCTCCAACCCTGGCAACGTCCTTGTAAGTCTTTTCTGAACCCATTCAAGTTTCACAACATCCTTCCGACAGGAAAGGTTGCATCAAAATATCTTGCTTAGAATGTTGCAATGGCACAATTACACAAACTTCTACTTCTTTCAGTGCTGCAAGTGGTGGAGGCTGGTACAATTACAGCATTTAAAAGGCATCTGGACGGGTATGTGAATAGGAAGGGTTCAGAGGGATCTGGGTGAAGTGCTGGCAAATGGGACGAGATCGGGTTAGGATATCTGAGACATGTCGAGGGAGATATTGAGATTGTACTGGAGGTGAATGGGCTGCACGCTGGGGCCTGAAGGTGGAAACACAGGGAAGCCACTGTGGGAAACTCAATGGGCGCTTAAAAGGGCAAACCACTCAGAGGGCGGGGACACTCAATCATTGGCTCACGAGTGACTTCAGGTGTGCACTTGGGAAGAGTGGGCAATATGCACTCGGGCAGTGCGGCAGGGAATCACTCTCTTGCAATTGGAAGGGCCAGAAGAGGAGGCTTTCAGACACAGCAGCGAGGTGAACGGAGCCAAAGGAAGGCAGCAACAGGCCAAGGGAACACTATTGCCAGGTTTTGGGAACTTGAGTACAGTAAATTTGAAATCTGCAAATATAAAGTGGAGTCAATAAAAAATTACTTGTGAACCAGACTCTTACAAAGATTCAACTTGTTCATTCATTAAAAAGGACACAATTTAAGCCTGAGATGAGGAGGAATTACTTCTGTCAGAGGACTGAGAGCCTTTGGGAACTCCTAGCCACAGGAAGCTGTGAGGGCAGAGTCCTTGCATTTATTTAAGACGGGGGTAGATAGATTCTTGATCAGTCAGGGATATAAGGGTTACAGGGGAAGGACCGGGAAGTGGATGTGAGGAATATCAGATCAGTCACAATCCTAAAGGATGGTGGAGCACACTTGAGGGACCAAATAGCCTACTCCTGTTTCTATTTCTTATGGTCACATGGTCCTATTAGAATAGGCTTTGTTGTCACATGTACTCAAATGAGTACAGTGAAAAGTGTACAAGTCACCACTCAGGGTGCCATCTTACGTACAATGGTCAGCTTCTTCAGTTACAGTTCTTAGCAAAACAGGGAAGTAAATAGTCCAGCATTACAGATGCTGGCCTTCAGGGAAGGACACCCAAAATATTTGAACAAAGATCAATACTGCACAGGAACAGGTCCTTCGGCCCTTCAAGCCTGTGCCAGCACATTTTGCCCTTCCGTACTAAAACTGCCCTCACTAACAGGATCTGCAACCCTCTATTCCCTTCCTGTTCATGGATTCATCCAGGTGTTTCTTGAATACAGCTATTGTGTCTGCTTCCACCACCTCCTCTGGCAATGTAAGCCAGGCACTCACCACTCTTGGTGTGAAAAACCTGCCTCACACATCTCTTTTAAATTTCCCTCCCCCTTGCACCTTGAACCTATGCCATCCAGTAACTGACCCCTTCACCCTGGGAAAAAGCTTCGGAATTTCCACTCTATCCACGTCATTAACAATCTTATAAACTTTTATCGGGTCACCCCTCAACCTCCTGTGTTCGAGTGAAAACAAACCCAGTCTATCCAACTTTTCTTCATCGCAAAAATCCCCCATACCAGGCAACATCTTGGTAAACCTTTTCTGTACCGTCTCTATAGAATCCACATCCTTCTGGTAGTGTGGTGACCAGAACTGTCCGCAATATTCCAAGTGTGGCCTAAGTAAATTACCATAAAGTTGCAACTTAACTTCTCTATTTTTATATTCAATGCCCCTTTCAATGAAGAGACAAAACGTGTGGTGCTGGAAAAGCACAGCTGGTCAGGTAGCATCTGAGGAGCAGAAGAGTCGAAGATTCGAGCATAAACTCTTCATCAGGAATGTTGTGGAGGGACTCAAGGGGGCTGAGAGATAAATGGGAGGGGGTGGGGGCTGGGGGAAGGTAGCTGGGAATGCGATAGATGGACGAAGGTGGGGTGGGGTTGCTGGTGATAGGTCGGAGCGGACGGAGGAGTGGATAGGTGGGATGGAAGATGGGCAGGAAGGACAGGTCAAGAGGGCAGTGCTGAGTTGGAGGGCTAGATCTGGGATAAGGTGGGGGAAGGGGAGATGAGGAAACTGGTGAAGTCCACATTGATTTTGTGTGGTAGGAGGGTCCCAAGGCAGAAGGTGAGGTATTCTTCCGCCGGTCAGACAGGACGTTTCAGGAAACAGCTCCGGGACACACGCACTAAACAACCTCACTGCCTTGTGGCCAACCACTTCAATTCCCTCTCCCATTCCGCCAAGGACATGCAGGTCCTGGGCCTCCACCACCAAATCCTAGCCACCCAACACCTGGAGGAAGAACACCCCATCTTCCACTTTGGGAGCCTCCAACCACACGGGATCAATGTCAACATCACCACTTTCCTCATCTCCTATCCCCCCACTTTATCCCAGATCCCACCCTCCAACTCTGCACCACTCTCTTGAACTGTCCTATCTGTCCATCCTCCTTTCCATCTATCTGCCCCACCCTCCAACCTATCACATAACCCCCCAACCTTCATTGACATATCACACTCTCAGGTACCTCCCCCCATCCCCATCCCCCTCCCATTTATCTCTCAGCCCCCTTGGACACACCCTAATTCCTGATTAAGGATTTATGCTTGAAACATCGACTCTCCTGCTCCTCAGATGCTGCCTGACCTGCTGTGCTTTTCCATTGCCATACTTTTGGACTCTGATCTCCAGCATCTGCAGTTCTCACTTGCTCCTTCCAATGAAGGCATGCAGGGGTTATAAGCCTTTCTTACTACCTTATCTACTTACGCTGCCACCTTCAATGATATGTGGACCTGTACACCCAGGTCCCTCTGCATATTAATACTCCTAAAGGTTCTGTCATTCACTGTTTAATTTCCACCTGCCCTTAGCTTTCTGAAATGCATCATCTCACATTTGCCCAGATTAAACTCCATCTGCCATTTTTCTGCCCTTTACAAGGATGTTGCCAGGGTTGGAGGATTTGAGCTATAGGGAGAGGTTGAACAGGCTGGGACTGTTTTCCCTGGAGCGTCGGAGGCTGAGGGGTGACCTTATAGAGGTTTATAAAATCATGAAAGGATAAATGGACAAAGTCTTTTCCGTGGGGTGGGGGAGTCCAGAACTAGAGGGCATAGGTTTAGGGTGAGAGGGGAAAGATATAAAAGAGACCTAAGGGGCAACATTTTCATGCAGAGGGTGGTACGTGTATGAAATGAGGCTGGTACAATTGCAACATTAAAAGGCATCTGGATGGGTATATGAATAGAAAGGGTTTGGAGGGATATGGGCCGGGTGCTGGCAGGTGGGACTAGATTGGGTTGGGATATCTGGTCAGCATGGACAGGTTGGACTGAAGGGTCTGTTTCCGTGCTGTACATCTCTATGACTCTATTATCTATACCCTGCTGTATCCTCTGACAATCTGCCTCACTATCTGCAGTTCCACTAATCTTTGCATTGTCAACAAACTTGCTAATTAGACCAGCCTTGTTTTCCTCCAAATCATTCATGTCGACTACTAACAAAAGAGGTCCCAGCCCTGATTCCTGTGGAACACTCGTCACAACTCTCCATTCCAAACAACATCCTTCCATCACTACCATCTGCTTGGGCTGGTTTATATGTGACAAGTCCCATGTATGTGGTTGATTCTTTCCTGGTTTTTCGAAGTACATTTAAATACAGCATAGCCAATAAATACGATCTGTACTAGCAATGTCCAAGCAACCAGAATAATTAATTTGTAGAAACTTACCACTACTCAGCTTCCAGGCTTTCCAAAGAGCTGTTTTCCATGAATTTGCCTGTTTCTGGGTGTATGCTTTAAAAGGGGAAGGAGGTTACAGATATATTTGGTGTGGAACTGTGCGCCAGATTATCTTTGCTCAACCCAGTGATGAATATTCAGTAGCAGAGACACGTGAGTGCAGTATTTGGTGATTGAGAGGGATTGCTTGGCAGGTATTAGTTATGTATACTTTCCCAGAGATGGATGATGGAATCTCAGCTAAATGTTGCAACATTGCTCACAAAACTGACTTTGTTTTTAGAAAACTGAAACAGAAACTGAAAGCACTGGAGAAACAGCATCTGTGGAGAGAACAGGAGAGTTAGTGTTTGGAATCCAGTAACCCTTTGTCAAAACTGAAAGCACCCAGTGGTATTTATGATGATGATGGGACTGTGGGATGGAAGTGGGAGGGGGTAGAAATTGGCACTCAGAGACAAAAGGGAAGCTGATAGTGAGCCAGGGAATAAGTAAATGCTGATTAGATGGTAACGAGAGCTGTTACAGTTCAGGGAAAATGGGTTGGCTGTGCTGGGGGCAACCAGTACAAAGCAGGAGCTGACAGTGAGGGGCAGGTAACAAACATACATGAAGGTGGACAGCGCCAACATGTTGAAATTTCTGCTTAGAGAGAGAGCTTAGGATTCAACATTGAGTTCAGTCATGATGATAATGAATGGCAGAGCAAGTGTAAAGTGCAGCATGGCCCAGTCCTCCTCCTATTTTCTGTCACTGTGACCTATGTTAATTGTTTAGGTGTGATGTGGAGGTTCTGATGTTGGATTAGGGAGGACAAGGTCACCTGAGAAAGAGCCAACGCTCCGAAAGCTTGTGATTTCAATTGTTCAGGTGACATATGAAAAAGGTGCCTCATGCTCAAAGCCAGAGATTCTGTATTGCATGACTGATGGCTGTGTTTTCAACTACCTCGCCCTATAACTCTGGAATTCTGTTCTAACACTCTCTTCGAAAAAGAAGCTGCTACCCTGAGATGAAACTTGCTGTCACCTGACCAAATATCGCGTCATGTGGCTCCATGGCAGTTTTTGTTAGAAAACACACCGTGAGGCTATTCGGAAACATTACCACGTTAAAGGCGCTGTTTGAGATGTTTCAATTACACATGAATCAGATGCACGAGTTATTAACTGAACTTTAACTTTTTCATTTCTCCCATTAGCAAATTACAAGGTGCACCACGCAGATCGATTAGTTCACCACAGTGTCCCTGCATATTCCATCGCGATGCGAACAGTCGGGTTTAAAATGAACGAAGGCCCAGGTACAGTAACTGAGCTTCAGAACTTTTCTCATTAACTTTAATATTGGACACAGGTTCTCAGTCTGTAATACTTCTGCTTTTCCGCTGTTTGCCGCCAACATTGAAGGAGCCCATTTTCTGAAATGCCATTCCTCGAAAGTTGATACAATACTGCACACACTGTTTTTGACAAACTCTCAAGGTCCAGGCAAATAAAGATATAAAAAAGAGTGATCACACCAAGAAGTCAGCAATATTGGAACGATTTAGGTACGTTTGACCTTGTAGATGTCTCTAAATAACACACGCAACGTAACTCATCCACACCTTTGTCTTATTGAAATAAAGAGCAAGGGTCACCCACACTCACACCCCGTCATCCACACTCACACCCCGTCACCCACACTCACACCCTGTCACCCACAATCCAATCCCCGTCACCCCCACTCACACCCTGTCACCCACACTCACACCTCGTCACCCACAATCCACTCCCCGTCACCCCCACTCACACCCCGTCACCCACAATCCACTCCCCGTCACCCCCACTCACACCCTGTCACCCACAATCCAATCCCCGTCACCCCCACTCACACCCTGTCACCCACACTCACACCTCGTCACCCACAATCCACTCCCCGTCACCCCCACTCACACCCCGTCACCCACAATCCACTCCCCGTCACCCCCACTCACACCCTGTCACCCACAATCCAATCCCCGTCACACCCACTCACACCCTGTCACCCACAATCCAATCCCCGTCACACCCACTCACACCCTGTCACCCACACTCACACCTCGTCACCCACAATCCACTCCCTTCACCCCCACTCACACCCTATCACCCACAATCCACTCCCCGTCACCCACACTCACACCATGTCACCCACAATCCACTCCCCGTCACCCCCACTCACACCCCGTCACCCCAACTCACACCCCGTCATCCACAATGCACTCCCCGTCACCCCCACTCACACCCCGTCACCCACAATCCACTCCCCGTCACCCACAATCCACTCCCCATCACCCCCCTCACACCCTGTCACCCCCACTCACACCCCGTCACCCACAATCCACTCCCCGTCACCCCCACTCACACCCCGTCACCCACAACCCACTCCCCGTCACCCCCACTCACACCCCGTCAACCACAATCCACTCCCCGTCACCCCCACTCACACCCCGTCACCCACAATCCACTCCCCGTCACCCACAATCCACTCCCCGTCACCCCCACTCACACCCTGTCACCCCCACTCACACCCCGTCACCCACAATCCACTCCCCGTCACCCCCACTCACACCCCGTCACCCACAATCCACTCCCCGTCACCCCCACTCACACCCCGTCAACCACAATCCACTCCCCGTCACCCCCACTCACACCCCGTCATCCACAATCCACTCCCTGTCACCCCCACCCACACCCCGTCATCCACAATGCACTCCCCGTCACCCCCACTCACACCCTGTCACCCACAATCCACTCCCCGTCACCCACAATCCACTCCCTGTCACCCCCACTCACATCCCGTCACCCACAATCCACTCCCCGTCACCCCCACTCACTCCCCGTCACCCACAACCCACTCTCCGTCACCCACACTCACACCACGTCAACCACAATCCACTCCCTGTCACCCACAATCCACTCTCCGTCACCCCCACTCACACCCCGTCACCCACAAACCACTCCCTGTCACCCTCACTCACACCACGTCACCCAAACCCACTCCCCGTCACCCACAATCCACTCCCCGTCACCCATAATCCACTCCCCGTCACCCACACCCACTCCCCGTCACCCACACCCACTCCCCGATACCCACACTCATTCCCCGATACCCACACGCACACCATGTCACCCACAGTCCACACCCCGTCACTCACAATCCACTCACCGTCACCCACAATCCACTCCCCGTCACCCACACTCACTCCCCGTCACCCACAATCCACTCCCCGTCACCCACACTCACACCCCGTCATTCACGCTCACTCCCCGTCACCCCAACCCACTCCCCGTCACCCACAATCCACTCCCCGACACCCACACTCCACTCCCCTTCACCCACAATCCACTCCCCATCACCCACACTCACCTGCTGTCACCCACAGTCCACTCCCTGTCACCCACACTCACTCCCCGATACCCACACTCACTCCCCGTCACCCACAATCCACTCCCCATCACCCACACTCAGCTGCTGTCACCCACAGTCCACTCCAGGTCACCCACACTCACTCCCTGATACCCACACTCACTCCCCCACAGCCACACTCACTCCCCGTCACCCACACTCATTCCCCGAGATCTACACTCACTCCCCAATACCCACACTCACTCCCTGTCACCCACAATCCACTCCCCGACACCCCCACTCACACCCCGTCACCCACAATCCACTCCCCGTCACCCACAATCCACTCCCCGTCACCCCCACTCACACCCTGTCACCCCCACTCACACCCCGTCACCCACAATCCACTCCCCGTCACCCCCACTCACACCCCGTCACCCACAATCCACTCCCCGTCACCCCCACTCACACCCCGTCAACCACAATCCACTCCCCGTCATCCCCCACTCACACCCCGTCATCCACAATCCACTCCCTGTCACCCCCACCCACACCCCGTCATCCACAATGCACTCCCCGTCACCCCCACTCACACCCTGTCACCCACAATCCACTCCCCGTCACCCACAATCCACTCCCTGTCACCCCCACTCACACCCCGTCACCCGCAATCCACTCCCCGTCACCCCCACTCACTCCCTGTCACCCACAATCCACTCTCCGTCACCCCCACTCACACCCCGTCATTCACAATCCACTCCCTGTCACCCCCACTCACACCCCGTCATCCATAATCCACTCCCCGTCACCCACAATCCACTCCCCGTCGCCCAGACTCAATCCCCGTCGCCCACACTCACTCCCCGTCGCCCGCGCTCAATCACCCACACACCCCCTGTCACCCACACTCACACCCCGTCACCCACAGTCACACCCGTCACCCACACTCACACCCTGTCACCGACACTCACACCCTGTCACCCACAATCCACTCCCCGTCAACCCCACTCACACCCGTCACCCACACTCACACCCTGTCACCCACACTCACACCCTGTCACCCACAATCCACTCCCCGTCACCCCCACTCACACCCTGTCACCCACACTCACACCTCGTCACCCACAATCCACCCCCCGTCACCCCCACTCACACCCTGTCACCCACAATCCACTCCCCGTCACCCACACTCACACCATGTCACCCACAATCCACTCCCCGTCACCCCCTCTCACACTCCGCCTCCCACACTCACACACCGTCACCCACAATCCACTCCCCGTCACCCCCACTCACACCCTGTCACCCACAATCCACTCCCCGTCACCCACACTCACACCCTGTCACCCACACTCACTCCCCGTCATTCACGCTCACTCCCCGTCACCCCAACTCACTCCCCGTCACCCACAATCCACTCCCCGTCACCCACAATCCACTCCCCGTCACCCCCACTCACACCCCGTCACCCACAATCCACTCCCCGTCACCCACAATCCACTCCCTGTCACCCCCACTCACACCCCGTCATCGACAATCCACTCCCCGTCACCCACAATCCACACCCCGTCACCCACACTCCACTCCCCTTCACCCACAATCCACTCCCCATCACCCACACTCACCTGATGTCACCCACAGTCCACTCCCTGTCACCCACACTCACTCCCCGATACCCACACTCACTCCCCGTCACCGATAATTCACTCCCCGTCACTCACACTCACTCCTCGTCAACCACACTCACACCCCGTCACCCACACTCACTCCCCCACAGCCACACTCACTCCCCGTCACCCACACTCATTCCCCGAGATCTACACTCACTCCCTATCACCCACAACCCACTCCCCACACTCACTTTCCGTCGCCCACGCTCACACCCCGTCACCCACGCTCACTCCCCGTCACCCACGTTCAATCACCCACTCACTCCCTGTCACCCACAGTCACTCGCCGTCACACACACTATAGTCACCGTCACCCCCAATTCACTCCCCGTCACCCCTACTTACGCCCCGTCACCCACACTCACTCCCCGTCACCCACAATCCACTCCCCGTCACCCCCACTCACACTCCGTCACCCCCACTCACATCCCGTCATCCACAATCCACTCCCCGGCACCCCCACTCACATCCCGTCATCCACAATCCACTCCCCGTCACCCCCACTCACATCCCGTCATCCACAATCCACTCCCCGGCACCCCCACTCACATCCCGTCATCCACAATCCATTCCCCGTCACCCCCACTCACATCCCGTCATCCACAATCCACTCCCCGTCACCCCCACTCACATCCCGTCATCCACAATCCACTCCCCGTCAACCCCACTCACTCCCCGTCACCCACAATCCACTCCCTGTCACCCACAATCCACTCCCCGTCACCCCCACTCACTCCCCATCACCCACACTCACACCCCGTCACCCACAATCCACTCCCTGTCACCCCCACTCACACCCCGTCACCCACATTCCACTCCCCGTCACCCACAGTCCACTCCCTGTCACCCACTCACTCCCCGTCATCCACACTCACTCCCCCACAGCCACACTCACTCCCCCACAGCCACACTCATTCCCCGATATCCACACTCACTCCCCAATACCCACACTCACTCCCCGTCACTGACACTCATTCCTCATCACCCACAACCCACTCCCCGTCACCCACGCTCACTCCCCGTCGCCCACGCTCACTCCCCGTCGCCCACACTCACTCCCCGTCGCCCACACTCACTCTCCTATACCCATACTCACTCCCCGTCACCCACAATCTACTCCCTGTCACCCACAATCCACTCACCATCACCCACACTCACTCCCCGTCACCCACAATCCACTCCCCGTCACCCACACTCACCTGCCGTCACCCACAATCCACTCCCTGTCACCCCCACTCACACCCCGTCAACCACAATCCACTCCCCGTCACCCCCACTCACACTCCGTCACCCCCACTCACATCCCGTCATCCACAATCCACTCCCCGTCACCCACAATCCACTCCCCGTCACCCCCACTCACACTCCGTCACCCCCACTCACATCCCGTCATCCACAATCCACTCCCCATCACCCCCACTCACTCCCCGTCACCCACACTCACACCCCGTCATCCACAATCCACTCCCTGTCACCCACAATCCACTCCCCGTCACCCCCACTCACTCCCCATCACCCACACTCACACCCCGTCACCCACAATCCACTCCCTGTCACCCCCACTCACACCCCGTCACCCACAATCCACTCCCCGTCACCCCCACTCACACCCCGTCACCCACAATCCACTCCCCGTCACCCCCACTCACACCCTGTTACCCACAATCCACACCCCGTCACCCACACTCCACTCCCCTTCACCCACAATCCACTCCCCATCACCCACACTCACCTGCTGTCACCCACAGTCCACTCCCTGTCACCCACACTCACTCCACGATACCCACAATCACTCCCCGTCACCCACAATCCACTCCCCATCACCCACACTCAGCTGCTGTCACCCACAGTCCACTCCCTGTCACCCACACTCACTCCCCGTCACCCACACTCACTCCATGTCACCCACACTCATTCCCCGATATCCACACTCACTCCCCAATACCCACACTCACTCCCCGTCATCCACAATCAACTCCCCGTCACCCACACTCACTCCCCGTCACTGACACTCATTCCCTATCACCCACAACCCACTCCCCACACTCACTTTCCGTCGCCCACGCTCACTCCCCGTCACCCACGCTCAATCACCCACTCACTCCCCGTCACCCACACGACAGTCACCGTCACCCCCACTCACTCCCCGTCACCCCCACTTACTCCCCGTCACCCACACTCACTCCCCGTCACCCACACTCACTCCCCGTCAGCCACACTCACTCCCCCACAGCCACACTCATTCCCCGATATCCACACTCACTCCCCAATACCCACACTCACTCCCCGTCACTGACATTCATTCCTCATCACCCACAACCCACTCCCCGTCACCCACACTCACTCTCCTATACCCATACTCACTCCCCGTCACCCACAATCCACTCCCCGTCACCCACAATCCACTCACCATCACCCACACTCACTCCCCGTCACCCACACTCACTCCCCGTCACCCACACTCATTCCCCGATATCCACACTCACTCCCCAATACCCACACTCACTCCCCGTCACTGCCACTCATTCCCCATCACCCACAACCCACTCCCCGTCACCCACGCTCACTCCCCGTCGCCCGCACTCACTCCCCGTCACCCACACTCACTCCCTGATACCCACACTCACTCCCCATCACTGACACTCACTCCCCGTCACCCACAATCCACTCCCCGTCACCCACACTCACTCTCGGTCGCCCACACTCACTCTCCGTCGCCCATGCTCACTCCCCGTCACCCACGCTCAATCACCCACTCACTCCCCGTCACCTACACTCACTCGCCGTCACACACACTACAGTCACCGTCACCCCCACTCACTCCCAGTCACCCACACTCACTCCCCATCACCCACAATCGACTCCCGTCACCCACAATCGACTCCCCGTCACCCACAGTCACTCCCCCACAGCCACACTCACTCCCCATCACCCACAATCCATTCCCCGTCACCCACACTCACTCCCCGTCACCAACACTCACTGCCCCTCACCCACACTCACTGCCCGTCGCCCACACTCACTCCCCGATACCCACACTCACTCCCCGTCACCCACACTCACTCCCCGATACCCACACTCACTCCCCGTCATCCACACTCACTCCCCGTCACCCACAATCCGCTCCCCGTCACCCCCACTCACACCCCGTCACCCACAATCCACTCCCTGTCACCCCCACTCACATCCCGTCATTCACAATCCACTCCCTGTCACCCCCACTCACTTCCCGTCACCCACAATCCACTCCCCGTCACCCACACTCACTCCCCCACAGCCACACTCACTCCCCAATACCCACACTCACTCCCCGTCATCCACAATCAACTCCCCGTCACCCACACTCACTCCCCGTCACCCACGCTCAATCACCCACTCACTCCCCGTCACCCACAGTCACTCGCCGTCACACACACTATAGTCACCGTCACCCCCACTCACTCCCCGTCACCCCCACTTACGCCCCGTCACCCACACTCACTCCCCGTCACCCACAATCCACTCCCCGTCACCCACAGTCCACTCCCTGTCACCCACTCACTCCCCGTCATCCACACTCACTCCCCCACAGCCACACTCACTCCCCCACAGCCACACTCATTCCCCGATATCCACACTCACTCCCCAATACCCACACTCACTCCCCGTCACTGACACTCATTCCCCATCACCCACAATCCACTCCCCGTCGCCCACACTCACTCCCCGTCGCCCGCGCTCAATCACCCACTCACTCCCCGTCACCCACAGTCACTCGCCGTCACACACACTATAGTCACCGTCACCCCCACTCACTCCCCGTCACCCCCACTTACGCCCCGTCACCCACACTCACTCCCCGTCACCCACAATCCACTCCCCGTCACCCACAGTCCACTCCCTGTCACCCACTCACTCCCCGTCATCCACACTCACTCCCCCACAGCCACACTCACTCCCCCACAGCCACACTCATTCCCCGATATCCACACTCACTCCCCAATACCCACAACCCACTCCCCGTCACCCACGCTCACTCCCCGTCGCCCACGCTCACTCCCCGTCGCCCACACTCACTCCCCGTCGCCCACACTTACTCTCCGATACCCATACTCACTCCCCGTCACCCACAATCCACTCACCATCACCCACACTCACTCCCCGTCACCCACAATCCACTCCCCGTCACCCATACCCACTCCCCGTCACCCACACTCACCTGCCGTCACCCACAGTCCACTCCCTATCACCCACACTCACTCCCCGATACCCCCACTCACACCCCGTCAACCACAATCCACTCCCTGTCACCCACACTCACACCCCGTCACCCACAATCCGCTCCCCGTCACCCACAATCCACTCCCTGTCACCCACACTCACACCCCGTCACCCACAATCCGCTCCCCGTCACCCACAATCCACTCCCCGTCACCCCCACTCACACTCCGTCACCCCCACTCACATCCCGTCATCCACAATCCACTCCCCGTCACCCCCACTCACTCCCCGTCACCCACAATCCACTCCCTGTCACCCACAATCCACTCCCCTTCACCCCCACTCACTCCCTGTCACCCACACTCACACCCCGTCACCCACAAACCACTCCCTGTCACCCACACTCACTCCCCGTCACCCACAATCCACTCCCGTCACCCCCACTCACACCCCGTCACCCACAATCCACTCCCCGTCACCCCCACTCACACCCCGTCACCCACAATCCACTCCCCGTCACCCCCACTCACACCCTGTCATCCACAATCCACTCCCCTTCACCCACAATCCACTCCCCATCACCCACACTCAGCTGCTGTCACCCACAGTCCACTCCCTGTCACCCACTCACTCCCCGTCAGCCACACTCACTCCCCCACAGCCACACTCATTCCCCGATATCCACACTCACTCCCCAATACCCACAACCCACTCCCCGTCACCCACGCTCACTCCCCGTCGCCCACACTCACTCCCCGTCGCCCACACTCACTCTCCTATACCCATACTCACTCCCCGTCACCCACAATCCACTCCCCGTCACCCACACTCACCTGCCGTCACCCACAGTCCACTCCCCCACAGCCACACTCACTCCCCGTCACCCCCACTTACTCCCCGTCACCCACACTCACACCCCTTCACCCACAGTCCACACCCCGTCACTCACAATCCAATCGCCGTCACCCACGCTCACTCTCCGCCGCCCATGCTCAATGACCCACTCACTCCCCGTCACCCACACTCACTCGCTGTCACACACACTACAGTCACCGTCACCCCCACTCACTCCCACTCACCCCCACTCACTCCCCGTCACCCCCACTTACTCGCCGTCACCCACACTCACTCCCCGTCACCCACAATCGACTCCCGTCACCCACAATCGACTCCCCGTCACGCACAGTCACTCCCCCACAGCCACACTCACTCCCCTTCACCCACATCATTCCCCGATATCCACACTCACTCCCCAATACCCACACTCACTCCCCGTCACTGACACTCATTCCTCATCACCCACAACCCGCACCCCATCACCCAAGCTCATTCCCCGTCGCCCACACTCATTCCCCGTCGCCCACACTCATTCCCCGTCGCCCACACTCACTCCCCGTCACCCACACTCACTGCCCGTCACCCACACTCACTGCCCGTCGCCCACACTCACTCCCCGATACCCACACTCACTCCCCGTCACCCACACTCACTCCCCGATACCCACACTCACTCCCCGTCATCCACACTCACTCTCCGTCAGCCACACTCACTCCCCTTCACCCACACTCACTCCCCAATACCCACACTCACTCCCCGTCACCCACACTCACTCCCCGATAGCCACACTCACTCCCCGTCACTGACACTCATTCCCCATCACCCACAATCCACTCCCCGTCGCCCACACTCACTCCCCGTCGCCCGCGCTCAATCACCCACTCACTCCCCGTCACCCACATTCACTCGCCGTCACACACACTACAGTCACCGTCACCCACACTCACTCCCAGTCACCCCCACTCACTCCCCGTCACCCCCAATTACTCCTCGTCACCCACACTCACTCCCCGTCACCCACACTCACTTCCCGTCACCCACAATCCACTCCACGTCACCCACGCTCACTCCCTGTCACCCACGCTCACTCCCCGTCACCCACAATCCACTCCCCGTCACCCACGCTCACTCCCAGTCACTCACGCTCACTCCCCGTCACCCCAACTCACTCCCCGTCACCCACACTCCACTCCCCGTCACCCACACTCACTCCCCGATACCCACACTCACTCCCTGTCAACCACAATCCACTCCCCATCACCCACACTCACCTGCCGTCACCCACAGTCCACTCCCTGTCACCCACACACACTTCCTGTCACTGCCGCTCATTCCCCATCACCCACAATCCACTCCCTCTCGCCCACACTCACTCCCCGTCACCCCCACTTACTCCCCGTCACCCACACTCACTCCCCGTCACCCACACTCACTCCCCAATACCCATACTCACTCCCCGTCACTGACATTCATTCCCCATCACCCACAACCCACTCCCCGTCACCCACGCTCACTCCCCGTCGCCCGCACTCACTCCCCGTCACCCACACTCACTCCCCATCACCCACACTCACTCCCCGTCACCCACACTCACTCCCTGATACCCACACTCACTCCCCATCACTGACACTCACTCCCCGTCACCCACAATCAACTCTCCGTCGCCCATGCTCACTCCCCGTCACCCACGCTCAATCACCCACTCACTCCCCGTCACCCACACTCACTCGCCGTCACACACACTACAGTCACCGTCACCCCCACTCACTCCCCGTCACCCCCACTCACTCCCAGTCACCCACACTCACTCCCCGTCACCCACAATCGACTCCCCGTCACCCACAGTCACTCCCCCACAGCCACACTCACTCCCCTTCACCCACATCATTCCCCGATATCCACACTCACTCCCCGTCACTGACACTCATTCCTCATCACCCACAACCCGAACCCCGTCACCCAAGCTCACTCCCCGTCGCCCACACTCACTCCCCGTCGCCCACTCTCAATCCCCTTCACCCACACTCACTCCCCGTCACTGACACTCATTCCTCATCACCCACAACCCACACCCCGTCACCCAAGCTCACTCCCCGTCGCCCACACTCACTCCCCGTCGCCCACACTCACTCCCAGTCACTGCCACTCATTCCCCATCACCCACAATCCATTCCCCGTCACCCACACTCACTGCCCATCACCCACACTCACTGCCCGTCACCCACACTCACTGCCCGTCGCCCACACTCACTCCCCGATACCCACACTCACTCCCCGTCACCCACACTCACTCCCCGATACCCACACTCACTCCCCGTCATCCACACTCACTCCCCGTCACCCACAATCCACTCCCCGTCACCCACTCTCAATCCCCTTCACCCACACTCACTCGCCATCACCCACACTCAACGTCACCCACACTCACTCTCCGTCACCCACACTCACTCCCCGTCATCCACACTCACTCCCCGTCACCCACAATCCACTCCCCGTCACCCACTCTCAATCCCCTTCACCCACACTCACTCGCCATCACCCACACTCAACGTCACCCACACTCACTCTCCGTCAGCCACACTCACTCCCCGTCACCCACACTCACTCCCCAATACCCACACTCACTCCCCGTCACCCACACTCACTCCCCGATAGCCACACTCACTCCCCGTCACTGACACTCACTCCCCGTCACTGACACTCATTCCCCATCACCCACAATCCACTCCCCGTCGCCCACACTCACTCCCCGTCGCCCACACTCACTCCCCGTCACCCACATTCACTCGCCGTCACCCACATTCACTCCCCGATACCCACACTCACTCCCCGTCATCCACACTCACTCCCCATCACCCACAATCCACTCCCCGTCTCCCACTCTCAATCCCCTTCACCCACACTCACTCGCCATCACCCACACTCAACGTCACCCACACTCACTCTCCGTCAGCCACACTCACTCCCCTTCACCCACACTCACTCCCCAATGCCCACACTCACTCCCCGTCACCCACACTCACTCCCCAATAGCCACACTCACTCCCCGTCACTGACACTCACTCCCCGTCACTGACACTCATTCCCCATCACCCACAACCCACTCCCCGTCACCCACGCTCACTCCCCGTCGCCCACACTCACTCCCCGTCACCCACACTCACTCCCCATCACCCACACTCACTCCCCGTCACCCACACTCACTCCCTGATACCCACACTCACTCCCCATCACTGACACTCATTCCCCAATACCCACACTCACTCCCCGTCACCCACACTCACTCCCCGATAGCCACACTCACTCCCCGTCACTGACACTCACTCCCCGTCACTGACACTCATTCCCCATCACCCACAACCCACTCCCCGTCACCCACGCTCACTCCCCGTCGCCCACACTCACTCCCCGTCGCCCACACTCACTCTCCGTCGCCCATGCTCACTCCCCGTCTCCCACGCTCAATCACCCACTCACTCCCCGTCACCCACACTCACTCGCCGTCACACACACTACAGTCACCGTCACCCCCACTCACTCCCAGTCACCCCCACTTACTCCCCATCACCCACAATCCACTCCCCGTCACCCACAGTCCACTGTCCGTCACCCACACTCACTCCCCGTCGCCCACACTCACTCCCCTACACCCACACTCACTCCCCGTCATCCACACTCATTCCCCATCACCCATAATCCACTCCCCATCGCCCACACTCACTCCCCGTCGCCCACACTCACACTCCGTCGCCCACACTCACTCACCGTCACCCACGCTCAATCACCCACTCACTCCCCATCACCCATACTCACTCACCGTCACACACACTACTGTCACCGTCTCCCCCACTCACTCCCAGTCACCCCCACTCACTTCCCGTCACCCCCACTTACACCCCGTCACCCACATCACTCCCCGTCACCCATAATCCACTCCCCGTCACCCACAGTCCACTCCCTGTCACCCACACTCACTCCCCGTCACCCACACTCATTCCCCGATATCCACACTCACTCCCCAGTACCCATACTCACTCCCCGTCACTAACACTCATTCCCCATCACCCACAACCCACTCCCCGTCACCCACGCTCACTCCCCGTCACCCACGCTCACTCCCCGTCGCCCACGCTCACTCCCTGTCACCCACACTCACTCCCCGTCACCCACACTTACTCCCCGTCACCCACACTCAATCCCCGATACTCACACTCATTCCCCAATACCCACACTTACTCGCCGTCACCCACACTTACTCCCCGTCGCCCACGCTCACTCCCCGTCGCCCACGCTCACTCCCTGTCACCCACACTCACTCCCGGTCACCCACACTCACTCCCCGTCACCCACACTCAATCCCCGATACTCACACTCACTCCCCGATACCCACACTCAATCCCCGTCACCCACACTCACTCCCCGTCACCCACACTCAATCCCCGATACTCACACTCACTCCCCGATACCCACACTCAATCCCCGATACTCACACTCACTCCTCGTCACCCACGCCCACTCCCCGTCGCCCACGCTCACTCCTCGTCACCCACGCTCACTCCCCGTCGCCCACGCTCACTGCCCGACGCCCACACTCACTCCCCGTCGCCCACACTCACTCCCCGATACCCATACTCACTCCCCGTCGCCCACGCTCAGCTCCCGTCACCCATGCCCATTCCCCGATACCCATGCCCACTCCCCGTCGCCCACGCTCACTCCCTGTCACCCACACTCAGCTCCCGTCACGCACAATCCACTCCCCGTCACCCACAATCCACTCACCATCACCCACACTCACTCCCCGTCACCCACAATCCACTCCCCGTCACCCATACCCACTCCCCGTCACCCACACTCACCTGCCGTCACCCACAGTCCACTCCCTATCACCCACACTCACTCCCCGATACCCCCACTCACACCCCGTCACCCACAATCCGCTCCCCGTCACCCACAATTCACTCCCCGTCACCCCCACTCACACCCCGTCACCCACAATCCACTCCCCGTCACCCACACTCACACCATGTCACCCACAATCCACTCCCCGTCACCCACACTCACATCCCGTCACCCACAGTCCACTCCCTATCACCCACACTCACTCCCCGATACCCCCACTCACACCCTGTCACCCACAATCCACTCCCCGTCACCCCCACTCACACCCCGTCACCCACAATCCACTCCCCGTCACCCCCACTCACACCCCGTCACCCACAATCCACTCCCTGTCACCCACAATCCACTCCCCGTCACCCCCACTCACACCCCGTCACCCACAATCCACTCCCTGTCACCCCCACTCACTCCCCGTCACCCACACTCACTCCCCATCACCCACAATCCACTCCCCGTCACCCCCACTCACTCCCCGTCACCCACACTCACACCATGTCACCCACAATCCACTCCCCGTCACCCACACTCACACCCCGTCACCCACAATCCACACCCCGTCACCCCCTCTCACACCCCGTCACCCACAATCCACTCCCCGTCACCCACAATCCACTCCCCGTCACCCCCACTCACACCCCGTCACCCACAATCCACTCCCCGTCACCCACAATCCACTCCCCGTCACCCCCACTCACACCCCTCACCCACAATCCACTCCCCGTCACCCACACTCACTCCCCGATAGCCACACTCACTCCCCGTCACTGACACTCACTCCCCGTCACTGACACTCATTCCCCATCACCCACAATCCACTCCCCGTCGCCCACACTCACTCCCCGTCGCCTGCGCTCAATCACCCACTCACTGCCCGTCACCCACATTCACTCCCCGTCACCCACACTCACTCCCCGATACCCACACTCACTCCCCGTCATCCACACTCACTCCCCGTCACCCACACTCACTCCCCATCACCCACACTCACTCCCCGTCACCCACACTCACTCCCTGATACCCACACTCACTCCCCATCACTGACACTCACTCCCCAATACCCACACTCACTCCCCGTCACCCACGCTCACTCCCCGTCGCCCACACTCACTCCCCGTCGCCCACACCCACTCCCCGTCACCCACAATCCACTCCCCGTCACCCACACTCACTCTCGGTCGCCCACACTCACTCCCCGTCACCCACACTCACTCGCCGTCACACACACTACAGTCACCGTCACCCCCACTCACTCCCAGTCACCCCCACTTACTCCCCATCACCCACAATCCACTCCCCGTCACCCACACTCACTCCCCGTCGCCCACACTCACTCCCCTACACCCACACTCACTCCCCGTCACCCATAATCCACTCCCCGTCGCCCACACTCACTCCCCGTCGCCCACACTCACACTCCGTCGCCCACACTCACTCCCCGTCGCCCACACTCACACTCCGTCGCCCACACTCACTCCCCGTCACCCACGCTCAATCACCCACTCACTCCCCATCACCCATACTCACTCACCGTCACACACACTACTGTCACCGTCACCCCCACTCACTCCCAGTCACCCCCATTCACTTCCCGTCACCCCCACTTACACCCCGTCACCCACATCACTCCCCGTCACCCATAATCCACTCCCCGTCACCCACAGTCCACTCCCTGTCACCCACACTCACTCCCCGTCACCCACACTCATTCCCCGATATCCACACTCACTCCCCAGTACCCATACTCACTCCCCGTCACTGACACTCATTCCCCATCACCCACAACCCACTCCCCGTCACCCACGCTCACTCCCCGTCACCCACGCTCACTCCCCGTCGCCCACGCTCACTCTCCGTCACCCACACTCACTCCCCTACACCCACACTCACTCCCCGATACCCACACTCACTCCCCATCACCCATACTCACTCCCCGTCACTGCCACGCATTCCCCATCATGCACAATCCACTCCCTGTCACCCACACTCACTCCCCGTCACCCACACTTACTCCCCGTCGCCCACACTCACGCCCCGTCGTCCACACTCACTCCGCAATACCCACACTCAATCCCCGTCACCCACACTCAATCCCCGATACTCACACTCATTCCCCAATACCCACACTTACTCGCCGTCACCCGCACTCACTCCCCGTCACCCACACTCACTCCCCGTCACCCACACTCACTCCCCGTCAACCACACTCAATCCCCGTCACCCACACTCACTCCCCGTCACCCACACTCACTCCCCGTCACCCACACTCAATCCCCGTCACCCACACTCACTCCCCGTCACCCACACTCAATCCCCGATATTCACACTCACTCCCCGTCCCCACACTCACTCCCCGTCGCCCACGCTCACTCCTCGTCACCCACGCCCACTCCCCGTCACCCACGCCCACTCCCCGTCACCCACGCTCACTCCCCGTCCCCACGCTCACTGCCCGTCGCCAACGCTCACTGCCCGTCGCCCACACTCACTCCCCGTCGCCCACACTCACTCCCCGTCGCCCACGCTCAGCTCCCGTCACCCATGCCCATTCCCCGATACCCATGCCCACTCCCCGTCGCCCACGCTCACTCCCTGTCACCCACACTCAGCTCCCGTCACCCACAATCCACTCCCCGTCACCCACAATCCACTCACCATCACCCACACTCACTCCCCGTCACCCACAATCCACTCCCCGTCACCCATACCCACTCCCCGTCACCCACACTCACCTGCCGTCACCCACAGTCCACTCCCTATCACCCACACTCACTCCCCGATACCCCCACTCACACCCCATCACCCACAATCCGCTCCCCGTCACCCACAATTCACTCCCCGTCACCCCCACTCACACCCCGTCACCCACAATCCACTCCCCGTCACCCACACTCACATCCCGTCACCCACAATCCACTCCCCGTCACCCCCACTCACACCCCGTCACCCACAATCCACTCCCCGTCACCCATACCCACTCCCCGTCACCCACACTCACCTGCCGTCACCCACAGTCCACTCCCTATCACCCACACTCACTCCCCGATACCCCCACTCACACCCCGTCACCCACAATCCGCTCCCCGTCACCCACAATTCACTCCCCGTCACCCCCACTCACACCCCGTCACCCACAATCCACTCCCCGTCACCCACACTCACACCATGTCACCCACAATCCACTCCCCGTCACCCACACTCACATCCCGTCACCCACAGTCCACTCCCTGTCACCCACACTCACTCCCCGTCACCCACACTCATTCCCCGATATCCACACTCACTCCCCAGTACCCATACTCACTCCCCGTCACTGACACTCATTCCCCATCACCCACAACCCACTCCCCGTCACCCACGCTCACTCCCCGTCACCCACGCTCACTCCCCGTCGCCCACGCTCACTCTCCGTCACCCACACTCACTCCCCTACACCCACACTCACTCCCCGATACCCACACTCACTCCCCATCACCCATACTCACTCCCCGTCACTGCCACGCATTCCCCATCATGCACAATCCACTCCCTGTCACCCACACTCACTCCCCGTCACCCACACTTACTCCCCGTCGCCCACACTCACGCCCCGTCGTCCACACTCACTCCGCAATACCCACACTCAATCCCCGTCACCCACACTCAATCCCCGATACTCACACTCATTCCCCAATACCCACACTTACTCGCCGTCACCCGCACTCACTCCCCGTCACCCACACTCACTCCCCGTCACCCACACTCACTCCCCGTCAACCACACTCAATCCCCGTCACCCACACTCACTCCCCGTCACCCACACTCACTCCCCGTCACCCACACTCAATCCCCGTCACCCACACTCACTCCCCGTCACCCACACTCAATCCCCGATACTCACACTCACTCCCCGTCCCCACACTCACTCCCCGTCGCCCACGCTCACTCCTCGTCACCCACGCCCACTCCCCGTCACCCACGCCCACTCCCCGTCACCCACGCTCACTCCCCGTCCCCACGCTCACTGCCCGTCGCCCACGCTCACTGCCCGTCGCCCACACTCACTCCCCGTCGCCCACACTCACTCCCCGTCGCCCACGCTCAGCTCCCGTCACCCATGCCCATTCCCCGATACCCATGCCCACTCCCCGTCGCCCACGCTCACTCCCTGTCACCCACACTCAGCTCCCGTCACCCACAATCCACTCCCCGTCACCCACAATCCACTCACCATCACCCACACTCACTCCCCGTCACCCACAATCCACTCCCCGTCACCCATACCCACTCCCCGTCACCCACACTCACCTGCCGTCACCCACAGTCCACTCCCTATCACCCACACTCACTCCCCGATACCCCCACTCACACCCCATCACCCACAATCCGCTCCCCGTCACCCACAATTCACTCCCCGTCACCCCCACTCACACCCCGTCACCCACAATCCACTCCCCGTCACCCACACTCACATCCCGTCACCCACAATCCACTCCCCGTCACCCCCACTCACACCCCGTCACCCACAATCCACTCCCCGTCACCCATACCCACTCCCCGTCACCCACACTCACCTGCCGTCACCCACAGTCCACTCCCTATCACCCACACTCACTCCCCGATACCCACAATCCGCTCCCCGTCACCCACAATTCACTCCCCGTCACCCCCACTCACACCCCGTCACCCACAATCCACTCCCCGTCACCCACACTCACACCATGTCACCCACAATCCACTCCCCGTCACCCACACTCACATCCCGTCACCCACAGTCCACTCCCTGTCACCCACACTCACTCCCCGTCACCCACACTCATTCCCCGATATCCACACTCACTCCCCAGTACCCATACTCACTCCCCGTCACCCACACTCACTCCCCGTCACCCACAATCCACTCCCCGTCACCCCCACTCACACCCTGTCACCCACAATCCACTCCCCGTCACCCACACTCACACCCCGTCACCCACAATCCACTCCCCGTCACCCACACTCACACCCCGTCACCCACAATCCACTCCCCGTCACCCACACTCACTCCCCGTCACCCACAATCCACTCCCCGTCACCCCCACTCACACCCCGTCACCCACAATCCACTCCCCGTCACCCACACTCACACCCCGTCATCCACAATCCACTCCCTTCACCCACAATCCACTCCCCGTCACCCACACCCACTCCCCGTCACCCACACCCACTCCCCGATACCCACACTCATTCCCCCATACCCACACGCACTCCCCGTCACCCACAGTCCACACCCCGTCACTCACAATCCACTCACCGTCACCCACAATCCACTCCCCGTCGCCCACGCTCACTCCCCGTCGCCCACGCTCACTCCCCGTCGCCCACACTCACTCCCCGTCACCCACGCTCAGCTCCCGTCACCCATGCCCACTCCCCGATACCCATGCCCACTCCCCGTCGCCCACGCTCACTCCCTGTCACCCACACTCAGCTCCCGTCACCCACAATCCACTCCCCGTCACCCACAATCCACTCACCATCACCCACACTCACTCCCCGTCACCCACAATCCACTCCCCGTCACCCATACCCACTCCCCGTCACCCACACTCACCTGCCGTCACCCACAGTCCACTCCCTATCACCCACACTCACTCCCCGATAGCCCCACTCACACCCCGTCAACTACAATCCACTCCCTGTCACCCACAATCCACTCCCCGTCACCCCCACTCACATCCCGTCATCCACAATCCACTCCCCGTCACCCCCACTCACTCCCCGTCACCCACAATCCACTCCCCGTCACCCCCACTCACATCCCGTCATCCACAATCCACTCACCGTCACCCCCACTCACTCCCCGTCACCCACAATCCACTCCCCGTCACCCCCACTCACATCCCGTCATCATCAATCCACTCCCCGTCACCCCCACTCACATCCCGTCATCCACAATCCACTCCCCGATACTCCCACTCACACCCCGTCACCCACAATCCACTCCCCGTCAACCCCACTCACTCCCCGTCACCCACAATCCACTCCCCGTCACCCCCACTCACACCCCGTCACCCACAATCCACTCCCCGTCACCTAAACTCACACCCCGTCATCCACAATCCACTCCCCGTCACCCCCACTCACTCCCCGTCACCCACAATCCACTCCCCGATACCCCCACTCACACCCCGTCACCCACAATCCACTCCCCGTCACCCACAATCCACTCCCTGTCACCCCCACTCACACCCCGTCACCCACAATCCACTCCCTGTCACCCCCACTCACACCCCGTCACCCACAATCCACTCCCCGTCACCCCCACTCACACTCCGTCACCCCCACTCACACCCCGTCACCCACAATCCACTCCCCGTCACCCCCACTCACACCCTGTCATCCACAATCCACTCCCCGTCACCCCCACTCACACCCTGTCATCCACAATCCACTCCCCGTCACCCACAATCCACTCCCCGTCACCCCCACTCACTCCCCGTCACCCCCACTCACACCCTGTCACCCACAATCCACTCCCCGTCACCCCCACTCACACCCCGTCATCCACAATCCACTCCCCGTCACCCCCACTCACTCCCCGTCACCCACAATCCACTCCCCGATACCCCCACTCACACCCCGTCACCCACAATCCACTCCCCGTCACCCACAATCCACTCCCTGTCACCCCCACTCACACCCCGTCACCCACAATCCACTCCCTGTCACCCCCACTCACACCCCGTCACCCACAATCCACTCCCTGTCACCCCCACTCACACCCCGTCACCCACAATCCACTCCCTGTCACCCCCACTCACACCCCGTCACCCACAATCCACTCCCCGTCACCCACAATCCACTCCCTGTCACCCCCACTCACACCCCGTCACCCCCACTCACTCCCCGTCAACCACAATCCACTCCCCGTCACCCCCACTCACTCCCCGTCAACCACAATCCACTCCCCGTCACCCCCACTCACACCCCGTCACCCACAATCCACTCCCTGTCACCCCCACTCACACCCCGTCACCCCCACTCACACCCCGTCACCCACAATCCACTCCCCGTCACCCCCACTCACTCCCCGTCGCCCACACTCACACCCCGTCACCCCCACTCACTCCCCGTCACCCACAATCCACTCCCCGTCACCCACAATCCACTCCCCGTCACCCCCACTCACTCCCCATCACCCACAATCCACTCCCCGTCACCCACAATCCACTCCCCGTCACCCCCACTCACTCCCCGTCACCCACAATCCACTCCCCGTCACCCACAATCCACTCCCCGTCACCCACACCCACTCCCCGTCACCCACACCCACTCCCCGATACCCACACTCATTCCCCGATACCCACACGCACTCCCTGTCTCCCACAGTCCACACCCCGTCACTCACAATCCACTCACCGTCACCCACAATCCACTCCCCGTCACCCACACTCACTCCCTGTCACCCACAATCCACTCCCCGTCACCCACACTCACTCCCCGCCATTCACGCTCACTCCCCGTCACCCCAACTCACTCCACGTCACCCCCACTCACACCCCGTCACCCACAATCCACTCCCCGTCACCCACAATCCACTCCCTGTCACCCCCACTCACACCCCGTCACCCACAATCCACTCCCTGTCACCCCCACTCACACCCCGTCACCCACAATCCACTCCCCGTCACCCCCACTCACACTCCGTCACCCCCACTCACACCCCGTCACCCACAATCCACTCCCCGTCACCCCCACTCACACCCTGTCATCCACAATCCACTCCCCGTCACCCCCACTCACACCCTGTCATCCACAATCCACTCCCCGTCACCCACAATCCACTCCCCGTCACCCCCACTCACACCCTGTCACCCACAATCCACTCCCCGTCACCCCCACTCACTCCCCGTCACCCACAATCCACTCCCCGATACCCCCACTCACACCCCGTCACCCACAATCCACTCCCCGTCACCCACAATCCACTCCCTGTCACCCCCACTCACACCCCGTCATCCACAATCCACTCCCCGTCACCCCCACTCACTCCCCGTCACCCACAATCCACTCCCCGATACCCCCACTCACACCCCGTCACCCACAATCCACTCCCCGTCACCCACAATCCACTCCCTGTCACCCCCACTCACACCCCGTCACCCACAATCCACTCCCTGTCACCCCCACTCACACCCCGTCACCCACAATCCACTCCCTGTCACCCCCACTCACACCCCGTCACCCACAATCCACTCCCTGTCACCCCCACTCACACCCCGTCACCCACAATCCACTCCCCGTCACCCACAATCCACTCCCTGTCACCCCCACTCACACCCCGTCACCCCCACTCACACCCCGTCACCCACAATCCACTCCCCGTCACCCCCACTCACACCCCGTCACCCACAATCCACTCCCCGTCACCCACAATCCACTCCCCGTCACCCCCACTCACTCCCCATCACCCACAATCCACTCCCTGTCACCCACAATCCACTCCCCGTCACCCAACTCACTCCCCGTCACCCACAATCCACTCCCCGTCACCCACAATCCACTCCCCGTCACCCACACCCACTCCCCGTCACCCACACCCACTCCCCGATACCCACACTCATTCCCCGATACCCACACGCACTCCCTGTCTCCCACAGTCCACACCCCGTCACTCACAATCCACTCACCGTCACCCACAATCCACTCCCCGTCACCCACACTCACTCCCCGCCATTCACGCTCACTCCCCGTCACCCCAACTCACTCCACGTCACCCACACTCACTCCCCATCATCCACAATCAACTACCCGTCACCCACACTCACTCCCCGTCACTGACACTCATTCCCTATCACCCACAACCCACTCCCCACACTCACTTTCCGTCGCCCACGCTCACTCCCCGTCACCCACGCTCACTCCCCGTCACCCACGCTCAATCACGCACTCACTCCCCGTCACCCACACTACAGTCACCGTCACCCCCACTCACTCCCCGTCACCCCCACTTACTCCCCGTCACCCACACTCACTCCCCGTCACCCACAGTCCACTCCCTGTCACCCACACTCACTCCCCGATACCCACAATCACTCCCCGTCACCCACAATCCACTCCCCATCACCCACACTCAGCTGCTGTCACCCACAGTCCACTCCCTGTCACCCACACTCACTCCACGTCACCCACACTCATTCCCCGATATCCACACTCACTCCCCAATGCCCACACTCACTCCCCGTCATCCACAATCAACTCCCCGTCACCCACACTCACTCCCCGTCACTGACACTCATTCCCTATCACCCACAACCCACTCCCCACACTCACTTTCCGTCGCCCACGCTCACTCCCCGTCACCCACGCTCACTCCCGTCACCCACGCTCAATCACCCACTCACTCCCCGTCACCCACACTACAGTCACCGTCACCCCCACTCAATCCCCGTCACCCCCACTTACTCCCCGTCACCCACACTCACTCCCCGTCACCCACAGTCCACTCCCTGTCACCCACTCACTCCCCGTCAGCCACACTCACTCCCCCACAGCCACACTCACTCCCCCACAGCCACACTCATTCCCCGATATCCACACTCACACCCCAATACCCACACTCACTCCCCGTCACTGACACTCATTCCTCATCACCCACAACCCACTCCCCGTCACCCACGCTCACTCCCCGTCGCCCACGCTCACTCTCCGTCGCCCATACTCACTCCCCGTCACCCACAATCCACTCACCATCACCCACACTCACTCCCCGTCACCCACAATCCACTCACCATCACCCACACTCACTCCCCGTCACCCACAATCCACTCCCCGTCACCCATACCCACTCCCCATCACCCACACTCACCTGACGTCACCCACAGTCCACACCCTATCACCCACACTCACTCCCCGATACCCACACTCACGCCCCGTCACCCACAATCCACTCCCCATCACCCATACCCACTCCCCATCACCCACACTCACACCCCGTCACCCACAATCCACTCCCCGTCACCCATACCCACTCCCCGTCACCCACACTCACCTGCCGTCACCCACAGTCCACTCCCTGTCACCCACACACACTTCCTGTCACTGCCACTCATTCCCCATCTCCCACAGTCCACTCCCTATCACCCACACTCACGCCCCATCACCCACAATCCACTCCCCATCACCCACACTCACCTGCCGTCACCCACAGTCCACTCCCTGTCACCCACACACACTTCCTGTCACTGCCACTCATTCCCCATCTCCCAAAATCCACTCCCTGTCACCCACACTCACTCCCCGTCACCCCCACTTACTCCCCGTCACCCACACTCACACCCCTTCACCCACAGTCCACACCCCGTCACTCACAATCCAATCGCCGTCACCCACACTCACTCTCCGCCGCCCACGCTCAATGACCCACTCACTCCCCGTCACCCACACTCACTCGCTGTCACACACACTACAGTCACCGTCACCCCCACTCACTCCCACTCACCCCCACTCACTCCCCGTCACCCCCACTTACTCCCCGTCACCCACACTCACTCCCCGTCACCCACAATCGACTCCCGTCACCCACAATCGACTCCCCGTCACCCACAGTCACTCCGCCACAGCCACACTCACTCCCCTTCACCCACATCATTCCCCGATATCCACACTCACTCCCCGTCACTGACACTCATTCCTCATCACCCACAACCCGCACCCCGTCACCCAAGCTCACTCCCCGTCGCCCACACTCACTCCCCGTCGCCCACACTCACTCCCCGTCGCCCACACTCACTCCCAGTCACTGCCACTCATTCCCCATCACCCACAATCCATTCCCCGTCACCCACACTCACTCCCCGTCGCCCACGCTCACACCCCGTCACCCAAGCTCACTCCCCGTCGCCCACACTCACTCCCCGTCACCCACTCTCAATCCCCTTCACCCACACTCACTCCCCGTCACCCACACTCACTCCCCGTCAGCCACACTCACTCCCCTTCACCCACACTCACTCCCCAATACCCACACTCACTCCCCTTCACCTACATCATTCCCCGATAGCCACACTCACTCCCCGTCACTGACACTCACTCCCCGTCACTGACACTCATTCCCCATCACCCACAATCCACTCCCCGTCGCCCACACTCACTCCCCGTCGCCCGCGCTCAATCACCCACTCACTCCCCGTCACCCACATTCACTCGCCGTCACACACACTACAGTCACCGTCACCCATACTCACTCCCCGTCACCCACACTCACTTCCCGTCACCCACAATCCACTCCACGTCACCCACGCTCACTCCCTGTCACCCACGCTCACTCCCAGTCACCCCCAATTACTCCTCGTCACCCACACTCACTCCCTGTCACCCACGCTCACTCCCCGTCACCCCCAATTACTCCTCGTCACCCACACTCACTCCCCGTCACCCACACTCACTTCCCGTCACCCACAATCCACTCCACGTCACCCACGCTCACTCCCTGTCACCCACGCTCACTCCCCGTCACCCCAACTCACTCCCCGTCACCCACACTTCACTCACTCCCCGTCACCCACAATTCACACCCGTCACCCACACTCACCTGCCGTCACCCACAGTCCACTCCCTGTCACCCACACTCACTCCCCGATACCCACACTCACTCCCCGTCACCCACACTCACTCCCCGTCACCCACACTCACTCCCCATCACCCACAATCCACTCCCTGTCACCCACACTCACTCCCCGTCACCCCCACTTACTCCCCGTCACCCACACTCACTCCCCGTCACCCACACTCACTCCCCGTCACCCACACTCACTCCCCATCACTGACACTCACTCCCCGTCACCACAATCCACTCCCCGTCACCCACACTCACTCTCGGTCGCCCACACTCACTCTCCGTCGCCCACACCCACTCCCCGTCACCCACGCTCACTCCCTGATACCCACACTCACTCCCCATCACTGACACTCACTCCCCGTCACTGACACTCATTCCCTATCACCCACAACCCACTCCCCACACTCACTCTCCGTCACCCACGCTCATTCCCCGTCACCCACGCTCAATCACCCACTCACTCCCCGTCACCCACACTCACTCGCCGTCACACACACTACAGTCACCGTCACCCCCACTCACTCCCAGTCACCCCCACTTACTTCCCGTCACCCACAATCCACTCCCCGTCACCCACAGTCCACTCCCCGTCACCCACACTCACTCCCCGTCGCCCACACTCACTCCCCTACACCCACACTCACTTCCCGATAACCACACTCACTCCCCGATACCCACACTCACTCCCCGTCATCCACACTCATTCCCCATCACCCATAATCCACTCCCCGTCGCCCACACTCACTCCCCGTCGCCCACACTCACTCCCCTACACCCACACTCACTTCCCGATCCCCACACTCACTCCCCGATACCCACACTCACTCCCCGTCATCCACACTCATTCCCCATCACCCATAATCCACTACCCGTCGCCCACACTCACTCCCCGTCGCCCACACTCACACTCCGTCGCACACACTCACTCCCCGTCACCCGCGCTCAATCACCCACTCACTCCCCATCACCCATACTCACTCACCGTCACACACACTACTGTCACCGTCACCCCCACTCACTCCCAGTCACCCCCACTCACTTCCCGTCACCCCCACTTACACCCCGTCACCCACATCACTCCCCGTCACCCATAATCCACTCCCCGTCACCCATAATCCACTCCCCGTCACCCACACTCATTCCCCGATATCCACACTCACTCCCCGTCACTGACACTCATTCCCCATCACCCACAACCCACTCCCCGTCACCCACGCTCACTCCCCGTCGCCCACACTCACTCCCCTACACCAACACTCACTCCCCGATACCCACACTCACTCCCCATCCCCACACTCACTCCCCGTCACCCACGCTCACTCTTCGTCACCCACACCAACTCCCCGTCACCCACGCTCACTCCCTGTCACCCACGCTCACTGCCCGTCACCCACACTCACTCCCCGTCGCCCACGCTCACTCCCCGTCACCCACGCTCACTCCCTGTCACCCACGCTCACTGCCCGTCACCCACGCTCACTGCCCGTCACCCACGCTCACTCCCTGTCACCCATGCTCACTCCCCGTCACCCACAATCACTTCCCGATAACCACACTCACTCCCCGTCATCCACACTCATTCCCCATCACCCATAATTCACTCCCCGTCACCCACGCTCACTGCCCGTCACCCACGCTCACTGCCCGTCGCCCACGCTCACTGCCCGTCACCCACGCTCACTCCCCGTCGCCCACGCTCACTCCCCGTCGCCCACGCTCACTGCCCGTCACCCACGCTCACTCCCCGTCACCCACGCTCACTCCGCGTCGCCCACACTCACTCCCCATCGCCCACGCTCACTCCCCGTCGCCCACGCTCTCTCCCTGTCACCCACGCTCACTCCCCGTCGCCCACGCTCACTCCCCGTCGCCCACGCTCACTCCCCGTCGCCCACACTCACTCCCCGTCACCCACGCACACTCCCTGTCACCCACACTCACTCCCCGTCGCCCACGCTCACTACCCGTCGCCCACGCTCACTCCCGGTTGCCCACACTCACTCCCCGTCGCCCACGCTCACTCCCCGTCACCCACGCTCACTCCCCGATACCCACGCTCACTCCCCGATACCCACGCTCACTCCCTGTCACCCACACTCACTCCCCGTCACCCACGCTCACTCCCCGTCGCCCACACTCACTCCCTGTCGCCCACGCTCACTCCCCGATACCCACGCTCACTCCCCGTCGCCAACACTCACTCCCCATCGCCCACACTCACTCCCCATCGCCCACACTCACTCCCCGTCACCCACAATCACATACCGTCACCCACAATCCGCTCCCCGTCACCCACAATCCACTCCCCGTCACCCCCACTCACTCCCCGTCACCCACAATCCACTCCCCGTCACCCCCACTCACATCCCGTCATCCACAATCCACTCCCCGTCACCCCCACTCACACCCCGTCACCCCCACTCACACCCCGTCACCCACAATCCGCTCCCCGTCACCCACAATCCACTCCCTGTCACCCACAATCAACTCCATGTCACCCCCACTCACACCCCGTCACCCACAATCCACTCCCCGTCACCCACACCCACTCCCCGTCACCCACACCCACTCCCCGATACCCACACTCATTCCCCGATACCCACACGCACTCCCCGTCACCCACAGTCCACACCCCGTCACCCACAATCCACTCCCCGTCACCCCCACTCACACCCCGTCACCCACAGTCCACTCCCCGTCACCCACACTCACTCCCCTACACCCACACTCACTTCCCGATACCCACACTCACTCCCCGATACCCACACTCACTCCCCGTCATCCACACTCATTCCCCATCACCCATAATCCACTCCCCGTCGCCCACACTCACACTCCGTCGCACACACTCACTCCCCGTCGCCCGCGCTCAATCACCCTCTCACTCCCCATCACCCATACTCACTCACCGTCACACACACTACTGTCACCGTCACCCCCACTCACTTCCCGTCACCCCCACTTACACCCGGTCACCCACATCACTCCCCGTCACCCATAATCCACTCCCCGTCACCCAAAGTCCACTCCCCGTCAGCCACACTCACTCCCCCACAGCCACACTCACTCCCCGTCACTGACACTCATTCCCCATCACCCACAACCCACTCCCCGTCACCCACGCTCACTCCCCGTCGCCCACGCTCACTCCCCGTCACCCACACTCACTCCCCTACACCAACACTCACTCCCCGATACCCACACTCACTCCCCATCCCCACACTCACTCCCCGTCGCCCACGCTCACTCCTCGTCACCCACGCCCACTCCCCGTCACCCACGCTCATTCCCTGTCACCCACGCTCACTCCCCGTCGCCCACACTCACTCCCCGTCACCCACGCTCACTCCCCGTCACCCACGCTCACTCCCCGTCACCCACGCTCACTGCCCGTCACCCACGCTCACTCCCTGTCACCCACGCTCACTCCCCGTCACCCACGCTCACTCCCGGTCACCCACGCTCACTGCCCGTCACCCACGCTCACTCCCGGTCACCCACGCTCACTGCCCGTCACCCACGCTCACTCCCCGTCGCCCACGCTCAGCTCCCGTCACCCATGCCCACTCCCCGTCGCCCACGCTCACTCCCTGTCACCCATGCTCACTCCCCGATACCCACACACTCCCCGTCGCCCACACTCAGCTCCCGTCACCCACACTCACTCCCCGTCACCATGCTCACTCCCCGATACCCACACACTCCCCGTCGCCCACACTCAGCTCTCGTCACCCACGCCCACTCCCGGATATCCACGTCCACTCCCCATCACTCACGGCCACTCCCCGTTACCCATGCTCACTCCCCGTCGCCCACGCTCACTCCCCGATACCCACGCTCACTGCCCGTCACCCACGCTCACTCCCTGTCACCCACGCTCACTCCCCGTCGCCCACACTCACTCCCTGTCGCCCACGCTCACTCCCCGTCGCCCACGCTCACTCCCCGTCGCCCACACTCACTCCCTGTCGCCCACGCTCACTCCCCGATACCCACGCTCACTCCCCGTCGCCCACACTCACTCCCTGTCACCCACAATCACACCCCGTCACCCACAATCCACTCCCCGTCACCCACACTCACACCCCGTCACCCACAATCCACCCCCCGTCACCCCCACTCACACCCCGTCACCCACAATCCACTCCCCGTCACCCCCACACACTCCCCGTCACCCACAATCCACTCCCCGTCACCCACACCCACTCCCCGTCACCCACACCCACTCCCCGATACCCACACTCATTCCCCGATACCCCCACGCACTCCCCGTCACCCACAGTCCACACCCCGTCACTCACAGTCCACACCCCGTCACTCACAATCCACTCACCGTCACCCACAATCCACTCCCCGTCACCCACACCCACTCCCCGATACCCACACTCATTCCCCGATACCCCCACGCACTCCCCGTCACCCACAGTCCACACCCCGTCACTCACAGTCCACACCCCGTCACTCACAATCCACTCACCGTCACCCACAATTCACTCCCCGTCACCCCCACTCACACCCCGTCACCCACAATCCACTCCCCGTCACCCCCACTCACACCCCGTCATCCACAATCCACTCCCCGTCACCCACAATCCACTCCCCGCTACCCACACTCACACCCCGTCACCCACAATCCACTCCCCGTCACCCCCACTCACTCCCCATCACCCACATTCCACTCCCCGTCACCCACAATCCACTCCCCGTCACCCCCACTCACTCCCCGTCACCCACAATCCACTCCCCGTCACCCACAATCCACTCCCCGTCACCCACACCCACTCCCCGTCACCCACACCCACTCCCCGATACCCACACTCATTCCCCGATACCCACACGCACTCCCCGTCACCCACAGTCCACACCCCGTCACCCACAGTCCACACCCCGTCACTCACAATCCACTCACCGTCACCCACAATCCACTCCCCGTCACCCACACTCACTCCCTGTCACCCACAATCCACTCCCCGTCACCCACACTCACTCCCCGTCATTCACGCTCACTCCCCGTCACCCCAACTCACTCCCCGTCACCCACACCCACTCCCCGATACCCACACTCATTCCCCGATACCCACACGCACTCCCCGTCACCCACAGTCCACACCCCGTCACTCACAATCCACTCCCTGTCACCCACAATCCACTCCCCGTCACCCACACTCACTCCCCGCCATTCACGCTCACTCCCCGTCACCCCAACTCACTCCCCGTCACCCACACTCCACTCCCCTTCACCCACAATCCACTCCCCATCACCCACACTCACCTGCTGTCACCCACAGTCCACTCCCTGTCACCCACACTCACTCCCCGATACCCACAATCACTCCCCGTCACCCACAATCCACTCCCCATCACCCACACTCAGCTGCTGTCACCCACAGTCCACTCCCTGTCACCCACACTCACTCCCCGATACCCACACTCATTCCCCGTCACCGATAATCCACTCCCCGTCACCCACGCTCAATCACCCACTCACTCCCCGTCACCCACACTACAGTCACCGTCATCCCCACTCACTCCTCGTCACCCACACTCACTCCCCGTCACCCACAGTCCACTCCCTGTCACCCACTCACTCCCCGTCAGCCACACTCACTCCCCCACAGCCACACTGACTCCCCCACAGCCACACTCATTCCCCGATATCCACACTCACTCCCCAATACCCACACTCACTCCCCGTCACTGACACTCATTCCTCATCACCCACAACCCACTCCCCGTCGCCCACGCTCACTCTCCGTCGCCCACACTCACTCCCCGTCGCCCACACTCACTCTCCTATAACGATACTCACTCCCCGTCACCCACAATCCACTCCCCGTCACCCACAATCCACTCACCATATCCCACACTCACTCCCCGTCACCCACAATCCACTCACCATCACCCACACTCACTCCCCGTCACCCACAATCCACTCACCATCACCCACACTCACTCCCCGTCACCCACAATCCACTCCCCGTCACCCATACCCACTCCCCGTCACCCACACTCACCTGCCGTCACCCACAGTCCACTCCCTGTCACCCACACACACTCCCCGTCACCCCCACTTACTCCCCGTCACCCACACTCACACCCCTTCACCCACAGTCCACACCCCGTCACTCACAATCCAATCGCCGTCACCCACGCTCACTCTCCGCCGCCCACGCTCAATGACCCACTCACTCCCCGTCACCCACACTCACTCGCTGTCACACACACTACAGTCACCGTCACCCCCACTCACTCCCACTCACCCCCACTCACTCCCCGTCACCCCCACTTACTCCCCATCACCCACACTCACTCCCCGTCACCCACAATCGACTCCCGTCACCCACAATCGACTCCCCTTCACCCACATCATTCCCCGATATCCACACTCACTCCCCGTCACTGACACTCATTCCTCATCACCCACAACCCACACCCCGTCACCCAAGCTCACTCCCCGTCGCCCACACTCACTCCCCGTCGCCCACACTCACTCCCAGTCACTGCCACTCATTCCCCATCACCCACAATCCATTCCCCGTCACCCACACTCACTGCCCGTCACCCACACTCACTGCCCGTCACCCACACTCACTGCCCGTCACCCACACTCACTGCCCGTCGCCCACACTCACTCCCCGATACCCACACTCACTCCCCGTCACCCACACTCACTCCCCGATACCCACACTCACTCCCCGTCACCCACAATCCACTCCCCGTCACCCACTCTCAATCCCCTTCACCCACACTCACTCGCCATCACCCACACTCAACGTCACCCACACTCACTCTCCGTCAGCCACACTCACTCCCCTTCACCCACACTCACTCCCCAATACCCCCACTTACCTCCCGTCACCCACACTCACTCCCCGTCACTGACACTCACTCCCCGTCACTGACACTCACTCCCCATCACTGACACTCATTCCCCATCACCCACAATCCACTCCCCGTCGCCCACACTCACTCCCCGTCGCCCGCGCTCAATCACCCACTCACTCCCCGTCACCCACATTCACTCGCCGTCACACACACTACAGTCACCGTCACCCACACTCACTCCCAGTCACCCCCACTCACTCCCCGTCACCCCCAATTACTCCTCGTCACCCACACTCACTCCCCGTCACCCACACTCACTTCCCGTCACCCACAATCCACTCCACGTCACCAACGCTCACTCCCTGTCACCCACGCTCACTCCCAGTCACTCACGCTCACTCCCCGTCACCCCAACTCACTCCCCGTCACCCACACTCCACTCACTCCCCGTCGCCCACACTCACTCCCCGTCGCCCACACTCACTCCCAGTCACTGCCACTCATTCCCCATCACCCACAATCCATTCCCCGTCACCCACACTCACTGCCCGTCACCCACACTCACTGCCCGTCACCCACACTCACTGCCCGTCGCCCACACTCACTCCCCGATACCCACACTCACTCCCCGTCACCCACACTCACTCCCCGATACCCACACTCACTCCCCGTCATCCACACTCACTCCCCGTCACCCACAATCCACTCCCTGTCACCCACTCTCAATCCCCTTCACCCACACTCACTCGCCATCACCCACACTCAACGTCACCCACACTCACTCTCCGTCAGCCACACTCACTCCCCTTCACCCACACTCACTCCCCAATACCCCCACTTACTCCCCGTCACCCACACTCACTCCCCGTCACTGACACTCACTCCCCGTCACTGACACTCACTCCCCGTCACTGACACTCATTCCCCATCACTGACACTCATTCCCCATCACCCACAATCCACTCCCCGTCGCCCACACTCACTCCCCGTCGCCCGCGCTCAATCACCCACTCACTCCCCGTCACCCACATTCACTCGCCGTCACACACACTACAGTCACCGTCACCCACACTCACTCCCAGTCACCCCCACTCACTCCCCGTCACCCCCAATTACTCCTCGTCACCCACACTCACTCCCCGTCACCCACACTCACTTCCCGTCACCCACAATCCACTCCACGTCACCAACGCTCACTCCCTGTCACCCACGCTCACTCCCAGTCACTCACGCTCACTCCCCGTCACCCCAACTCACTCCCCGTCACCCACACTCCACTCACTCCCCGTCACCCACAATTCTCTCCCCGTCACCCACACTCACCTGCCGTCACCCACAGTCCACTCCCCGATACCCACACTCACTCCCCGACACCCACACTCACTCCCCGTCACCCACAATCCACTCCCCGTCACCCATGCTCACTCCCCGTCGCCCACGCTCACTCCCCGTCCCCCACACTCACTCCCCGTCGCCCACGCTCACTCCCCGTCGCCCACACTCACTCCCCGTCACCCACGCTCAGCTTCCGTCACCCATGCCCACTCCCCGATACCCATGCCCACTCCCCGTCGACCACGCACACTCCCTGTCACCCACACTCAGCTCCCGTCACCCACAATCCACTCCCCGTCACCCACAATCCACTCACCATCACCCACACTCACTCACCATCACCCACACTCACTCCCCGTCACCCACAATCCACTCCCCGTCACCCATACCCACTCCCCGTCACCCACACTCACCTGCCGTCACCAACAGTCCACTCCCTATCACCCACACTCACTCCCCGATACCCCCACTCACTCCCCGTCACCCACAATCCGCTCCCCGTCACCCACAATCCACTCCCCGTCACCCCCACTCACACTCCGTCACCCACAATCCACTCCCCGTCACCCCCACTCACACCCTGTCACCCACAATCCACTCCCCGTCACCCCCACTCACACCCCGTCACCCACAATCCACTCCCCGTCACCCACAATCCACTCCCCGTCACCACCACTCACACCCTGTCACCCACAATCCACTCCCCGTCACCCACACTCACTCCCCGTCACCCACAATCCACTCCCTGTCACCCACAATCCACTCACCGTCACCCCCACTCACTCCCCGTCACCCACAATCCACTCCCCGTCACCCACAATCCACTTCCCGTCACCCACACCCACTCCACGTCACCCACACCCACTCCCCGATACCCACACTCACTCCCTGATACCCACACTCACTCCCCATCACTGACACTCACTCCCCGTCACCACAATCCACTCCCCGTCACCCACACTCACTCTCCGTCGTCCATGCTCACTCCCCGTCACCCACGCTCAATCACCCACTCACTCCCAGTCACCCCCACTTACTCCCCGTCACCCACAATCCACTCCCCGTCACCCACAGTCCACTCCCCGTCACCCACACTCACTCCCCGTCGCCCACACTCACTCCCCTACATCCACACTCACTTCCCGATACCCACACTCACTTCCCGATACCCACACTCACTCCCCGATACCCACACTCACTCCCCGTCATCCACACTCATTCCCCATCACCCATAATCCACTCCCCGTCGCCCACACTCACTCCCCGTCGCCCACACTCACACTCCGTCGCACACACTCACTCCCCGTCACCCATACTCACTCACCGTCACACACACTACTGTCACCGTCACCCCCACTCACTCCCAGTCACCCCCACTTACACCCCGTCACCCACATCACTCCCCGTCACCCACATCACTTCCCGTCGCCCACGCTCACTGCCCGTCACCCACGCTCACTCCCCGTCGCCCACGCTCAGCTCCCGTCACCCATGCCCACTCCCCGTCCCCACACTCACTCCCCGTCGCCCACGCTCACTCCCCGTCGCCCACACTCACTCCCCGTTACCCATGCTCACTCCCCGTCGCCCACACTCGCTCCCCGTCGCCCACGCTCACTCCCTGTCACCCACACTCACTCCCGGTCGCCCACGCTCACTCCCCGTCGCCCACACTCACTCCCTGTCGCCCACGCTCACTCCCCGATACCCACGCTCACTCCCCGTCGCCCACGCTCACTCCCTGTCGCCCACGCTCACTCCCCGATACCCACGCTCACTCCCCGTCGCCCACACTCACTCCCCGTCGCCCACACTCACTCCCCGTCGCCCACACTCACTCTCCGATACCCATACTCACTCCCCGTCACCCACAATCCACTCACCACCACCCACACTCACTCCCCGTCACCCACAATCCACTCCCCGTCACCCATACCCACTCCCCGTCACCCACACTCACCTGCCGTCACCCACAGTCCACTCCCTATCACCCACACTCACTCCCCGATATCTCCACTCACACCCCGTCACCCACACTCACACCCCCTCACCCACAATCCGCTCCCCGTCACCCCCACTCACACTCCGTCACCCACAATCCACTCCCCGTCACCCCCACTCACACCCCGTCACCCACAATCCACTCCCCGTCACCCACAATCCACTCCCCGTCACCCCCACTCACACCCCGTCACCCACAATCCACTCCCCGTCACCCCCACTCACACCCCGTCACCCACAATCCACTCCCCGTCACCCCCACTCACACCCCGTCACCCACAATCCACTCCCCGTCACCCCCACTCACACCCCGTCATCCACAATCCACTCCCCGTCACCCCCACTCACACCCCGTCATCCACAATCCGCTCCCCGTCACCCACAATCCACTCCCCGTCACCCCCACTCACACCCCGTCATCCACAATCCACTCCCCGTCACCCCCACTCACACCCCGTCACCCACAATCCACTCCCCGTCACCCACAATCCACTCCCTGTCACCCCCACTCACACCCCGTCACCCACACTCACACCCCGTCACCCACAATCCACTCCCCGTCACCCCCACTCACACCCCGTCACCCACACTCACACCCCGTCACCCACAATCCACTCCCCGTCACCCCCACTCACTCCCCGTCACCCACAATCCACTCCCCGTCACCCCCACTCACACCCCGTCACCCACAATCCACTCCCCGTCACCCACAATCCACTCCCCGTCACCCACAATCCACTCCCCGTCACCCCCACTCACACCCCGTCACCCCCACTCACACCCCGTCACCCACACTCACACCCCGTCACCCACAATCCACTCCCCGTCACCCCCACTCACACCCCGTCACCCACAATCCACTCCCTGTCACCCACAATCCACTCCCTGTCACCCCTCTCACACCCCGTCACCCACACTCACACCCCGTCACCCACAATCCACTCCCCGTCACCCCCACTCACTCCCCGTCACCCACAATCCACTCCCCGTCACCCCCACTCACACCCTGTCACCCACAATCCACTCCCCGTCACCCCCACTCACACCCCGTCACCCACAATCCACTCCCCGTCACCCCCACTCACACCCCGTCACCCACAATCCACTCCCCGTCACCCACACTCACACCCCGTCACCCACTATCCACTCCCTGTCACCCACAATCCACTCCCCGTCACCCACACCCACTCCCCGATACCCACACTCATTCCCCGATACCCACACGCACTCCCCGTCACCCACAGTCCACACCCCGTCACTCACAATCCACTCCCCGTCACCCACACTCACACCCCGTCACCCACACTCATTCCCCCTCAGCCACACTCACTGCACGTCACCCACAATCATTCCCCGATATCCACACTCACTCCCCAATACCCACACTCACTCCCCGTCATCCACAATCAACTCCCCGTCACCCACACTCACACCCCGTCACTGACACTCATTCCCTATCACCCACAATCCACTCCCCACACTCACTTTCCGTCGCCCACGCTCACTCCCGTCACCCACGCTCAATCACCCACTCACTCCCCGTCACCCACACTACAGTCACCGTCACCCCCACTCACTCCCCGTCACCCCCACTTACTCCCCGTCACCCACACTCACTCCCCGTCATCCACAGTCCACTCCCTGTCACCCACTCACTCCCCGTCAGCCACACTCACTCCCCCACAGCCACACTCATTCCCCGATATCCACACTCACTCCCCAATACCCACACTCACTCCCCGTCACTAACACTCTTTCCTCATCACCCACAACCCACTCTCCGTCGCCCACACTCACTCCCCGTCGCCCACACTCACTCTCCGTCACCCACAATCCACACCCCGTCACCCACAATTCACTCCCCGTCACCCACACTCACCTGCCGTCACCCACATTCCACTCCCTGTCACCCACACTCACTCCCCGATACCCACACTCACTCCCCGTCACCCACAATCCACACCCCGTCACCCACAATTCACTCCCCGTCACCCACACTCACCTGCCGTCACCCACATTCCACTCCCCGTCACCCACACTCACCTGCCGTCACCCAGATTCCACACCCTATCACCCACACTCACTCCCTGTCACCCACAATCCACTCCCTGTCACCCATACCCACTCCCCGTCACTGCCACTCATTCCCCATCTCCCACAATCCACTCCCTGTCACCCACACTCACTCCCCGTCACCCCCACTTACTCCCCGTCACCCACACTCACACCCCTTCACCCACAGTCCACACCCCGTCACTCACAATCCAATCGCCGTCACCCACGCTCACTCTCCGCCGCCCACGCTCAATGACCCACTCACTCCCCGTCACCCACACTCACTCGCTGTCACACACACTACAGTCACCGTCACCCCCACTCACTCCCACTCACCCCCACTCACTCCCCGTCACCCCCACTTACTCGCCGTCACCCACACTCACTCCCCGTCACCCACAATCGACTCCCGTCACCCACAATCGACTCCCCGTCACCCACATCATTCCCCGATATCCACACTCACTCCCCGTCACTGACACTCATTCCTCATCACCCACAACCCACACCCCGTCACCCACACTCACTGCCCGTCGCCCACACTCACTCCCCGTCGCCCACACACACTCCCAGTCATTGCCACTCATTCCCCATCACCCACAATCCATTCCCCGTCACCCACACTCACTGCCCGTCACCCACACTCACTGCCCGTCACCCACACTCACTGCCCGTCGCCCACACTCACTCCCCGATACCCACACTCACTCCCCGTCACCCACACTCACTCCCCGATACCCACACTCACTCCCCGTCATCCACACTCACTCCCCGTCACCCACAATCCACTCCCCGTCACCCACTCTCAATCCCCTTCACCCACACTCACTCGCCATCACCCACACTCAACGTCACCCACACTCACTCTCCGTCAGCCACACTCACTCTCCTTCACCCACACTCACTCCCCAATACCCACACTCACTCCCCGTCACCCACACTCACTCCCCGATAGCCACACTCACTCCCCGTCACCCACACTCACTCCCCGTCACTGACACTCACTCCCCGTCACTGACACTCACTCCCCGTCACTGACACTCATTCCCCATCACCCACAATCCACTCCCCGTCGCCCACACTCACTCCCCGTCGCCCGCGCTCAATCACCCACTCACTCCCCGTCACCCACATTCACTCGCCGTCACACACACTACAGTCACCGTCACCCACACTCACTCCCAGTCACCCACACTCACTCCCCGTCACCCCCAATTACTCCTCGTCACCCACACTCACTCCCCGTCACCCACACTCACTTCCCGTCACCCACAATCCACTCCATATCACCCACGCTCACTCCCTGTCACCCACGCTCATTCCCCGTCACCCACAATCCACTCCCCGTCACCCACGCTCACTCCCAGTCACTCACGCTCACTCCCCGTCACCCCAACTCACTCCCCGTCACCCACACTCCACTCACTCCCCGTCACCCACACTCACCTGCCGTCACCCACAGTCCACTCCCCGTCACCCACACTCACTCTCCGTCACCCACAATCCACTCCCCATCACCCACACTCACTCCCTGTCACCCATGCTCACTCCCCGTCACCCACGCTCACTCCCCGTCGCCCACACTCACTCCCCGTCGCCCACGCTCACTCCCCGTAGCCCACACTCACTCCCCGTCACCCACGCTCAGCTTCCGTCACCCATGCCCACTCCCCGATACCCATGCCCACTCCCCGTCGCCCACGCACACTCCCTGTCACCCACACTCAGCTCCCGTCACCCACAATCCACTCCCCGTCACCCACAATCCACTCACCATCACCCACACTCACTCACCATCACCCACACTCACTCCCCGTCACCCACAATCCACTCCCCGTCACCCACACTCACCTGCCGTCACCAACAGTCCACTCCCTATCACCCACACTCACTCCCCGATACGCCCACTCACACCCCGTCAACCACAATCCACTCCCCGTCACCCACGCTCACTCCCTGTCACTCACGCTCACTCCCCGTCACCCCAACTCACTCCTCGTCACCCACACTCCACTCACACCCCGTCACCCACAATCCGCTCCCCGTCACCCACAATCCACTCCCCGTCACCCCCACTCACACTCCGTCACCCACACTCACATCCCGTCATCCACAATCCACTCCCCGTCACCCCCACTCACTCCCCGTCACCCACACTCACATCCCGTCATCCACAATCCACTCCCTGTCACCCACAATCCACTCCCCGTCACCCCCACTCACTCCCCGTCACCCCCACTCACACCCCGTCATCCACAATCCACTCCCCGTCACCCCCACTCACACCCTGTCACCCACAATCCACTCCCCGTCACCCCCACTCACACCCCGTCACCCACAATCCACTCCCCGTCACCCCCACTCACACCCCTTCACCCACAATCCACTCCCCGTCACCCACAATCCACTCCCCGTCACCCCCACTCACACCCCTTCACCCACAATCCACTCCCCGTCACCCACAATCCACTCCCCGTCACCCCCACTCACACCCCGTCATCCACAATCCACTCCCTGTCACCCACAATCCACTCACCGTCACCCCCACTCACTCCCCATCACCCACAATCCACTCCCCGTCACCCACAATCCACTCCCCGTCACCCACACCCACTCCCCGTCACCCACACCCACTCCCCGATACCCACACTCATTCTCCGATACCCACACGCACTCCCCGTCACCCACAGTCCACACTCCGTCACTCACAATCCACTCACCGTCACCCACAATCCACTCCCCGTCACCCACACTCACTCCCTGTCACCCACAATCCACTCCCCGTCACCCACACTCACTCCCCGTCATTCACGCTCACTCCCCGTCACCCCAACTCACTCCCCGTCACCCACACCCACTCCCCGATACCCACACTCACTCCCCGCCATTCACGCTCACTCTCCGTCACCCCAACTCACTCCCCGTTACCCACACTCCACTCCCCTTCACCTACAATCCACTCCCCATCACCCACACTCACCTGCTGTCACCCACAGTCCACTCCCTGTCACCCACACTCACTCCCCGATACCCACACTCACTCCCCTTCACCCACAATCCACTCCCCATCACCCACACTCACCTGCTGTCACCCACAGTCCACTCCCTGTCACCCACAATCACTCCCCGATACCCACACTCACTCCCCTTCACCCACAATCCACTCCCCATCACCCACACTCACCTGCTGTCACCCACAGTCCACTCCCTGTCACCCACAATCACTCCCCGTCACCCACAATCCACTCCCCATCACCCACACTCAGCTGCTGTCACCCACAGTCCACTCCCTGTCACCCACACTCACTCCCCGATACCCACACTCATTGCCCGTCACCGATAATCCACTCCCCGTCACCCACACTCATTCCCCCACAGCCACACTCACTCCACGTCACCCACACTCACTCCCCAATACCCACACTCACTCCCCGTCACCCACACTCACTCTCCGTCACCCACAGTCCACTCCCTGTCACCCACTCACTCCCCGTCAGCCATACTCACTCCCCCACAGCCACACTCACTCCCCGACAGCCACACTCATTCCCCGATATCCACACTCACTCCCCAATACCCACACTCACTCCCCGTCACTGACACTCATTCCTCATCACCCACAACCCACTCCCCGTCGCCCACGCTCACTCTCCGTCGCCCATACTCACTCCCCGTCACCCACAATCCACTCCCTGTCACCCACAATCCACTCCCCGTCACCCCCACTCACACCCCTTCACCCACAATCCACTCCCCGTCACCCACAATCCACTCCCCGTCACCCCCACTCACACCCTGTCACCCACAATCCACTCCCCGTCACCCCCACTCACTCCCCGTCACCCCCACTCACACCCCGTCATCCACAATCCACTCCCCGTCACCCCCACTCACACCCTGTCACCCACAATCCACTCCCCGTCACCCCCACTCACACCCCGTCACCCACAATCCACTCCCCGTCACCCCCACTCACACCCCTTCACCCACAATCCACTCCCCGTCACCCACAATCCACTCCCCGTCACCCCCACTCACACCCCGTCATCCACAATCCACTCCCTGTCACCCACAATCCACTCACCGTCACCCCCACTCACTCCCCATCACCCACAATCCACTCCCCGTCACCCACAATCCACTCCCCGTCACCCACACCCACTCCCCGTCACCCACACCCACTCCCCGATACCCACACTCATTCTCCGATACCCACACGCACTCCCCGTCACCCACAGTCCACACTCCGTCACTCACAATCCACTCACCGTCACCCACAATCCACTCCCCGTCACCCACACTCACTCCCTGTCACCCACAATCCACTCCCCGTCACCCACACTCACTCCCCGTCATTCACGCTCACTCCCCGTCACCCCAACTCACTCCCCGTCACCCACACCCACTCCCCGATACCCACACTCACTCCCCGACATTCACGCTCACTCTCCGTCACCCCAACTCACTCCCCGTTACCCACACTCCACTCCCCTTCACCTACAATCCACTCCCCATCACCCACACTCACCTGCTGTCACCCACAGTCCACTCCCTGTCACCCACACTCACTCCCCGATACCCACACTCACTCCCCTTCACCCACAATCCACTCCCCATCACCCACACTCACCTGCTGTCACCCACAGTCCACTCCCTGTCACCCACAATCACTCCCCGATACCCACACTCACTCCCCTTCACCCACAATCCACTCCCCATCACCCACACTCACCTGCTGTCACCCACAGTCCACTCCCTGTCACCCACAATCACTCCCCGTCACCCACAATCCACTCCCCATCACCCACACTCAGCTGCTGTCACCCACAGTCCACTCCCTGTCACCCACACTCACTCCCCGTCACCCACACTCACTCCCCGATACCCACACTCATTGCCCGTCACCGATAATCCACTCCCCGTCACCCACACTCATTCCCCCACAGCCACACTCACTCCACGTCACCCACACTCACTCCCCAATACCCACACTCACTCCCCGTCACCCACACTCACTCTCCGTCACCCACAGTCCACTCCCTGTCACCCACTCACTCCCCGTCAGCCATACTCACTCCCCCACAGCCACACTCACTCCCCGACAGCCACACTCATTCCCCGATATCCACACTCACTCCCCAATACCCACACTCACTCCCCGTCACTGACACTCATTTCTCATCACCCACAACCCACTCCCCGTCGCCCACGCTCACTCTCCGTCGCCCATACTCACTCCCCGTCACCCACAATCCACTCCCTGTCACCCACAATCCACTCACCATCACCCACACTCACTTCCCGTCACCCACAATCCACTCCCCGTCACTCATACCCACTCCCCATCACCCACACTCACCTGCCGTCACCCACAGTCCACACCCTATCACCCACACTCACTCCCCGATACCCACACTCACTCCCCGTCACCCACAATCCACTCCCCGTCACCCACACTCACGCCCCGTCACCCACAATCCACTCCCCGTCACCCACACACACTCCCCGTCACTGCCACTCATTCCCCATCTCCCACAATCCACTCCCTGTCACCCACACTCACTCCCCGTCACCCCCACTTACTCCCCGTCACCCACACTCACACACCTTCACCCACAGTCCACACCCCGTCACTCACAATCCAATCGCCGTCACCCACGCTCACTCTCCGCCGCCCACGCTCAATGACCCACTCACTCCCCGTCACCCACACTCACTCGCTGTCACACACACTACAGTCACCGTCACCCCCACTCACTCCCACTCATCCCCACTCACTCCCCGTCACCCCCACTTACTCCCCGTCACCCACACTCACTCCCCGTCACCCACAATCGACTCCCGTCACCCACAATCGACTCCCCGTCACCCACAGTCACTCCCCCACAGCCACACTCACTCACCTTCACCCACATCATTCCCCGATATCCACACTCACTCCCCGTCACTGACACTCATTCCTCATCACCCACAACCCGCACCCCGTCACCCAAGCTCACTCCCCGTCGCCCACACTCACTCCCCGTCGCCCACACTCACTGCCCGTCACCCACACTCACTGCCCGTTGCCCACACTCACTCCCCGATACCCACACTCACTCCCCGTCACCCACACTCACTCCCCGATACCCACACTCACTCCCCGTCATCCACACTCACTACCCGTCACCCACAATCCACTCCCCGTCACCCACTCTCAATCCCCTTCACCCACACTCACTCGCCATCACCCACACTCAACGTCACCCACACTCACTCTCCATCAGCCACACTCACTCCCCTTCACCCACACTCACTCCCCAATACCCACACTCACTCCCCATCACCCACACTCACTCCCCGTCACTGACACTCACTCCCCGTCACTGACACTCATTCCCCGTCACTGACACTCATTCCCCATCACCCACAATCCACTCCCCGTCACCCACACTCACTCCCCGTCACTGACACTCATGCCCCATCACCCACAATCCACTCCCCGTCGCCCACACTCACTCCCCGTCGCCCGCGCTCAATCACCCACTCACTCCCCGTCACCCACATTCACTCGCCGTCACACACACTACAGTCACCGTCACCCATACTCACTCCCAGTCACCCCCACTCACTCCCCGTCACCCCCAATTACTCCTCGTCACCCACACTCACTTCCCGTCACCCACAATCCACTCCACGTCACCCACGCTCACTCCCTGTCACCCACGCTCACTCCCCGTCACCCCAACTCACTCCCCGTCACCCACAATCCACTCCACGTCACCCACGCTCACTCCCTGTCACCCACGCTCACTCCCCGTCACCCCAACTCACTCCCCGTCACCCACACTCCACTCACTCCCCGTCACCCACAATTCACTCCCCGTCAACCACACTCACCTGCCGTCACCCACAGTCCACTCCCTGTCACCCACACTCACTCCCCGATACCCACACTCACTCCCCGTCACCCACAATCCACTCCCCATCACCCACACTCACCTGCCGTCACCCACAGTCCACTCCCTGTCACCCACACACAATCCCCGTCACTGCCACTCATTCCCCATCACCCACAATCCACTCCCTGTCACCCACACTCACTCCCCGTCACCCACACTCACTCCCCGTCACCCACACTCACTCCCCGTCACCCACACTTACTCCCCGTCACCCACACTCACTCCCCGTCACCCACACTCACTCCCCGTCACCCACAATCCACTCCCTGTCACCCACACTCACTCCCCGTCACCCCCACTTACTCCCCGTCACCCACACTCACTCCCCGTCACCCACACTCACTCCCCGTCACCCACACTCACTCCCTGATACCCACACTCACTCCCCATCACTGACACTCACTCCCCGTCACCACAATCCACTCCCCGTCACCCACACTCACTCTCGGTCGCCCACACTCACTCTCCGTCGCCCACACCCACTCCCCGTCACCCACGCTCACTCCCTGATACCCACACTCACTCCCCATCACTGACACTCACTCCCCGTCATCCACAATCAACTCCCCGTCACCCACACTCACTGCCCGTCACTGACACTCATTCCCTATCACCCACAACCCACTCCCCATACTCACTCTCCATCACCCACGCTCACTCCCCGTCACCCACGCTCAATCACCCACTCACTCCCCGTCACCCACACTCACTCGCCGTCACACACACTACAGTCACCGTCACCCCCACTCACTCCCAGTCACCCCCACTTACTCCCCGTCACCCACAATCCACTCCCCGTCACCCACAGTCCACTCCCCGTCACCCACACTCACTCCCCGTCGCCCACACTCACTCCCCTACACCCACACTCACTCCCCGATACCCACACTCACTCCCCGTCATCCACACTCATTCCCCATCACCCATAATCCACTCCCCGTCGCCCACACTCACTCCCCGTTGCCCACACTCACACTCCGTCGCACACACTCACTCCCCGTCACCCGCGCTCAATCACCCACTCACTCCCCATCACCCATACTCACTCACCGTCACACACACTACTGTCACCGTCACCCCCACTCACTCCCAGTCACCCCCACTCACTTCCCGTCACCCCCACTTACACCCCGTCACCCACATCACTCCCCGTCACCCATAATCCACTCCCCGTCACCCAAAGTCCACTCCCTGTCACCCACACTCACTCCCCGTCACCCACACTCACTCCCCGATATCCACACTCACTCCCCAATACCCACACTCACTCCCCGTCACTGACACTCATTCCCCATCACCCACAACCCACTCCCCGTCACCCACGCTCACTCCCCGTCGCCCACGCTCACTCCTCGTCACCCACGCCCACTCCCCGTCACCCACGCTCACTCCCTGTCACCCACGCTCACTCCCCGTCGCCCACGCTCACTCCCTGTCACCCACGCTCACTCCCCGTCGCCCACGCTCACTCCCGGTTGCCCACACTCACTCCCCGTCGCCCACGCTCACTCCCCGTCGCCCACGCTCACTCCCTGTCACCCATGCTCACTCCCCGTCGCCCACGCTCACTCCCGGGTTGCCCACACTCACTCCCCGTCGCCCACGCTCAGCTCCCGTCACCCATGCCCACTCCCCGATACCCATGCCCACTCCCCGTCGACCACGCTCACTCCCTGTCACCCACACTCAGCTCCCGTCACCCACGCCCACTCCCCGTCCCCCACACTCACTCCCCGTCACCATGCTCACTCCCCGATACCCACACACTCCCCGTCGCCCACACTCAGCTCTCGTCACCCACGCCCACTCCCGGATATCCACGTCCACTCCCCATCACTCACGGCCACTCCCCGTTACCCATGCTCACTCCCCGTCGCCCACACTCACTCCCCGTCGCCCACGCTCACTCCCCGTCACCCACGCTCACTCCCCGATACCCACGCTCACTTCCTGTCGCCCAGCTTCACTCCCCATCGCCCACACTCACTCCCCGTCGCCCACGCTCACTCCCCGATACCCACGCTCACTCCCTGTCACCAACACTCACTCCCCGTCGCCCACGCTCACTCCCCGTCGCCCACGCTCACTCCCCGTCGCCCACACTCACTCCCCGTCACCCACACTCACTCCCCGTCGCCCACACTCACTCCCTGTCGCCCACGCTCACTCCCCGATACCCACGCTCACTCCCCGTCGCCCACACTCACTCCCCGTCGCCCACAATCACACCCCGTCACCCCCACTCACTCCCCGTCACCCACAATCCGCTCCCCGTCACCCACAATCCACTCCCCGTCACCCCCACTCACTCCCCGTCACCCACAATCCACTCCCCGTCACCCACACTCACACCCCGTCACCCCCACTCACTCCCCGTCACCCACAATCCACTCCCCGTCACCCCCACTCACTCCCCGTCACCCACAATCCACTCCCCGTCACCCCCACTCACACCCCGTCACCCCCACTCACACCCCGTCACCCACAATCCGCTCCCCGTCACCCACAATCCACTCCCTGTCACCCACAATCCACTCCCCGTCACCCCCACACACTCCCCGTCACCCACAATCCACTCCCCGTCACCCACACCCACTCCCCGTCACCCACACCCACTCCCCGATACCCACACTCATTCCCCGATACCCACACGCACTCCCCGTCACCCACAGTCCACACTCCGTCACCCACAATCCACTCCCCGTCACCCCCACTCACACCCCGTCATCCACAATCCACTCCCCGTCACCCACAATCCACTCCCCGCTACCCACACTCACACCCCGTCACCCACAATCCACTCCCCGTCACCCCCTCTCACTCCCCATCACCCACATTCCACTCCCTGTCACCCACAATCCACTCCCCGTCACCCCCACTCACTCCCCGTCACCCACACTCACTCTCCTATACCCATACTCACTCCCCGTCACCCACAATCCACTCCCCGTCACCCACAATCCACTCACCATCACCCACACTCACTCCCCGTCACCCACAATCCACTCACCATCACCCACACTCACTCCCCGTCACCCACACTCACTCCCTGTCACCCACAATCCACTCCCCGTCACCCACACTCACTCCCCGTCATTCACGCTCACTCCCCGTCACCCCAACTCACTCCCCGTCACCCACACTCCACTCCCCTTCACCCACAATCCACTCCCCATCACCCACACTCACCTGCTGTCACCCACAGTCCACTCCCTGTCACCCACACTCACTCCCCGATACCCACAATCACTCCCCGTCACCCACAATCCACTCCCCATCACCCACACTCAGCTGCTGTCACCCACAGTCCACTCCCTGTCACCCACACTCACTCCCCGATACCCACACTCATTCCCCGTCACCGATAATCCACTCCCCGTCACCCACGCTCAATCACCCACTCACTCCCCGTCACCCCCACTTACTCCCCGTCACCCACACTCACTCCCCGTCACCCCCACTTACTCCCCGTCACCCACACTCACTCCCCGTCACCCACAGTCCACTCCCTGTCACCCACTCACTCCCCGTCAGCCACACTCACTCCCCCACAGCCACACTCATTCCCCGATATCCACACTCACTCCCCAATACCCACACTCACTCCCCGTCACTGACACTCATTCCTCATCACCCACAACCCACTCCCCGTCACCCACGCTCACTCCCCGTCGCCCACGCTCACTCTCCGTCGCCCACACTCACTCCCCGTCGCCCACACTCACTCTCCTATACCCATACTCACTCCCCGTCACCCACAATCCACTCCCCGTCACCCACAATCCACTCACCATCACCCACACTCACTCCCCGTCACCCACAATCCACTCACCATCACCCACACTCACTCCCCGTCACCCACAATCCACTCACCGTCACCCACAATCCACTCCCCGTCACCCACACTCACTCCCTGTCACCCACAATCCACTCCCCGTCACCCACACTCACTCCCCGTCATTCACGCTCACTCCCCGTCACCCCAACTCACTCTCCGTCACCCACACCCACTCCCCGATACCCACACTCATTCCCCGATACCCACACGCACTCCCCGTCACCGACAGTCCACACCCCGTCACTCACAATCCACTCCCCGTCGCCCACAATCCACTCCCCGTCGCCCACGCTCACTCACTGTCACCCACTATCCACTCCCCGTCGCCCACACTCACTCCCCGCCGCCCACGCTCACTCCTCGTCACCCACGCTCACTCCCCGTCACCCACGCTCACTGCCCGTCGCCCACACTCACTCCCCGTCGCCCACGCTCAGCTCCCGTCACCCATGCCCATTCCCCGATACCCATGCCCACTCCCCGTCGCCCACGCTCACTCCCTGTCACCCACACTCAGCTCCCGTCACGCACAGTCCACTCCCCGTCACCCACAATCCACTCACCATCACCCACACTCACTCCCCGATACCCCCACTCACACCCCGTCACCCACAATCCGCTCCCCGTCACCCACAATTCACTCCCCGTCACCCCCACTCACACCCCGTCACCCACAATCCACTCCCCGTCACCCACACTCACACCATGTCACCCACAATCCACTCCCCGTCACCCACACTCACATCCCGTCATCCACAATCCACTCCCCGTCACCCCCACTCACACCCCGTCACCCACAATCCACTCCCCGTCACCCACAATCCACTCCCTGTCACCCACAATCCACTCCCCGTCACCCACAATCCACTCCCTGTCACCCCCACTCACTCCCCGTCACCCACACTCACTCCCCGTCACCCACAATCCACTCCCCGTCACCCCCACTCACTCCCCGTCACCCACAATCCACACCCCGTCACCCCCACTCACACCCCGTCACCCACAATCCACTCCCCGTCACCCACACTCACACCCCGTCACCCACAATCCACACCCCGTCACCCCCACTCACACCCCGTCACCCACAATCCACTCCCCGTCACCCACAATCCACTCCCCGTCACCCCCACTCACACCCCTCACCCACAATCCACTCCCCTTCACCCACACTCACTCTCCGTCAGCCACACTCACACCCCTTCACCCACACTCACTCCCCAATACCTACACTCACTCCCCGTCACCCACACTCACTCCACGATAGCCACACTCACTCCCCGTCACTGACACTCACTCCCCGTCACTGACACTCATTCCCCATCACCCACAACCCACTCCCCGTCACCCACGCTCACTCCCCGTCGCCCACACTCAATCCCCGTCACCCATACTCACTCCCCATCACCCACACTCACTCCCCGTCACCCACACTCACTCCCTGATACCCACACTCACTCCCCATCACTGACACTCACTCCCCAATACCCACACTCACTCCCCGTCACCCACACTCACTCCCCGATAGCCACACTCACTCCCCGTCACTGACACTCACTCCCCGTCACTGACACTCATTCTCCAATACCCACACTCACTCCCCGTCACCCACACTCACTCCCTGATACCCACACTCACTCCCCATCACTGACACTCACTCCCCAATACCCACACTCACTCCCCGTCACCCACACTCACTCCCCGATAGCCACACTCACTCCCCGTCACTGACACTCACTCCCCATCACTGACACTCACTCCCCAATACCCACACTCACTCCCCGTCACCCACGCTCACTCCCCGTCGCCCACACTCACTCCCCGTCACCCACAATCCACTCCCCGTCACCCACACTCACTCTCGGTCGCCCACACTCACTCTCCGTCGCCCATGCCCACTCCCCGTCACCCACACTCAATCACCCACTCACTCCCCGTCACCCACACTCACTCTCGGTCGCCCACACTCACTCTCCGTCGCCCATGCTCACTCCCCGTCACCCACACTCACTCGCCGTCACACACACTACAGTCACCGTCACCCCCACTCACTCCCAGTCACCCCCACTTACTCCCCATCACCCACAATCCACTCCCCGTCACCCACAGTCCACTCCCCGTCACCCACACTCACTCCCCGTCGCCCACACTCACTCCCCTACACCCACACTCACTCCCCGATACCCACACTCACTCCCCGTCATCCACACTCATTCCCCATCACCCATAATCCACTCCCCGTCGCCCACACTCACTCCCCGTTGCCCACACTCACACTCCGTCGCACACACTCACTCCCCGTCACCCGCGCTCAATCACCCACTCACTCCCCATCACCCATACTCACTCACCGTCACACACACTACTGTCACCGTCACCCCCACTCACTCCCAGTCACCCCCACTCACTTCCCGTCACCCCCACTTACACCCCGTCACCCACATCACTCCCTGTCACACATAATCCACTCCCCGTCACCCACAGTCCACTCCCCGTCGCCCACACTCACTCCCCGTCGTCCACACTCACTCCGCAATACCCACATACACTCCCCGTCACCCACACTCAATCCCCGATACTCACACTCACTCCCCGATACCCACACTCAATCCCCGTCACCCACACTCACTCCCCGTCCCCACACTCACTCCCCGTCGCCCACGCTCACTCCTCGTCACCCACGCCCACTCCCCGTCACCCACGCTCACTCCCTGTCACCCATGCTCACTCCCCGTCGCCCACGCTCACTCCTCGTCACCCACGCCCACTCCCCGTCACCCACGCTCACTCCCTGTCACCCACACTCAGCTCCCGTCACCCACAATCCACTCCCCGTCACCCACAATCCACTCACCATCACCCACACTCACTCCCCGTCACCCACAATCCACTCCCCGTCACCCATACCCACTCCCCGTCACCCACACTCACCTGCCGTCACCCACAGTCCACTCCCTATCACCCACACTCACTCCCCGATACCCCCACTCACTCCCCGTCAACCACAATCCACTCCCTGTCACCCACAATCCACTCCCCGTCACTCCCACTCACTCCCCGTCACCCACAATCCACTCCCCGTCACCCCCACTCACATCCCGTCATCCACAATCCACTCCCCGTCACCCCCACTCACTCCCCGTCACCCACAATCCACTCCCCGTCACCCCCACTCACATCCCGTCATCCACAATCCACTCCCTGTCACCCACAATCCACTCCCCGTCACCCACACTCACACCCCGTCACCCACAATCCGCTCCCCGTCACCCCCACTCACACCCCGTCACCCACAATCCACTCCCCGTCACCCACAATCCACTCCCCGTTACCCCCACTCACACCCCGTCACCCACAATCCACTCCCCGTCACCTAAACTCACAACCCGTCATCCACAATCCACTCCCCGTCACCCCCACTCACTCCCCGTCACCCACAATCCACTCCCCGTCACCCACAATCCACTCCCCGTCACCCCCACTCACTCCCCGTCACCCACAATCCACTCCCCGTCACCCACAATCCACTCCCCGTCACCCCCACTCAAACCCCGTCACCCCCACTCACACCCTGCCACCCACAATCCACTCCCCGTCACCCCCACTCACACCCCGTCTACCACAATCCACTCCCCGTCACCCACAATCCACTCCCCGTCACCCCCACTCACACCCCGTCACCCACAATCCACTCCCCGTCACCTAAACTCACACCCCGTCATCCACAATCCACTCCCCGTCACCCCCACTCACTCCCCGTCATCCACAATCCACTCCCCGTCACCCCCACTCACTCCCCGTCATCCACAATCCACTCCCCGTCACCCACAATCCACTCCCCGTCACCCCCACTCACTCCCCATCACCCACATTCCACTCCCCGTCACCCACAATCCACTCCCCATCACCCCCACTCACTCCCCGTCACCCACAATCCACTCCCCGTCACCCACAATCCACTCCCCGTCACCCACACCCACTCCCCGTCACCCACACCCACTCCCCGATACCCACACTCATTCCCCGATACCCACACGCACTCCCCGTCACCCACAGTCCACACCCCGTCAGTCACACTCCACTCACCGTCACCCACAATCCACTCCCCGTCACCCACACTCACTCCCTGTCACCCACAATCCACTCCCCGTCACCCACACTCACTCCCCGTCATTCACGCTCACTCCCCGTCACCCCAACTCACTCCCCGTCACCCACTCCCACTCCCCGATACCCACACTCATTCCCCGATACCCACACGCACTCCCCGTCTCCCACAGTCCACACCCCGTCACTCACAATCCACTCACCGTCACCCACAATCCACTCCCCGTCACCCACACTCACTCCCTGTCTCCCACAATCCACTCCCCGTCACCCACACTCACTCCCCGTCATTCACGCTCATTCCCCGTCACCCCAACTCACTCCCCGTCACCCACACCCACTCCCCGATACCCACACTCATTCCCCGATACCCACACGCACTCCCCGTCTCCCACAGTCCACACCCCGTCACTCACAATCCACTCACCGTCACCCACAATCCACTCCCCGTCACCCACACTCACTCCCTGTCACCCACAATCCACTCCCCGTCACCCACACTCACTCCCCGCCATTCACGCTCACTCCCCGTCACCCCAACTCACTCCCCGTCACCCACACTCCACTCCCCATCACCCACAATCCACTCCCCATCACCCACACTCACCTGCTGTCACCCACAGTCCACTCCCCGTCACCCACACTCACTCCCCGTCACTGACACCCATTCCTATCACCCACAACCCACTCCCCACACTCACTCCCCGTCGCCCACGCTCACTCCCCGTCACCCACGCTCAATCACCCACTCACTCCCCGTCACCCACACTACAGTCACCGTCACCCCCACTCACTCCCCGTCACCCCCACTTACTCCCCGTCTCCCACACTCACTCCCCGTCACCCACAGTCCACTCCCTGTCACCCACACTCACTCCCCGATACCCACAATCACTCCCCGTCACCCACAATCCACTCCCCATCACCCACACTCAGCTGCTGTCACCCACAGTCCACTCCCTGTCACCCACATTCACACCCCGTCACCCACACTCATTCCCCCTCAGCCACACTCACTCCACGTCACCCACACTCATTCCCCGATATCCACACTCACTCCCCAATGCCCACACTCACTCCCCGTCATCCACAATCAACTCCCCGTCACCCACACTCACTCCCCGTCACTGACACTCATTCCCTATCACCCACAACCCACTCCCCACACTCACTTTCCGTCGCCCACGCTCACTCCCCGTCACCCACGCTCACTTCCGTCACCCACGCTCAATCACCCACTCACTCCCCGTCACCCACACGACAGTCACCGTCACCCCCACTCACTCCCCGTCACCCCCACTTACTCCCCGTCACCCACACTCACTCCCCGTCACCCACAGTCCACTCCCTGTCACCCACTCACTCCCCGTCAGCCACACTCACTCCCCCACAGCCACACTCACTCCCCCACAGCCACACTCATTCCCCGATATCCACACTCACTCCCCAATACCCACACTCACTCCCCGTCACCCACAGTCCACTCCCTGTCACCCACTCACTCCCCGTCACTGACACTCATTCCTCATCACCCACAACCCACTCCCCGTCACCCAAGCTCACTCCCCGTCGCCCACGCTCACTCTCCGTCGCCCATACTCACTCCCCGTCACCCACAATCCACTCCCCGTCACCCACAATCCACTCACCATCACCCACACTCACTCCCCGTCACCCACAATCCACTCCCCGTCACCCATACCCACTCCCCATCACCCACACTCACCTGCCGTCACCCACAGTCCACACCCTGTCACCCACACTCACTCCCCGATACCCCCACTCACGCCCCGTCACCCACAATCCACTCCCCATCACCCACACTCACGCCCCGTCACCCACAATCCACTCCCCATCACCCACACTCACCTGCCGTCACCCACAGTCCACTCCCTGTCACCCACACACACTCCCCGTCACCCATACCCACTCCCCGTCACCCACAGTCCACTCCCTGTCACCCACACACACTCCCCGTCACTGCCACTCATTCCCCATCTCCCACAATCCACTCCCTGTCACCCACACTCACTCCCCGTCACCCCCACTTACTCCCCGTCACCCACACTCACACCCCTTCACCCACAGTCCACACCCCGTCACTCACAATCCAATCGCCGTCACCCACGCTCACTCTCCGCCGCCCACGCTCAATGACCCACTCACTCCCCGTCACCCACACTCACTCACTGTCACACACACTACAGTCACCGTCACCCCCACTCACTCCCACTCACCCCCACTCACTCCCCGTCACCCACAATCGACTCCCCGTCACCCACAGTCACTCCGCCACAGCCACACTCACTCCCCTTCACCCACATCATTCCCCGATATCCACACTCACTCCCCGTCACTGACACTCATTCCTCATCACCCACAACCCACACCCCGTCACCCAAGCTCACTCCCCGTCGCCCACACTCACTGCCCGTCACCCACACTCACTGCCCGTCACCCACACTCACTGCCCGTCGCCCACACTCACTCCCCGATACCCACACTCACTCCCCGTCACCCACACTCACTCCCCGATACCCACACTCACTCCCCGTCACCCACACTCACTCCCCGTCACCCACACTCACTCCCGATACCCACACTCACTCCCGTCATCCACACTCACTCCCTTCATCCACAATCCACTCCCCGTCACCCACTCTCAATCCCCTTCACCCACACTCATTCGCCATCACCCACACTCAACGTCACCCACACTCACTCTCCGTCAGCCACACTCACTCCCCTTCACCCACACTCACTCCGCAATACCCACACTCACTCCCCGTCACCCACACTCACTCCCCGATAGCCACACTCACTCCCCGTCACCCACACTCACTCCCCGTCACTGACACTCATTCCTCATCACCCACAACCCACACCCCGTCACCCAAGCTCACTCCCCGTCGCCCACACTCACTCCCCGTCGCCCACACTCACTCCCCGTCGCCCACACTCACTCCCCGTCGCCCACACTCACTCCCAGTCACTGACACTCATTCCCCATCACCCACAATCCACTCCCCGTCGCCCACACTCACTCCCCGTCACCCACTCTCAATCCCCTTCACCCACACTCACTCCCCGTCACCCACACTCACTCGCCGTCAGCCACACTCACTCCCCTTCACCCACACTCACTCCCCAATACCCACACTCACTCCCCTTCACCCACACTCACTCCCCAATACCCACACTCACTCCCCGTCACCCACACTCACTCCCCGATAGCCACACTCACTCCCCGTCACTGACACTCACTCCCCGTCACTGACACTCATTCCCCGTCACTGACACTCATTCCCCATCACCCACAATCCACTCCCCGTCGCCCACACTCACTCCCCGTCGCCCGCGCTCAATCACCCACTCACTCCCCGTCACCCACATTCACTCGCCGTCACACACACTACAGTCACCGTCACCCATACTCACTCCCAGTCACCCCCACTCACTCCCCGTCACCCCCAATTACTCCTCGTCACCCACACTCACTCCCCGTCACCCACACTCACTTCCCGTCACCCACAATCCACTCCACGTCACCCACGCTCACTCCCTGTCACCCACGCTCACTCCCCGTCACCCCAACTCACTCCCCGTCACCCACACTCCACTCACTCCCCGTCACCCACAATTCACTCCCCGTCAACCACACTCACCTGCCGTCACCCACAGTCCACTCCCTGTCACCCACGCTCACTCCCCGTCACCCCAACTCACTCCCCGTCATCCACACTCCACTCACTCCCCGTCACCCACAATCCACTCCCCATCACCCACACTCACCTGCCGTCACCCACAGTCCACTCCCTGTCACCCACACTCACTCCCCGTCACTGCCACTCATTCCCCATCACCCACAATCCACTCCCTGTCACCCACACTCACTCCCCGTCACCCACACTCACTCCCCGTCACCCACACTCACTCCCCGTCACCCACACTTACTCCCCGTCACCCACACTCACTCCCCGTCACCCACACTCACTCCCCATCACCCACAATCCACTCCCTGTCACCCACACTCACTCCCCGTCACCCACACTCACTCCCCGTCACCCACACTCACTCCCCGTCACCCACACTCACTCCCCGTCACCCACACTTACTCCCCGTCACCCACACTCACTCCCCGTCACCCACACTCACTCCCCATCACCCACAATCCACTCCCTGTCACCCACACTCACTCCCCGTCACCCCCACTTACTCCCCGTCACCCACACTCACTCCCCGTCACCCACACTCACTCCCCGTCACCCACACTCACTCCCTGATACCCACACTCACTCCCCATCACTGACACTCACTCCCCGTCACCACAATCCACTCCCCGTCACCCACACTCACTCTCGGTCGCCCACCCTCACTCTCCGTCGCCCACACCCACTCCCCGTCACCCACGCTCACTCCCTGATACCCACACTCACTCCCCATCACTGACACTCACTCCCCGTCATCCACAATCAACTCCCCGTCACCCACACTCACTCCCCGTCACTGACACTCATTCCCTATCACCCACAACCCACTCCCCATACTCACTCTCCATCACCCACGCTCACTCCCCGTCACCCACGCTCAATCACCCACTCACTCCCCGTCACCCACACTCACTCGCCGTCACACACACTACAGTCACCGTCACCCCCACTCACTCCCCGTCACCCCCACTTACTGCCCGTCACCCACAATCCACTCCCCGTCACCCACAGTCCACTCCCCGTCACCCACACTCACTCCCCGTCGCCCACACTCACTCCCCTACACCCACACTCACTTCCCGATACCCACACTCACTCCCCGATACCCACACTCACTCCCCGTCATCCACACTCACTCCCCATCACCCATAATCCACTCCCCGTCGCCCACACTCACTCCCCGTTGCCCACACTCACACTCCGTCGCACACACTCACTCCCCGTCACCCGCGCTCAATCACCCACTCACTCCCCATCACCCATACTCACTCACCGTCACACACACTACTGTCACCGTCACCCCCACTCACTCCCAGTCACCCCCACTCACTTCCCGTCACCCCCACTTACACCCCGTCACCCACATCACTCCCCGTCACCCATAATCCACTCCCCGTCACCCAAAGTCCACTCCCTGTCACCCACACTCACTCCCCGTCACCCACACTCATTCCCCGATATCCACACTCACTCCCCGTCACTGACACTCATTCCCCATCACCCACAACCCACTCCCCGTCACCCACGCTCACTCCCCGTCGCCCACGCTCACTCCCCGTCACCCACACTCACTCCCCTACACCAACACTCACTCCCCGATACCCACACTCACTCCCCGTCCCCACACTCACTCCCCGTCGCCCACGCTCACTCCTCGTCACCCACGCCCACTCCCCGTCACCCACGCTCACTCCCTGTCACCCACGCTCACTCCCCGTCGCCCACGCTCACTGCCCGTCACCCACGCTCACTCCCCGTCGCCCACGCTCACTCCCTGTCACCCATGCTCACTCCCCGTCGCCCACGCTCACTACCCGTCGCCCACGCTCACTCCCTGTCACCCATGCTCACTCCCCGTCGCCCACGCTCACTCCCGGTTGCCCACACTCACTCCCCGTCGCCCACGCTCAGCTCCCGTCACCCATGCCCACTCCCCGATACCCATGCCCACTCCCCGTCGCCCACGCTCACTCCCTGTCACCCACACTCAGCTCCCGTCACCCACGCCCACTCCCCGTCACCCACACTCACTCCCCGTCACCATGCTCACTCCCCGATACCCACACACTCCCCGTCGCCCACACTCAGCTCTCGTCACCCACGCCCACTCCCGGATATCCACGTCCACTCCCCATCACTCACGGCCACTCCCCGTTACCCATGCTCACTCCCCGTCGCCCACACTCACTCCCCGTCGCCCACGCTCACTCCCCGTCACCCACGCTCACTTCCCGTCGCCCACACTCACTCCCCGTCGCCCACACTCACTCCCCGTCGCCCACGCTCACTTCCTGTCGCCCACACTCACTCCCCGTCGCCCACACTCACTCCCCGTCGCCCACGCTCACTCCCCGATACCCACGCTCACTCCCTGTCACCAACACTCACTCCCCGTCGCCCACGCTCACTCCCCGTCGCCCACACTCTCTCCCTGTCGCCCACGCTCACTCCCCGATACCCACGCTCACTCCCCGTCGCCCACACTCACTCCCCATCGCCCACACTCACTCCCCATCGCCCACACTCACTCCCCATCGCCCACACTCACATACCGTCATCCACAATCCACTCCCTGTCACCCACAATCACACCTCGTCACCACCACTCACTTCCCGTCACCCACAATCCACACCCCGTCACCCACAATCCGCTCCCCGTCACCCACAATCCACTCCCCGTCACCCCCACTCACTCCCCGTCACCCACAATCCACTCCCCGTCACCCCCACTCACTCCCCGTCACCCACAATCCACTCCCCGTCACCCACAATCCACTCCCCGTCACCCCCACTCACTCCCCGTCACCCACAATCCACTCCCCGTCACCCACACTCACACCCCGTCACCCCCACTCACTCCCTGTCACCCACAATCCACTCCCCGTCACCCCCACTCACTCCCCGTCACCCACAATCCACTCCCCGTCACCCCCACTCACATCCCGTCATCCACAATCCACTCCCCGTCACCCCCACTCACACCCCGTCATTCACAATCCACTCCCCGTCACCCCCACTCACACCCCGTCACCCACAATCCGCTCCCCGTCACCCACAATCCACTCCCTGTCACCCACAATCCACTCCCTGTCACCCCCACTCACACCCCGTCACCCACAATCCACTCCCCGTCACCCCCTCTCACTCCCCATCACCCACATTCCACTCCCCGTCACCCACAATCCACTCCCCGTCACCCCCACTCACTCCCCGTCACCCACAATCCACTCCCCGTCACCCACAATCCACTCCCCGTCACCCACACACACTCCCCGTCACCCACACCCACTCCCCGATACCCACACGCACTCCCCGTCACCCCCACTCACACCCCGTCACCCACAATCCACTCCCTGTCACCCCCACTCACACCCCGTCATCCACAATCCACTCCCCGTCACCCACAATCCACTCCCCGTCACCCACAATCCACTCCCTGTCACCCCCACTCACACCCCGTCATCCACAATCCACTCCCCGTCACCCACAATCCACTCCCTGTCATCCACAATCCACTCCCCGTCATCCACAATCCACTCCCCGTCACCCACAATCCACTCCCTGTCACCCCCACTCACTCCCCGTCACCCACAATCCACTCCCTGTCACCCCCACTCACTCCCCGTCACCCACAATCCACTCCCCGTCACCCACACTCACACCCCGTCACCCACAATCCACTCCCCGTCACCCCCACTCACTCCCCGTCACCCACAATCCACTCCCTGTCACCCCCACTCACTCCCCGTCACCCACAATCCACTCCCTGTCACCCCCACTCACTCCCCGTCACCCACAATCCACTCCCCGTCACCCCCACTCACACCCCGTCACCCCCACCCACACCCCGTCACCCACAATCCACTCCCCGTCACCCCCACTCACACCCCGTCACCCACAATCCACTCCCCGTCACCCCCACTCACTCCCCGTCACCCACAATCCACTCCCCGTCACCCCCACTCACACCCTGTCACCCACAATCCACTCCCCGTCACCCCCACTCACTCCCCGTCACCCACAATCCACTCCCCGTCACCCACACTCACACCCCGTCACCCACAATCCGCTCCCCGTCACCCACAATCCACTCCCCGTCACCCACAATCCACTCCCCGTCACCCCCACTCACACCCCGTCACCCACAATCCACTCCCCGTCACCCCCACACACTCCCCGTCACCCACTATCCACTCCCTGTCACCCACAATCCACTCCCCGTCACCCACACCCACTCCCCGTCACCCACACCCACTCCCCGATACCCACACTCATTCCCCGATACCCACACGCACTCCCCGTCACCCACAGTCCACACCCCGTCACTCACAATCCACTCCCCGTCACCCACAATCCACTCCCCGTCACCCCCACTCACACCCCGTCATCCACAATTCACTCCCCGTCACCCACAATCCACTCCCCGTCACCCCCACTCACACCCCGTCACCCACAAACCACTCCCCGTCACCCCCACTCACTCCCCATCACCCACATTCCACACCCCGTCACCCACAATCCACTCCCCGTCACCCCCACTCACTCCCCGTCACCCACAATCCACTCCCCGTCACCCACAATCCACTCCCCGTCACCCACTCCCACTCCCCGTCACCCACACCCACTCCCCGTCACCCACACTCACTCCCCGTCATTCACGCTCACTCCCAGTCACCCCAACTCACTCCCCGTCACCCACACCCACTCCCCGATACCCACACTCATTCCCCGATACCCACACGCACTCCCCATCACCCACAGTCCACACCCCGTCACTCACAATCCACTCACCGTCACCCACAATCCACTCCCCGTCACCCCAACTCACTCCCCGTCACCCACACTCCACTCCCCTTCACCCACAATCCACTCCCCATCACCCACACTCACCTGCTGTCACCCACAGTCCACTCCCTGTCACCCACACTCACTCCCCGATACCCACAATCACTCCCCGTCACCCACAATCCACTCCCCATCACCCACACTCAGCTGCTGTCACCCACAGTCCACTCCCTGTCACCCACACTCACTCCCCGATACCCACACTCATTCCCCGTCACCGATAATCCACTCCCCGTCACCCACGCTCACTCCCCGTCACCCACGCTCAAACACCCACTCACTCCCCGTCACCCACACTACAGTCACCGTCATCCCCACTCACTCCCCGTCACCCCCACTTACTCCCCGTCACCCACACTCACTCCCCGTCACCCACAGTCCACTCCCTGTCACCCACTCACTCCCCGTCAGCCACACTCACTCCCCCACAGCCACACTCACTCCCCCACAGCCAGACTCATTCCCCGATATCCACACTCACTCCCCAATACCCACACTCACTCCCCGTCACTGACACTCACTCCCCGTCACCCACAATCCACTCCCCGTCACCCACAATCCACTCACCATCACCCACACTCACTCCCCGTCACCCACAATCCACTCCCCGTCACCCCCACTCACACCCTTTCACCCACAATCCACTCCCCGTCACCCCCACTCACACCCTGTCACCCACAATCCACTCCCCGTCACCCCCACTCACTCCCCGTCACCCCCACTCACACCCCGTCACCCACAATCCACTCCCCGTCACCCCCACTCACACCCCGTCATCCACAATCCACTCCCCGTCACCCCCACTCACACCCTGTCACCCACAATCCACTCCCCGTCACCCCCACTCACACCCCGTCACCCACAATCCACTCCCCGTCACCCACAATCCACTCCCCGTCACCACCACTCACACCCGGTCACCCACAATCCAGTCCCCGTCACCCACACTCACACCCCGTCATCCACAATCCACTCCCCGTCACCCCCACTCACTCCCCGTCACCCCCACTCACTCCCTGTCATCCACAATCCACAATCCACTCACCGTCACCCCCACTCACTCCCCATCACCCACAATCCACTCCCCGTCACCCACAATCCACTCCCCGTCACCCACAATCCACTCCCCGTCACCCCCACTCACTCCCCGTCACCCACAATCCACTCCCCGTCACCCCCACTCACACCCTGTCACCCACAATCCACTCCCCGTCACCCACACTCACACCCCGTCACCCACAATCCGCTCCCCGTCACCCACAATCCACTCCCCGTCACCCACAATCCACTCCCCGTCACCCCCACTCACACCCCGTCACCCACAATCCACTCCCCGTCACCCCCACACACTCCCCGTCACCCACTATCCACTCCCTGTCACCCACAATCCACTCCCCGTCACCCACACCCACTCCCCGTCACCCACACCCACTCCCCGATACCCACACTCATTCCCCGATACCCACACGCACTCCCCGTCACCCACAGTCCACACCCCGTCACTCACAATCCACTCCCCGTCACCCACAATCCACTCCCCGTCACCCCCACTCACACCCCGTCATCCACAATCCACTCCCCGTCACCCACAATCCACTCCCCGTCACCCCCACTCACACCCCGTCACCCACAAACCACTCCCCGTCACCCCCACTCACTCCCCATCACCCACATTCCACACCCCGTCACCCACAATCCACTCCCCGTCACCCCCACTCACTCCCCGTCACCCACAATCCACTCCCCGTCACCCACAATCCACTCCCCGTCACCCACTCCCACTCCCCGTCACCCACACCCACTCCCCGTCACCCACACTCACTCCCCGTCATTCACGCTCACTCCCAGTCACCCCAACTCACTCCCCGTCACCCACACCCACTCCCCGATACCCACACTCATTCCCCGATACCCACACGCACTCCCCGTCACCCACAGTCCACACCCCGTCACTCACAATCCACTCACCGTCACCCACAATCCACTCCCCGTCACCCACACTCACTCCCCGCCATTCACGCTCACTCCCCGTCACCCCAACTCACTCCCCGTCACCCACACTCCACTCCCCTTCACCCACAATCCACTCCCCATCACCCACACTCACCTGCTGTCACCCACAGTCCACTCCCTGTCACCCACACTCACTCCCCGATACCCACAATCACTCCCCGTCACCCACAATCCACTCCCCATCACCCACACTCACCTGCTGTCACCCACAGTCCACTCCCTGTCACCCACACTCACTCCCCGATACCCACACTCATTCCCCGTCACCGATAATCCACTCCCCGTCACCCACGCTCACTCCCCGTCACCCACGCTCAATCACCCACTCACTCCCCGTCACCCACACTACAGTCACCGTCATCCCCACTCACTCCCCGTCACCCCCACTTACTCCCCGTCACCCACACTCACTCCCCGTCACCCACAGTCCACTCCCTGTCACCCACTCACTCCCCGTCAGCCACACTCACTCCCCCACAGCCACACTCACTCCCCCACAGCCAGACTCATTCCCCGATATCCACACTCACTCCCCAATACCCACACTCACTCCCCGTCACTGACACTCATTCCTCATCACCCACAACCCACTCCCCGTCGCCCACGCTCACTCCCCGTCACCCACGCTCACTCTCCGTCGCCCACACTCACTCCCCGTCGCCCACACTCACTCTCCTATACCCATACTCACTCCCCGTCACCCACAATCCACTCCCCGTCACCCACAATCCACTCACCATCACCCACACTCACTCCCCGTCACCCACAATCCACTCCCCGTCACCCCCACTCACACCCTTTCACCCACAATCCACTCCCCGTCACCCCCACTCACACCCTGTCACCCACAATCCACTCCCCGTCACCCCCACTCACTCCCCGTCACCCCCACTCACACCCCGTCACCCACAATCCACTCCCCGTCACCCCCACTCACACCCCGTCATCCACAATCCACTCCCCGTCACCCCCACTCACACCCTGTCACCCACAATCCACTCCCCGTCACCCACACTCACACCCCGTCATCCACAATCCACTCCCCGTCACCCCCACTCACTCCCCGTCACCCCCACTCACTCCCTGTCACCCACAATCCACTCACCGTCACCCCCACTCACTCCCCATCACCCACAATCCACTCCCCGTCACCCACAATCCACTCCACGTCACCCACAATCCAATCCCCGCTACCCACACTCACACCCCGTCACCCACAAACCACTCCCCGTCACCCCCACTCACTCCCCATCACCCACATTCCACACCCCGTCACCCACAATCCACTCCCCGTCACCCCCACTCACTCCCCGTCACCCACAATCCACTCCCCGTCACCCACAATCCACTCCCCGTCACCCACTCCCACTCCCCGTCACCCACACCCACTCCCCGTCACCCACACTCACTCCCCGTCATTCACGCTCACTCCCCGTCACCCAAACTCACTCCCCGTCACCCACACTCCACTCCCCATCACCCACACTCACCTGCTGTCACCCACAGTCCACTCCCTGTCACCCACACTCACTCCCCGATACCCACAATCACTCCCCGTCACCCACAATCCACTCCCCATCACGCACACTCAGCTGCTGTCACCCACAGTCCACTCCCTGTCACCCACACTCACTCCCCGATACCCACACTCATTCCCCGTCACCGATAATCCACTCCCCGTCACCCACACTCACTCCCCGTCACCCACAATCCACTCCCCGTCACCCCCACTCACACTCCGTCACCCACACTCACATCCCGTCATCCACAATCCACTCCCCATCACCCCCACTCACTCCCCGTCACCCACACTCACATCCCGTCATCCACAATCCACTCCCTGTCACCCACAATCCACTCCCCGTCACCCCCACTCACTCCCCGTCACCCCCACTCACACCCCGTCATCCACAATCCACTCCCCGTCACCCCCACTCACACCCTGTCACCCACAATCCACTCCCCGTCACCCCCACTCACACCCCGTCACCCACAATCCACTCCCCGTCACCCCCACTCACACCCCTTCACCCACAATCCACTCCCCGTCACCCACAATCCACTCCCCGTCACCACCACTCACACCCGGTCACCCACAATCCACTCCCCGTCACCCCCACTCACTCCCCATCACCCACAATCCACTCCCCGTCACCCCCACTCACTCCCCATCACCCACAATCCACTCCCCGTCACCCCCACTCACTCCCCATCACCCACAATCCACTCCCCGTCACCCCCACTCACTCCCCATCACCCACAATCCACTCCCCGTCACCCCCACTCACACCCCTTCACCCACAATCCACTCCCCGTCACCCACAATCCACTCCCCGTCACCACCACTCACACCCGGTCACCCACAATCCACTCCCCGTCACCCCCACTCACTCCCCATCACCCACAATCCACTCCCCGTCACCCCCACTCACTCCCCATCACCCACAATCCACACCCCGTCACCCCCACTCACACCCCGTCACCCACAATCCACTCCCCGTCACCCCCACTCACTCCCCGTCACCCCCACTCACACCCCGTCACCCACAATCCACTCCCCGTCACCCCCACTCACTCCCCATCACCCCCACTCACACCCTGTCACCCACAATCCACTCCCCGTCACCCCCACTCACACCCTGTCACCCACAATCCACTCCCCGTCACCCCCACTCACACCCCGTCACCCACAATCCACTCCCCGTCACCCCCACTCACACCCCTTCACCCACAATCCACTCCCCGTCACTCACAATCCACTCCCCGTCACCACCACTCACACCCGGTCACCCACAATCCAGTCCCCGTCACCCACACTCACACCCCGTCATCCACAATCCACTCCCTGTCACCCACAATCCACTCACCGTCACCCCCACTCACTCCCCATCACCCACAATCCACTCCCCGTCACCCACACCCACTCCCCGATACCCACACTCATTCTCCGATACCCACACGCACTCCCCGTCACCCTCAGTCCACACCCCGTCACTCACAATCCACTCACCGTCACCCACAATCCACTCCCCGTCACCCACACTCACTCCCTGTCACCCACAATCCACTCCCCGTCACCCACACTCACTCCCCGTCATTCACGCTCACTCCCCGTCACCCCAACTCACTCCCCGTCACCCACACCCACTCCCCGATACCCACACTCACTCCCCGCCATTCACGCTCACTCCCCGTCACCCCAACTCACTCCCCGTCACCCACACTCCACTCCCCTTCACCCACAATCCACTCCCCATCACCCACACTCACCTGCTGTCACCCACAGTCCACTCCCTGTCACCCACACTCACTCCCCGATACCCACACTCACTCCCCTTCACCCACAATCCACTCCCCATCACCCACACTCACCTGCTGTCACCACAGTCCACTCCCTGTCACCCACAATCACTCCCCGTCACCCACAATCCACTCCCCATCACCCACACTCAGCTGCTGTCACCCACAGTCCACTCCCTGTCACCCACACTCACTCCCCGATACCCACACTCATTCCCCGTCACCGATAATCCACTCCCCGTCACCCACACTCACTCCCCGTCACCCACACTCATTCCCCCACAGCCACACTCACTCCACGTCACCCACACTCATTCCCCGATATCCACACTCACTCCCCAATACCCACACTCACTCCCCGTCATCCACAATCAACTCCCCGTCACCCACACTCACTCCCCGTCACTGACACTCATTCCCTATCACCCACAACCCACTCCCGACACTCACTTTCCGTCGCCCATGCTCACTCCCCGTCACCCACGCTCAATCACCCACTCACTCCCCGTCACCCACACTACAGTCACCGTCACCCCCACTCACTCTCCGTCACCCCCACTTACTCCCCGTCACCCACACTCACTCCCCGTCACCCACAGTCCACTCCCCCACAGCCACACTCATTCCCCGATATCCACACTCACTCCCCAATACCCACACTCACTCCCCGTCACCCCCACTCACACCCCGTCACCCACAGTCCACTCCCTGTCACCCACTCACTCCCCGTCAGCCACACTCACTCCCCCACAGCCACACTCACTCCCCCACAGCCACACTTATTCCCCGATATCCACACTCACTCCCCAATACCCACACTCACTCCCCGTCACTGACACTCATTCCTCATCACCCACAACCCACTCCCCGTCGCCCACACTCACTCTCCTATACCCATACTCACTCCCCGTCACCCACAATCCACTCCCCGTCACCCACAATCCACTCACCATCACCCACACTCACCTGCCGTCACCCACAGTCCACTCCCTGTCACCCACACACACTCCCAGTCACTGCCACTCATTCCCCATCTCCCACAATCCACTCCCTGTCACCCACACTCACTCCCCGTCACCCCCACTTACTCCACGTCACCCACACTCACACCCCTTCACCCACAGTCCACACCCCGTCACTCACAATCCAATCGCCGTCACCCACGCTCACTCTCCGCCGCCCACGCTCAATGACCCACTCACTCCCCGTCACCCACACTCACTCGCTGTCACACACACTACAGTCACCGTCACCCCCACTCACTCCCACTCACCCCCACTCACTCCCCGTCACCCCCACTCACTCCCCGTCACCCCCACTTACTCCCCGTCACCCACACTCACTCCCCGTCACCCACAATCGACTCCCGTCACCCACAATCGACTCCCCGTCACCCACAGTCACTCCCCCACAGCCACACTCACTCCCCTTCACCCACATCATTCCCCAATACCCACACTCACTCCCCGTCACTGACACTCATTCCTCATCACCCACAACCCGCACCCCGTCACCCAAGCTCACTCCCCGTCGCCCACACTCACTCTCCGCCGCCCACGCTCAATGACCCACTCACTCCCTGTCACCCACATTCACTCGCCGTCACACACACTACAGTCACCGTCACCCACACTCACTCCCAGTCACCCCCACTCACTCCCCGTCACCCCCAATTACTCCTCGTCACCCACACTCACTCCCCGTCACCCACACTCACTTCCCGTCACCCACAATCCACTCCCCGTCACCCACAATCCACTCCCAGTCACTCACGCTCACTCCCCGTCACCCACACTCACCTGCCGTCACCCACATTCCACTCCCTGTCACCCACACTCACTCCCCGTCACCCACAATCCACTCCCCATCACCCACACTCACCTGCCGTCACCCACAGTCCACTCCCTGTCACCCACACTCACTCCCCGTCACCCCCACTTACTCCCCGTCACCCACACTCACTCCCCGTCACTGACATTCATTCCCCATCACCCACAACCCACTCCCCGTCACCCACGCTCACTCCCCGTCGCCCACATTCACTCCCCGTCACCCACACTCACTCCCCATCACCCACACTCACTCCCCATCACCCACACTCACTCCCCGTCACCCACACTCACTCCCCATCACCCACACTCACTCCCCGTCACTGACATTCATTCCCCATCATCCACAACCCACTCCCCGTCACCCACTCCCCGTCGCCCACACTCACTCCCCGTCACCCACACTCACTCCCCATCACCCACACTCACTCCCTGATACCCACACTCACTCCCCATCACTGACACTCACTCCCCGTCACCCACAATCCACTCCCCGTCACCCACACTCACTCACGGTCGCCCACACTCATTCTCCATCGCCCACACTCACTCCCCGTCACTGCCACTCATTCCCCATCACCCACAACCCACTCCCCGTCACCCACACTCACTCCCCGTCACCCACACTCACTCCCCATCACCCACACTCACTCCCCATCACCCACACTCACTCCCCGTCACCCACACTCACTCCCCATCACCCACACTCACTCCCCGTCACCCACGCTCACTCCACGTCGCCCACATTCACTCCCCGTCGCCCACACTCACTCCCCGTCACCCACACTCACTCCCCATCACCCACACTCACTCCCCGTCACCCACACTCACTCCCCGTCACCCACACTCACTCCCTGATACCCACACTCACTCCCCATCACTGACACTCACTCCCCGTCACCCACAATCCACTCCCCGTCACCCACACTCACTCCCTGTCACCCACAATCCACTCCCCGTCACCCACACTCACTCCCCGTCATTCACGCTCACTCCCCGTCACCCCAACTCACTCCCCGTCACCCACACCCACTCCCCGATACCCACACTCATTCCCCGATACCCACACGCACTCCCCGTCACCCACAGTCCACACCCCGTCACTCACAATCCACTCACCGTCACCCACAATCCACTCCCCGTCACCCACACTCACTCCCCGCCATTCACGCTCACTCCCCGTCACCCCAACTCACTCCCCGTCACCCACACTCCACTCCCCTTCACCCACAATCCACTCCCCATCACCCACACTCACCTGCTGTCACCCACAGTCCACTCCCTGTCACCCACACTCACTCCCCGATACCCACAATCACTCCCCGTCACCCACAATCCACTCCCCATCACCCACACTCAGCTGCTGTCACCCACAGTCCACTCCCTGTCACCCACACTCACTCCCCGATACCCACACTCATTCCCCGTCACCGATAATCCACTCCCCGTCACCCACGCTCACTCCCCGTCACCCACGCTCAATCACCCACTCACTCCCCGTCACCCACACTACAGTCACCGTCATCCCCACTCACTCCCCGTCACCCCCACTTACTCCCCGTCATCCACACTCACTCCCCGTCACCCACAGTCCACTCCCTGTCACCCACTCACTCCCCGTCAGCCACACTCACTCCCCCACAGCCACACTCACTCCCCCACAGCCACACTCATTCCCCGATATCCACACTCACTCCCCAATACCCACACTCACTCCCCGTCACTGACACTCATTCCTCATCACCCACAACCCACTCCCCGTCACCCACGCTCACTCCCCGTCGCCCACGCTCACTCCCCGTCGCCCACGCTCACTCCCCGTCGCCCACACTCACTCTCCTATACCCATACTCACTCCCCGTCACCCACAATCCACTCCCCGTCACCCACAATCCACTCACCATCACCCACACTCACTCCCCGTCACCCACAATCCACTCCCCGTCACCCACACTCACTCCCCGATACCCACACTCACGCCCCGTCACCCACAATCCACTCCCCATCACCCACACTCACACCCCGTCACCCACAATCCACTCCCCGTCACCCATACCCACTCCCCATCACCCACACTCACCTGCCGTCACCCACAGTCCACTCCCTGTCACCCACACTCACTCCCCGTCACTGCCACTCATTCCCCATCTCCCACAATCCACTCCCCGTCACCCCCACTTACTCCCCGTCACCCCCACTTACTCCCCGTCACCCCCACTTACTCCCCGTCACCCACACTCACACCCCTTCACCAACAGTCCACACCCCGTCACTCACAATCCAATCGCCGTCACCCACGCTCACTCTCCGCCGCCCACGCTCAATGACCCACTCACTCCCCGTCACCCACACTCACTCGCTGTCACACACACGACAGTCACCGTCACCCCCACTCACTCCCACTCACCCCCACTCACTCCCCGTCACCCCCACTTACTCCCCGTCACCCACACTCACTCCCCGTCACCCACAATCGACTCCCGTCACCCACAATCGACTCCCCGTCACCCACATCATTCCCCGATATCCACACTCACTCCCCGTCACTGACACTCATTCCTCATCACCCACAACCCACACCCCGTCACCCACACTCACTCCCCGTCGCCCACACTCACTGCCCGTCACCCACACTCACTGCCCGTCACCCACACTCACTGCCCGTCACCCACACTCACTGCCCGTCGCCCACACTCACTCCCCGATACCCACACTCACTCCCCGTCACCCACACTCACTCCCCGTCACCCACACTCACTCCCCGATACCCACACTCACTCCCCGTCACCCACACTCACTCCCCGTCACCCACACTCACTCCCCGATACCCACACTCACTCCCCGTCACCCACACTCACTCCCCGTCACCCACACTCACTCCCCGATACCCACACTCACTCCCCGTCACCCACACTCACTCCCCGTCACCCACAATCCACTCCCCGTCACCCACTCTCAATCCCCTTCACCCACACTCACTCGCCATCACCCACACTCAACGTCACCCACACTCACTCTCCGTCAGCCACACTCACTCCCCTTCACCCACACTCACACCCCAATACCCACACTCACTCCCCGTCACCCACACTCACTCCCCGATAGCCACACTCACTCCCCGTCACTGACACTCACTCCCCGTCACTGACACTCACACCCCGTCACTGACACTCATTCCCCATCACCCACAATCCACTCCCCGTCGCCCACACTCACTCCCCGTCGCCCGCGCTCAATCACCCACTCACTCCCCGTCACCCACATTCACTCGCCGTCACACACACTACAGTCACCGTCACCCATACTCACTCCCAGTCACCCCCACTCACTCCACGTCACCCCCAATTACTCCTCGTCACCCACACTCACTCCACGTCACCCACACTCACTCCCCGTCACCCCCAATTACTCCCCGTCACCCACACTCACTTCCCGTCACCCACAATCCACTCCACGTCACCCACGCTCACTCCCTGTCACCCACACTCACTTCCCGTCACCCACAATCCACTCCCCGTCACCCACGCTCACTCCCAGTCACTCACGCTCACTCCCCGTCACCCCAACTCACTCCCCGTCACCCACACTCCACTCACTCCCCGTCACCCACAATTCACTCCCCGTCACCCACACTCACCTGCCGTCACCCACAGTCCACTCCCCGATACCCACACTCACTCCCCGATACCCACACTCACTCCCCGTCACCCACAATCCACTCCCCATCACCCACACTCACTCCCCGTCACCCACGCTCACTCCCCGTCGCCCACGCTCACTCCCCGTCCCCCACACTCACTCCCCGTCGCCCACGCTCACTCCCCGTCGCCCACACTCACTCCCCGTCACCCACGCTCAGCTTCCGTCACCCATGCCCACTCCCCGATACCCATGACCACTCCCCGTCGACCACGCACACTCCCTGTCACCCACACTCAGCTCCCGTCACCCACAATCCACTCCCCGTCACTCACAATCCACTCACCATCACCCACACTCACTCACCATCACCCACACTCACTCCCCGTCACCCACAATCCACTCCCCGTCACCCACACTCACCTGCCGTCACCAACAGTCCACTCCCTATCACCCACACTCACTCCCCGATACCCCCACTCACTCCCCGTCACCCACAATCCGCTCCCCGTCACCCACAATCCACTCCCCGTCACCCCCACTCACACCCTGTCACCCACAATCCACTCCCCGTCACCCCCACTCACACCCCGTCACCCACAATCCACTCCCCGTCGCCCCCACTCACACCCCGTCACCCACAATCCACTCCCCGTCACCCACAATCCACTCCCCGTCACCACCACTCACACCCTGTCACCCACAATCCACTCCCCGTCACCACCACTCACACCCTGTCACCTACAATCCACTCCCCGTCACCCACACTCACACCCCGTCACCCACAATCCACTCCCCGTCACCCACACCCACTCCCCGTCACCCACACCCACTCCCCGATACCCACACTCATTCCCCGATACCCACACGCACTCCCCGTCACCCACAGTCCACACCCCGTCACTCACAATCCACTCACCGTCACCCACAATCCACTCCCCGTCACCCACACTCACCCCCGTCACCCACACTCACTCCCCATCACCCACAATCCACTCCCTGTCACCCACACTCACTCCCCGTCACCCCCACTTACTCCCCGTCACCCACACTCACTCCCCGTCACCCCCACTTACTCCCCGTCACCCACACTCACTCCCCGTCACCCACACTCACTCCCCATCACCCACAATCCACTCCCTGTCACCCACACTCACTCCCCGTCACCCACACTCACTCCCCGTCACCCACACTCACTCCCTGATACCCACACTCACTCCCCATCACTGACACTCACTCCCCGTCACCACAATCCACTCCCCGTCACCCACACTCACTCTCGGTCGCCCACACTCACTCTCCGTCGCCCATGCTCACTCCCCGTCACCCACGCTCAATCACCCACTCACTCCCCGTCACCCACACTCACTCGCCGTCACACACACTACAGTCACCGTCACCCCCACTCACTCCCAGTCACCCCCACTTACTCCCCGTCACTCACAATCCACTCCCCGTCACCCACAGTCCACTCCCCGTCACCCACACTCACTCCCCGTCGCCCACACTCACTCCCCTACACCCACACTCACTTCCCGATACCCACACTCACTCCCCGATACCCACACTCACTCCCTGTCATCCACACTCATTCCCCATCACCCATAATCCACTCCCCGTCGCCCACACTCACTCCCCGTCGCCCACACTCACACTCCGTCGCACACACTCACTCCCCGTCACCCACACTCACACTCCGTTGCCCACACTCACTCCCCGTCACCCACGCTCAATCACCCACTCACTCCCCATCACCCATACGCACTCACCGTCACACACACTACTGTCACCGTCACCCCCACTCACTCCCAGTCACCCCCACTCACTTCCTGTCACCCCCACTTACACCCCGTCACCCACGCTCACTCCCCGTCACCCACGCTCACTCCTCGTCACCCACGCCCACTCCCCGTCACCCACGCTCACTCCCCGTCACCCACACTCACTCCCCGTCGCCCACACTCACTCCCCGTCGCCCACGCTCAGCTCCCGTCACCCACAATCCACTCCCCGTCACCCACACTCACTCCCCGTCACCCACACTCACTCCCCGTCACCCACGCTCACTCCCCGTCGCCCACACTCACTCCCCGTCGCCCACACTCACTCCCCGTCGCCCACGCTCACTCCCCGATACCCACGCTCACTCCGCGTCACCCACACTCACTCCCCGTCGCCCACGCTCACTCCCCGATACCCACGCTCACTCCCTGTCACCCACACTCACTCCCCGTCACCCACGCTCACTCCCCGATACCCACGCTCACTCCCTGTCACCCACACTCACTCCCCGTCGCCCACGCTCACTCCCTGTCGCCCACGCTCACTCCCCGTCGCCCACACTCACTCCCCGTCGCCCACACTCACTCCCCGTCGCCCACACTCACTCCCCGTCGCCCACACTCACTCTCCGATACCCATACTCACTCCCCGTCACCCACAATCCACTCCCCGTCACCCACAATCCACTCACCACCACCCACACTCACTCCCCGTCGCCCACACTCACTCTCCGATACCCATACTCACTCCCCGTCACCCACAATCCACTCCCCGTCACCCATACCCACTCCCCGTCACCCACACTCACCTGCCGTCACCCACAGTCCACTCCCTATCACCCACACTCACTCCCCGATATCTCCACTCACACCCCGTCACCCACACTCACACCCCCTCACCCACAATCCGCTCCCCGTCACCCACAATCCACTCCCCGTCACCCCCACTCACACTCCGTCACCCCCACTCACATCCCGTCATCCACAATCCACTCCCCGTCACCCCCACTCACATCCCGTCACCCACAATCCACTCCCCGTCACCCCCACTCACACCCCGTCACCCACAATCCACTCCCCGTCACCCACAATCCACTCCCTGTCACCCACAATCCACTCCCTGTCACCCCCACTCACTCCCCGTCACCCACACTCACACCCCGTCACCCACAATCCACTCCCCGTCACCCCCACTCACTCCCCGTCACCCACAATCCACTCCCCGTCACCCCCACTCACACCCCGTCACCCCCACTCACACCCTGTCACCCACAATCCACTCCCCGTCACCCCCACTCACACCCCGTCACCCACAATCCACTCCCCGTCACCCCCACTCACTCCCCGTCACCCACAATCCACTCCCCGTCACCCCCACTCACACCCCGTCACCCACAATCCACTCTCCGTCACCCCCACTCACACCCCGTCATCCACAATCCACTCCCCGTCACCCACACTCACACCCCGTCACCCACAATCCGCTCCCCGTCACCCACAATCCACTCCCCGTCACCCACAATCCACTCCCCGTCACCCCCACTCACACCCCGTCACCCACAATCCACTCCCCGTCTCCCCCACACACACCCCGTCACCCACTATCCACTCCCTGTCACCCACAATCCACTCCCCGTCACCCACACCCACTCCCCGTCACCCACACCCACTCCCCGATACCCACACTCATTCCCCGATACCCACACGCACTCCCCGTCACCCACAGTCCACACCCCGTCACTCACAATCCACTCACCGTCACCCACAATCCACTCCCCGTCACCCACACTCACTCCCCGTCACCCACAATCCACTCCCCGTCACCCACAATCCATTCCCCGCTACCCACACTCACACGCCGTCATCCACAATCCACTCCCCGTCACCCACAATCCATTCCCCGCTACCCACACTCACACCCCGTCACCCACAATCCACTCCCCGTCACCCCCACTCACTCCCCATCACCCACATTCCACACCCCGTCACCCACAATCCACTCCCCGTCACCCCCACTCACTCCCCGTCATTCACGCTCACTCCCCGTCACCCCAACTCACTCCCCGTCACCCACACCCACTCCCCGATACCCACACTCATTCCCCGATACCCACACGCACTCCCCGTCACCCACAGTCCACACCCCGTCACTCACAATCCACTCACCGTCACCCACAATCCACTCCCCGTCACCCACACTCACTCCCCGCCATTCACGCTCACTCCCCGTCACCCCAACTCACTCCCCGTCACCCACACTCCACTCCCCTTCACCCACAATCCACTCCCCATCACCCACACTCACCTGCTGTCACCCACAGTCCACTCCCTGTCACCCACACTCACTCCCCGATACCCACAATCACTCCCCGTCACCCACAATCCACTCCCCATCACCCACACTCAGCTGCTGTCACCCACAGTCCACTCCCTGTCACCCACACTCACTCCCCGATACCCACACTCATTCCCCGTCACCGATAATCCACTCCCCGTCACCCACACTCACTCCCCGTCACCCACAATCCACTCCCCGTCACCCCCACTCACACTCCGTCACCCACACTCACATCCCGTCATCCACAATCCACTCCCCGTCACCCCCACTCACTCCCCGTCACCCACACTCACATCCCGTCATCCACAATCCACTCCCTGTCACCCACAATCCACTCCCCGTCACCCCCACTCACTCTCCGTCACCCCCACTCACACCCTGTCACCCACAATCCACTCCCCGTCACCCCCACTCACACCCTGTCACCTACAATCCACTCCCCGTCACCCCCACTCACACCCCGTCACCCACAATCCACTCCCCGTCACCCCCACTCACACCCCTTCACCCACAATCCACTCCCCGTCACCCACAATCCACTCCCCGTCACCACCACTCACACCCGGTCACCCACAATCCACTCCCCGTCACCCACAATCCACTCCCCGTCACCCCCACTCACTCCCCATCACCCACAATCCACCCCCCGTCACCCCCACTCACTCCCCGTCACCCCCACTCACACCCCTTCACCCACAATCCATTCCCCGTCACCCCCACTCACTCCCCGTCACCCCCACTCACACCCCGTCATCCACATTCCACTCCCCCCACCCCCACTCACACCCTGTCACCCACAATCCACTCCCCGTCACCCCCACTCACACCCTGTCACCCACAATCCACTCCCCGTCACCCCCACTCACACCCCGTCACCCACAATCCACTCCCCGTCACCCCCACTCACACCCCTTCACCCACAATCCACTCCCGGTCACCCACAATCCACTCCCCGTCACCCCCACTCACACCCCGTCACCCACAATCCACTCCCCGTCACCACCACTCACACCCGGTCACCCACAATCCAGTCCCCGTCACCCACACTCACACCCCGTCATCCACAATCCACTCCCTGTCACCCACAATCCACTCACCGTCACCCCCACTCACTCCCCATCACCCACAATCCACTCCCCGTCCCCCACAATCCACTCCCCGTCACCCACACCCACTCCCCGTCACCCACACCCACTCCCCGATACCCACACTCATTCTCCAATACCACACACGCACTCCCCGTCACCCACAGTCCACACCCCGTCACTCACAATCCACTCACCGTCACCCACAATCCACTCCCCGTCACCCACACTCACTCCCCGTCATTCACGCTCACTCCCCGTCACCCCAACTCACTCCCCGTCACCCACACCCACACCCCGATACCCACACTCACTCCCCGCCATTCACGCTCACTCCCCGTCACCCCAACTCACTCCCCGTCACCCACACTCCACTCCCCTTCACCCACAATCCACTCCCCATCACCCACACTCACCTGCTGTCACCCACAGTCCACTCCCTGTCACCCACAATCACTCCCCGTCACCCACAATCCACTCCCCATCACCCACACTCAGCTGCTGTCACCCACAGTCCACTCCCTGTCACCCACACTCACTCCCCGATACCCACACTCATTCCCCGTCACCGATAATCCACTCCCCGTCACCCACACTCACTCCCCGTCAACCACACTCACACCCCGTCACCCACACTCATTCCCCCACAGCCACACTCACTCCACGTCACCCACACTCATTCCCCGATATCCACACTCACTCCCCAATACCCACACTCACTCCCCGTCATCCACAATCAACTCCCCGTCACCCACACTCACTCCCCGTCACTGACACACATTCCCTATCACCCACAACCCACTCCCCACACTCACTCCCCGTCACTGACACTCATTCCCTATCACCCACAACCCACTCCCCACACTCACTTTCCGTCGCCCATGCTCACTCCCCGTCACCCACGCTCAATCACCCACTCACTCCCCGTCACCCACACTACAGTCACCGTCACCCCCACTCACTCTCCGTCACCCCCACTTACTCCCCGTCACCCACACTCACTCCCCGTCACCCACAGTCCACTCCCCCACAGCCACACTCATTCCCCGATATCCACACTCACTCCCCAATACCCACACTCACTCCCCGTCACCCACACTCACTCCCCGTCACCCACAGTCCACTCCCTGTCACCCACTCACTCCCCGTCAGCCACACTCACTCCCCCACAGCCACACTCACTCCCCCACAGCCACACTCATTCCCCGATATCCACACTCACTCCCCAATACCCACACTCACTCCCCGTCACTGACACTCATTCCTCATCACCCACAACCCACTCCCCGTCGCCCACGCTCACTCCCCGTCGCCCACACTCACTCTCCTATACCCATACTCACTTCCCGTCACCCACAATCTACTCCCCGTCACCCATACCCACTCCCCATCACCCACACTCACCTGCCGTCACCCACAGTCCACACCCTATCACCCACACTCACTCCCCGATACCCACACTCACTCCCCGTCACCCACAATCCACTCCCCGTCACCCACACCCACTCCCCGTCACCCACATCCACTCCCCGATACCCACACTCATTCTCCGATACCCACACGCACTCCCCGTCACCCACAGTCCACACCCCGTCACTCACAATCCACTCACCGTCACCCTCAATCCACTCCCCGTCACCCACACTCACTCCCTGTCACCCACAATCCACTCCCCGTCACCCACACTCACTCCCCGTCATTCACGCTCACTCCCCGTCACCCCAACTCACTCCCCGTCACCCACACCCACACCCCGATACCCACACTCACTCCCCGCCATTCACGCTCACTCCCCGTCACCCCAACTCACTCCCCGTCACCCACACTCCACTCCCCTTCACCCACAATCCACTCCCCATCACCCACACTCACCTGCTGTCACCCACAGTCCACTCCCTGTCACCCACAATCACTCCCCGTCACCCACAATCCACTCCCCATCACCCACACTCAGCTGCTGTCACCCACAGTCCACTCCCTGTCACCCACACTCACTCCCCGATACCCACACTCATTCCCCGTCACCGATAATCCACTCCCCGTCACCCACACTCACTCCCCGTCAACCACACTCACACCCCGTCACCCACACTCATTCCCCCACAGCCACACTCACTCCACGTCACCCACACTCATTCCCCGATATCCACACTCACTCCCCAATACCCACACTCACTCCCCGTCATCCACAATCAACTCCCCGTCACCCACACTCACTCCCCGTCACTGACACACATTCCCTATCACCCACAACCCACTCCCCACACTCACTCCCCGTCACTGACACTCATTCCCTATCACCCACAACCCACTCCCCACACTCACTTTCCGTCGCCCATGCTCACTCCCCGTCACCCACGCTCAATCACCCACTCACTCCCCGTCACCCACACTACAGTCACCGTCACCCCCACTCACTCTCCGTCACCCCCACTTACTCCCCGTCACCCACACTCACTCCCCGTCACCCACAGTCCACTCCCCCACAGCCACACTCATTCCCCGATATCCACACTCACTCCCCAATACCCACACTCACTCCCCGTCACCCACACTCACTCCCCGTCACCCACAGTCCACTCCCTGTCACCCACTCACTCCCCGTCAGCCACACTCACTCCCCCACAGCCACACTCACTCCCCCACAGCCACACTCATTCCCCGATATCCACACTCACTCCCCAATACCCACACTCACTCCCCGTCACTGACACTCATTCCTCATCACCCACAACCCACTCCCCGTCGCCCACGCTCACTCCCCGTCGCCCACACTCACTCTCCTATACCCATACTCACTTCCCGTCACACACAATCCACTCCCCGTCACCCATACCCACTCCCCATCACCCACACTCACCTGCCGTCACCCACAGTCCACACCCTATCACCCACACTCACTCCCCGATACCCACACTCACACCCCGTCACCCACAATTCACTCCCCGTCACCCACACTCACCTGCCGTCACCCACAGTCCACTCCCTGTCACCCACACACACTCCCAGTCACTGCCACTCATTCCCCATCTCCCACAATCCACTCCCTGTCACCCACACTCACTCCCCGTCACCCCCACTTACTCCACGTCACCCACACTCACACCCCTTCACCCACAGTCCACACCCCGTCACTCACAATCCAATCGCCGTCACCCACGCTCACTCTCCGCCGCCCACGCTCAATGACCCACTCACTCCCCGTCACCCACACTCACTCGCTGTCACACACACTACAGTCACCGTCACCCCCACTCACTCCCACTCACCCCCACTCACTCCCCGTCACCCCCACTTACTCCCCGTCACCCACACTCACTCCCCGTCACCCACAATCGACTCCCGTCACCCACAATCGACTCCCCGTCACCCACAGTCACTCCCCCACAGCCACACTCACTCCCCTTCACCCACATCATTCCCCGATATCCACACTCACTCCCCGTCACTGACACTCATTCCTCATCACCCACAACCCGCACCCCGTCACCCAAGCTCACTCCCCGTCGCCCACACTCACTCCCCGTCGCCCACACGCACTCCCAGTCACTGCCACTCATTCCCCATCACCCACAATCCATTCCCCGTCACCCACACTCACTGCCCGTCACCCACACTCACTGTCCGTCGCCCACACTCACTCCCCGATACCCACACTCACTCCCCGTCACCCACACTCACTCCCCGATACCCACACTCACTCCCCGTCATCCACACTCACTCCCCGTCACCCACAATCCACTCCCCGTCACCCACTCTCAATCCCCTTCACCCACACTCACTCGCCATCACCCACACTCAACGTCACCCACACTCACTCTCCGTCAGCCACACTCACTCCCCTTCACCCACACTCACTCCCCAATACCCACACTCACTCCCCGTCACCCACACTCACTCCCCAATACCCACACTCACTCCCCGTCACCCACACTCACTCCCCGATAGCCACACTCACTCCCCGTCACTGACACTCACTCCCCGTCACTGACACTCACTTCCCGTCACTGACACTCATTCCCCATCACCCACAATCCACTCCCCGTCGCCCACACTCACTCCCCGTCGCCCGCGCTCAATCACCCACTCACTCCCCGTCACCCACATTCACTCGCCGTCACACACACTACAGTCACCGTCACCCACACTCACTCCCAGTCACCCCCACTCACTCCCCGTCACCCCCAATTACTCCTCGTCACCCACACTCACTCCCCGTCACCCACACTCACTTCCCGTCACCCACAATCCACTCCCCGTCACCCACAATCCACTCCCAGTCACTCTTGCTCACTCCCCGTCACCCCAACTCACACCCCGTCACCCACAATTCACTCCCCGTCACCCACACTCACCTGCCGTCACCCACAGTCCACTCCCTGTCACCCACACTCACTCCCCGATACCCACACTCACTCCCCGTCACCCACAATCCACTCCCCATCACCCACACTCACCTGCCGTCACCCACAGTCCACTCCCTGTCACCCACACTCACTCCCCGTCACCCCCACTTACTCCCCGTCACCCACACTCACTCCCCGTCACTGACATTCATTCCCCATCACCCACAACCCACTCCCCGTCACCCACGCTCACTCCCCGTCGCCCACATTCACTCCCCGTCACCCACACTCACTCCCCATCACCCACACTCACTCCCCATCACCCACACTCACTCCCCGTCACCCACACTCACTCCCCATCACCCACACTCACTCCCCGTCACTGACATTCATTCCCCATCATCCACAACCCACTCCCCGTCACCCACTCCCCGTCGCCCACACTCACTCCCCGTCACCCACACTCACTCCCCATCACCCACACTCACTCCCTGATACCCACACTCACTCCCCATCACTGACACTCACTCCCCGTCACCCACAATCCACTCCCCGTCACCCACACTCACTCACGGTCGCCCACACTCACTCCCCGTCACCCACACTCACTCCCCATCACCCACACTCACTCCCCATCACCCACACTCACTCCCCGTCACCCACACTCACTCCCCATCACCCACACTCACTCCCCGTCACCCACGCTCACTCCCCGTCGCCCACATTCACTCCCCGTCGCCCACACTCACTCCCCGTCACCCACACTCACTCCCCGTCACCCACGCTCTCTCTCCGTCGCCCACACTCACTCCCCGTCACCCACACTCACTTCCCGTCACCCACAATCCACTCCCCGTCACCCATACCCACTCCCCATCACCCACACTCACCTGCCGTCACCCACAGTCCACACCCTATCACCCACACTCACTCCCCGATACCCACACTCACCTGCCGTCACCCACACACACTCCCCGTCACTGCCACTCATTCCCCATCTCCCACAATCCACTCCCTGTCACCCACACTCACTCCCCGTCACCCCCACTTACTCCCCGTCACCCACACTCACACCCCTTCACCCACAGTCCACACCCCGTCACTCACAATCCAATCGCCGTCACCCACGCTCACTCTCCGCCGCACACGCTCAATGACCCACTCACTCCCCGTCACCCACACTCACTCGCTGTCACACACACTACAGTCACCGTCACCCCCACTCACTCCCACTCACCCCCACTCACTCCCCGTCACCCCCACTTACTCCCCGTCACCCACACTCACTCCCCGTCACCCACAATCGACTCCCGTCACCCACAATCGACTCCCCGTCACCCACAGTCACTCCGCCACAGCCACACTCACTCCCCTTCACCCACATCATTCCCCGATATCCACACTCACTCCCCGTCACTGCCACTCATTCCCCATCTCCCACAATCCACTCCCCGTCACCCCCACTTACTCCCCGTCACCCACACTCACACCCCTTCACCCACAGTCCACACCCCGTCACTCACAATCCAATCGCCGTCACCCACGCTCACTCTCCGCCGCCCACGCTCAATGACCCACTCACTCCCCGTCACCCACACTCACTCGCTGTCACACACACGACAGTCACCGTCACCCCCACTCACTCCCACTCACCCCCACTCACTCCCCGTCACCCCCACTTACTCCCCGTCACCCACACTCACTCCCCGTCACCCACAATCGACTCCCGTCACCCACAATCGACTCCCCGTCACCCACAGTCACTCCGCCACAGCCACACTCACTCCCCTTCACCCACATCATTCCCCGATATCCACACTCACTCCCCGTCACTGACACTCATTCCTCATCACCCACAACCCACACCCCGTCACCCAAGCTCACTCCCCGTCGCCCACACTCACTCCCCGTCGCCCACACTCACTCCCCGTCGCCCACACTCACTCCCAGTCACTGCCACTCATTCCCCATCACCCACAATCCATTCCCCGTCACCCACACTCACTGCCCGTCACCCACACTCACTGCCCGTTGCCCAGACTCACTCCCCGATACCCACACTCACTCCCCGTCACCCACACTCACTCCCCGATACCCACATTCACTCCCCGTCATCCACACTCACTCCCCGTCACCCACAATCCACTCCCCGTCACCCACTCTCAATCCCCTTCACCCACACTCACTCGCCATCACCCACACTCAACGTCACCCACACTCACTCTCCGTCAGCCACACTCACTCCCCTTCACCCACACTCACTCCCCAATACCCACACTCACTCCCCGTCACCCACACTCACTCCCCGATAGCCACACTCACTCCCCGTCACTGACACTCACTCCCCGTCACCCACACTCACTCCCCGTCACTGACACTCATTCCCCATCACCCACAATCCACTCCCCGTCGCCCACACTCACTCCCCGTCGCCCGCGCTCAATCACCCACTCACTCCCCGTCACCCACATTCACTCGCCGTCACACACACTACAGTCACCGTCACCCACACTCACTCCCAGTCACCCCCACTCACTCCCCGTCACCCCCACTTACTCCCCGTCACCCACACTCACACCCCTTCACCCACAGTCCACACCCCGTCACTCACAATCCAATCGCCGTCACCCACGCTCACTCTCCGCCGCCCACGCTCAATGACCCACTCACTCCCCGTCACCCACACTCACTCGCTGTCACACACACTACAGTCACCGTCACCCCCACTCACTCCCACTCACCCCCACTCACTCCCCGTCACCCCCACTTACTCCCCGTCACCCACACTCACTCCCCGTCACCCACAATCGACTCCCGTCACCCACAATCGACTCCCCGTCACCCACAGTCACTCCGCCACAGCCACACTCACTCCCCTTCACCCACATCATTCCCCGATATCCACACTCACTCCCCGTTACTGACACTCATTCCCCATCACCCACAATCCATTCCCCGTCACCCACACTCACTGCCCGTCACCCACACTCACTGCCCGTCACCCACACTCACTGCCCGTTGCCCACACTCACTCCCCGATACCCACACTCACTCCCCGATACCCACACTCACTCCCCGTCATCCACACTCACTCCCCGTCACCCACAATCCACTCCCCGTCACCCACTCTCAATCCCCTTCACCCACACTCACTCGCCATCACCCACACTCAACGTCACCCACACTCACTCTCCGTCAGCCACACTCACTCCCCTTCACCCACACTCACTCCCCAATACCCACACTCACTCCCCGTCACCCACACTCACTCCCCGATACCCACACTCACTCCCCGTCATCCACACTCACTCCCCGTCACCCACAATCCACTCCCCGTCACCCACTCTCAATCCCCTTCACCCACACTCACTCGCCATCACCCACACTCAACGTCACCCACACTCACTCTCCGTCAGCCACACTCACTCCCCTTCACACACACTCACTCCCCAATACCCACACTCACTCCCCGTCACCCACACTCACTCTCCGTCAGCCACACTCACTCCCCTTCACACACACTCACTCCCCAATACCCACACTCACTCCCCGTCACCCACACTCACTCCCCGTCACTGACACTCATTCCCCATCACCCACAATCCACTCCCCGTCGCCCACACTCACTCCCCGTCGCCCGCGCTCAATCACCCACTCACTCCCCGTCACCCACATTCACTCGCCGTCACACACACTACAGTCACCGTCACCCACACTCACTCCCAGTCACCCCCACTCACTCCCCGTCACCCCCAATTACTCCTCGTCACCCACACTCACTCCCCGTCACCCACACTCACTTCCCGTCACCCACAATCCACTCCACGTCACCAACGCTCACTCCCAGTCACCCACGCTCACTCCCCGTCACCCACAATCCACTCCCCGTCACCCACACTCCACTCACTCCCTGTCACCCACAATTCACTCCCCCTCACCCACACTCCACTCACTCCTCGTCACCCACAATTCACTCCCCGTCACCCACACTCACCTGCCGTCATCCACAGTCCACTCCCTGTCACCCACACTCACTCCCCGATACCCACAATCACTCCCCGTCACCCACAATCCACTCCCCATCACCCACACTCACCTGCCGTCACCCACAGTCCACTCCCTGTCACCCACACACACTTCCTGTCACTGCCACTCATTCCCCATCACCCACAATCCACTCCCTGTCACCCACACTCACTCCCCGTCGCCCACACTAACTCCCCTCCACCCACACTCACTTCCCGATACCCACACTCACTCCCCGATACCCACACTCACTCCCAGTCATCCACACTAACTCCCCTCCACCCACACTCACTTCCCGATACCCACACTCACTCCCCGATACCCACACTCACTCCCCGTCATCCACACTCATTCCCCATCACCCATAATCCACTCCCCGTCGCCCACACTCACTCCCCGTCGCCCACACTCACTCCCCGTCACCCGCGCTCAATCACCCACTCACTCCCCATCACCCATACTCACTCACCGTCACACACACTACTGTCACCGTCACCCCCACTCACTCCCAGTCACCCCCACTCACTTCCCGTCACCCCCACTCACACCCCGTCACCCACACTCACTTCCCGTCACCCACAATCCACTCCCCATCACCCACACTCACTCCCCCACAGCCACACTCACTCCCCGTCACCCACACTCATTCCCCGATATCCACACTCACTCCCTGTCACTGACACTCATTCCCCATCACCCACAACCCACTCCCCGTCACCCACACTCACTCCCCGTCCCCACACTCACTCCCCGTCGCCCACGCTCACTCCTCGTCACCCACGCCCACTCCCCGTCACCCACGCTCACTTCCTGTCACCCATGCTCACTCCCCGTCACCCACGCTCACTTCCTGTCACCCATGCTCACTCCCCGTCGCCCACGCTCAGCTCCCGTCACCCATGCCCACTCCATGATACCCACGCCCACTCCCCGTCACCCACACTCACTCCCCGTCACCATGCTCACTCCCCGATACCCACACACTCCCCGTCGCCCACACTCAGCTCTCGTCACCCACGCCCACTCCCGGATATCCACGTCCACTCTCCATCACTCACGGCCACTCCCCGTTACCCATGCTCACTCCCCGTCGCCCACACTCACTCCCCGTCGCCCACGCTCACTCCGCGTCGCCCTCACTCACTCCCCGTCACCCACGCTCACTCCCCGATACCCACGCTCACTCCCTGTCACCCACACTCACTCCCCGTCGCCCACGCTCACTCCCCGTCGCCCACACTCACTCCCCGTCGCCCACGCTCACTCTCCGATACCCACGCTCACTCCCCGTCGCCCACACTCACTCCCCATCGCCCACACTCACTCCCCATCGCCCACACTCACTCCCCGATACCCACGCTCACTCCCCGTCACCCACGCTCACTCCCCGACACCCACACTCACTCCCCGATAGCCACACTCACTCCCCGTCGCCCACACTCACTCCCCGTCGCCTCCGCTCACTCCCTGTCGCCCACGCTCACTCCCCGATACCCATGTCCACTCCCCGTCACCCACGCCCACTCCCCGTCGTCCACGCTCACTCCCCGTCACCCACACTCAGCTCCCGTCACCCATGCCCACTCCCCGTCACCCACGCTCACTCCCCGTCACCCACACTCAGCTCCCGTCACCCATGCCCACTCCCCGTCGCCCACACTCACTCCCCGTCACCCACACTCACTCCCCGTCGCCCACACTCACTCCCCGTCGCACACACTCAGCTCCCGTCACCCACGCCCACTCCCCGTCACCCACGCTCACTCCCCGTCGCCCACGCTCACTCCCCGTCACCCACGCCCACTCCCCGATACCCACGCTCACTCCCCGTCGCCCACGCTCACTCCCCGTCACCCACGCTCACTCCCCGTAACCCACGCCACTCCCCGTCACCCACGCCCGCTCCCCTATACCCATGCCCACTCCCCGTCACCCACACTCAGCTCCCGTCACCCATGCCCACTCCCCGTCGCCCACACTCACTCCCCGTCACCCACGCTCACTCCCCGTCGCCCACACTCACACCCCGTCACCCACGCTCACTCCCCAATACCCACACTCACTCCCCGATACCCACACTCACTCCCCGTCGCCCACGCTCACTCCTTGTCGCCCACACATACTCCCTCTCGCCCATGCTCACTCCCCGATACCCACACTCACTCCCCGATATCCACACTCACTCCCCGTCGCCCACGCTCACTCCCTGTCGCCCACGCTCACTCCCCGATACCCACACTCACTCCCCGATATCCACACTCACTCCCCGTCGCCCACGCTCACTCCCTGTCGCCCACGCTCACTCCCCGATACTCACACTCACTCCCCGTCACCCACACTCACTCCCCGATATCCACACTCACTCCCCGTCACCCACACTCACTCCCCGATATCCACACTCACTCCCCGTCACCCACACTCACTCCCCGTCGCCCACGTTCACTCCCCGATACCCACACTCACTCCCCATCACCCACGCTCACTCCCCGTCGCCCACGCTCACTCCTTGTCGCCCACACACACTCCCTGTTGCCCACCCCCGCCTCCCTGATGCCCACGCCCACGCCCCAATACCCACGCCCACTCCCCGATACCCACGCTCACGCCCCGATATTCAGGCTCACTCCCCATCGTCCACGCCCACACCCGTCGCCCACGCATACTCCCCGATACCCACGCTCACTCCTCGTCGCCCACACTCAGTCCCCGTCATGCATGCTCAATACCTGTGACCCACGCACACTCCCCGTCGCCCACGCTCACTCCCCGTCGCCCACGCTCACTCCCCGTCGCCCACACTCACTCCCCATCGCCAACGCCCACTCCCCGTCACCCACGCTCACTCCCCGTCACCCATGCTCACTCCCCGTGATCCACGCCCACTCCCCGATACCCACGCTCACGTCCCGATATTCACGCTCACTCCCCATCGCCCACATCCACTCCCTGTCGCCCACGAACACTCCCCGATACCCTCGCTCACTCCCCCTCGCCCACACCCACTCGACGTCACCCACGCTCACTCCCCGTCGCCCACGAACACTTCCTGTCGCCAATGAACACTTCCCGTCGCCCACATTCACTCCCCGTCACCCATGCACACTCCCCATCACCCACGCACACTCCCCGTCACCCACGCTCACTCCCCGTCGCCCACGCTCACTCCCCTTCACCCACACCCACTCCCCGTCACCACGCTCACTCACCGTCACCCACACCCACTCCCTGTCGCCCACATTCACTCCCCGTCACCCACGCATACGCCCCGTTGCCCACGCACACTCCCCGTCACCCACGCACACTCCCCGTCACCCACGCTCACTCGCCATCAACCACGCCCACTCCCCGTCACCCACGCCCACTCCCCGTCACCCACACCCACTCCCCGTCGGCCACGGCCACTCTCAGTCACCCACGCTCACTCCCAGTCACCCACGCCCACTCACCGTCACCCACGCTCACTCCCCGTCACCCACGCTCACTCCCCGTCACCCACGCCCACTCCCCGTCGCCCACGCTCACTCCCCGTCACCCACGCTCACTCCCCGTCACCCAAGCACACACCCCGTCGCCCACACTCACTCCCCGTCGCCCACACTCACTCCCTGTCACCCACGCTCACTCCCTGTCGCCCACGCTCACTCCCCAATACCTACACTCACTCCCCGTCACCCATGCTCACTCCCTGTCGCCGCCACTCACTCCCCGTCACCCACCCCCGGCTCCCCGATGCCCATGCCCACTCCCTTATACCCACGCCCACTCCCCGATACCCACGCTCACGCCCCGATATTCACGCCCACTCCCCGTCGCCCACACACATTCCCCGATACCCACGCTCACTCCCCGTCGCCCACACTCACTCCCCGTCACACACGCTCAGTCCCCGTGACCCACGCACACACCCCGTTGCCCACGCACACTCCCCGTCGCCCACGCTCACTCCCCATCGCCCACGCCCACTCCCCGTCGCACATGTACACTCCCCGATACCCACGCTCACTCCCCGTCACCCATGCTCACTCCCCGTCACACATGCTCAGTCCCCGTGACCCACACTCAGTCCCCATCACCCACGCACACTCCCCGTCGCCCACGCTCACTTCCCGTCGCCCACGCACACTCCCCGTCACCCACGCACACTCCCCGTCACTCACGCACATTTCCCGTCACCCACGCTCACTCCCCGTCACCCACGCTCACTCCCCGTCTCCCACACACACTCCCCGTCACCCACGCTCACTCCCCATCGCCCACGCCTACTCTCCGTCACCCACGCCCACTCCCCGTCACCCACGCTCACTCTCCGTCACCCACGCTCACTCCCCATCGCCCACGCCTACTCTCCGTCACCCACGCCCATTCCCCGTCACCCACGCTCACTCCCCGTCTCCCACACACACTCCCCGTCACCCACGCCCACTCCCCGTAGCCCACGCCTACTCCCCGTCACCCACGCCCACTCCCCGTCACCCACGCCCACTCCCCGTCGCCCACGCCTACTCCCCGTCACCCACGCTCACTCCCCGTCACCCACGCCCACTCCCCGTCACCCACGCCTACTCCCAGTCACCCACGCTCACTCCCCGTCACCCACGCCCACTCCCCGTCACCCACGCCTACTCCCCGTCACCCACGCTCACTCCCCGTCACCCACGCCCACTCCCCGTCACTCACGCCCACTCCCCGTAGCCCACGCCTACTCCCCGTCACCCACGCTCACTCCCCGTCACCCACGCCCACTCCCTGTCACCCACGCCTACTCCCCGTCACCCACGCTCACTCCCCGTCACCCACGCCTACTCCCCGTCACCCACGCTCACTCCCCGTCACCCACGCCCACTCCCCGTCACTCACGCCCACTCCCCGTAGCCCACGCCTACTCCCCGTCACCCACGCTCACTCCCCGTCACCCACGCCCACTCCCCGTCACCCACGCTCACTCTCCGTCACCCACGCCTACTCCCCGTTACCCACGCTCACTCCACGTCACCCACGCCCACTCCCCGTCACCCACGCCCACTCCCCGTAGCCCACGCCAACTCCCAGTCACCCACGCCCACTCCCCGTCACCCACGCTCACTCTCCGTCACCCACGCCTACTCCCCGTCACCACGCTCACTCCCCGTCACCCACGCCCATTCCCCGTCACCCACGCCCACTCCCCGTAGCCCACGCCTACTCCCCGTCACCCACGCTCACTCCCCGTCACCCACGCCCACTCCCCGTCACCCACGCCCACTCCCCGTCACCCACGCTCACTCCCCGTCACCCACGCCTACTCTCCGTCACCCACACTCACTCCCCGTCTCCCACGCCCACTCCCCGTCACCCACGCCCACTCCCCGTCACCCACGCCCACTCCCCGTCACCCACGCTCACTCCCCATCGCCCACGCCCACTCCCCGTCACCCACGCTCACTCCCCGTCACCCACGCTCACTCCCCATCGCCCACGCCTACTCTCCGTCACCCACACTCACTCCCCGTCTCCCACGCCCACTCCCCGTCACCCACGCCCACTCCCCGTCACCCACGCCCACTCCCCGTCACCCACGCTCACTCCCCATCGCCCACGCCCACTCCCCGTCTCCCACACACACTCCCCGTCACCCACGCTCACTCCCCATCGCCCACGCCTACTCTCCGTCACCCACGCCCATTCCCTGTCACCCACGCCCACTCCCCGTCACCCACGCCCACTCCCCGTCACCCACGCCCACTCCCCGTAGCCCACGCCTACTCCCAGTCACCCACGCCCACTCCCCGTCACCCACGCCCACACCCCGTAGCCCACGCCTACTCCCCGTCACCCACGCTCACTCCCCGTCACCCACGCCCACTCCCCGTCACCCACGCCCACTCCCCGTCACCCACGCCCACTCCCCGTCGCCCACGCCTACTCCCAGTCACCCACGCTCACTCCCCGTCACCCACGCCCACTCCCCGTCACCCACGCCTACTCCCAGTCACCCACGCTCACTCCCCGTCACCCACGCCCACTCCCCGTCACCCACGCCTACTCCCCGTCACCCACGCTCACTCCCCGTCGCCCACGCCTACTCCCCGTCACCCACGCCCACTCCCCGTCACCCGCGCCCACTCCCCGTCACCCACGCCCACTCCCCGTCGCCCACGCCTACTCCCCGTCACCCACGCTCACTCCCCGTCACCCACGCCTACTCCCCGTCACCCACACTCACTCCCCGTCACCCACGCCCACTCGCCATCAACCTCGCCCACTCCCCGTCACCCACGCCCACTCGCCATCAACCTCGCCCACTCCCCATCAGCCACGCCCACTCCCCGTCGCCCACTCCCCGTCGCCCATGCTCACTCCCCGTGATCCACGCCCACTCCCCGATACCCACGCCCACTCCCTGTCACACACGCCCGCTCCTCGATACCCACGCCCACTCCCCGTCGCCCACACTCACTCCCCGTCGCCCACGCTCACTCCCCGTCACCCACACTCACTCCCCGTCACCCACGCTCACTCCCCGTCACCCACGCACCCTCCCCGTCATCCACGCCCACTCCCCGTAGCCCACGCCTACTCCCAGTCACCCGCGCCCACTCCCCGTCACCCACGCCCACTCCCCGTCGCCCACGCCTACTCCCCGTCACCCACGCTCACTCCCCGTCACCCACGCCTACTCCCCGTCACCCACGCTCACTCCCCGTCACCCACGCCCACTCCCCGTCACCCACGCCCACTCGCCATCAACCACGCCCACTCCCCATCAGCCACGCCCACTCGCCGTCGCCCACTCCCCGTCGCCCACGCTCACTCCCCATCGTCCACGCTCACTCCCCGTCATCCACGCTCACTCCCCGTGATCCACGCCCACTCCCCGATACCCACGCTCACGCCCCGATATTCACGCTCAGTCCCCATCGCCCACGCCCACTCCCCGTCGCCCACACACATTCCCCGATACCCACGCTCACTCCCCGTCGCCCACACTCACTCCCCGTCACACACGCTCAGTCCCCGTGACCCACGCACACTCCCCGTTGCCCACGCACACTCCCCGTCGCCCACGCTCACTCCCCATCGCCCACGCCCACTCCCCGATACCCACGCTCACGCCCCGATATTCACGCTCACTCCCCATCGCCCACGTCCACTCCCCGTTGCACATGTACACTCCCCGATACCCACGCTCACTCCCCGTCACCCATGCTCACTCCCCGTCACACATGCTCAGTCCCCGTGACCCACACACACTCCCCGATACCCACGCTCACTCCCCGTCACCCACGCTCACTCCCCGTCACCCACGCACACGCCCCGTCACCCATGCACACTCCCCGTCACTCACGCACTTTTCCCGTCACCCACGCTCACTCCCCGTCACCCACGCTCACTCCCCGTCGCCCACACACACTCCCCGTCACCCATGCACACTCCCCGTCACTCACGCACATTTCCCGTCACCCACGCTCACTCCCCGTCACCCACGCTCACTCCCCGTCGCCCACACACACTCCCCGTCACCCACGCTCACTCCCCATCGCCCACGCCTACTCTCCGTCACCCATGCCCACTCGCCGTCACCCATGCCCACTTCCTGTCACCCACGCCCACTCCCCGTCACCCACGCCCACTCCCCGTCGGCCACGCCCACTCCCTGTCACCCACGCCTACTCCCCGTCACCCACGCTCACTCCCCGTCACCCACGCCCACTCCCCGTCACCCACGCCCACTCCCCGTAGCCCACGCCTACTCCCAGTCACCCACGCCCACTCCCCGTCACCCACGCCCACTCCCCGTCACCCATGCCCACTCCCCGTAGCCCACGCCTACTCCCAGTCACCCGCGCCCACTCCCCGTCACCCACGCCCACTCCCCGTCACCCACGCCCACTCTCAGTCACCCATGCCAACTCTCAGTCACCCATGCCCACTCCCCGTCACCCATGCCCACTCCCCGTCACCCACGCTCAGTCCCTGTCACCCACGCCCACTCCCCGTCACCCATGCCCACTCCCCATCACCCACGCTCAGTCCCTGTCACCCATGCCCACTCCCCGTCACCCACGCTCAGTCCCTGTCACCCATGCCCACTCCCCGTCACCCACGCTCCGTCCCCGTCACACACACTCACTCCCCGTCGCCCACGCGCACTCCCCGTCGCCCAAGCGCACTCCCCGTCACCCACGCCCACTCCCCGTCGCCCACGCCCACTCCCCGTCACCCGCGCCCACTTGCCATCAACCATGCCCACTCCCTGTCACCCATGTCCACTCCCCGTCACCCACGCCCACTCCCCGGCACCCACGCCCACTCCCCGTCATCCACGCCCACTCCCCGTCACCCACGCTCACTCACCGTCACCCACACTCACTCCCCGTCACCATGCTCACTCCCCGTTACCCACACTCACTCCCCGTCGCCCATAATCAGCTCCCGTCACCCACGCCCACTCCCCAATACCCACGCCCACTCCCCGTCACACACGCCCGCTCCTCGATACCCACGCCCACTCCCCGTCGCCCACACTCACTCCCCGTCGCCCACGCACACTCCCCGTCACCCATACTCACTCCCCGTCGCCCACACTCACTCCCCGTCGCCCACACTCAGCTCCCGTCACCCACGCCCACTCCCCAATACACACGCTCACTCCCCGTCGCCCACGCTCACTCCCTGTCGCCCACACTCAGCTCCCGTAACCCACGCCCACTCCCCGTCACCCACGCCCGCTCCCCTATACCCACGCCCACTCCCCGTCGCCCACACTCACTCCCCGTCACCCACGCTCACTCCCCGTCGCCCACACTCAGCTCCCGTAACCCACGCCCACTCCCCGTCACCCACGCCCGCTCCCCTATACCCACGCCCACTCCCCGTCGCCCACACTCACTCCCCGATACCCACGCTCACTCCCCATCGCCCACGCTCAGCTCCCGTCACCCACGCCCACTCCCCGATACACACGCTCACTCCCCGTCGCCCACGCTCACTCCCCGTCGCCCACACTCAGCTCCCGTAACCCACGCCCACTCCCCGTCACCCACGCCCGCTCCCCTATACCCACGCCCACTCCCCGTCGCCCACACTCACTCCCCGATACCCACGCTCACTCCCCATCGCCCACGCTCACTCCCCGATACCACACTCACTCCCCATCACCCACGCCCACTCCCTGTCACCCACGCTCACTCCCCGATACCCACACTCACTCCCCGTCGCCCACGCTCACTCCCCGTCGCCCACGCTCACTCCCTGTCGCCCACGCTCACTCCCCGATACCCACACTCACTCCCCGTCGCCCACGCTCACTCCCTGTCACCCACGGCCACTTCCTGTCGCCCACGCTCACTCCCCGATACCCACACTCACCCCCCATCACCCACGCTCACTCCCCGTCGCCCATGCTCACTCCCTGTCGCCCACGCTCACTCCCCGATACCCACACTCACTCCCCATCACCCACGCTCACTCCCCGTCGCCCACACTCACTCCCCATCGCCAACGCCCACTCCCCGTCGCCCACGCTCACTCCCCGTCGCCCACACTCACTCCCCATCGCCAACGCCCACTCCCCGTCACCCACGCTCACTCCCCGTCACCCACGCCCACTCCCCGATACCCACGCTCACGTCCCGATATTCACGCTCACTCCCCATCGCCCACATCCACTCCCTGTCGCCCACGAACACTCCCCGATACCCTCGCTCACTCCCCCTTGCCCACGCCCACTCCCCGTCACCCATGCTCACTCCCCGATACCCACGCTCACTCCCCGTCGCCCACGAACACTCCCCGATACCCTCGCTCACTCCCCGTCGCCCACGCACACTTCCCGTCACCCACATTCACTCGCGGTCACCCACGCCCACTCCCCATCGCCCACGCACACTCCCCGTCACCCACGCTCACTCCCCGTCACCCACGCTCACTCCCCATCGCCCACGCACACTCCCCGTCACCCACGCCCACTCCCCATCGCCCACGCACACTCCCCGTCTCCCACGCTCACTCCCCGTCACCCACGCCCACTCCCCATCGCCCACGCACACTCCCCGTCACCCATGCCCACTCCCCGTCACCCACGCTCACTCCCCGTCGCCCACGCCCACTCCCCGTCACCCACGCTCACTCCCTGTCGCCCACATTCACTCCCCGCCGCCCACGCACACTCCCCGTCACCCACGCCCACTCCCCATCGCCCACGCACACTCCCCGTCACCCACGCTCACTCCCCGTCACCCACGCTCACTCCCCGCCGCCCACGCACACTCCCCGTCACCCACGCTCACTCCCTGTCGCCCACATTCACTCCCCGCCACCCACGCACACTCCCCGTCACCCACGCCCACTCCCCATCGCCCACGCACACTCCCCGTCACCCACGCTCACTCCCCGTCACCCACGCACACTCCCCGTCGCCCACGCACACGCCTCGTCTCCCACGCTCACTCCCTGTCGCCCACGCTCACTCCCCTTCACCCACGCCCACTCCCCGTCACCACGCTCACTCCCCGTCACCCACGCTCACTCCCTGTCACCCACGCTCACTCCCCGTCACCCACGCACACTCCCCGTCGCCCACGCACACGCCTCGTCTCCCACGCTCACTCCCTGTCGCCCACGCTCACTCCCCTTCACCCACGCCCACTCCCCGTCACCACGCTCACTCACCGTCACCCACGCCCACTCCCCATCGCCCACGCACACTCCCCGTCACCCACGCTCACTCCCCGTCACCCACGCTCACTCCCCGTCGCCCACGCTCACTCCCCGTCGCCCACGCTCACTCACCGTCACCCACGCCCACTCCCCGTCGCCCACGCTCACTCCCCGTCGCCCACGCTCACTCACCGTCACCCACGCCCACTCCCCGTCGCCCACGCTCACTCCCCGTCGCCCACGCCCACTCCCCGTCGCCCACGCTCACTCCCCGTCGCCCACGCCCACTCCCCGCCACCCACGCTCAGTCCCTGTCACCCACGCTCACTCCCCGTCGCCCTCGCGCACTCCCCGTCGCCCAAGCGCACTCCCCGTCACCCACGCTCACTCTCCATCGCCCACACCCACTCCCTGTCACCCACGCGCATTCCCCGTCGCCCACGCGCACTCCCCGTCACCCACGCTCACTCCCCATTGCCCACGCACACTCCCCGTCACCCACGCACACTCCCCGTCACCCACGCTCACTCCCCATCGCCCACGCACACGCCCCGTCACCCACGCTCACTCCCCGTCGCCCACACGCACTCCCCTTCACCCACGCTCACTCCCCGTCACCCACGCTCACTCCCCGTCACCCACGCCCACTCCCCGTCACCCACGCTCACTCCCCGTCACCCACGCCCACTCCCCGTCACCCACGCTCACTCCCCGTCACCCACGCCCACTCCCCGTCACCCACGCTCACTCCCCGTCACCCACGCTCACTCCCCGTCGCCCACACGCACTCCCCGTCGCCCACGTGCACTCACCGTCGACCGCATGCACTCCCCGTCACCCACGCTCACTCCCCGTCACCCACGCTCACTCCCCGTCGCCCACGCTCACTCCCCATCACCCACGCTCACTCCCCGTCGCCCACGCGCACTCCCCGTCGCCCACACGCACTCCCCGTCGCCCACACGCACTCCCCGTCGCCCACGTTCACTCCCCATCGCCCACACTCACTCCCCGTCGCCCACGCTCACTCCCCATCGCCCACACTCACTCCCCGTCGCCCACACGCACTCCCCGTCGCCCACGTTCACTCCCCATCGCCCACACGCACTCCCCGTCGCCCACGCTCACTCCCCGTCGCCCACGCTCACTCCCCGTCGCCCACGCTCACTCCCCATCGCCCACGCTCACTCCCCGTCGCCCACACGCACTCCCCGTCGCCCACGTTCACTCCCCGTCGCCCACACGCACTCCCCGTCGCCCACGTGCACTCCCCGTCGCCCACGTGCACTCCCCGTCGACCACGTGCACTCCCCGTCGCCCACGCTCACTCCCCGTCGCCCACGCTCACTCCCCGTCGCCTACTCCCCGTCGCCCACGCTCACTCACCGTCAACCATGTGCACTCCCCGTCGCCCACGTGCACTGCCCGTCACCCACGCCCACTCTCAGTCACCCACGCCCACTCCCCGTCACCCACGCCCACTCCCCGTCACCCACGCCCACTCCCCGTCGCCCACGCTCACTCGCCGTCAACCATGCCCACTCCCCGTCACCCACGCCCACTCCCCGTCACCCACGCCCACTCTCTGTCACCCATGTCCACTCTCATTCACCCATGCCCACTCCCCGTCGCCCACGCTCACTCCCCGTCGCCCACGCACACTCCCTGATACCCACGATGACTCCCTTTCACCCACGCTCACTCCCTGTCAACCACGCCCACTCCCCGTCACCCACGCCCACTCTCTGTCACCCATGTCCACTCTCAGTCACCCATGCTCACTTCCTGTCGCCCACGCATGCTCCCCGTCGCCCCTCTCGCCAGCTCCCCAGCACCGACCTTCAGGAAAGACTCTCACCACGTGAGCACACCTGTTTTGAATGAGTTACTCCCTATTGCTGCATCACTTGCAAAGGCTGGTTTGCTGCTGGAACTGTTTTCTTTACTTGCTGCCATATTTTACTCGCCTGTCTGGTTGTAAGGGGGCTTCCAGCTGTGAACCTTTGTGGGAGATTATTGCGATTGGTCACCTTAGTGCTGAGATAATTGGTGGATTTTGACTCAGTGTTCAAAATCATGAAGGCTTCTGCTGAATTACGGAGAAACTCCTTCCAGTGCCACAAGGCCCCACAATCACTGGACACAGATTGAAAACAGCAAAACTCCATGATGTGTTCAGGGATTATGTTTCTAATGCAACAAATTGTTCTGGTCTGAAGCACACTCACTGCCTGAAAAGATGACGGAGACAGTTTCAATAATAATGTCCAAACAGGAACTGGATATACACTTGAAAAAATAATAGATATAGAAGGCTGTGGGGGACAAACAGTGGCAATGGGACAATTTGGGAAGCCATTTCAAAGGGCCAGTACCAAGTACAAAGGAGGGATTGGCCTCCGTCTGGGCTGTGAGAGGGACTCTGAGGCGCAGTCCTCTGGCGATTAGTGTTTGTTTGTCCGAAATCTGGGCTGCCCGACTTTGGCCCGGCCTAGACTCTGTGGGCCACATAAACAGTTCTGCTCAGCTCTGTTTCCCTCTCTGCTCTAGGGCCTGCACGATACAAGGATGTGCCAGTGTCTGGGCCCAAAATCCCACACCTGAAGGCAGCGCCTGCCTACTCCATCTCGCAGAAAACTGCATTTGGCAGCATGCTGAGTAACATCGTGAAGGTAAGTGAGTTCAAGCCTGGGAGACGGGGAGGTGGGGGGGCACTGCTCCTTTTATTTCAGTGCTCTCACTCTTAACGCTGGGGGGGGGGGGGGGGGGGGGAGCGGGTAAAGCATGCAAGGTTCCAGGAGATTGGTTGGGGGGGGGTGGAAAACACAGTTCGAATGGAGTGAGGGATTTTGCCCACTCCTTACCTCATCCCTAAATCTGTTAGCTTCCAGTGTAAAGTGCCCCCAAGTCAGATTCCAAACTGTGAATTAACCTTGGGCCACATTGCAAGAATCTTTACCAAACCTCCTGGGAAACCAGTCACAGCCAGCAATGAATGACAATTCTTGTTCCAACTCGCTGCTTCTTCTTTCCAATAAAGTTTCTGTACTGTCAGTATGGTCATATTTCTGTGTCATACTCGGTTCGTACTGGTTCGGCCTACTTTGGGAACTGAAGCCTGGGCAGTGCAGTGCAGAGGGAGCTCCGTTCTTCCTGGGTATAGGAGTGAGCCATCTTGGAGACACCTAGCACCTCAGCTGTCGAGGATTTACCCCCCCCCCCTCCCCCTTCTCCAGCCTGGACGACCTGACAGGGCTCAGGGAGTCTGTTGAAGAAACCAAGGTCCAAGTATAAAGCCAACACCTGGATATTGATGATGTCACACCACCATTTGAAGAGCAAGGAACTCTCCAAGGGGCCTCATCAACATTTCACCCCAAGTAATGACAGCAAAAATCCGATCAACTGTTCGTGGGCGTCTGTTGTCCTGAAAATTGACTGCTGCATTTTGTGGCATAACGTTTGTGACATTCACAATTAATTCCAGGTGAAGCAGGTTTGAGATGTTTCAAAGGGATGTGGCAAAGTCCCAAACCTGTGAACACCACATCCTGCAAGTTCCTCTCCAAGGCTGACTTGAAAATGCGTCGTCCCTTCCATAAACCTGGGTCAGAATCCACAAATTCTCCAGCCCACCATCACTCTCACACCCCTGCCACCAGTCTACCCCCAATACCATTCTCCTCCCCATCATCAATCTCGTCTCTCTGGCCCCCCCACCAGGACTCTCTCACCCACCAGACTTCCGCCCCCCCCACCTTGACTCCGCACCCACCATCACTCTCAGATGATGCACAGATTTCTTTCCCACCCCAGATGCTAATGAGACGCACCCCCCCCAACTCTCTGAGCCAACCCTCTGCTGTTCAGTAATTGTTCAACCTGTTGCTTGGGGCAACTGGGGCCCTAGTCACGGACCCAGAGTATCCGTGACTGCACAGTAAACACCAAGTTAATGAGAGACACAAGAGTATCCCAAACCTGGGATAAATGGTATCCTGAGAAAAAAGGTAACAGGTCATGGGACAATTGAGTAAATAAAAGGATGCTCCCATAAAGTGTGTAACAGTTGGACACCCTGCCCTGGAGACCTTTGTACTTTCCCCTTCAGCAGTTAATGCTCATCCTCCTTCGCTTTAAAAGCTACTGTCAGGTTTAACTCTGATTTCAACTGAACACCAGAGGTTCAGGTCAGAGCTGGGGTCTCACTTATGCAGACTGGCACCTTGTGCTGATGGACACGGTAAAGCTGGTGGGAGCTGCTGCAGAGGCAGAAAGAGGACAATTCACATCCTGAAGCCCTTTAAACTTGGGACACGGAGTGGCTGGGTATGATAGAAGCTCTCAGACTGTCTGCCTGACAGGGAATGGATCTGATGAAGATCACGAACTGATATTGGGTCACCTCACAATGGAACATGTTGGGCGGAATCTTCCCAGTCCCTGAGTGTCATGGACATTGGTGAGACGTTATGGAGGATCATGTAAAATTAGCTCTGAGGAACTTGCTATCACGGAAAGCAAGACGTCCCATTTTTCAGCCAAATGTTGAACAGCAGTTTAAGATTCTTGCCAGTGAGAGACCTTTTAGCATGTGATAACATGTATTGATGCGCATTAGGATGTCCATGAATTGAGCATTATTGCACCTCATTGTTCTGCAGTTTCTCATTCTTCCACCTGGCTGATAAAAGCTCAGCTGTTACAATTCTTCATAGCAAAGTCAAGGCCTGACTCCCGTCCACACTTGCTTCTCTGTCCCTCCATCAGTCACCACCATCTCAGAGCATGCTCTCTGGGCAGCAACTGCTCGCACTCCTCACCGTCCCCTGTTGGCAAAAAGGAAGGCCACGTAACTCCTTTATCCACCATGTCTGGGGCAAATAAAATGAATTGTGCAGGGCAGCTGTGATGGCTGCAGCTTGACTGAGCACACAGCTGGACATGAAAGCTGGCTCCTGTGAGGAATCTCGAGAGCTCCTGCAAGGAGCCAATGCGTCCTTCCTTGGCGAGGCCGAGAATGTGACTGGTGGGGTACCCTCAGAGTCTGGTGACCAGTTCCGAAGGCGAGTTTGGGAAGGTAGTGCTTCAAACTCGCTCATCCCATGGGGAGTAACCCTCCAGGAAAATCGTCAAAAATGCCACCCAACCATTTTCCGCTAAGGTTCAGCCCATAATTTTCAACGTGCTTTCTGGCCACCATTTCCCCACAATGCAGAGACTGTCCAACCTGGTGACTCGAAGCTGCCAGTCACTCTCCCCAAAACCGAGTCAATCCCATTGCTACGGGGGGCCAGGAGTGGATTCAGGTCAGTCGTGCGCGTGCACATTTCACAGTCCACTTAAACCACTAGCTCTCTCCATTGATTTGGGTGGAGTTTGCATGTTGCCCTGCGTGGGTTTCCTCCGGCTGCTCCAGTTTCCTCCCACAATTCAAAGGTGTGCAGGTTTGGTGGATTGGCAACGCTAAATTGTCCATAGTGTTTTAGATGAGCCATGGGAAATGCAGGGTGATGGGGATGGGAGGTGCGGGGGCAGGTGGGTTTGGGTGAGATATCCTTTGGGAGGTTGGTGCAGACTGAATGGGCTGAATAGCCTCTTTCCATAGTGTAGAGCTTCTATGATTTGGATAACCAGGAGAACATTTTGAAGAGCCATGACACCCCCCCCCCCCCGCCCTGCCCCTATAAATATGATCATGAGGACACTTTTGGGGGTGAGGTCACCGTGTAAAGTGTGTGGGATTGGCTGTCCTGCGAATATGTTGCGTGAAGCTCAAGGTAGGTTTCTTGGCTGAGACCACCCTCCAAATCAGCAGAGGGTATCTGGACCCCCTACAGCCGATATCAAATCGAGTCTGAATAACATCCCTGCCCCAGCCAGTCCCCCAGCTCAAACACAGGGAGTGTCTATTTATGGGCCTACTTCAGAGAGCTGGAACCTCTCCCGGCTTTATACATCCGATCCGAGAATGAAAACTGGACTGCCCAGTAATTATCATCTTGAATTGTTTTGCTCTCAGGTATATGTCTGACATGGAAGTGTATTGCAAACATTAAGGGTTTTATCATTATATTGAGGCACCCGGCAGGGAAACATGCTGGATGAAGACAAACAGAATTTTATTGCACTTTATGTAATTTTCAAGTGAAATAATTTTCTCATGTTTTATCCATTTTAGACATTGAGTATATTTTTGCAAAACCAATCTCACCTCCGCCTTGCCTTTAATCTGATTTGCTTTCCCGTTAATTGCAGACTCCAGGGCCATGTGCATACAAACACGTTGATACTGATGTGTTCAAAAACAGAGCACCTAAATACACCATCGTGGAACGCAATCTGATTCCAGGAGACACAACATTGAAACCAGGACCAGCTCGTTACAGGCCAGAGAATGTAAGTAACGATTCTGAATAGAAATGTGTACTTAATCTGATGCTCTCTCCAGGAATCAGTTGATAAAGGTGCCTCCATCTCAATCTTTGTGCTGTGGGTATAAATGGATCTGATTCCTGAGCTATACTTTAAATATTTGATTTGTGCTTGTATTGCTTTTATCGTATTGTTCTCTTGTATAATATTTGTGCGTTGTTAAATTTAGTCATCTTTAAATTAACCCAAACTGGCTGATGTAATAACACTGGACATTAATTGACTGCCAAAGCAAAGACCATTGCAAAGACTCTCCAGTACCTCACTCCATCATGAGAGAATGGATCCTAAGTAATGTAAAGGGAACAGCTTTCACTCAAGGTAGGAATCGAGGAGACGAGGGGAAAGGTGGCCAAAAGACTTGTGAGCCTCCTTTAACCTGAATCATAAGAGATTTTAACTCCCAGGGGTAGCACGGTAGCTCAGTGGTTAGCACTGCTGCCTCACAGCACCAGGGTCCCAGGTTCGATTCCAGCCTCAGGTGACTGCCTGTGTGGAGTTTGCACATTCTCCCCATGACTGCGTGGGTTTCCTCCGGGTGCTCTGGTTTCCTCCCACAGTCCAAAGATGTGCAGGTTAGGTGAATTGGCCAGGCTAAATTGCCCATAGTGTTAGGTGCATTAGTCAGAGGTAAATGTAGGGGAATGGGTCTGGGTGGGTTGCTCTTTGAAGGGTTGGTGTGGACTTGTTGGGCAGAAGGGCCTGTTTCTGCACTGTGGGGGATCTAATCTAATCAGGCCTCCATTAGAGGCCCCAACAGCAACTCTAGCCTGACAGGAGCAAGTGGAACATTCAGCTGGTCACAATGCTTCACTTTGTTTTCACACCTAAATGGTGGCCTTATCAAATAATTTGGATTCTGAAGGGGCTTTCTACAGCTGGGGTGAAAGGTTAAACTGGCAGGAGATGCACTGAATAGAGAAGCTGAGGACAGAGAAACTTTGCACCCAAAGAGGAACTGCGTGGCAAAAAAAATGTAATCAATTAAGGAGCCCGAAATGCCATCCAAAGAGAATTCTATGTGTATCAGTACAGGGAAGGGATTAAGGAATATTGTGTGGAGTTACTTTCAGAGACTGAGTCAAAATTTCTGCCTTCACTCTTCCTACAATGGGCTCTTGTTTTAAATGTTCCTAATGAGGGGGTTTGTCAACGGGACTGTGTTACACATTCCGTTGTTAACAGTGTTGTGTAAAGACTGTCTTTTTTTTCTTTTGTATTTGTGATTGTGGTTTGAAATGAGAAAATGACTGCTTTGAAAGCCAAAGATTGTTCAAGGAATGTTACCCTTTTTAAAATCAAGCTACTCATTGTCGAAGTGCTGTTTACACAGCTGCTGGTTTAAGCAGCTGGGAAAGAGCTAAAGCCTGGGGTCTGTGGGCAATGGTAGATTCAGCTGGCAACAAGTACCAGAATGTTCCGTGAAATGGTGACCTGGTATCAATGGCAAAGGCCTCCTGCTGACCACAACCTACATGATTGGGCAGCTGAACAGCTTGGGGAATGTGAACATTCGGGACAGAAGCCATTGGGACCTTTTGATGAAGAGGAGCTGCTTTTGCTCTGCAATGGAAAGCAACTTAAGCCTGAAGAGAGCCTGTTTATTTCCTGGAACCCGTGGGTGAACCAGTCACCCTAAGCATCCTACAAACAAATGAAAGTATCTGCAGAAGGAAGAGCAAGAAGAGGGTTTTTAATCAGCAAAAGGATCACTTCAGCATGCTGGATTGACATGGACCACAGAACTGCCTTCACTGGCACCCATAACAGCCATTTTCCTGGGGGAGTGGGGGTGGTGGTGGTGGGGTGGTGGGGTGTGTGTGCGCACGCGCGTGTCTGTGTGTATGTGTGCGTGTATGTGTATCTGTGTGTGTGTGTGGGGGGGGGGGGGGGGGGGGTTATATAAGTGTGTTAGAGTTTTAACTGGTAGAGTTATATATTAATGGTTCATAATTGTTTATCAGTAGTTAGAATAATTTTACTTGCAATAAGTAGTAATTATTGTTAAGTATGGAACCCTGGTTCATGTTTACTGTCAACCTGGATCTAAAAGACAGGAAAAGCGGGGAACTCTGCGTACTTTAAAAAATCTTTAACTTCTGTGACAAATCTGAAAGTAACAGGGTTTGGTTTCCAACGTGTCACCCCAGTAAGGCATAACTCCCTGGATTAGAGAGAGTTCACTTCTATTGGTCATATGCTGTGGATGAGAATTCAGTACTGGTTAGCATGTTCCCATTACAGTAAATATTACTGTACAGCTTGGTTCATGAATTTATTTGATAGGCAGTGGGAACCAGCTGATTGAGATTGGGAAAATGGATGAAAGAATGCAGAACCAAAACAGATTAATGTTAAAATACAGATCAACAATGATCTGATGCAGTGGCAGGACAGGTTTGAAGGGTGAATGAAGTCTTCCTGTTTTGATGATGCCTGACTAGTCTGTTTCTTGACAACTGGACGACAGAAGTAGAGGAGCAATCAGCATAACAATTTTACTATTTTAAGTATCCGCCCGACTGGTAGAAGTAGCAGGCCCCATGACCTTACAGTAGGCCTTAATCGCATGCAAATTGACTGTTGGTCATTGTGTTGGCAATCCTTGTGCCCATTATCTGAAATGTCAGTACACCACATCCCAATCTTGACCTACCACTGCGTGTTTAAAAGTTATGTGACTACATCCAGGGTCCCCTCCTGCCCTTGCCAATAGTCTGCACTCACTACATTTGAAATTGGTTCAGCAGAAAGCATCAGGAATACGGGGAGTCCATGGTACAGTTTCCCTTTCCCTCGATAGCCAGGGCCCTGCTGATGCCCATTTTACTGAGCAGATAATGCTCACTTGAAATCATGAGATCTTTTTGCTTTCAGTTCCGTATCATTTAAGAGGAGGGTATTTTAAATCATGTCTCAATTCAAAAGCAACACATGACATTGTTTGCATTGTATTACTGAGTAACGTAGGGCAAGACCTAGCAATTTAACTCTTTGGTATTTCTTCCCAGGTGAACTTACATAAGAACTACCCCAAGTATACCTTTGGAATCCACCACTCGGAGTTCCTCGCACCCCTTATTGTGGCTCCATCAGACTGAGAGAAAACTACGCAGCCAGCCTCAATTCCCCAGCAAACTCTTTCCGTCCTGAATTGCAAAAATGTCAATTGTACTTTTAAGAAATCACTCATTTAAACATTTAATTCTTTTTCTCATCTCTTGTGTATGGTGTGAAACCTGGCAGTTTTCTGTATTAGGAGCTTGGCGTTCATATTTAACGCAATAAAAACACTGGCAGGTGGGGCAAGATCAGTGAGAGTTGCAGACCTGGATTTTAGATAGATTCCAGGCTCATTTATCTTACAGCAACCCGAGTGACAGTATAATTATGACCTTTTGCAACTTCTCATCTTCCACACATGGCAATGGAGTTCTTTCAGAGACCATGTGGCCAGACTACTCACCAGGGACAGGAACATACAAGTGGCTTCTGGGCTATCATTGTCTTAATTTGTTGTTTTGCATTAGCTCTCAAACCTTGTCTTGGGGGCTGTATTGAGGATACCTTCAGCAGAAGCAGGGTTTATGTCCAGCTCTCTGGTGACATGGTACCAAAATGAAATGTAATTCGGCTAGGCTGACTGAATCAACAGTGAATGTGGTTTTGGAGCAGGATGGAGGATGCAGCTGGTCAAACAGATGCTGCTTACTTCTATTTCATCCCCACAGCTTCATTCCTATTTTTCTCTCTCTCTCTCTCTCTCTCTAAAAGAGATTGAGATTGATATCTTGTTCAGATTGGCTACTTGGCCAAACTACCAAATCAGAAAATAGACCAGCTTAGATGGATCATAGCCCCCAATGAAGTTATAGGGGCAGCACCTCTGGAGATTAGATAACTTTAACCCAATGAATGGGCTGACCTCTTGGGTCACGAAACAATTAAAGGTTCAATCTGTTTTTTTTTAAAAATAATAATTCATATTCCAAATTATGTAATGGATAATTAACTAAGCTGCTCTGTGCAAATGTGCAGAGGGGTATTAGGTATGAGAGAGATCATGATTGAAAGGTGTGGTTTATAATTAAGCTAAAAGTGGGTGAATTGGATATGGAGCTTCCAAGCCTTTTTTGAAAGAGTGGGATAAATTTATAATATGGGAAACCTAATTATATTTTATTGTTATGGATAAGAAACTAATAAAACATTTCCATAAAATCTGTGTGTGCAAGTTACATAAAATAAAAAATATACAATTTGAACATTGCAACAACCTAACAGGACAAGGCAATTTTCCAATATATCTGATACTTTCTAATTCAATCATCCACTTCCTAACAATGTTCCTCAATCCCACAGATCCATTTTCTTGCCTTAAATTGTAACACTACCAACGCGTTGCTCCACATCTCTCAGCTCACTATCCACCTTCGGACCATTTATCTGAAACTGAGAACAGCATACTCTCATGACTCCACTTGCACACTCTGAAATAACTCGACACAGGTTGGTATCCCATTACCAAGTCAACTTTTATTCCCACGTGGAGAGGCCCTAATACTGATCGAGCTCTTTCAGAGTCAGCTCTCCGAGTGAACAGAATATCTGACACTCCTGTTCTTATCTGTCAGCCAGGGGTCCCTCAGGGGACCAGATTAACAGCTCCAATCAGGGAACCCATATTCTATGACATTCAGCTGGCTGACCTCATTATAAGCACTGCACACTCCACTCAATATTTTTCAGTAACTTGTTTGTATAACATGGACACACCTCCACTCAATACATGGAATATGCGCAGAATTATTTAGCACCGAAGCATGACATTCAGCCTAACCGGTACATGTTAGCATTTATGCTCCACTTGAGTCTCCTTCAATACTTCCTTCGCAAGGAATAGGAATGATAACTATATTTTGCTTGGGATAGTGTCAAACTCATGAAGAACTAATTGGCATGGGAGAAATTTTCTTACAAAATAGTTGCCAATGCAGCCGAGGTGTAGTATTAAAGTGCAGAAACATTATTAAATGGATCAGAGTTGTGCCATAAGGGTTCTTAGAGGCTGGCAAATTTCAGATTCCAATGTCCGTGGATGTGAGGTAGGGGTGGTTGGTGCCCATGGAGTGTGACCTGAGATGATAGTACCAGGTGTCCAACATGGAGGTCGGTTGGAGCAAGCAGCAAGCTGAATCCACCAGGTACTCATTCAGGTTTGCATGTGGAGTTTTCCCAATGTCTGTCTTGGGTTGGTGAGATTGGTAAGAGGTGAATTGTGGTGTTGACAGTGTTTAATAATAAATGTCAATGGGTATCTCGCTGCTGTCTAATAGAATGTCACTGCAATATTTATGAAAAACAAAAAAGATGGAGTGAGATAATCTTGGCATTGAGGTGGGCTTTTGTGCGTCTGTTGTCTAGTTCTACCACACATTTCACCACAGGTCATGTTACTCTGAACCCTAGAAGATTCCACCCAGAGTATACTGAGTATTCAGAGTCACGGGGCAGCCCTAATCAGGCAGCTGTTTTCTTTTGATGGAAAATGGACCAGGGAAGATGGAAAAAGATCAGCAGAAGAGTTCTCTAACACTTCAGCTCCAGAGCAGAATGCTCCCATCTCAACTTACTGAATCAACGCACTACCAAGTACTCATCTGTCTATTGTTATTAATGAACTGCTCTTAACTGTCACAGTTTAATCCCTTTCCTGTCTATTTAGCTGATGTATCATATCCAAATTGTTGTTCTTGCTAAAATTAAAATGATCTTAATGTTTCTGATGAATATTTGGCAACCTATTTGAGGTAGCTGAAGTATCTAGTCTAGGAAAGTCAACAGAAACCAAACAGAAACTGCATTTACCTCTCTGAAGAGAAACAAACTGCTTCCAAGTCAAGCACTAATAATTTTAAAGTCAATGAGAGATCACTGCACCCAGCTCTCATCTACTACAACTGGGTGTTAATTCAGTTGTTTCTAGATCAGAGTGGTTAATTCAGTCGTGTTTGGCTTGTAGCACCTTATGTACACCTCCACTCTAGGTGATGCTTGAAAGATGCTTGGAAGATTGCTCCAACTCTCCCAATTCGCCCAGCATCCATTACATCCCCTCCACATGCCCCGGTAGCACATTCTGTCCAGTCTGAACTGCAAGGCCCCACCTATGTGTGGACTGTAGTGATTAAAGAGGCAGCTCACCACCATAAGAGCACAAGAAATAGGAGCAGGAGTAGGCCATCAATAAGATCATGGCTGATCTTTTTGCGGAATCAGCTCCACTTACTCACCTGCTCACTGTAACCCTTAATTCCTTTACTGTTCAAAATCTATCTTTGCCTTAAAAATATTCAATGAGGTAGCCTCAACTGCTTCACTGCACAGGGAATTCCACAGATTCACAACCCTTTAGGAGATGTCCCTCCTTAACTCAGGCCGAAATCTGACCCCACTTATTTTAAGGCTATGCCCCCTAATTCTAGTTTCACTTGCTGGAGGAAACAACCTCCCTGCTTCCATCTTTTCTATTTCCTTCATAATTTTACTTTTCTGCATGATTCCCCCTCATTCTTGTAAATTCCAGTATTGTCCCAGTCTAGAATCAAAGTGAGGTGTTGGAAAAGCACAGCAGGTCAGGCAGCATCCGAGGAGCAAGAGAATCGATGTTTCAGCCATCAACCTTTCAGGGCTCCTGCTCCTCACATGCTGACTGACCTGCTGTGCATTTCCAGCACCCACACTCTCAACTCTGATCACCAGCATCTGCAGTCCTCCCTTTCTCATAGTCCCAGTCTACTCAAACTCTCCTCATAAGCCAACCCTTTCAACTTTGGAATCAACCTAGTGAACCTCCTCTGCACCCCCTCCAGTGCCAGTACATCCTTTCCCAAGTAAGGAGACCAAAACTGCACACAGTACTCCAGGTGTGGCCTCAGCAGCACCCCACACAGCTGCAGCAAAACCTCCCTGTTTTAAACTCCACCCCTCTAGCAGTGAAGGACAATATTCCATTCGCTCATTCACATTGTCAATGGCAGCTAGGGACAGGTAATAAATATTGGCCCAGCCAGTGAAACCCATTTGGCATGGGTGAATAAAAAAAGTCTGTGTTATTTTTGTGAAACATCTTGAATTCAGAGCCACTCAAAAGTCAAATGCTGAATGTTTTTAAGGCTGATTTCCCGCCCATGTGGCCTGAAGGACAGGGTACAGTTAGGAGCAGTAAGCATTACTTTTCACTCATTATTATTTCACACAGTGCAACTTGGGTTTGCATGAGGTGTCAATGAACTAACTCATAGATGTATTGCAGTGGTGATATTGCATTTGCTAAACATTGTGAAAATCCATCCACTCTATCAGAATTAAGAAAAATATTTTAATCACATGAAGTATTTTCTTAAAACATAATCAATTCTGCACATTAAGTCCTTTGCTTTACAGAAATAAAGTGACATACTGATAAATGGGTCTTTCCTCCACTCTTTAAATTGGGGTAAGGTATTTTTAGGGTAGGTACTACTGTATGGTCATGTTAGGAATTAAGGGGAAAGCAGTTTTACAAAATCAGAGGTCATTCATGCAGGACAGTATTGAGTTGAAGCATTATTCACATATAATATATATCCATCTATTCCAAGATCATTAGAATCTTTCAATAGCTCTGACTGAGCTCCAGTTCTACAACAATCTGTCATTCCATCTTGTTACAGATGGTCAAAGATGGAGTCACTGTTTCTAATTGTCAGCCAGCAGAGCTATCGCTCCAAGCCAGGGCTTCCTGTGAAGCTATTCCCACAATACTTGTCTCACATTGTAAGCTGTACTCAGGTTCTTCCTTTCAGATTGAAGCTTTGCAGTAGATTAACAGAATGGTTTCCATTACTGAAGAATAATCATCTTAGCCATGCTGGAATAAGTAGTTTTTATTCCAAGCCCAATTATGTTTAATAGCAAAGTTCAAGTATGATTCTGTGAGACTCTGTGTGTGTGTGTGTGTGTGTGTGTATGTGTGTGTGTGTGTGTGTATGTATGTGTGTGTGTGTGTGTGTTATCTGTACACAAGGAAAAATAGTTTCTGGGTTTTAATTAATGTTCGTCTGAAATTCTGTCCATTTCCTCCCTTTTACACACTGTGTCTTCGATTATGAATCATTGTAACAATATGAGTGAGGTCTAGACTATTCATCATCACATCACAAAACTCTTTGTCTTTCTTGGCTCCTTCAACAAACTCTTCAAGTGAAAGTTCCCCTGCAAACAAAACATAGTGAAAGGGAAAATAATTCAGGTCTTCAGATAATGAAAGGTGCAGACACACTGGGAGGAAAGAGGTGATTTAACTTGTACAATCAATTAAAATTGGTTTACATGCACATAAATTGCCTTTCAGAATCCCAAGTTGTCCCAAAGCATTTCTAGCCAGTGAAGTACTTGTGAGTTGTAGTCACTGTTGGAATGTGCGAAACATTGCAGCCCATTTATACATGGCACGCTCCCATAAAATGTTCATTTGAATTTGATAGAAGCATAAACGTTCTCCATGACACTGGGGAGAAATCCCAAGCGTTTTTTGGGAAGTAGTGTGTGCATAGGATCTGTTACATCTCACTCAAGATTACAAGCAGGACCTTTGTTAAACATCTCATCTAAAAGACAGAATCTCTGACAGTGCAGCACTCCTGCAACAGTGCACTGAAGTATCAACCTCGAATTTTTTGTGGTCATCATTGCGGTAGGAATTTCACTCACAGTTGAAAATGAGTGGACACGGTTTTAAAACAACTGCTATGTAAGCAAAGGCAACGTGTGTAACAAACCTCTTTACACAGCAGAGCGCACTTTCTGAGTGTTAAAGAAATTTACATTTGAAATATGCAAAAGAGAATTAGACTGTTGTATGAAAAGGAAGAATGTGCGGGGTTGTGGTGAGAAGGCCCAGGAATGGCAATGAGTGATTTACTCATTCAGAGAGCCAGAGCAGAAAAATGGTCTCTTTCTGTGCTTTAAATATCTGTGTTCTGCTGACTCAGAGATGAGACAGCCACCATTGATAAAGTTGGACTCAATGCGATTAATGGGACAAAGTAAGGTGTTTTTTAATGTCCTGGCCAATTTCCTCTCTTAATCATTACCATCAATAAAAAAAAGGAAGGATCACTTGTTCCTTTGACACAACAGCTTCAATGTAGCGAAGTTTTTCAAAGCACTTCAATGAGTTCAGATTTGCTTTGCCAAAGACATGAATAATGACAAAGAAGAAGGATGTGCCCAGACTGAGGTAGTTTATGAGGGCTTTCTAAAACATTTGGCCCAGGAAGCTGATGGTACAGCCATCTACAGTAGATGAAGGATAAAGGGAGTGGATTGCTCTGATTGCATGGGGCTGTATCTACAAGCCACCTGAATCAGGTCGGATTCTGAGATATTTTTAATCAACCAGTTCAGACATGTATGACTTACCTCTAGAAGAGGAGGGACTTGAAGCTTGACTTTCTGGTCCAGAGAGAAAGACATTACCACTGCACCAGAATGGCCCTCCTCAGGTTGGACTCCTTTATTTTCAAATCAACCTGTCCTGCAATGTTATGCAAGAGTCCTCAGGTTGGACTCTTCGACATTTTCTAATCGGCCTGCTTAGAGGCATTGTTACATACAGCTGGAGGAGGTGGGACTTAAACTAGGGAACTATTAGCCCAGCAGCAGGGGCGATACCACGCAGTCCTGTGGTTAGCCTCTTACAACTTCACAAGTTGAGTGATCTCAGCTGGGATAGAGAGAGAAATGCTGAAATTAGTTGGAGTTGTTGGTCGGTTTGCTGAGTCAGTTGATTTTTTTTGCAAATGTTTCATTTCTCCCAGCTGGGTGATATCTTCAGTGCTGTGTAGCCTTCTGAAATGAGTGTCAGTGACTTGGTTCCAAGTTCTGATCACTATCGTCAATGCCATCTGCAGCTTTCAGGTGAATAACTGGTTCAGGCTCATTGCAATACCTCTAGCAATCAAGTAACTAGGCTGAACGTCATGACCCATGCTAACGCATGAAAAGATGTTGGGGAAAGCAGGGACGTTCAGTGTTGGTGGAATTCCAAGCAATGTGGCTGTGAATTCAAGAAAGGACAAGGAAAGGATGCAAACAAAGAACAGAAAAATTACTCACCATCTCCATTAATATCAATATTGTCAAAGACACGGTTTGTGAACTCTTCTGCCGACATGTCCTGTTCACAACCGTTAATGGCACGGATAGCCTGGGAGTAAAAATGATAATATTACAAAGCAGAACTACAGACATGGTATTAAGTGACAGATATGCCAGAAGCGAGAAATTATAGTCATTTAAAAAAGACTTGAAAATTGAAGTTTCCTCACTGAAACAGAGATAGTTAAAGTGTATGGGCAAACCAGTGGGAATTTGGTTAATTGAGGGCTTTGAGAAAGGTCGCAAGGGGGTCAATAGTGAAAGATTGCTCACAGTGATTGGAAAATAATATGGGCCATAGACTGAGGACTATGGCTGAAAGAATGAAGGGTGGAGTTGGAAGAAATGTTTACATACAAGACTAATTAGATCATGGCTTGTTTTGTCACAAGTGAATGTGAAAGCAGAATCTATAATACTAGTTGAAGGGAATTAGACGGCACGGTGGGCGGCACGGTGGCACAGTGGTTAGCACTGCTGCCTCGCAGCGCCAGAGACCCGGGTTCAATTCCCGACTCAGGCGACTGACTGTGTGGAGTTTGCACGTTCTCCCCGTGTCTGCGTGGGTTTCCTCCGGGTGCTCCGGTTTCCTCCCACAGTCCAAAGATGTGCAGGTTAGGTGATTTGGCCATACTAAATTGCCCGTAGTGTTAGGTAAGGGGTAAATGTGGGGGTATGGGTGGGTTTCGCTTTGGCGGGTCGGTGTGGACTTGTTGGGCCGAAGGGCCTGTTTCCACACTGTAATCTAATCTAATCTAATCTAGACAAAGATTTGAAAAGTAAATAAAATTTGGGACAGGCAGGGAGTGGAGTTAAAGTGGACTGTTCTAATGTAAGATTTGGCACTAATATATTCATGATTGACTAGAAAAACATCCATCCTGTTGCAATTTCTATAATTATTTTTAACCAGTCAAGGAGATGTACATTCTTAAAGGCTTATTAATTGATATAACCCAAGCATGAAATGAGAAACACCATTCACCCTACCAGCCCAGCAAATCAGTTCCTTTTCTGGATATTTTATCATGGAGTTTCCTTATTCTTAGCTCCTAAAGAAAAGCATAATCTGGTCCTCAGAAAGAAATCAAATATCCCTGTCTAATCGGCATTCCTCTGTGTCCTCCACTGACTGGTTCCCTTGTTTGGCTTGTTTGCTGTGTTGCTGTGTTTCAGGAACCATTACACATAATCACATTGCTTCCAAATCTATTTAACACTTAGCTCAGTGTCAGCCAGATATTCACCCAAGTCATGCTGACTTTTCCGGCAATTTCTGTTTTTGTTTCTGATTTACAGCGTCTGCAGTTAGTTGAGTTTATATTTAGTATTTAACTCACTGCCATATCTCTTCTAGGCATGCCCACCTAGAAGAAGTTCTGCTCCTCTCTCCAATGGGATTTCCATTCCAATCTTTTTTTCTTGTCCACCGACATTAATTTCACTGTCACTCCTGGCGTTTGACCAGGTATTTGCTAAAACTTGTTTCCACAGCCATATCACATTCCTCAGTGGCTGCCTCAAGCTCAGGGCTACACCACTCCGCAGTTCTACTTGATCCTCTGGCTCAATCACCTCGCTAACAAGAAACTTTTCCTTTCACGCATGAGTTCTGAGGGAGGGTCACTGGATCCGAAACGTTAACTCTGATTTCTCTTCGCAGATGCTGCCGGACCTGCTGAGCTTTTCCAACAAACTTCTGTTTTTGTTTCATTAAAGGTGTCATTTGCTTCTGTATTAACTGCTTTATCTGGGGAAACTATAATAATAGTGTTGCCATTCATAGACCACATTACAATTGCCAAAAATAAAGTGCTTCACACAATGAGTTACCTTTCTCAGAGCAGTGATTGTTATTACGTAGGCAAATGTGGTAGCTGTTCCACACCAGGAATCTCAAATCACCAGATGGTTGAGACATGGTGTTGGTTAGGACACATGGACTGTTCTCAGGTCTCCATTTTTTCCAATGGAGATCTGAGATTATTCATCATCATCAGATCCAGGAGAGAAGACCTCAATTTGAACGTATATTCTCCTGATAACAGCACGCCTGACAATCCAACATTCCCTGATTGCAGCACTGGAGTCTCAACCTTGTTTATGACCTGGACTGGGGTTTTAACCTACAACCTCAAACTGAGAGGAAAAGTGTTATCAGCTGTGCCTAGCTGGTACAATATCTCCAGCTTTATGGATGGAAGATAGCTCTATCAGTCTCTACTGTGACTTTAGATAAAAATGAATTCCCAAAAAGGAGGAATAAGGAGCAATAACTACAACATGATCAGTAATCCAATCGGGAAATAAAGGGTATTGTCCTTATTCAGTGAGTGGTAAGAATCTGCTATCCCATGAGTTGAATGAGGCAAATAACTTAGACACTTTCAACAAGAAACTAGCAAGTACATGACTGGAAAAGGAATAGCAGTAAATGTGGAAAGGCTGAGATGGAATGAGAAGACATTTCTGGAGTAGAAATCCCAACATAGGTTCACTGGGCCCAATGGTCAGCTTCTATGAAACAAAAACAGAGATTGTTGGCTAAACTCAGCAGGTCTGTTAGCATCTGTGGGAAGAAAGTAGTGTCCAGATTCTGAGTCTGGTGACTCTTCATCAGAAGTCAATTTCTATGATGTATACTCTACACAGTCCATTTGTTGGTTCACATTAGAGGAACAGGAATTAGTCATTCTCACTGCCTCCTGTAATGTTAGTAATGATGTTCAGATGAAAGTTTTCTCATAAATATCAGTGGATTCTTACCTTAATGATGTTAAGCAGTTCGTGTCTGTCAATACAGCCATTGCCATCCACATCATACAGCTTGAAATACCAGCGCAATTTCTGCTCCATTTTACCTCGGAGGACTAAGCTAAGGGCAGCCACATACTCCATGAAGTCAATATACCCATCCTGCAATCAGCAAACAGAAAGTGGTCAGATACACTGCCCTTAAGTTTCTTCACACTGACTCTTGCTAAAGTTCAGGAAAAGTGGCTTCAGAAATGGGTCCTTGGTGACACCTTCAGTGCTCTTCCAAAGACTCCAGAAGTGCTAATGTTCAATGTTTGGTTGTGGGAACATAAGAAAAAGAAGCAAGTACAGGCCATTTAAAAGCATCAAATGGGTTTCATGGTAAGGAACTGATTGGCATAGATGTGTCATGGAGATCTGAGGGAGCATGAGGGTGGGTGCAGAGTGAGGACTAGACACTTCAACAGCTTCTCATAAAACTCAGAGAACCAAGGCCTTTCTCCTCAGACCTACCTCTATACTTGCCCACCCCTGGGGGGTGGATTCACCTGGCTTTATCCTTTCTTTTCCAGAGTGAAAACTGGGACTAATGGATCTATTAAAAACAAGGTAGAATTGCTTAGTTGATAATTTCCCAATTCAAACTACCAATCCTGAGAATGAAAAGCTCACACAAATTGTCCAAATTTGCTTTTCAGCATTCCTTTGAAACACCTTCGGATGTTTTACAACATTAAAGCTGCTATTCAAATATAAGTTGCTGTTATACTCTACAAATTCAGAGAGCAATTTTGAAATATGTTGACTTTGATATGAGTGCAGAAGCATTAACAATGTAAATGATAATAATGCACAAGTAGATGCAAATTCACCATTATTACTTGGAACCTGTTGTACTATAACCTGGCATTGTGTGCTTTTTAACTTTGTCCACCCCAGTCTAACACTAGCTCCTCCAAATTATCCCAAATAAACCTGTTGGACTATAACCTGGCGTTGTGTGATTTTTAACTTTTGTAATTGTAATTGCACCACTTCCTCTGGTAGCTGGTTCCACACACGCATCACCCTCTGTGTGAATAAGTTAACCCTCAGGTCCTTTTCATATCTTTTTCCTCTCACCTTAACACTATGCCCTCTAGTTTTGGACTCCCATCACCTGAAGAAAAAGACCTATTCACTCTATCCATGCTCCTCATGATTTTATAAACCTCTATAAGGTCACCCCTCAGCCTCTGATGCTCCAGGGAAAAAAGCCTCAGCCTGTTCAGTCTCTCCCTTTAACTTAAACCCATGGGTCCTTGCAACATCTTTGTAAATTCCTTCTGCACCTTCTCGAATAACATTCTACGGAAGGGTGACCAAAATTGTATGCAGTTATCTGAAAGTGGCCTCACCTATGTCCTGTACAGCAGCAACATGACATCCCAACTCCGATACTCAATATTCTGACCAATGAAAGCAAGCTTGCCAAGTGCCTTCTTCACCACTTGTTTCCACTTTCAAGGTGTATGCACTGCATTCTTTTAAGTCTCTTGGTGGCTTTTTTAAACTACCAGTTACTCTTCTCTGAAATCTTTCTGAAACCAAGGGAGGTAACTTGTTTGCTTTTGGTTAAGAATGTCAGAGTAACTTTGATGATGGAATCAATGGAAACTATTGGAGTGGGGAGAGGGATTTTCCACCTGTCTACCTGAAGGTGGGTGAGGCTCCACCAACATTTCTGTGACCTGAGCAAGCACATGGTGAGAGTGTTCTTGGATGGACACCTTCCACTGTCACCGTGCACATTTGCAAGTCCCACCTACAGCCTACAACCAGCCAGCAATGCACAATCTTCAAAACCTTCACTGTGACAATTCAATCCCAACTCAGTAGATAAACCGTATTTCAAATGCCTAGAATTTTGATTGTTAGATTATTGAAATCTTTGTAGCCAGCATGTTCTTTATTATATACCTGTTGTTGGTGCTGGAAAGGACACAATTAATGGTGTGAATATGCAGAATACAACATGCCATCATCCTTCATTGCAGAATTCCAGTTGTCAAGTTGTCGAACATGACCATTTTGATCCTTGTCAATATTTTACTGAAAGCTCTGTCATCACTGCACAGCTAATTTCATATCTGTTGTTGAAGTTGTCCTTGTTGCCAATGTTCCCAGGGTGTCCCCATCAGAGGTCTCTCTGGCCTACCCTCGCACACAGCAAGGATGTGGTTAATTTGACTTTGGCCTCAACTCCATTCTCCTGCCTACCACTGCACCCCAAACCTTGGCAGCTCAAGACCCTGTGATTCCCTTTTTAGTTAAGAATCTAAATACCTCTTCCTTAAAAATACTCAATGACGTGTTTCCACTAATCTCTGGTGAAGTGAGTTCCACAGTCGCATGACTCTCTGAGGGAGAGCAACTATTTATGCCTGACAGATAATCTTGTATTTTTAAACTGTGGCCCCTGGTTCTAGCCTCTCCTGTAAGGGAAAGCATCATTTCAGCATTTACCAGGTTCAGGCTCTTCAGGAGTTCATATATTTCAATAAGATCAGCGCTCACTCTTCTAACCGGCTCAAATTTTCCTCTTAAGACAATGGATAAAGCAGAGGCAGACTGGTGAGAAGAAATGCCTTGGTTCTCTGGGACTTTGCCCAGAATGGTTAAAAGCTGTTGGAGTGTCTAGTCCTCACTCCTCACCCATTCTCATCCCTGGAATCAGTTGAATGAAGCTACTGTGAACTACTTCTAATGCAATTATAATTTTGTGCGCAGCAGATAATTACACACCACCTCACAACAATAACTACTCTCTTTTTATAGATATCTCACTACTACCATATCTTGATGGCCGCTATGATTAATCTCACTTCACCAGACATTTAGCTCAATCTGTAACAATGTCAGTGAACCTCTGTACATAAACATCTCACCATCAATTTCACTGATCGCTTATTATTCAGTGTACCATGCATGTAATGGTCTGTTTACCATGCTCCTTCTGAATCACCCATCTCAAATTATCTCTCCATTACTCATCTTACGCCATCCCTCTATTTCCCAATCTCACCTCATTTTTCCATCATCCAACCACCACATTCCAATTCTCAAAATGCCTCCACTACTTGATATACTTTCCATAGATAAAGTTTTTAAATTAAATTGATTTTCCCTTTCCTTACCTTATTCATATCAAAAGTCTTAAACATCTGTTCAATGTAGGCATTAGCTTCTTGGTTCAATCCCTTAAGGCCAAAGAATTGTTTGAACTCGTGCAGGGTCAGCTGTCCGGATGGGCATTCAACCATGAACTTCTTGTACCAGTGGTGAAGCTCCACTGCCTGTATGTCATCCACAGTGGTGCCTTGTGAGTTTCCCATTCTGGCTCTTGCTGCAAAGTGTCTGCACGAGTACACAAATGCTGAGGTATGTTTGTCAGTCCTCTGAGCATTTAAGCTAATTTAAGCGAGAGCTAAGCTTGGCTCTGGCCAATCAGGTACTTTAATCTCCCCCCAATATGGATTTAAGATCTCAAGATATTTATAAAAAGATACTGGCCAACTGCAAGTCAGGCCTGGATTTTGCTAAGGTGAAGTTACTTCAGGACAAAGTGCAATCATCACTAATCAGCTGCATTTATCTGACAGCTCACTCTGACTTTCAAATGCATTTTTTCTCTTCAGCATTTTCTTTGTCACTTTCATCCCTTCTTCCTCCCCTCAGACCAGTCAAGTTGCATTCATTTGAACTGATACTTTTTCATTTTTTAAAATGTGATCCACTGAGATCAATCTCAGCTTTGAAAATCAATGCTCTGTAGTTTAAGCAAGTGCATGAGCTTTCTTTGGAATGATGCATAAGGAACTGGATGAACCACCAGGGCAGCTGTGATAATCCCAGTAGTTGAGCCAAGACAATGTCTAATACTGCAGGCACTTTTGGATAGTTGACCAACTAACCTGACTTATGAAAGGGATCTTATAGGGGAGAAATGGTGCAGTGGTACAGTCATCCAGAGTAGTAATTCTCAGGATCTGAGTTTAAATCCCACCACAGTGAATACTAGAATTTGAATTCAATTAATAAATCTGGAACCTTAAAGCTCGTCTCATGATGGTGACTGTGACAACTAGCATTGGTTGTTGCAAATGGCTATTTGGTTCACCAATGCCCTTTAGCACAGAAAATCTGCAATTCTTACCCAATCAAGCCAACATGCAACCAGAGCAATGAGGGTTAATGTTTAACAGTGAAATGGTCCAACAAACCACTAAATTTCAAGGGCAGTTAAGGATGGATAACAAATGCTAGTCTTATAGAGTCATAGAGATGTACAGCACAGAAACAGATCCTTCAGTCCAACTTGTCCATGCTGACCAGATATCCGAACCTAATCTAGTCTTGCCAGCATCCACTCTTGCCTGCTCACTCTGTCATGAAAAACCTTGCAAACTCAATGCCAAAACAATGAGGGTTTCCCAGTTTGATAAATTATGAGCAGGCTATCAGTGGTTTGAGAAAGCATTCTGCTTTTTATAATCTTAAATCTCCTTTTCTTAATGCTGGTAGTTTCTTTGCTCTTCTCTCCCTTACAGGTGAGATGTTTGCTATAAAAGAGTTTGTTGGAAAAGCCTGAGGTTCCTGGCCCAGATTAAACCAGTAGGGAGCAGCAGTTAGTCCAACAGAAACTCTGCCAGAATTTGAGAAATTAAAAATCACACAACACCAGGTTATAGTGCAACAGGTTTATTTGGAAGCACACTAGCTTTCAGAAGCTTTTGGTGCTTCCAAATAAACCTGTTGGATTATAACCTCATGTCGTGTGATTTTTAACTTTGTATACCCCAGTCCAACACCAGCATCTCCAAATCAGAATTTGAGAAGACTGACAAAAGTGACATCAGTGCAGAGAGCTGACTGACAGGCAGTGACTAAATTGTTTTCTCTCTTTAAAGCTGCATTAATACATGTTCTAGCTTTTCATTTTTTCAAAAAAAGTAACCGATGTAATTTTCCACTTGGCTTAAATTTAAGGAAAGAGTATTTTATCCAAAGGCATGGCTAGGAAGCTTAGCCCTGTGTGTTGCACAGCTGCAGTGTGTGGGAGGTCTAAGATGCTCCTGGATGGCAGGCTTCAGAGCTTCCAATGTTGGCTGGAGGCACAGCAAAGCTGAGAGTTGGCATATTTTTAGATGTGGTCATGCTACAGTGTTAAGGAAGTGCAGTCAGAGAAGGAAAGCATGACCTCCAGTCAGAAGAAGGGAGGGAATAGGCCATTCAGCCATCATATCTGCTCTGCCATTCAGTCAGACCATGGCTCATCCGATAATCTTCAACTCCACTTTCCTGCTCGAATTCCATAACCCCTGATTTCCTTACTGATTTCAAATCTGTCTATCTCAGCTTGAGACAGGGAAATCAGGAGGTGAGTCACAGAGACATTCAGCACAGAAACAGACCCTTCGGTCCAACTCGTCCATGCTGACCAGATATCCCAACCTAATCTAGTCCCTACCAGCATTTGGCCCAATTCCCTCTAAACCCTTCCCATCTTAGAATGTATCTCAGTAAAGAACAGTCTTTCTGTGTTGGAAGACAGTAAGTATGATGGTTCCTCTGGAGTACAGCCAGAGCCAAGCTGCATAACAGTAGACAGAAAGATCAATTGTGGAAATAGGTTCGATAGGGTGTGGTTCAGACTGGTTATTTTGTGGTCACAGATGTAACTCCAGATCAAGGGTGTGGCTGAATGACTGTAAGGCAAACAGGCAATAGTTAACATTGGGAAAAACAACACACGTAGAACAAGGGATGAGGTCCTGTGACAAGGAAGCGATTGAAAAGCAGGACCGCAAAGGCAGTAATCTCTGGCTTACTTCTGGTTTTATATGCTACTGAATATAGGAATAGGCAGATAGAGCAGATGAGTGTACGGTTTAAGAGTAATGGCAGGAGGGAGGGCTTTAGTGGATAACTGAGTACATTTGCAACAATGCAGCTGAATGGCCTCTTCAATAACTTTTCTCTAGCCTGCAACCAACGCACCCTCTGAAATTAGCCACCCAGATCAGTAAGAGTCATGTGGTGATGCTGCCATTGTAGATTTATCACTGACATGAATAACTTGAAATTGCAACCAATGAAAACCACACTTGCTTGAAAACACCAAATAGCTGCCCTCAACTCTGACTGTAATATCAATGAAAGCTTTGGAGAAATGCAGCAAATGGCTAAAGTTGGGAGTCCTTTCTAGTTATCCACAAGTTTCCCCAATTCTCCACTGAACATTAAACTGCCACTTCAGAAGCTTCCATGAACTCTTTTCCCACTTTCCTATTGACTATTTCTCCTCTGCCTCCCACACAGTAGCATCCTGAAGCATTTCTTATACAGTTCTGTATACGACCAAAAAACATTCAGTGAGGAAAATCATTGCTAGGTCCTCTGCTTCCCTGCTTTAAACTCAATGGGAGGTTCTGGGAATTCCTGAATAAACAACACAAATGTAATAACAAGAACAGAAATTGCCGGGAAAGCTCCGCAGGTCTGGCAGCACCTGTGGAGAGAAATCTGAGTTAATGTTTTGGGCCCAGTGACCCTTCATCAGAACTGATGGTAGCTCGGAAAATGTTGTTTAAATGCAGAAGATAGGTTTGGGGGAGGGGGTAAGGAGTAAACAATTGTGCAGATAGATGCAAATGCAGTCTACTACTGATCATCAGCAAAGTGATGGCAAACATTGATGAGGACAGTGCTACAAGAAGCATTCACTCAACTATAATTTGTACACTCAAGCTAGGCTTGGGTTCTTCCAGCATCACAAAGCTCCTTGGTCCTTAGATCCTTGGTTCAAACAAGAAGTTGAACTCAACAAAGGAAGGTTCTTGACAACAAAGCTGCAACTGACTGAATGTGGTATCAAGGAGCCCCAGTCAAACTGGAGTCAATAGAATCAAGGGATAAATTCTCCATGTTAGGAGGCATCCCCAGCACAAAGGATTCCTAGCTTGTGGTGGTTGGAGGCCAATCATCTCAGTCACATCTTTATAGGAGTTCATTAGGATAGTCTCCGTGCCCAAATACCTTCAACTGTTACATCAATGACTTTCCCTCTATCACAAGCGGAGGTGGTGGCGTAGTGGTAATATCACTGAACTAGTAATTCTGAACATCAGGCCAATGTTCTGAGGACATGTGCTCTGTTCTTTGAATCTCACCTTGGCAGACAATGAATTTGAATTCAATAAAATCTGCAATTGAAGGGATTGTCTTGAAAACCTATCTGGCTTGTGAGTGTCCTTTAGGGAAGGAAATATGACATCCTTACCCAGCTGGCCCACAGTAACTCCAGACCCGTAGAAATGTGGTTGACTCCGAACTGCTGTCTGGGCAATTCGGGAAATGCAAGTAATAGTGGCCTAACCAGAGATGCTCACATCCAATGAACAAATTAACATCACATTGTGATGAATACCCACCACTATGGAAGCCTTGAGCAGTGAGGCATTATGGGTGGAGCTGAGAAATAAGAAGGGTGTAGTTACATTGGTGGGGCTGTATTACAGGCCTCCCAACAGTGAACATGAAGCAGAAGAACAAATAGATAAACAGATTATGAAAGACATAGAGGCAACAGGGTGGTGGTGATGGGAGATTTTAATTTACCCAACATTGATTGGGATATACTTCGTGTCAGAGGTCTGGATGGGGTAGAATTTGTAAGGAGCAGAATTTGTAAGGAGCATACAGGCAAGTTTTCTGGAGCAGTATCAATAGTCCGACAAGGGAAGGGGCCATATTGAACTGCTCTCTGGGCGGTCCGAAACCTGTTGATCTTTCAGCTGAAGGAGTTGACCCCGACTGAGTGTTGCAGACTGGCACATTCCAAGGTCCAGGACTATGTGTTGAGAGACGCACTGAAGCTTGGGGCAGCTGCCACCAAGGCGCGGTGGGAAAAGACCACTGTGTAACATCTGCCTGCCTAAGAAGAACAGGGGCCCACGCAGTCATTTGGGCTTGGCTGACACCTCAGCTAAATATGTAATTGTACAGAATGATTACTCTGTCTCTGTATACCAAGAAATGGAATGTTTATGGATGAATGGCATAACCAATTGTACAGGTCATCAAAATATTTTATGAATAAAGTATATGTTTGGAAAAAAAAAGTTGGGGAATGAGCCAGGCCAGGTGGTATAAATTGCAGTGGGGGATTTCTTTGGGAATACTAACCACAATTCTGTAAGTTTTAGAATACTCGTAGACAAAGATCAGAGTGGTCCTAAGGGACGAATACTAAACTGGGCCGAGGCCAATTAAATCAAAATCAGGCAGGATCTGGAAAATGTGGATTGGACACAGCTATTTGAAGGAAAATGCACATCTGATATGTGGGAGGCTTTCAAAGATAGGTTGAAGATAGTGCAGGATAGGCATGTCCCTTTGAAAACAAGGGATAAGGCTAGATTCGTGAACCATGGATGACTGGAGGAATCGCCCGACTAGCCAAGAGGGAAAGGGAAGCGTACATAAGGTCCAGGCAGCTAAGAACAAAACAGACCTTGGAAGAATATCGGGTGGAGGGGCGGGGTGAAAGCGGACAGAGTTGGGGGCAGGTGGGGAGCGGACAGAGTTGGGGCGGGGTGGGAGCAGATGGGGTTGAGGAGGGCGGGGGTCAGTGTTGGGTGGCATTGGGGGAGAGCAGGGTGGCGGGGTGTGAGTGGACGGGAGACAGGGTCTCGCGCACAGTGTGCTTTTGCCTTGTCTCCTGAACGGGGAGCAGAGTTCCCAAAAAACTCCGAGCACCAGAGGAAATCAATTAACTGAATAATCAATTATCCGAATGAAATAGTGCCCGCCCATCTCATTCGGATAATTGAGGTTCCTCTGTATATTGTGGTTATTTGATCACAAGTCTCCAGCCAACTTTGATGAGCAGTAACGCCACAGCTACTGTAGATTTTTAATTAAATCATCCAGTTCAGGTTTTTTTTGGACACACCTCTGTTGCAGACAGGTCCTGAACCCAGCCTTCTGGCACAGAGATAGGAACACTAGCATTACTCCACAAGAGCCGTCCACCTTTATTGTATCCAAACATTTGAAGGTGTCATTGAGCTGACTGGTTCGAGAGTACCCTCTAGTGACAAAAATAACATACACAGCGTATTGTTCAGTCATTTTCACATGGATTCAACAACTTCCATCTCTCTCCCATGGGTAGCCACTATCGCAGTGGGACACCCAAATCTTTACTCCTGCCAATCTCTGTGGCACAGTCTGAACCGAACTGTGACTGTGATTTTTTTTTCTCTGTTAAGAATATAACGATACATGAAATGAGGAAAATTAATTTCTTCCATTAGTACTATTCCTTAGAATCATAGAATCCCTACAGTGCACAGAGAGGTCATTCGGTCCATCGGGTCTGCACTGACCCTCTGAAGAGCATTTCACCCATACCCACTTTCCCCACTCTGTCCCCGTAAACCTGCATGGGGCTTTCCTTTTCCTATGATTGTGTACAATCTCTGTAGTGAGGTTTCTACTTATAACATTTCACGAGTCAGAGTTTGGCAGTTTTTTTTTTGTTGCCAGTTTTGAGATACATTAAGATAACCCTCTGAAATCATTTAATTTCTACATTGCAAATAATTTATTCTTAGAACAAAAGTTTAAAAGAACAGACTTGCGCTTACATAGAACGTTTCATAACAACCACACATCTTAAAATATTTTAAAGCCAATGAAGTTCTTTTAAATTATAGTCACTGTTGTAACACAGGAAACACACTGCCAATTTACATAGTGCAAGGCCTCACAAATAGCAAGGTAATAGTGTTTTAATGAGCCCAGTTGAGAGACAAATATTGCCCAGGATATCAAGGTTAACCCACTCTTGCCTCTCTTCAAAATATTGTTATGGAATGTTTGACATCCACCTGAGAGCACAGACTTTATAATATTTAATCAGAAACACAGCAACCTCAAAAGTATAGCATTCCCTCAGCATGTTCTCTGGTCCTAGAGTGGGACTTGAATTCACAACCGTCAGATTCAGAGGGTCTCAGGTATCGTCAGCTCAGAATACTACATTATCTTTGATTGAATCTAGAAACTTCCATCATACTCAACCTATACGTGGAACCAAATAACCCGAGGTATGAAACTTTTGATTCTACTTTTACCATGATCATCCTCCAATGTATCTCAATCTCAATGTCAAACCATGACCTGCAATACTTTGTTCTTTTCTTGACCTCAAACTTGTTTCACAATAGATCCTGTTTTTATCATCTTCACTGTAACAAATGCATAAGTCACTCTGTCAAAACAGAACAGTAAGGAAGATTTTACAGATACAGAAGTGTGGTGGGTCACATGTAGTGCGACATGAACCCCAGATCATGGTTGAAGCTGACTTCATGGGAACAGACGTTGGCCATCAGTTTCTGCTCACCGGTTCTGCGTTGTTGTGCATCTTGAAAGCTGCCTTGGAGGACACTTACTTGAAGATCGGAGACTGAATGTCCTTGACCACTGAAGTGACCCTTGACTGGGTGAGAACATCTCTATCTGGCAATTGTTGTGCAATGTCCATTCATTCATTGTCGCAGCGACTGCATGATCTCACCACTATGCCTCGGAGCATCTTGCTTGCAGGGTATGAGATAGGCGACATTGAATGTTTCCTGTGTATGTGGTGGGCAGTGTTCCCACATATGATGGTAGTAGCCTTGTCAATATGTCCTGCAGAGATTCCCACGGCAGGGTTGTGTGGTGTTGGTCAATGTTGTCCTGAAGGCGTGTTAGTTTGCTGCGAACAATGAATTGTTTAAAGTTTGGTGGCTTAGTGATAATCTTGGCGAGATGCTCAAGTGGACCAGTTGTGTGGGCCATGAGTCATCAACATGACAGCAACATTCTGCTTGGTTACTGGGCACATGGACAGCATGCATGCAAACAATACAGGAGCATTAACCTCTAGATTCTAAAAAGCCAGCATCTCTCTCTCTGCAATGAAGTAACCAAGAAATAAAAAACAGGTATCTGTTCTCTTCCACCAGTCACTCTCAGCTGTTGCCACAAACCAATGATGGAAAACTTGAACAATTAATGCACCAATACTACCCTGTGTCTTCAGCAAAGAACTGAAAGGACTTGAAAATAAGGAGATCAGAAGGTTTTTGAAGAGGACAACAGACATGGCATCGAAACCTGTAGAATGATGCTATTGAACCATATTCCCCTAACATATTTTACTTCAACCATAACGTATGTGCTTGTTTCAAATACAGAAATTGCTGGAGAAACTCAACATGTCTGGCAGTATCTTTGGACAGAAAGTTTGAGTCCAATGACCCTTCTTCAAAATGGTGTCTGTCTGTCTCTCTGTCTGTGACATGTCATAGAGATGTACACAATGGAAATAGACCCTTCGGTCCAACCCGTCCATGCCGACCAGATATCCCAACCCAATCTAGTCCCACCTGCCAGCACCTGGCCCATAACCCCTCCAAACCCTTCCTATTCATATACCCATCCAAATGCCTCTTAAATGTTGCAAGTGTACCAGCCTCCACCACTTCCTCTGGCAGCTCATTCCATACATGTATCACCTCTGTGTGAAAATATTACCCCTTATATATCTTTCCCCTCTCACCCTAAACCTATGCCCTCTAGTTCTGGACTTCCCCACCCCAGGAAAAAGACTTTGTCGATTTATCCTATCCATTTCCCTCATAATTTTGTAAACCTCTATAAGGTCACCTCTCAGCCTCCAACGCTCCAGGGAAAATAGCCCCAGCCTGTTCAGCCTCTCCCTGTAGCTCAAATGCTCTAACCCTGGCAACATCCTTGTAAATCTTTTCTGAACCCTTTCAGGTTTCACAACATCTTTCTGATAGGAAGGAGACCAGAATTGCACGCAATATTCCAACAGTGGCCTAACCAATGTCCTGTACAGCTGCAACATGACCTCCCAACTCCTGTACTCAATACTCTGACCAATGAAGGAAAGCATACCAAACACCTTCTTCACTATCCTATCTACCTGCGACTCCACTTTCAAGGAGCTATGAACCTGCACTCCAAGGTCTCTTTGTTCAGCAACACTCCCTAGGACCTTACCATTAAGTGTATAAGTCCTGCTAAGATTTGCTTTCCCAAAATGCAGCACCAAGCATTTATCTGAATTAAACTCCATCTACCACTTCTCAGCCCATTGCCCATCTGGTCCAGATCCTGTTGTAATCTGAGGTAACCCTCTTCGCTGTCCACTACATCTCCAATTTTGGTGTCATCTGCAAACTTACTAATTGTACCTCTTATGCTCGCATCCAAATCATTTATGTAAATGACAAAAAATAGAGGACCCAGCACCGATCCTTGTGGCACTCCACTGCTCACAGGCCTCCAATCTGAAAAACAACCTTCCACCACCACCCTCTGTCTTCTACCTTTGAGGCAGTTCTGTATCCAAATGGCTAGTTCTCCCTGTACTCCATGACATCTAATCTTACTAATCAGTCTCCCATGGGGAACCTTGTTGAACACCTTACTGAAGTCCATATAGATCACATCTACCACTCTGCCCTCATCAATCTTCTTTGTTGCTTCCTCAAAAAACTCAATCAAGTTCATGAGACATGATTTCCCACTCACAAAGCCATGTTGACTATCCCTAATCAGTCCTTGCCTTTCCAAATACACGTACATCCTGTCCCTCAGGATTCCCTCCAACAACTTGCCCACCACCGATGTCAGGCTCACTGGTCTATAATTCCCTGGCTTGTCCTAAGCAGAGGTTAGATTTTCACCTAGCAGGGCTAGATGTTGATATTTCATGCTTAGCGGGAAGGTGATGGTAGTATTGTCACAAATCTATTAATCCAGAGACCCAGGATCTGGGTCAAATTCTGTCACAGCAAATGGGGTGGGATTTGAATTCAATAAAAATCTAGAATTAAGAGTCTCAAGATGACCACTGTCTGGAAACACCCGTCTAGTTCACTAATGTCCTTTAGGGAAGGAAACTACCGTTTTTACCTGGTTTGGCCAACATACAACTCCAGACTCTCAGCAATGTGACTGACTCTTAAATACCCTCTGGTTAATAGATACTGGCCTGGTTAGCACAAAAAAAATTATGTTTGTCTGTGGTTAGAATTATAAATATAATAATGATTATAAATTTATAATTATTACTATATTTTATATATTTATGACGATAAATATATAATTATTACTACATTTTATATATTTATAATCATTACTATATTTATACAGGCAAACATAATTTTTTTTGTGCTAACCAGGCCAGTATCTATTACCCAGAAGGAAGTTAAGAGTCAGTCACATTGCTGTGAGTCTGGAGTTGCATGTCGGCCAAACCAGGTAAAAAAGGACATTAGTAATCAAAGTAATAATTTATAGAACAGAAACCTGGCCAGTGTTTTCTGTTAAGTTAGGTCCATCAGACTGGTAAATTTGGGACCTGGAGTAACCTGATACAATTCATAATTTTTGTGATAACCTGGGAGTAGTGGGGCTCAAGTATTATCACAATTTCCCAAGAGGGTTATGACAATGTGTTACAAAGATTTTCCATGCTTCACTGGATTTAACCTGTGTCCTCTTTTTGTTGACACTATCAATCTATACTCTCATGTAATCACCTTCAGTTTGACTTGCTTCTAATTTTTTTAATTGACAATCTTTAATATAATTCACATTGCCCTACTTGAAAAAACAATTTATTTGGGCATTCCGTCAAAATCCTTCTTATAAGTGGTTTTAGGGATTCAGGAGGTTTATCATTTGCAAAAGAATAAACAGCCTCTAATCTTGCCTTGTAGTCAAAGCATTTTGTTAATTAACTCAGTTAATGTTCTGGTTAATGGTCCCTGGGTGTTGATGGGAGCGAAACAGGAATGATCACATCATTGAATGTTAAGGAGAAATAATTTGACACTTCCTTGTTAAAGGTAAAACAAGGACTGCAGATGCTGGAAACCAGAGTCTAGATTAGAGTGTTGCTGGAAAAGCACAGCAGGCCAGGCAGCATCCCAAGAGCAGTAAAATCGACGTTTCGGGCATCAGGAATAAAGGCAGAGAGCCTGAAGGGTGAAGAGATAAATGAGAGGAGGGTGGGGGTGGGGAAAAAGTAGCATAGAGTACAATAGGTGAGTTGGGGGGGGGGGATGAAGGTGATAGGTCAGGGGGAGTGGATAGGTGAAAAAGGAGATAGGCAGGTAGGACAAGTCATGGGGACAGTGCTGAGCTGGAAGACAGCAACTGCCTTATATATGCAAATGGGATGTTTGTTGGCTAGAATGGATTTGCTTTGTGTTTTGTTCACATGTCAGAGGTTTAGTGTTCGAGTTAGGGTTAAGGTTAGGCAATTTGTGATGGATAGAGGTCAATGTTATTTCTGTTGTGGAATACTTTGACTAGAGTTTCAGCTTAGCTTTGGGACACAAGTTATTCAGCACGACAGTTGCAATGTTGGACTTTGGTATATCCAGTGCACTCAGATGTTTCTTGATTTTGGACTGGTGCACCAAATTAACTAAAGACTGGTATCTGAGATAATGGAAAGCTCAGGAAGAGGTCAAGGTCCTGCTGATGAAGGCTCCTTCAGTAGCATCTTCCAACCCCACAACCATAGCTATCTAGAAGGAAAAGGGCAGCAGATTTATGGGAACACCATTACTTGCAAGTTCCCCTCCAAGCCACTTGTCATTAAGATTTGGAAATAATTGGCTGTTCCCTCAGTGTCACTAGGTTAAAATCCTGGAATGGTATTGTAGGTGCACCCATACCAAACAGGCTGCAAAAGTTCAAGAAGGCAGCTCACCACCACTTCCTCAAGAGCAACTAGGGATGGGCAATAAACCATCCACATCCTGAGAGTGAATAAGAAAAAATGATGGATCACTTACTTCGCACTTCTGGCTGAAAATGCTTGTAATATTTCAGCATTGTCCTTATCACGCACTTGCTGGGATTAGACACCATTGTAATTGAATGCATTCATGATGCTTCTTTCTTAGGTCTTTGAATGTACATGACCATTTCGACAGAAGGCAACATTGGTGTAGAATTTTGAATGGATTTGTTCCCCCTGGAATTGCATAGCTACTTTTACAGCATGCTGCTTCAGTTGTTTAATCTGTGGTCCATTGTTATAGCTTCGCCAGTTTGGCACTTCACATATTTGGTGCTTCTTCTGATATGTTCTTCTACATTCCTCACTAAAATGGGGTTGGTTCCCTGACTCGATTGTGATGGTAGAGAAGAATCTAAACCAGGCATTGAAGTGGAGTTCAATTCTGTTGATGACAGTGATCCAGTGTCTTGTGGTTTTGAAGTTTTGAGTTGTTAGTTCTAAATTTATCATATTTAGCAAGGTAACAGCTGCACCTTATCATAATAGACTGATAATGATGATGTGATCAAAGAGGTTTATTCCCTATTATTGGTTCTTTCACCCAACTGCCCAAAGTCCAGTCTGGCAACTATGCCCTTCAGCAAATTTATATCATTTCCCTGTAGCCTCCTGTGTTGCATTGAACACGGAGGATTATAACCTACCATCCCCCACCCCCCAACTTAAGTAATGAATCAACACGAGGTTTCCTTCTTAAAATTTGATCTGATACCATGCACATTGAGCATAGGAGTTGGGAGGTCATGTTGAGGCTGTACAGGACATTGGTTACACCACTTTTGGAATATTGTGTGAAATTCTGGTCTCCCTGCTATAGGGAGAATGTTGTGAAACTTTAAAGGGTTCAAATAAGGATGTTGCCAGGGTTGGAACGCTTGCACTATAAGTAGAGGCAGAACAGATTGGGGCTAGTTTCCATGGAGCGTTGGAGGCTGAGGGGTGATCTTATGGAGGTTTATAAAATCATGAGGGGGGTAGATAGAGTAAATATGGATAAAGTTGTTTCCCCAAACCTTGATAGCGTAGGCTTAAGGTGAGAGGCAAAAGATATAAAAGGCACCTAAGTGGCAACTTCTTCATGCAGAGGGTGGTGTAGAGCTGCCAGAGGAAGTGATGGAGACTGGTAAAATTACATTTAAAAGGAATCTGGATGGATGCATGAACAGTAAGGGTTTAGAGGGATATGGGCCAAATGCTGGCAAATGAGAATAGATTAATTTAGGATAGCAGGTCGACATGGACCAGTTGGACTGAGGGGTCTGTTTCTGTGCTGTACAGCTCTAAGACTGTATGAAACTTCATAGCATTCCAGCCCGAACTCTATCAACAAATACATTGAATTGGATCCCATTTATGACCCCTTAGAAAAAAGAACTGGAAATGACATCACCACAGGAAATGACATCACCAACCAAAGGAAACCTAAACACAAATAAAAAGCAGGCCATACCACCAGTGCTACACTGGAGGTTCACTGATGATATTATGGAGACAAAATGTCTGAAAACAAACCTCCCAGCTCAGCGAGCAAACCTACATCCAGAACCTTAACCTGAGCTACAAATCTTCTCAAAACCCGCTAACTTCATGGGGGTGAGGAGGAGTTCTTGTTGAGGACTCCCTTGGCCACATCCACTTTGCGGTGTATCACCATGCATCTGAATCTGGAGGAGCTGTCTCTCCAACAGGCCACGAAACGGTGAGGGATAGATTTGAGACAGACACCCCTGTCCCTGTCCCTGTCCCTGTCTCTGAACTGTTCCGTTTAACTTGGAGGAGCCGGTGTTGGGACTGGGGTCACATCTACACGACACTGGACTCCTTTGGCTACAAAACTCTGTGAGCATGATCTTCGCCTCCACCATCACCTGATGGAGGAATTCCAAAACCTAGTGTTTCCAAATAAACCTGTTGGATTATAACCTGGTGTCGTGTGATTTTTGTTTAAACCTTGTTCCACTTAATTATTCCTCGTTTATCCTGCGAATCCTCTTATATTTCTCTTTGGTCTTTCTCGAAGTTTCTCTCTCTGTTTGCTGATGCTCATTCTCACCCTTTGTTGTGATTTTTTATTCACCTTGTACCTACATTTTTTGCTGTTGATTATCACTGACTCCCTCCCTCCCTCTCTCCCCACACGCTGCCGGTTGCCATGGGGATGCTCCCGGAAGTGTTTCCCACGCTCGCCCCGCCCTCCTCCCCCTCACGGTAAGTTTTTGTTCCGGGTCACGGTGCTGATGTGGCCGCTCTTCGCGGAGGAGGCGGGTGAGAGTTCGGCAGAGGGGGAGCGCGGAACCCGGGGGGGGGATAGCGCCGGGACCGTCCCCCACCCGCACTCGGGCGGTCTGCTCGCCGCGGCCCACCCCCCCGGTAAAGCCAGGAGCCCGCGGGGCCTGCTTCAGGGGCACTGGGCCCCGGGCTTCGGCCTCGATTGGGGAGCGGAGTTGGTTCCTGCAGAGCGAAGTGAGGGGAAGAACAGAGGCCCTGATTGTCGAGGCTGGGGGTGGAGGGGGATGGGGAGGAGACCCTGATTGTCGAGGCTGGGGGTGGAGGGGGATGGGGAGGAGACCCTGATTGTCGAGGCTGGGGGTGGAGGGGGATGGGGAGGAGACCCTGATTGTCGAGGCTGGGGGTGGAGGGGGATGGGGAGGAGACCCTGATTGTCAAGGCTGGGGGTGGAGGGGGATGGGGAGGAGACCCTGATTGTCAAGGCTGGGGGTGGAGGGGGATGGGGAGGAGACCCTGATTGTCAAGGCTGGGGGTGGAGGGGGATGGGGGGGAGACCCTGATTGTCAAGGCTGGGGGTGGAGGGGGATGGGGAGGAGACCCTGATTGTCGAGGCTGGGGCTTTTGGAGGTGGGCAGAATTCTCCAATCGCCATAGCATTCTCAAGGGGAAGGGATGTGGAACCTGATTGCCAAGATGTGGAGAGGCATCCAGTGTCTGGGGTTTTAGGTGGGCTGCGATATACTGATGCCATGGTCTGCTATTGTGCTCCTTGAAACCAGAGTCTGTAGATGGGCACTCTGATACAAGACCTGTGAGGTGGGGAAGTTTTATATCAGAGTTTAGTGATGAGATGAGATGTTGCTGAGATGAAATACATACACTAATCTACAGTCTTTACCTTTAGATTATAATAAATAAAGTGCTATTGTGAGTCCATCCTGCTGGTGAGCCCACTTTCTGAATGGTTTTCCTATGGTCTGGCAGTAATGTGGGGTTCAACAAAAATAAAATAAAGAACTGCGGACCCTGGAAATCAGAAACAAAAACAGAAATTGCTGGAAAAACCCAGCATCTGTGGAAAGAAAGCCGAGTTAATATCTTGAGTCTATGATCCTCCTTCAGAAGAGGCTCACTGACCCATGCCTGTCCATGATCAATTGTAAGAAAGTGATGCCTGAAAAGTAGGCTCAATGTCAAAAACACTGCCCTGATTTTACATTTATTGACTGCCCACCTTCCTCCTCACCAGACATCCCCTATCACCAAACTGCTTGCACTGAAAAATGTAGAAAAAGTTGTGTAATCTGGAAATGGGATACAAGGATAAAAGCTCAAATTCAACAACAAGGCAATTAGCATTGTTTAAAAAATGGCGAAACATGATTCTTTTTTGTGTCCAGAGACTGTGGAATCAGTTTATAATTTTTGGCTAGAGCACCCGGATGAGGTAGAAACATAAATGTTTGTAATCTGGTCTGCAATGGCAGTAACTTTCCTATTTCGCCATCCTATTGTGAGTTAGGTGGTTTATTGTATTATAGTGTTTGTTTTTGGAGAATTTGGATAACCTTAATGTCTAGACTGCAGTCCTTTTGTGGTTCTGGCCCCAAACCCAGAGAAGCCATGAGTTCAAATCATTTCTGAGCAAGTTATGAAATTAAAATCAATAAGTCTCCTAATTTGTCAGCTGATATCGGGAACATAGCCACTGAAGCTGCCACATAATCCCATCTGCTTCATTAATGTTGCAGACCACAAAACTACTGTGTTGAACATTGAAATACTCAGTTAAGCTTTTGGATGTTAGGTTAAACTGTGTGTATGTGACACAGTCAAATTGCCTCTTTTTCTGGTGTATCTTTCTATAAGAACAGATTGTTGTGGCTGAATATTGTGGATTCTTACTTAGAAAATGGAAATGTGAATTTTTGGTTAGATATTGTGGTACTCAGGCATTCGACTACAGTACAGGCTGTAAGTGTCGGTATCCATAAGATTTGTTCTGGATATTGATCTGCAATAAATCAATGTCCAAGCATTTAATTGCACTTTCAGTATTAACAGGATTTGCTGATTTATTGTAAATAACAGAAGAGATTACAATTATGCCAGTACACTAATATAAAATGAGCCCATTTCAGTTATGTAGACAGTTAACTGAATTGTTTTCTGCATGTGTAGTCAACTACTGTTTCACACATTTATAAAATTTACATTAAAAACTCAACATTGTAAAACTTTACTTTTTTATTATTCTCATTATCCCAAAGAAGATTGGCTGTGGTAGTGAGTTACACATTATCACCACACTGAGTAAAATAATTTCTCCTTATTTCACTTGGATTTACTTGTAACTGTCTTCTATTTCTGACTCCCCAGTTTTGCATTCTTTCACAAGAGAAACATTCCACCCCAGCATTTCCAAACCATTCTTTGTTTTAAAGATGTCTTTCAGCTGTCTTTGGGTCTTTTGCTTTCTGAAACAGAAGACAATCTGTTCAATGTTTCATCTGTTTTCTGAAACCTGTCATCTCTCTGTTCTCGCACCATCTAATTTCTTTTTCACTTTCTCCAGTGATTCTGACTTGATAGACCAGAATTGGCCATGATTCCCTATGAGCCTTCTGACAAAGGTCCTGTACATGTTTCTACTTATCTATCAAAGTGAATCACCTCGCATTTATCTATGCTGAAGTACATTTGCCACTTAACTGTCCAATCTGCATATTTTCTTCAGTCATTTATGTAACAGTTTTTAAATATTGACACAGTCTCTGCTTCACATCATTGACCCGACACTGTATTCCACAGCCTCAGCACCCCATCTGTATGATCAAGTGTTCATACTCTGCCGATCCTTAATCTCTTGCTTTTAATATTTGGCTGACTACTTTGATGTCCCTAAACAAAATAAAACCAAAAGAATTGCAGATGCTGGAAATCAGAAACAAAAACAGAAATTGCTGGAAAATCTCAGCAGATCTGGTGGCTTCTGTGGACAGAAAACAAAGTGAATGTTTTGGATCCAGTGACCCTACTTCAGAACTGAAGGGTCATTGGACCTGAAACATTAATTGTGGTTTTTCCTCCAGATCCTGCCAGGTCTGCTGAGGTTTTCCATCAATTTCTGTTTCTGTTTTTGATTTCCTTATTTCTACAGCATGTCCATCATATTGTTTTAATTTGTCAACTTACTTCATGTGTTTCCACTACTTTCTACCTGCTATTTGACTTGTTAAAAAGGATTCCATGACCCCTTCTCGCTGAATGAACTGTTCAGCTTGTCTTTTTATTTCATCACTTCATTAGCTCCCCCTGGCTTCGCTGTTTTGGGGTCACAGCAGGTAAATGGAAATTTGGGTACAAATCATCAATGACCTAATTGAGTCGAGAAACATGCTCAAAGGGCTGAATGGCCTGTTACTATTCCTGTATTAGTAAATGTAGCCATTTGCGTTAAGTAATTACTCCCCACTCCAGGTTAAATAGCTATTCTTCTACATTCCAGTCCCCTGGCACCAGTCACTAAGCTGTATCAATGTTACTTGAAATGCCAAAGCTATCTTCACTTCCAGATTGATTTCCCTGATTTTTTTCTAGTTTACATCTCCAGTTATATATTAACATAATAGAGATTTCCAATCTTTACGTTCAGCTGCTAAACCTGCTTCCTGAAGTCTCTTTACAGCTGTTCAAGCCTTTTCCTCGCCTGGATCATTAACTTTAGCGAAACCAGGATGTTAACAGCCAGCAGTAAATATGAGGGCAATGATCCAAACTCAGTGACCTTCTGTTGTTTATGTATTAGGCTCAATAGAACAGTGTTGGACAGGATTTAATGCATGTCCTTAAAGTGGCTTCAGGATTTATTCTAATCCAAGGCTGAATTTTAAAAAAGGAATAACTTTATTTTAGGTTTAACATAATGCTATATTTAGCTGTTTGCATCCAAACACAATTTTGCAAATATACTCTGGAATCTTTTTGCCCTGCTGATTTGTTGTCAAATACCTAATTTTAAGGAGACACTTTAAATTGCAGAGGAACAGGTCATTTAGTCCCTTAAATCTAGTATTCAGTTAGATCAGAGCTGAATTGTACCTCAGCTCTGTGTACATGATTTTATTACATATCCCTCAATATCCTTAGCTAAGCAACATCTATTAATCATAATGTTAAGCATTTCTATTGAACTCGGGGATCTACAGCTCTGTCGGAGAGAGTTCTAGATTTGGACCACCCTTTATATGATGACGTGTTTTCTGTTGAAGAAGGGTGTTGTTCTAATCTTAACCCATCTAGATGTCTCTAGTTTGCATCTCAAACAACCTGATTTTACTCACGCTACCAATGGTGACTCTGCCTTTGGTTGTCTGAAGCCTAAGCTCTAGAATTCCCATCCTACATCTCTCCAGCTGTCTACCTCATCTTCCTTCGTTAATGCACTTCTCTTTGACCAAACTTTTGGTCAGCAATCCTAATGTTTTCTGATGTGACATGGCATTTTACTACATTTTATAATGTTCCAGTGAAGCGTCGAACTGTTTTACATATTAGTATTGTTATAAACAAGTTGCACAATTTAGTGAAGGCTGCATCGCTTAGAAGCAGGTGACTTTGGTTTAGTATTGGCTTTTGGATCTTGTGCTAAAAATTCTGTGTCCTATGATCCTGCCCCACTAGCTACCTGATGAAGGAGTCAAGCTCCGAAAGTTGTACTTCCAAATAAACCTGCTGGACTATAACCTGGTGTGTGATTTTTAACTTTGTCCACCCCAATCCAACATTGGCACCTCCTCATCATGTTAAAAACAAGATCACTGCCCTTTTTTTGTTCTTCATTAAAATCTAAGAACTGTGGATTCCTCATGTCTCAAACCTTCCTTTCCTCCTACAATCCCAAGTTTTGATGTCCCCCAACCATGAGTTTCCAACTTGCATCCTATTCTTTCTCCCCTTTTCAATTTATCTTGGTAGGGGAACAGTCTAACATTGTTTTCTTGTCCTGTGTACAGTTCCACCATGCTGAGTCGTCTGTCAGACCTGGCGAAGGGTGTCAACACTGTGCTGCAGGATCTTTCAGGGGATGATAGTGGAGATGGGGCCAGCGGTTCTCAGGAGGTGGTGAGTTACGTGATTCTGCTTTTCCAATCAAAGCACATCATTTCACATTTACCTTTGTCAATTTCCATTTGTTATTTAATTATCTAGTCTGCAAGCTTTCTTCAGTCAGTTACTTAAACTGTTTTCTTTAATATTGACATGGGCTTATTGATAGTAGTCAAAGTATTTGCATTTTCTGTTTCAACTAGGTTGAACCTATCACTGGAGAAGAATTTCCAAATCTCTGAGAAACTGTTCATCTCTCTCCAGAGGTGTTGCCAGATCTGCTGAGTTTTTCCAACGCTTCCAGTTTTTATGTTACTCTCTCCAGATTTCTTTCTGCCCTAAATGTCTTCCTTCAGCTTGGAGTTCTGTGATGGGAGAAGTTTCCCTGAGATCTAATGAAAGTGACCAAAATTAAGTATTAACTATTTCTCTCTCCTCAGATACTTGCAGACTGCTGTATATTTCCAGTTTTTATTTCAGAGTTCTGTGGTATTTTGCATTGGGTGGACAGATGTACCTGCTAGTGCCCTGCTTGAGTGTTTACTGCACAGTTTTTCAAATAATCTTTAACATTTGCTGGATGAAAAATGAATACATATATTCTGTGATGGAGATTCTTTTACTAAAACCAGTGTAATTTCCCTGATGGGTTAGACCCTTGAGAGAGTGCTGGTCTTTTCTGCCACTTTATTTGCATTGTGCAGGAGACCAATCAGCAGCCTGAGATGGAGGCCTGTCCTGAGATATCAGAGGATGTGTTGGAGCGTCTGGCACAGACTGAGCAGCTTGTGGATCAGCTCAAAGAACTCATACGTGAGAAAGACTTGCAGCTTCAGAGTAAAGAGGTTGCAATGAAGGTGAGTCATGGAGTTTAACTGTGATCTGCATGAGAGGTGTACCATTTCTCACACAACTTTTCTGTCATAGTATATACCTCCAGGATTCCACTTGATGATTCTACTAAACACCTCGCGTTATTAGGCAAAATAATTTCTTCTATGTATCATTGTTGAATTCAGTTCCCACTGGTTTCCATATTTTTCCTGTCCTCCTACTTTCCTTATATAAATTTAAATTTAAGTCTCTGATTCTGTTCTAAGCTACCACCCCCCGCCCGCCCCCAACCCTGTATTTGCCAAATCAGTTTCATCCATTAAATGGGTAAGAGATGCATCTTTGTACTTACAATCTCTCCTTGATCTCACCACTCAGTCTTTGAGTAACTAAGTTTCTTCTGCCGTAGCTCTTTCGGTAACATCAGGAGGGTGTTGAATATGGTGCAGGTATGCCTGCAACAATTAATTCCGGGTTTGGTGGTCTCCTTAGACGCAAAAAAGGTGTTTGATCAGGTAGAGTGGTCATACCTTTTTGGTGTACCAGAACACTTTTTGGTCTTGGAAGGGTGTTTACTAGGTCGGGAGCAGTGCAATATAATGACTCCAAGGCGGCAGTTCTTACGAACGGCGTTAAATCAGATAATTTTAGCACTGGGAGAGGCAGCCGACAAGGGTGTCCTCTCTCGCCGCAGTTATTTATCTTAGTAATTTAACCATTGGCAGAGCCCGTTTGGAAGGACCCTGAAATAGTGGTACCCGAGGTAGGAATGGGAGAGCACAAAATTACTCCATGCTGATGATATCCTTTTAGTTTTAGCGAATCCGGAAAAGTCCGTACCCTGGTAAATACAAAAAGTTAAATTATTTGGCATCTTCTCGGGATATCGAATAAATTTTACAAAGTTGGAAACTCTGCCTGTTGGGGGGTTTGGTGGGAGTGCCTGACCTGGAGGATGGAACACAGTTTCCCTTTCGATGATTGCAAAAGGGTTTTCTTTTCTGGATGTTTTTACTACCCCCATTTTTCATCAGCTGTACAGATGTGCAATTGTTTGTCATGATAATACAGGATCTGCAGCGGTGGCAGGGTTTACCAGTATTATGGTTAGGCCGAGCAACCTTCATTAATGTTCTTCCTTGGCTACTATATTCTATGGGAATGCTCCCATTGTTGCTGCCCAGGCAGGTGCTGCGGAGGTTCAGTAGTTGGCTTGGGTCCTTCATTTGGTGTCGAAGGTGAGTGGCAGCGCTGTAAAATGACCCCAATGCGGCGGTTCTTATGAATGGCGTTAAATCAGTTAATTTTATCATCAGGGGAGGCAGCCGACAAGGCATTAAATTGACTAAGTTGCAGGGTATGGGGGGGGGGGGTGCTGGGGAGTGGATCTTCAAGATTTGAAGCGATATCAGATAGATGCCCGATTGTCATATATGGGTACACAAGGATCCAAGATCAATATGACGACATCGAGGCTTCTCAGATAAGCTGTCCCCTCGATAATTAACTGTTTATGGATCGGACAAAATCCATGGCTGAGCATTGTAAAAGCCAAATTATCGTAAACACTGTCAAAACGTGGGGAATAATACAGCAGGGTGAGGGAAATTCACATAAGACCACACCGTTCACTTCTTTAGTTGGAACCCCAGGATTTAAGCCAGGGTCGGGGGACTCCGCCTTTAAGGCATAGGAGGTCAAGGGAGTCTCCTGTTTGAGAGACTTACTTGAGGGAGAGGTCCTGATGTCCTTTAAATAATTAAGTCACCAATATGGGCTGCCTAGTAGGGAGCTCTTCCATTATTTTCAGATTAGGGACTACATACGGAGAAGGACCACGCTCTTGGCTCAGCCCTACAAGTCTAACGTAGAGGGAAGAGTGCGCCGGTGTGCGGGCACCCTCTCGGTCAGTACCCAATACTATTTACGGGGGTGGGGGCGGGGGTGGGGGGGGTGGCCTGCGCCCTGCAGGATATTGAAAGACTCTGTGGAGTCTAGAGTCAGGAACTAGGGGAAGAAATTTTGTTTGAAACATGGGAGAATGTGAGGAAAATTTCAATATACAATGAAGTACAAACTATGCAGTTGAAGATTCTTCACAGGTCCCAAATTGCTCCAGAACGGTTGGCAAAGTTCAAGAAAGGAGCATTGCCAGCATGTCCTAAATGTAAAATTAGCGCAGGCATCCTTCCACATTGTTTATGGTCATGTTACAGGATTCATGGATACTGGGGTGCCATAGTGAGTGAGTTGGAGGGGATTCTGGGAATCGAGCTTAAGGTGGATCCGGTATCCCTCCTTTTGGGATTGCCATATTTGCCCTCGCTAGATGAACATGGGAAGAGATTATTTAATATTCTCGCACACTGTACAAGGAAGAACATTCTAATGAACTGGATCTCAGAAAAACCCTGGGTCTCGTGGAGTAGCGTAGATTGGTGATGGAGCACATCCCCCAAGATTATCTCACATGTGGTGCACCAGAAAACAGAACCATTCTATAAAACATGACAGCCCTTTTTAAATTACATTTATACGGACCAGGACCTTTGTATACCCTGGGGGCCGGTTTGACGGTCCAGGGGCCCTGAAGAAAGAAGCTTGATAAATAGGGTATTATAATTGATGCTCCCGTGGATGGGAGTGGTGTAACATACTTTAGTTTAATTTTAATTTAATTTGAGTTAAGTTAATTCAAGATTATTATATCTAATTTGACTTACTCTAATTTTGATTGGGTTGTCTCATATAATCTCGGTCAGCCTAACCTAATTTGCTCAGTACAGTTACTTATTGAATCTCAATGTGGAAAGATTGTCTTGTATTTTTTGTGATAGTTTTGATTTGTTCTATAGAGTAGTAGGTAGTTTCCTGTTAATGTTTTTGTCATATAAGGTTGTTATATTGTTTTTCTTTTTTGTATGTGTATAATTTTGTAAAAGAATAAAACCTTTTCTAATAAAAAGAAATATTAAAAAAAAGTTTCATCTGAATTTCTTACAGGATTTATTAGTGACTAGCTATATATTTATACCTGCTTGTTTTGATCTCTGCCACATGTGGTAACATCTCTAAATCTACCCAATCAAATTCATTTATAGTTTTGAAGACCTCTGTCAAGGTATCACTCAGTGTTCACTTTTCTTTAGCATATAGGATAGCCTTGATCTTTTCCTATGGGTATACCTGTGACAATGCTGCCCCTTTAACAAGGATTTTTTCAAGAGTGGTTGTAAAAGCAGAGGTGCGGATTTGTCTGGAAATGGTTACTTTGAAGAATGGCAGGGTAGTGGCCAGTTCTCCCAGCTCAAAGTTTTTTTTTCTAGTCTGGTTTAGTTTTAGTAAGCAGTCAAAAAGTCCAGTGGATCTAGTGAGGCAGGTACACTGAAAAGAAGTTCCATATTTCAACAGAGGTCTTGCCTGAACTTTTTTTCTGAAAACTCCTACCTGTGAGAACCTGTATTTAAATTTACCTTTTGCCAAAGGATGTGTCTATGAGATGTTGCAGGGATTGGAACAGCTTTGTCAAGTTTAGATATTGTGTCGGTTGGATTATCAGATAAGTTGTTATTCTAAATTCTGTTTTCTTTTCTTTTTTTTTTATCCATAATGTTTTATTAATTCTGTTTTGTTTAAAGCTGAGTGGTTTGATCAGCTGCATCGCTCCTGGAATATCCACATTACATCTGCCTAAAAGAAATATAAAACGTTAGGGTCTGGCTACCTTAAAATGTTTTGAGGAGGTCTGGTCTGGTCCATAACATAACCACTCAGTTCTACTATGAACTTTATCAATATTTTTCGCACTTGTGCCAGTGCCTTTGTATCCTCCTTGTAATAGAGATCAAAACTAATATCTGTGTGTATATGCTTGACAGTATATGTGGGTGGGAGCTGAACCCAACTCTACACTACTTCATTCCCATTTTGGTATGTGTGACCCTGATTCTACACAAGCTGGTAGATTGCTGACCTTAGCAGCAGGGGGAGTTGTTTTGAGTGCACTGTTTAATAACAGTGAATCTCTGATTATTTCACAGGAGGAGAAGGAGCTGTTTGATGCCAAATTGGCAAAACTAAAGCTGCAGGCAAAAGCAAAGGTTGTCTCGTTAAATGCTCGGATCGAGGAACTGCAGAAACAAACATTATGTATTCCCTCATCACAGCCAGAGGAGCATTCTGCTGAGGTAAGGAACCAGATAAACTCAAGTTTTTTTTTAAGATTAGATTCCCTACAGTACGGAAACAGGCCCTTTGGCCCATCAAGTCCACACTGACCCTCGGAAGAGTAATCCACCTAGACCTATTCCCTATATTTACACCTGACTGATGCACCTAACACTATGGTCAGTTCACTGACCTGCACATCTTTGGACTGCGGGAGGAAACAGAAGCATCTGGAGGAAACCCACGCAGACACGGGCAGAATGTGCAAACCACAGAGCCATTGTGTATCGATATATGGTCTTAAGGATTCCATCCATGTAGCTTAAAACAGTTGCTTGACTAATCACACAAGTGCACCTGACTTGAAACGTCATAACCTAATTGCAGTTTTTGAGGCTGGTGACTTTATTGAGGAACCTCAGATTTAAAGCCAGAGCACACAATGCCAGATCCTATTCACCACGAACAAGTTGAGAGAAAGTGAAGTAGATAAAAAAATTGTCATGACGAGTTACCAAGTGACCATTGTTGCTTTGCAGTGCCTGTCCTCATTGCTTTGTGGCACACAATCCCTGCTGCTTTATGCAGGTAGCTTTCCAACACAGAGTTCAGGAAACATCCAAAATGAAATATCTAACTCCGAACTGGAGTCAATTGGAAAGAATTCTAATTCTCAGTCACTTGATACATCAATATTAATCACACTAATAATGACGTGCAGCTAACCATCAAAGACTACTGCTGGACTTGTCATTGTTTCCTAATTACTGAAAGTCAGTGTCTAAAATAACAAGTGAGTAACGATATAATCAGTGTGAGAGCAGTTTTTCTTTTTAATCTTTGAAGCCGATCTGCTTTGATCAGATTATAGTCTTTCAAATTCTGTTCTATTTACTGTCTGCTAGGCTTTGCTGATCCACCGTTATTTTAGCCACTGGCTTTTGACAGGTATTTGTGAAGGTTTGAAAATAGCTACTATTTGTGAGTTAAATATCCCTTCATCAAGGGAGCCATTGTTAGGTGTTAGATGGAATGACTTTGACACAACAATATCCTGTCAGTTTTCTTTTCAAAAGGTAGCTCTGCTCACTATCTTTATGAGCTCCTCCAAACCACACTCCTGTATTTTTGATCTTTTGTCTATCCCTGATTTTCATCTCACTTATAATGATTGCAATTTAAATTACAATTTAAGCTAATGAGACTCCTTATCTCTCAAATTCCTTATTTAAACTCCTCTGCCTCTTTGACCAAGAGTTTGGTTATCTGTCCAAATACTTCTTTATCAGTGTCTGATTTTTCTTATTAAGCTTCTGTGAAATAATTTGGGATGTGAGATACAAAAATTAGGCATGGAGTTAAACTCCCTCTATATGGTCCCAGAAAAATCCCTCAGGAAAAGGTAATGTGAGTGAGATTCACTGGAGATATTCACTGGTGTTTAGAAGAACCAGGCGTATCCCATATAAATCTATAAAGTTCTGACAAGATGAGACAGGGTAAACGCAGGAAAGTTGTTCCTGCTGATTAGAGAATCCCAAGCCAGGGGGCGGCGCAGTCTAAGGATACAGAGTAGGCCATTTAGGACTGAGATGATGAGAAATGTCTGCACACAGAGAGAGGTGAACCTGTGGAATTCTCTTCCACAGAATGTGTTGAGGCCAAACATTGAATATTTTTAGGAAGGACTGAGAAATACTTGAAGTTGAAAGAATCAAAGGATATGGGGAGACTGGGGGATAAAGGGCACTGAGTCGAATGATCTGTCATGATCAAATTGAATGGTGGAGCAGATTTAAAGGGCTGATTGCACTACTCGTGCTGCTATTTTTTATGTTTTTATAAGAGACAGCATTAAATTCCCTCTTAACTGTTCAATCAAACTGTCACAACACACACACAGCATAATTTTGCTAAGAGGTTAAATTTCAATTGCATTCAATGTCCACAGCAGTAACAGCCTTGAATTGTTAATTCTTGTGCTCATCTTGAGTGAAATTGTTAATTTTGTGCAATGTTAGAAGCAGTAATGTGATGTGGCCTAATTTCTGTGGAGAACTGGATTGAGACATTCCAAACTCAATAGAATCCTTTCATCAGGAAAGATTCATCCATTCACTTTGTTTTGAATTTGTTAGAATCACGTTCTGACTTACTACATTTCTCCATTAACTGGAAAACCAACTTGAATGAGATTGTAATTTTTCTTAAAATTACATTGACAGGTGCGTCTAATACAAAGCTCCGTACCAGAGCAGCAAGATGAGATCCAAAAGCTTAAGAATCAACTTGAGCAACAGGAGGAGAACTGTAAGACCGTGCAGGCAGCTCTCAATAGTTCAAAGGACCAGCTTCAAGCTGCCAATGAACTTCTGAAGCAGAAAGAGACTGAACATGCACAGCAGGTAAAGAGATTAGTTTTCTGTGAAAGAAGGATAGGGGTAGCCTGGTTTAGATGAAGGTTTGATGCTTTGTCCCATTAAACACACTCAGGACAAATGCAGTAGATGGGTTTGCTCCAATCCCTATCAGTCGTCGTAGGAATCTTATAAACAGGGCAATTTGGTGTGAATTTTTACAGGATTCAAAGCAATATAATAGATGAATCAGTCAAAACTGTAGCCTACAGGCAAATTTCACATTGACCGATCCCAGAAGCAAAGGGTTTGTAGCTGAATCCTTCTGCAGCCCAAATGATGTATTCATGTTTTGTAACTACAGCTCCGTTCTGTTCAAGAGGTCATTCTCAAAAAGGATACACGATTCCAAGAGCACATTCAGAAACATGAGGAAGAGCTCGCATCCGGATCTGAAATAAACAAAGAGTTGCAACAAGTAAGTGTTGCTAGACCAGTAATAAATTAACTGTGGATTACGGATAGGGAGGTGAAAGTCTGATGGAAATGATGACAAATTGAATAGGTTAAGAAATGGTGAAATGAAAGAACACCGAGGTGGCACTATGTAGAAAATGCTCAGCCTGAGAAATCATAGCCAGTGAAGTTCTTGATCTTCTATTTGCAATATTTGATTTTGAAATGGGTTTCTGCAATTAGATTAGATTTGCTGTTGAAGCAAATTTGTGTGAATAGCTAAGGAAGAACTTGCATTTACTGAGCATTTTCACAAACTCGGGTGTTCCACAGCTCTTTACACCAATGAAGTGTGAATGTTTTGAATCCAGTAATCTTGCATCAACAGGTCACTGGACTCAAAATGTTTACTTTGTTTTTCTCACTACAGATGATGCTTAGTTTTTTTTAGCTCTTTCTGTTTTTGTTTCCGATTTCCAGAATCCGCAGTTCTTTGTCTTTCCACTAATGAAGTGTAGTCACTGTTTAAACAAAGGAACCAATCTCACAGGGCAAACTCTTACAAACAGTAATGTCCTGATCATCTCATTCGATCATGTTGGTCAGCGAATAAATATTGATGAGGACTACAGAGATAATTCCCTTGCTCTTCAAAATAATGTCATGGGATCTTAAATGCTGAACTGAAATAGTACTCAGGGCCTCAGTTTAATATTGAAGAGTGTGGTGCTGGGAAAGCACAGCAGGTCAAGCAGTATCTGAAGAGCAGGAGAATCTCCTCAGATGCTGCCTGACCGGCTGTGCTTTCCCAGCACCACACTGTTCGACTCTGATCTCCAGCATCTGCAGCCCTCACTTTCTCCCAGTTTGCCTCAGTTTAATGTCCAACCTGAAAATGACACCACCTACTGCAATGAATTGATATGTGCTGAGTTCTGTGGTGTCAACTAGACCCACAACCTTCTGGCTCTGAGGCAACATTATAACCACTGAGCCACAAGTGATGGTATGACTATCTTCAGAAAGACCTGGGTATCTATATCAAAACCAAAAGAATTGCAGGCGCTGTAAGTCAGAAACAAAAACAGAAGTTGCTGGAAAAGCTCAGCAGGTCTGGCAGTATCTGTGAAGAGAAATCAGAGTTAACATTTCAGGTTCATTACACCTTCCTCAGAATGGGGTCCTCCATTCTGAGGAGGGGTCACTGGTCCTGAAACGTTAACTCTGATTTCTCTTCATTGATGCTGCCAGACCTGCTGAGCTTTTCAAATAATTTCTGTTTTTGTGTGGGGGTTTTATGTATATCTTTTTTTGAAGAGGGAATGGTAAACAATTGTATAATATGGCATAAAAACAATGTCACAAAGCAGAAGCTGCAAAATGATGTTGAAGTCCTTTACCTTTCTCTGAAAGCATTTAGTAATTGTGGTTAAGTTGTTCATGAGGCACATTGAGTCTGGGAGTACATTGAGAGCACAACATAATAAGTTATGCTAAATGTACAAAGTTAAAAATCACACAACACCAGGTTATAGTCCAACTGGTTTATTTGGAAGCACTAGCTTTCAGAGCGCTGCTCCTTCATGAGGTGGTTGTGGAGAATAAGATTGTATGACACAGAATTTATAGCAAAAGTTTGCAGTGTAATGTAAGTGAAATTATATATTGAAAAAGACCTGGATTGTTTGTTAAGTCTCTCATCTTTTAGAATGACCATGTTGGTTTCAGTTCTTCCATATGTAAATCGCAAAACTTTTTTTTTAAAAGTTACATTCTCAAGTGAACTTTAACAATTGGTGCCATGTCGGCCCAGATAATGTATTGAAGGTGTTAGCTGCCTGTGTGAGGCTGTCTGTACCATAATGGTCAGACTGATTCTAATCTAAAAAACAGATTTACAGAATCTCACATGGGTTCATGCAGTTTTTGAGCAAAGAAAAATGTAATTCTGCAAGTACAAGTTCACCCCACAAACTTATATGTCTATGTGTGCATGTGCGTGTGTCTGTGGGGGGGAGTGGTTATGAGTGTCTATGAGGGTGCGTGTTTATGTGTGTGAGTGTAAAGGGGTGTAAGTCTGTGAGAGGGTGTGTCTGGGAGTGTATGTGTGAGTGTACGAGAGAGGGTCTGCGTGAGTGTGTGTGTCCATCTGTCTGTGTGTGTATAGTGCAATGGTATCACCTGTAGTGTGACATGAATCCAAAGTCCCGGTTGAGGCCATCCCCATGGGTACCAAACTTGGCTATCAACCTCTGCTCGGCCACTTTATCGTTGTTGCCTGTCCCGAAGTCCGCCTTGGAGGACGGTCATTCGAAGGTGTGAGGTCAAATGTCCCGGACTGCTGAAGTGTTCTCCGACTGGGAGGGAACACTCCTATCTGTTGATTGTTGTGCGGTGTCCATTCATCTGTTGCCATAGCCACTGCTTGGACCTGCCAATGTACCATGCCTCTGGGCATCCTTGTCTGCAGCATATGAGACAGACAACGTTGGCTGAGTCGCATGAGTACCTGCCACGTACATAGTGGGAGGCAATACACCAGGACGTCCCATCGTATCAGGCAGTGGGACTCTGTGTGAGAACCTCTCTGGTTATATCGAAGGCATCTTGAAACCCATTGTACAGGGGAGCCCCAGCTTCTGTTGTGACACTACAGATTTCTTATAGAAACGCAGCGCCTACTGACCAGTTGAACCGAGAACGTTCCTCATCACAATGGATGTTTCTGCACTCTACACCAGCATTCCCCACAATGATGGCATCGCGGCAACAGCCTCAGTACTCAACACCAACAACTGCCAACCTCCGAGCACCGTCCTACACTCATCCGCTTTATCCTCGATCACGACGTCTTCACCTTTGACAACCAGTTCTTCATCCAGACACGCGGAACAACCAAGGGGACCAAATTTGCACCCCAATTTGCCAACATTTTCATGCACAGGTTGGAACAAGACTTCTTCTCTATGCAGGATCTCCAACCAACATTATACACCAGGTACATTGACGACATTTTCTTCCTCTGGACCCATGGTGAGGAGTCGCTGATAAAACTATGCAGTGATATCAACAAGTTTCATTCCACCATCAAACTCACCATGGACTGCTCTCTACTATATGTCACACTCTTGGGCACATGCATCTCCATCAAGGATGGGCACCTCAGCACCTCACTACCGCAAATCCACAGACAACCTCACAATGCTACACTTCTCCAGCTTCCACCTGAAACACGTTAAAACAGCCATCCCCTATGGACAATCCCTACGCATACACCAGATCTGTTCAGATGAGGAGGAACATGGCAGGTACTTGGAAGTACTCAGGGATACCCTCATATGAACGGGGTATGATGTTCAACTCATCAATCGCCAGTTCCGATGTGCCACAACAAGGAACCATAATGACCTCCTCAGGAGACAGACACGTGCTGCAACCGACAGGGTACCCTTCGTTGCCAGTACTTCCCAGGAGTCGAAAAACTATGCCATGTTCTTCGCAACCTGCAACACTTTATCAATGCCTTTAAACAACCGCCAAACCTCAAACAGATCATTGTTTGTAGCAAACTGCCCGGCTTTGAGGATGATACCATACAACCCTGTCACAGTAAACGCTGCAAGACATGTCAGAATGTCAACATGGATTTCATCATTACATGTGGGGACACCTCCCTCCATGTACGTGGCAGGTACTCATGCGACTCAGCACACGTTGTCTATCACATACGCTGCAGGCAAGGATGCCCAGAGGCATAGTACATTGGCAGAGGCTATGGCAACGGATGAATGGACACTGCACAACAATTAACAGACAGGAGTGTTCCCTCCCAGTCAGAGAACACTTCAGCGGTCCGGGACATTTGACCTCGGACCTTCAGGACAGGCAACAACGAAAAGTGGCTGAGCAGAGGCTGATAGCCAAGTTCGGTACCCATGGGGATGGCCTCAACCGGGACCTTGGGTTCATGTCACACTACAGGTGACCCCATTGCACTACACATACACACACACAACATACTCACGCAGACCTTCTCTGTTTTATGTGATTTTTACCTTTGTACACCCCAGTCCAACACTGGTGTCTCCAAATCATGACTAAATGTACAGCTAACATGGAACAGTACAGCACAGGAATAGGCCCTATGGGGCCAACATGCTAATCTAAACTAATCCCATCTGTCTGCATGTTGATGTGTCTGTCTAAATGTTTCTTAAACTTAAATTATATGCTTCTACCACCTTCTCTGCCAGCACGTTCCAAATACCTAATGTATCTCCCTTAAACCTTTCCCCCTTTCACCTTAAACCTGTGCCCCCTAGTATTTGACATTTTCACGTGGAAAAGACTCCTGACTATCCACGCTATTTGAGCCCCTCATAATTTCAATTACTGCTATCAGGTCGCCTCTCAGCTTCTGATGCTTAAGTGATAACAATCCAAGTTTGTCGAACCTCTCTTACTAGCTAATCATGAGCCCAGATCCATGCACTTTTGCCCACCTTACTGCAAAAGCTACATTCAGAATGGCCAGGCTGATCGATGCTTAGGTGGACTGAATTATATAAAAAAAAAGAGTTGAAACATTTTCTGTGGTTCTCTTCAATCTGATTTTCATTCATTTCTTTGTAATCCTAATGTATGGAAGCACATGTGTCTGTGCATGTTCATGATTGCTTCTATGCATATGAGGTCTATACAAGTTGAGTATGCATAGTAAGTGCATTTGCCCACTTTTGTTTGTATCTCGGTGTGTGCAAATTGTTCTCACATCACAATGTTGATATGTCTGTCTTGTGCATAGAGGATGCCTGATCTGCTGAGGGTTTGCCACAATTTCTCTTTTTGTTAGATTTGCAGCATTTAAAGTAATTTGGTTTCCTTTCTGATTGTGTTATGTTCCCAGCCACCTCCTACCTTTTTTCAGATTCTGAATGCTTAAGCTTTTTCACTGTTCCCTCTACCTTGTATTTTGTTTGATTGGCAGACGGTGAAATCATTACAAAGAAAGCTGGAAGAGAAGGAGGAAGCACTGCTGGGACGGACGCGGGTGGTGGAGATGTTGCAGCAGGAACTGAATGATAGCGATCAGAAAAAACAGGTTTCTCAACTCATTTAAATCGAGCCTCTCCTTGTTTTTATTAAGAAACTTGGGTACAGTGGGGCAGGACAGATCCATATACATATAGTAGCAAAGGGGAAAAAAAAAGCAGTTGAGAAGTAGATGATTTCAGATAAAAAGGTCTGTCGTGAACTGGGGGTGGTAATTTAAAAAAAAAAATTTTTGTTACTTTGGCAAAACTCAACATTTGTTGTCTTTTGGTGCCTTGATAACCAGGAGGCTTGCAGAACACTTCAGAGGGCAGTTCGCAATTCGCCAGGTTAGTGCAGACTGAGTGACATACAGAACAGACCAATGAAGCTTTCCATCCGAAAATAAAGTTGCAAAGATATTAGACTTAGCAACAATTTAGTCGATTCTGAAGAAGGGCTCCTGCCCAAAGCGTCGATTTTTCTGCTCCTCGAATGCTGCCTGAACTGCTCTACTTTTCCAGCGCCACTCTAATCTTGACTCAACAATTTCGTAGATGCCCGGCTACTGTTTTTGATCCTAATTTTTATTTTCATTCCATGTAGGTGTCCATGAAACTTGTCTTCTGAATGCCTGTAAACTATAGGAGGAAGAGAAGATTGAGAAGGGAGGGGGTTTCATATCTTTTATGTCCTGTGGGGAGAAAAAATGAATTTAGCAGGAAATGGATTGAATAATGGAAGATGGAGGCAAGAGAAAGTCATGTTTCGATGTCAGAACAAACCAGGGAACAGGAATAAAGATAATGGTTTTCGTAAAGCAGCAAGTGACAGGGAAGGTAGCTGCACAGTTAGAGATAGTGAAACAAAAACAGAGGGTGCTGCTGAAGCTCAGCAGGTCTGACAGCATCTGTGAAGTGAAATCCAAGTTAACGTTTTGGGTCTGGTGACCATTCTTCAGAACTGTTACCAGAACAGACCTGAAATGTTAACTTTGATGCTGTCAGACCTGCTGAGCTTTTCCAGCAACTTCTGTTTTTGTTTCTGACTTGCAGCCTCCACGGTTCTTTCGGTTTTTATTTAGAGATAGTGAAACGTGCTCAGTTAGTGCTTTGGGATGTGCAGTAGATTCCATGGAGTTGAGTGTTCTAATGTTTATGAAGCTCACTGTGTCTCTGTATTGGCCAAAACCTGTTGAGGTAAAGGGAAGTTTCAGGAGAGTTTTTTTTACATTCAAAGCATTTCTCAAATTAGCCCCACTAACCAAGGGAATTCTACAATTGGCCTTAATTTCCCAGCATCCTGGCAGTTATATATGACCCAGTGATGTGATGGAAAGTGGATGCTTGGGGACACTGGGTGAGAACAGACTCTCTTGTCTTTTTCCTTTGAAGTAGACAGGGCTAATTTCTCCCATGGAAGCACGCTAGATTGGAGTCTGAGTGAAGTAGAGGATGAAAAATTGTTTAATTTTGTCCTGGAACAATACATCCCAGTGCACATCCTACACTTGGAAAGGGAAAATACAGAACCAATGTGCAGAAGCAATATTTCAGTTAAACCATAAAACAGGCTCCCTTGGAGCACGGTGAAAGTTGTTAGTGTTAGCTCATTTAAATTCAAGGAGGACAAGTTGTAAACAATAACATTTTGGGTTGGTGGACATGAGTAATTAGAAACATAACATGTGGTAAGTTCAGCAGACTGGGAGGAAACCTTGACTTTGGACTTGAGGTTCAAAGGTGTCCACCCAAAGGTTTTCCTCATGCCTGGATCTATTGTAGATAAATTGGTAAAGATTGTTTGCTGTGTTTGGTCAATAGCTCCATTATTGTTGTATTGTGTGACTCCCAGAATTATAGGAAATGAGCTAAAAGGACCATTTTCATTCATTTTTTAATCCTAATGTATGGAAGCACATGTGTCTGTGCTCGTTAATGATTGCTTATATGAGCTCTATACAACTTGAGTCTGCACAGTAAGTGCCTACTTTTGTTTGCATCTAGTGTGTGTCGTGTGCATATTTTCCTCACGTCACAATGTTGATATGTCTTTCTTGTGCATAGAGGATGCCTGATCTGCTGAGGGTTTGCAACAATTTCTCTTTTTTTTTTCAGGTTTGCAGTATCTAAAGTAATTTGATTTCCTTTCTGATTGTGTTATATTCCCAGGCACCTTCTACCTTTTCTTTAGATTTAGTTCCTGCATGTAAATGCTTGTAAAAGGGACATCTTTGAAACAACTTTTCAATTTTTTTTAACATGCTTTTGTCCTTCAGGTCCTCGGGGAAAAGCTGCAAGAGGCCGAGGCCAGCATTGCTATATTACAAACTGCACTAGAATCGGAGAAATTATCGGCTGAAACACGGCTGAGGGAGGTGACTGAGAAATATGAGACTGAGTTAATGGAGAAGAATTGTACTGTCACACAGATGCAACAGGCACTGCAAAATGCACAGTCATCCTGTGCTGATCTGACAGCACAAAACCAGGAGCTGCAAAGTGTGATGGAAGACCAAGAGAGAATGTGCAAAAGATTGACTGATGAAATAAAGGAGTTGCAAGGTAACAAAGTAAAACTCTCCAGGAAAGTCAGAGAGACATTTTTAAATAGCCATTATCTTTGTTTCTTGTTCAGTGCTTCAACAGAGGTTTCCATGATCTTTCCAATAATCGCTGATCCCTGTTTAGAGTAGGACTTGCTTTGAGGGTTTACATTAAAATCCAATTTTATCTTCCATTTGTTTCTGGGATTAAGCAATATCTTATGTTATGCTGTTATGGTGGTTAATCAGAGACCTGAGTTTAACATGCTAATTATATGATATGTTTATTTATAATCAAACATAATCAGAAAAGTCCAAACATAGTACAAATAGCAGGTTATGTTGAACTCTCTCTGCACCTTCTCAGCATCTGTAATATTGTATCCTGCATTCTGTTCTGTTAGCTTGCTGCATTTGTATAGCGCGATCTGCCTGGAAATCATGTACGATAACACTTTTCACTGTACCTTGGTACACGTGACAGTAATAAATCAAATTAAATACAATATCTAAACATATACATTGATGCTAGTCTGAAATTGGTCAGATATTCTTATGTAAGAACTTTATAATTTGAAAAGCATGGTTGTTAACCAGGCAAATGCAGTTGTTTAACGCATTCCATAATTTTGGTATTGATTTAAAACTACATCAGACCTGTTTCTTCAAGCAGCACTTCAGAATAAATCTTCATATAAAGATGCCAAAGTCAAACAAACTTACCTTTTTTTAATTTATTAATTACTTGACTTGAAATGTTTCAATAACTTTTTGAGAATTGTGGGTGATGATTCCGGTTTTGAATACAAATCCATCGTGAATGAAAAGAGAAGGATAGGAGGGGACGTACTCTAGAAGTTAGGTGATACCAGCCTTTTTATCTTAGCATTTCGGTCAACTTAATATTTGTTAAAGTAAAAGTGCTAATTTAAAAATTGGCACATGAGGTACCTAGCTTCAATATCGATAATTTCCAGGATGGGTACAGTGCTGGAAAGATAAACATAAGTCCCCCCCCGGACTGTCCTAACAAACATTTGCAGGACAAGCACAATATGAATTCAATGCAGAGTAAGGTTCCCAGTGCACTGTGCCGTCAAATAATCCTCGACCTGAATAGTTTAAATGCAGAGTAAAGCTTCCCCTACCCATCCATGCTTAATGGAGATTGTAATGTCTTTTTTCAGGATTACTGAAGTCCCTCATTATGGTATCATGCTAGTAAATCTCCTCTGCATGGTCCCAAAGCCTTGGCATCCAGATTTTGATACAGGGCTCGAATTGAGATTTAATCAAACAAACGTGTTTTATAAGAACAGAAAAACATAAGCAACAGGAGTATTCTATTTAGCTTTTTAGGTCTGCCCTTCATTCAATTCGATATGATTTATCCACTCGACCTTCCCACACTTTTTTCACTTCCCTTAATTCTTATCATACCCAAAAAATCTATTGGTTTTTGTCTTGAATATAATAATTAAACATCCAATGATCTGGCATACAGAATTACAAAGATGCCTAACCCCTTGAATGCAGATATATTTCCTCATTTCAGTTCTAAATAGCCACCCCATATCTTTTAAACTGTTACCCCTTGTTTTGGACTCCCTAGCAAAGTGACATATCTTCCCAATCCCTTGGGAATTCTGTGTTTTGACTTGATTATAGGGAATATAAACCAAGTCAATTCATCTTTCCTCCTAGAATCATCCTTCAACCCAGGAATTAATCCAATGAACTTACATTGTATTCCTCTAAGGCAAGTAGCTCTTCCCTCAGATGTAGAGACCAAAGCTGTACATTATACTCTCCATCTGGTCTCAGCACAGCTCTGTCTGATTATAATAAAGCATTGTTTCTATGTAACCCTTTGTAATGAAGATTTGCATACTTCTTTTCCTCCTAAAACTAAATGTTAATTTTCTGTGACACGTGTACAAAGGCACCAAAGCTCTCCTGAATACCAATATTTCCCAGTCTCTCACTGTTTAAAGGGTATCCTGGTTTTCTGCTATCCCTGCCAAAGTGGATAATTTCACACCACCTTTCATGCCATGTTTTTGTACTGTATGGTCAAGAATATGCTTTAACAACCAAATGATAATTAAGAAAAAAAAGCCTAACTGTCACTGTGTGGAATTTTCTTTCCACTGCCCTATGTAGAACTCATTACTTACAATCTGTATCAATGATTTGGATGAGGAGACCAAAGGTACAGTAGCTGAATTTGCTGATGATATCAAGATTAAGAATCGATAAATAAATGTAGACAGACAAGTGAGAGATCAAACATTTGGCAAGTGGAGAATAATGTGGGAAAGTGTGAATTTGTCCATTAGAAAAGGGGTGTATTTATATGGAGAGAGATTGCAGAACTGGTGAGAGGAATCGGAGTATCCTGGGACGTGAACCACAACAAGCTGCTCTGCGGAAGGCACTTGAAATATTGGCATTTATTTTCAAGGGCAATTGAGTATAAATGCAGTGGCTTTTACTGCAGCTGGACAGGGTCTTGGTAAAACCACATTTGGGGTATAGTGTATATTTTGGTCTCCATTAGAATGTAGTGTGCAGTTGTGATGTCACCTTCATAGGAGGAATCTGATAACACTGGAGAGGATGCAGAGCAGATTCACTAGGATGTTGCCGGGGCTGAAGAAAGTTAGGAAGAAAGTTTGAACAGATGAGAGTTGTTTTCCTTGAAGCAGAGCAGACTGAGCAGAGACGTGATTGAAATATGTAAAACTATGAGGGGAGAGATCAAAACTCAGGGGCATCAATTTAAGGTAAAAGCAAGGGACTTAAAGGGACGTAAGGACAAGCTTTTCACCCAGAGGGTGCTGGGAATCTGGAATCACTATCTGTATTTGAGATAGTAACAGAAACCCTCATAGCATATAAGTATTTAGATGTACATTTGCAATTCCCACTCTGTGGCTGTGGGTCAAGTGCTGGGCAATGAGATTAAATAGTTAGGTGGCTGTATCCAACTGCCACAGTCTTGATGAGTTGAAGGGTCTTTTTCAATGCTGTAGACCTCTGATTCTTTGACTCTATTTTAAAAAGAATAGAGTTGCTTGAGAAGCAGTTCAGAGACTGTTCACTTGAGACATTCCTGGAATGAAAGATTTGTTTTATGAAGAAAACTTGAACAAGTTGGGTCTATATCCATTCGAGTTTAGAGAAGAATCAGTGATGATCTTATTGAAACTGATAAGGGGTCATGTTGGTATAGATATGGGAAGGATGTTTCCTCTCATGGGGAAAATTAGGATTAAGGGGCAAGGTTTAAGAATAAGAGATTTTGCTTTTTGAGATGGAAATGAAAATTAATTTGTTTTGGAAGAGGGTTGTGAGTCTGTAGAATTCTCTTTCCTCAAAAGCAGTAGAAGCTGGGGCCTTGAATTGATTCAAATGGAGAGTTTTGATAGACAAGGGTTGAGGGTTATAGAGCCAATCAGGAAAATAAAGTTGAATTCACTCCATGATCAAGTTGAATGACGAGAGTATGTTCCAGAGAAAGTATATTCCTATCAGGGTGAAAGGGAAGGCTGGTAACTACAGGGAATGCTGGATGACTAAAGAAATTGAGGGTTTGGTTAAGAAAAAGAAGAAAGCATGTGTCAGGTACAGACAGGATAGATCGAGTGAATCCTTAGAAGAGTATAAAGAAAGTAGGAGTATATTTAAGAGGGAAAACAGGAGGGCAAAACGGGGACATGAGATAGCTTTGGCAAATAGAATTAAGGAAAATCCAAAGGGGTTTTACAAATATATTAAGGACAAAAGGGTAACTAGGGAGAGAATAGGGCCCCATAAAGATCAGCAAGGCGGCCTTTGTGTGGAGCCACAGAAAATGAGGGAGATACTAAATGAATATTTTGCATCAGTATTTACTGTGGAAAAGGATATGGAAGGTATAGACTGTAGGGAAATAGATGGTGACATCTTGCAAAATGTCCAGATTATAGAGGAGGAAGTGGTGGATGTCTTGAAACGGGTAAAGGTGGATAAATCCCCAGGACCTGATCAGGTGTACCTGAGAACTCTGTGGGAAGCTAGAGATGTGATTGCTGGGCCTCTTGCTGAGATATTTGTGTCATCGATAGTCACAGGTGAGGTGCCGGAAGACTGGAGGTTGGCAAACGTGGTGCCACTGTTTAAGAAGGGTGGTAAGGACAAGCCAGGGAACTATAGTCCAGTGAGCCTGATGTCGGTGGTGGGCAAGTTGTTGGAGGGAATCCTGAGGGACAAAATGTACATGTATTTGGAAAGGCAAGGACTGATTCGGGATAGTCAACATGGCTTTGTGCGTGGGAAATCATGTCTCACAAACTTGATTGAGCTTTTTGATGAAGTAACAAAGAAGATTGATGAGGGCAGAGCAGTAGATGTGATCTATATGGACTTCAGTAAGGCGTTCAACAAGGTTCCCCATGGGAGACTGATTAGCAAGGTTAGATCTCATGGAATACAGGGAGAACTAGCCATTTGGATACAGAACTGCCTCAAAGGTAGAAGACCGAGGGTGGTGGTGGAGGGTTGTTTTTCAGACTGGAGGTCTGTGACCAGTGGAGTGCCACAAGGATCGGTGCTGGGTCCTCTACTTTTTGTCATTTATATAAATGATTTGGATGCGAGCATAAGAGGTACAGTTAGTAAGTTTGCAGATGACACCAAAATTGGAGGTGTAGTGGACAGCGAAGAGGGTTACCTCAGATTACAACAGGATCTTGACCAGATGGGCCAATGGGCTGAGAAGTGGCAGATAGAGTTTAATTCAGGTAAATGCGAAGTGCTGCATTTTGGGAAAGCAAATCTTAGCAGGACTTATACACTTAATGGTAAGGTCCTAGGGAGTGTTGCTGAACAAAGAGACCTTGGAGTGCAGGTTCATAATTCCTTGAAAGTGGAGTCGCAGGTAGATAGGATAGTGAAGAAGGCATTTGGTATGCTTTCCTTTATTGGTCAGAGTATTGAGTACAGGAGTTGGGAGGTCATGTTGCAGCTGTACAGGACATTGGTTAGGCCACTGTTGGAATATTGCATGCAATTCTGGTCTCCTTCCTATCGGAAAGATGTTGTGAAACTTGAAAGGGTTCAGAAAAGATTTACAAGGATGTTCCCAGGGTTGGAGGATTTGAGCTACAGGGAGAGGCTGAACAGGCTGGGGCTATTTTACCTGGAGCGTCGGAGGCTGAGGGGTGACCTTATAGAGGTTTACAAAATTATGAGGGGCATGGATGGAATAAATAGGCAAAGTCTTTTCCCTGGGTTTGGGGAGTCCAGAACTAGAGGGCATAGGTTTAGGGTGAGAGGGGAAAGATATAAAAGAGACCTAAGGGGCAACTTTTTCACGTAGAGGGTGGTACATGTATGGAATGAGCTGGAGGCTGGTATAATTGCAACATTTAAAATGCATTTGGATGGGTATATGAATAGGAAGGGTTTGGAGGGATATGGGCCGGGTGCTAGCAGGCAGGACTAGATTGGGTTGGGATATCTGGTCGATATGGACGGGTTGGACCGAAGGGTCTGTTTCCATGCTGTACATCTCTATGAGTCTATGACTGAATGGCCTACCCCAGCTCCTCAGTTCTATGTTTATATTTTGGTCACGGGGTCTTCAAGACAAGACATGAAGTTTAAAATTCAGGAAGAACTATTTCTTTACTCCTATAGATGGACTGAAGAAGGTTGAAGTCAGTGAGCAATCGGAATCTGAACTAACGTCACAAAGGGAGACATCTGTCCGAGTCCAGGAGCTTGAGGAGAAAATCCAATTACTACAGGTTAGCGAACCGTTTTTGATAGTGGGATGAATAAGACAAAATACATTGAATTAAAACAAAACACGTTTGCTGATTTGTGAAGTCTACAATATTGTCCTCAAACATTGGCAAGTAGGAAGTTCGAGATTGGCGTAACGGAGGTTTTGTCACTGCTTGTAATTTTGTTGAAGCTGTGTGTGTGGCACAGCAAGACCAGGGCGGTCTCTGGATAATCTACACTATATCTATTTCTCCCTCCTCTATCGTATTTGTGCTGTAGGAGAACAGTGTGGACAATGACCACACCAAGCATTGGTGTGCCAGGTCCCAAAGAATCAGCACCAACAATTCAATGCTATTTCTTGATATCACATGGAGTGAATTAAATTTGCTGACAATTGGCATTTGTGATGCTGGGGACCTCTGGAGAAGGATTTGATGGATCATCCACTCAGTACTTCTGACAGAAGATTGTCACAAATGTATACCAATACCACACTCTGGCGTGTTTGTGCAACTTTAATGAAAGTGAACATGTTGCTGTCACGACAGTTCAAGGATATCAATGTCCTCACCGATTAGCTCTCTTTCTGTGCCTCACAATGGAATGTCTGAGCTCACTTGCCATTTCCTCGTGTGCTAAATATGGTAATAAAGATTTTAAGAAAACAGTACTGAGATCTCTGTTACAGCTTCAAACCTGTAGCTAAGCAGCTATTTCAGGATTAAGATTAAGCTTTAAGCAGCTTTGTAAACTGTCTCTGTGCCACTTTTAATATCTCAGTTACATGTCAGTACTGCTTACGCAGTTAGATTTCAATGGTTATTGATATTTTGTTCTCAGTTAATGCAAAATATGAGGTAATTAGTGGTAGCTAACAGTACAGTAATCCAGTGACACCCTCAGACCAATGTTAAATCAGATCCAGAGGAACCTCAGTTATCCGAAGGACACAGGCGGGGAGTATTTTGTTCGGTTAATCGAATTCTGGATAATCGAATGCTGGATAACATAGTTCAACCAAGCATCGGGACCTTGCAATCTTGTCGGATAATCAATGCCAGATAATTGAGCTTCCTCTGTATTTTATTACAGGAGTTCTGGCATGACTGAGTTCGTTGTATTCTTGCCTCCAAATCACATGACTACAGGTTTAAGTCTAACCTCAGGGCTTGAAGAGATAAATCAAGGCTGACACTGCAGTGCTGTACTGAAGGAGTGCTGCACTGTTGTGTGTGCTGTCTTTCAGATCAGACTTTAAGCTGAGGTGCCATCTGCCTGGTTTGGCGGATGTGAAAGATTTCATGGCTCTGATTCGAAAAAGTTTAATTATCCCCAGCATCCTCAAAATATTTAGCCCTCAGTCAACATCACACAAACAGGTTATCTGGTTGTTATCAGATTGCTGCTGTTTGTGAGATCTTGCTTTGCATAATATATTTTCTGTGTTTTCTGCATTATATCTGTGACTGTAAAGTACTTTGAGAAATATGATAGTTGTGAAAAGTGCTTTAAAAATACAAATCTTCACCTTTTAGTAACTTTTTGTATAGTTTATCTAATCTGCCTTGTTCCCTTAAGGTTAGATTTGACGAGAAACCGTTGTGACAAGAAGTAATTGAATTCAAATATTAAATTTGTTTCCCTGCTCTTAGACTCTTTACTCTTATTTACATTCTCATTTGTATATTTAGAAATAAACCCCCAATAAAAAGCTACACCTGACTGGTCAGGAATGACGGTTAACTGATTTTGGAAATACTGCAGAAATGTTGCCCTCCCCCAATATCATACACTCTTTAATATAGGAAATCACCTCAGCTGAAGCATTTAGGACAATATGACAAGGTTAGGAGAGATGACAAACAATCATTAGGTTTCAGAATACTTTCAAGCTACCAGACTACTGAGTATTTCCATTTAATGTTTTTATTTAAGATTTTTGGCAGTTTAATATTATGATTTGTTTTAGACTACTCCAAATCCTTCCTTTTGGCCTCACTAGCAGCTTCCTGGCTCCAAACAAACTCTTTGGTCTTATTACCCATCGCCCTGTACCTGTCTACTTCCATTGGCACACATTACCAACTGCAGCAAATTCGGTTTCATTATTCATGTTTATAAATCATCACATCCAACAGCGCAGCTGCTCCTGGTCTCTGTCTTCACCCTCGCACTTGCTTTACTTTTCTTCGGCTTCCTGTGTATCATCTTGTCTTAAACTCCTAAATTTCAAGTTTTCAATCCTTGTTTTACAATCCTTTCATGGCTTTGTGCCTCTCTATCACTATTATCTCCTCTGGCCCAACAACCTTGAGACATCTACACTCCTCTAATTCTGGCCCCTATAGTACCCCTGAATTTAATTGTTGTATCATTGACAACTTTGTCTTCAGTTTCCAAAGCCCTAATTGTGAAGCCCGTTGGTTTTCTATCTCTCTTTTCATTTAACTTTCTTAAAAACACTCTGACCAAACCTTAGGCTTTCTCCCTAAAAGCATCATATGTGGCTCGTATTGCTCCTGAAAAATGCCTTGAGATGTTTTATAATGTTGAAGGTATTATATAAATACGTAAAGTGTTATTCACACTCTCTATAGTTTAAAGCAGAGGTTTTGGATATCTTTACCCAATCGCTGGGACTCCTTAAAAGTCTTCACTTGCTCTCTTCATTCCATACGTTTCTTGAAAGTATTCTGAAACCTAATGATTGTTTGTCATCTCTCCTAACCTTGTCATATTGTCCTAAATGCTTCAGCTGAGGTGATTTCCTATATTAAAGAGTGTATGATATTGGGGGAGGGCAACATTTCTGCAGTATTTCCAAAATCAGTTAACCGTCATTCCTGACCAGTCAGGTGTAGCTTTTTATTGGGGGTTTATTTCTAAATATACAAATGAGAATGTAAATAAGAGTAAAGAGTCTGTCGGGTATAACACTCTAGTACTGTTTGAGCAGTGGAAGTTATGGAACTATGGGGGAAGAACAGAATATTAGGATAATTAATGAACATCCTCCGTTATGGTATAAGTTTCCATGATTTTGGCCTTTAAATTATTTTGTCAGGGTTTGCTTTGTTTTGAGCTTTATGATTAAGTCTGGTCCCCATCTCGTGCATGTATTCTTGTTGCTGTAAATTGCTTCAGTGTCTCACCTTGTTTCTGATCTGCAATCCCAATTACTCCATTAAAGTGCCCTTCCCCCACTTCCACTCATTGTACAGGCCTCTGCATTCTTTTATCAGAAGCTCTTTTGATGATGATCCCATGCTGCATTTGTCTGCCTCAAACCCTTGGTCTACACGCTTAGTCCCATTACAATTAAAAGTGTATTCTTTTCCAGTTCCTCCAACAGGATAATAAAAACCTTTCAGTCTTATACAATATAAATGGAAGTCATGATTTACAGGTGCCAGTGTTAGACTGTGGTTTACAAATTAAAAGTCGCACAACACCAGGTTATAGTCCAGCAGGCTTATTTGGAAGCACTAGCTTTTGGAGAGCTGCTCCTTATGTTTGATTGTTACCTAGTGTTGTGTGATTTTTCACTGTGTAAGTGGAGACAGTTAATTAGACTCTACCTGACCAAAGCCAAAGTTGAACAAAATTTATGTTTCATCATCTTCTCTCAGATCTTATAAAGTTATTTTTCACCAGAATTATCTTTTTGTCTCTTAACTGTCCCACTTTATTCTCCCAGGTATTCCTACCCTTGTGTGAAGTTTTTAAGTCCAACTGTTTGCATCCTCCTGTAGGTTTGTGTCCACTATTTGTAGCACTGACAAGCCATTTACCTTATTAAGACCTTTTGCCTGCGCCACATCAATGTTTGCAACCTTCCTGTGCTTTTCTCCAGTACAGATGTTTGTCAGAGTGCTCTGCTTTGTCTAACTCACCATTCTCAGTTCACTTTTCCACTTAATCCACTTACGTCTGGTGAAGAATCTTTTTAAGGTAGATGTCCCAGATTAGTCAGCATTTTTTTGTGGGTGTCACTGGCCAAGCCAATATTTATTATCCATCATCAATTGCCCAGAGAACAGTTAAGTGTCAACCACACGTCTGTGGGTCTGGAGTCATGTGTAGGCCAGACAGGTAAGGACAGCAGTTTCCTTCCCTAAAGAACATTACTGAACCAGATGGGTTTTTCCAACTTGCATTGAAGCAGTCTGAGAAAACAACTAAACCATGCCCTTACAGTACGCAGGCTTTTTTTGACAGTACGTTATGATGTGGGTATTTCCAGCTTTACTAATAAAGAAAATCTGACTTTGTGTGTGTTACAGAAGTTGCTACAAAACTGGTTGCCATTCTCCTTACATTTGATGCAAAAAATCTTATAGCTGCCCACACCTCTTGCCATTTTTTCCCCATTATAAGTCCAAACATCCACACTTGCTCCTGTAAAACTGGTGTGCTCTTCACTGAGAGGTAGTGTTGCAGCACCTCAGTTTCATCGTTCCAAGTAAAACTCGAACCATCCCTGTTTTGTTTTGATATTGCTACTTAATCATTAATAATAACAGAACACAGAAATATTTTATAGAACTGTGGATTGCCCTACCTTTGAATCAACTGGGAGAAAGTGAGCACTGTAGATGCTGGAGATCAGAGTCGAGAGTGTGGTGTTGGAAAAGCACAGCAGGTCAGGCAGCATCCGAGGAGCAGGAGAATCGACGTTTCGGGCAAAAGCCATTCATCAGGAACGAAGCCTCATTCCTGATGAAGGCCTTTTGCCCGAAACGTCGATTCTCCTGCTCCTCGATTGCTGCCTGACCTGCTGTGCTTTTCCAGCACCACACTGTGGACTACCTTTGAATTCCCTTGTCGAACGATTCTCTGTCCTCTGACCCACATCTCCTGAAAACTTCACTTGATCATGACTTTAGTATGGTCTGCCTCAAGATAGCGGTTAATATATTAATTAAAATTTAACAGAATGGTGAGTTTCTTGTTGTTGCAGTTTCTGATCAGACTTGCATCAATATTTAAGAATTGAGTTGTCAGTGAAACTTACAGAACAGGAATCCTATATGTAGCCATTTGCTTGTAACAGTGCAGCTTCAGGTTCTGACCAGTAGGTTGTGCTATGCTGCAGGTTTTTGACATTGCTTGTAGCTGGTCCAGGTTTACGTACAACAGAACTAATATTTGTGAATTGACTCTGAGCAAAAATGTAATTCCCCCAAATTAAATCATATTCTAGAGGTTATTACCTTTGAGAGGTGTTGTCACATTCAATGATTTGTGTTTTTTATTCTTCTTAAACCACGTCACCCATAACCAGACTGCTGCTGAGGAACAGGAGTTGGCATCACAGAACAGATTGGCAGAACTAGAAGAAGAGAAGGGAAGTCTGATGTGGAAGACAATGGATTATGAGGAGGTCAGGACTGAAAACGGTAAATAGCTTTGCTTTGAAAAGGGATGTTATTTCATTCTTTAAACAGATGGATGACCTTTTAATCTGTATTTTGCTGATGTTTGTCAGGGGATATAGTTTGGAATGACAAGACTGGGTTGTGATTTGTTGCTCCTGTCACTAAAGCTGGCTATAATCTCCCAAGTGTTCTTTGGTGCAAGAGTGGTGTGAAAAGACTGCAAAAATTACAAGTTTCAGTCCTTCATTCAAAATAGAGTGTAGCAGCTATGGGCTGGTCAGTTAAATCTTAGTTATAGGAACATTTTGAAAATGATAATTCCACTCAAGAATCATCGGTCACTTGAGACAAATGAAGGTAAATTGAAAGAAAGCCAGCATAACTTTGTTAAAGGCAGATCATGTTTAAACAACTTATCATAGAATCCCTACAGTGCACATAGAGGCCATTTGGCCCATCGAGTCTGCACCGATCTTCCGAAGAGCATCCCACCCAGACATACCCCCATTATATTGAAGAAGACCATTCAGCTAATCTTGCCTGCCAGGGCACAGGTAGATAATCAGACTCATATAATTTTCCAGTTTTTGGCCAGTAGCCATGTGGGTTGCAGCACTCCCCAAAACTTGATGGGGTCTATCTCCAGATACTGACAGAAGCAAGTGAGGAGATTGGTGGGGCCCTGACAGGGATCTTTGTATCCTCTTTAGCCACAGGCAAGCTCCCAGAAGACGAGGCAATAGCCCTTGCTGTTCCTTTGCTCAAGAAGGGCAGCATGGATAATCCAGGAAATTATAGGGCAGTGAACCTTGCATCAGTGGTCAGGAAATTATTGGAGAAGATTCTTATGACAGGATTCACTTGCATTTAGAGAAGAATGACCTTATTTGGGTTTGTCAGCATGGCTTCATGCAAGGGAGGTCTTGTCTCACAAACTTGATTGAGTGTTTTGAGGAAGTGGTGAAGGTGATTGAGGCTAAGGCAGTGGATGTTATCTGCATGTACTTAAACATTTAACAAGGTCTCCCATGGTTGGCTGGTCCAGAAGATCAAATTGCATGGAAACCATGGTAAGTTATCAAGTTAGGTGCAAAATTGGCTTGGGCATTGAAGAGAGAAAGTAGTTGTGGAGGGGTGTTTCTGACTGGTGGTCTATGATAAATGGTGTTCTGCAAGGATCAGTGCTGGGACCTCTTGTTTGTCACATATGTAAATAAATTGGACGTAGATGTCAGTGGTCTGATTAGAAAGTTTGCTGATGACACGAAAGTTGGTGGAGTTGTGGATAGTGAGGAAGGATATCAAAGGATGCAGCAGGATATAGATTAGCTAGAAAGCCGGGCAGAGAAATGGCATGTGGAGTTTAATCCCTCAGGTGTGAGTTGATGCCCTATGGGAGGTTAAATGCAAGAGGAAAGTATCCTGTCAATGACCAGACCCTTAGGAGCATTGATGTACAGAGGAACCTTGATTATCCGAACGTTGATTGTTTGAAATTCGGATTATCTGAGCAAGATTGCAAGGTCCGATGCTTGGCAAACTGTGTTATCCAAACATTTGATTATCTGAACAAAGTACTCCCTGCCTGTGTCGTCCGGATAATCGAGGTTCCTCTGTGCGGATTGATGTGTCAGTACTACAATTGCCATGCCTTGTCCACATCTTACAGGAGCTAACAAAGACTGCCTCATCAGGTGGCACGGTGGCTCAGTGGTTAGCACTTCTGCCTCAGCGCCAAGGACCTGAGTTTGATTCTAGTCTTGTGTGACTGTCTGTGTGGAGTTTGCACATTCTCTCCATGTCTGTGTGGGTTTCCTCCAGGTGCTCCAGTATCCTCCCACAGTCAAAGATGTGGAGGTTAGGTGAATTGGCTGTACTAAATTACCCATAGTGTTAAGGGCAATTAGGGTAGGTGCATTAGTCAGGGGTAAATATAGGGTAGGGGGAATGGGTCTGGATAGGTTACCACTCAGAGGGTCATTGTGGACTTGTTGGGCCGGAGAGTCTGTTTCCACACCGTAGGGATGCTTTGATTCTAAGACTCTGACTGTCTACCTTGTTCATGCCTCTCATAACTTTATATACTTATATCAAGTTGACACTCAGCCTTCACTCTCGTGAAAACCACCCAAGTTTGTCCAACCTCTCCTCATAGCTAACACATTCCAATCCAGGCGACACCCTGGTAAATCTCTTTGGCACCCTCTCCAAAACCTCCACATCTTTCCTATAGTGCGGTGACTAAAATTGTGTACAGTAATCCAAATGTGGCCTGACGAAACATGACTTGCCAACTTTTATATTCACTGCTCTGACCGATGAAGGCAAGTATGTTGCATGCCTCTTTCACCGTCTTAACCTTTTGTGTTGCCACTTTCAGAGAGCTATGGTCATGATTGAGTCTTTTGATGAAGTATCAGAAAGTGTTGCTGAGAATAATCTGGTTAATGTGTGTACGTGGACATCAGAAAGTGCCACTTAGTAGGCTTGCTAACATGGTAGAAGCCGGCAGATTGGGAGAGACAGCAACGGCATGAATATAAACTTGACTGACAGACAGGAAATACAGAGTAACTGTGAATGGTTGTTTTTGGTACTGGAGGAAGGTATGCAGCAGCATACTCCAGGGTCATAACTAGGACCTCTGCTTCTTTTGATATATATTAATGACCTCGGCTTGAGCATGCATTTTCAAATTTTGTAGACGTGCCAAAACTTGGAAATATTGTGAACTGAGAAGTGTAGCCTTTGAATAAAAAAGCCCGTGAAACGGGCAGACGTTTGACAGATGGCCTTTAAGCTCGAGAAGTACAAGATTTCAATAGGAAGGAATGAGGAGAGGAAATTTTTTTTAAAAAGGGCACAATTTCCAAAAGGTGGTGCAGGAGCAGAGAACCTGGAGAGTATATTTGTCCAAATCATTGAAGGTGGTAGGGCAGGTTGAAAAACTGGTGGAAAAGATGTGTAGATCCTGGGCTTTCTAAATATTTTCTAACCAAGTTGTTCAGAAACGTTATGACATGCCTCAAGAACAGGTGGGCTTGAAGCTAGGCCTTCTGGCTCCGAGCTAGGATCAGGGACCTAAAGTTAAAAGTAAGAAGGTAATGCTGATGCAGGTTGAAACATTGGATTAACCTCATCGACCATGTTGTAACCAATTCAAGGCGATGACGTTTACAATGGCTATACAGGCTTCAGAACAAAAGGTGATAACGGTGCCACTAATGAAAAAAAAGTCAGTTATTTGGATATGTTTTTCTCTTTGGAGAAAGTTGATGGGAGATTTGATAGAGTTAATCAAAATCATGTGGGGCCTATGTAGAGAACAGCTGTTCCCACTGGTGAAATGTTCAGGAACGAGAGGTTGCAAGATTAGGAGTATTGGCGATTAAATCCAAAGCAGCATGATGGGGAAACATTTTCTTGCAGTGACTGGTCACGATCTGAAATTCACAATCTAAAAGGGTGATTGAACTGTCACTTTTGAAAGGAAATTGAATAAATACTTGAAATGAAAATATTTGCAGGGTTACAGGAAAGGGTAGGTTCTTGTAGATCACGAGCACAAGTGTGGACCGAATGGTCTTCTGTGTTGTAACAGCTCTGATTTGTAATTCTCCAGTCCTGTCCCTGTTGAAGTGTATAATACTGTTGTGGGGAATGTGGGGTCTGGGGAATGTGGGGTCTGGTCTCTGTTTAGCTATAGGAGCAGCAGGTTTATCGTTTTGACTATGCAAGACTATAAATCTACTCAGAGACAGGACTTACTGAAATACTGTTGTGTTCTTAGTGTGATGGTAAGATATGAAACTGAATAATATCACCTAGAACAGCAATCAAAACTGAAGTGCTTCTCATTTATGTTTCAACAGAACATCTGCGAGCTAGGATTAAAGAACTGGAACAACAGGAGGGAACTGAGGCATTGGCTCACGATGCTCCAGGATACATTCAGGTATGGACATCTGACTAACTGTTTATCTTAGGAGGCTTGCTTGTCTATTGGATTGTCTGGGAGCATCATCTGGGCGAGACTCTGCTCTAGGCAAGCTGACGGCCCTGTCGTGGGAACTGTATACACCACCAGAAATCGGCACAGGTGCCTCAAGGTTCTTTCAGATGGGTTAGTAATCCTGTAACCAAATTGCTTACTTTGTTTAGAAGTAGTACAAATGACTAGATAGTTTATGTTTAGCCAGTGTTAGTCTGAATGTAACTAGCAACAAAGGTAACCAGTGAGAATCTCCCTGCTTTGTTTGAATGGTGCCACATTATCTTTTGTAACCACCTGACGGGGCCTCAACTTTGATACTTTCTTGAACAGTATGTTACTCCATAATACAGCACTGAAATGTCAGTTTAGATTATAAACTTAAATTTCTGGAATGGGGCCTGAGGTTGATATTGTCTCAACCTACTGGGACAGTTAAAAATCACACGACACCAGGTTATAGTCCAACAGGTTTAATTGGAAGAACTAGCATCAGGTGGTTGTCACCTGATGAAGGAGCAGTGCTCTGAAAGCTAGTGCTTCCAATTAAACCTGTTGGACTGTAACCTGGTATTGTGTGATTTTTAACTTTGTACACCCTAGTCCAACTCCGGCATCTCCAAATCACGACTACTGGGACGGTGCTCTGGTAATCAACTCCTCTGTTCCCAAAGTTTGACAAATGTGAAAATATTTAGTCAAAGTGACGGAAGTCCCAAATTACTTGACTGGCAAACGCAAATTAAAATAAAACACTCATCAGGTTTTTGTGCTGAACAAGAAAATAGCCGTCTGTTATGGATAGATTGTTTTGAAGCCGTGGCAATTAGGAAATATAAACTGCTAATTTGTAACTCTACCATTTAAACATATAAACTCCTCACTTTGTGAACAGATGCACGTTAAGAGTGGGAGAAGAGAACACCAAATCACAGTTCAATAGCACCAGTCTTGACCAAGGTTTTGACACTCTGTTCCTTCCAACTTGCAAATGCAATTTTGTAAGACAAAAAATGTACCAGATGGATAGATCTCATTGGGAAATTTACAATATGTAACAGATGAACTTTGATGGCCAACATTTTTGGATGCTTGGCTTTTCTTATGTTTTTTTCCCCTCCAAGTTTAATCTTCTTCACCCTATTGGGGTAGGCGAGATCTAAGCCAGTAGAAGAGAATGGTGGAGTTGTCACAACAGATGACAGCACCAGTTCTTGGGCACGGATTTGTTTGTTTCAGCAAGGAAGCAGATTCCTTTCACTTGAGCCTTGTCACCTTCTTGGGGTACCCCAAGACTTCATACAATGTAATATATTTTGGAGAAGTCACTATTAGGTAATTAATCATTGAATAAAAAGGAATGGTATAGCACGGAAGTTCTTGTTTCTAATAGTAGTAAAGGATAAAGATACTGTATAACAGCTGAGCCACTTCAAATCTATATTGCAGTTAATAGGCTTTCAGTCGGAGATGGCTTAAAATATCCAGCTTGGCCCAGTATTACAGCTGGGTGAGTCTATCTCAGCTCATTGACACAGGGTTATTGGAGGTTGTTTTATGGCATCATAAGTTAGAATAATTTTATAACCCGTACATGTAATGAAGTAGTGATAGGCGGTCACATCACAGACACTGACAGCACCACTAAACTTGACCAAGGGCTCTATTCGTGAGCATACGCACATTGTAGTTCTGAGCTATATAGAGGTGCAGATTCTCGATTCAGTTCCTGATCAGCATTTGGGGGGAAGGTGTATTTGCTGTTGGGAGTTGCAAGATCAGAGCGGTAACTTTTGCTGGGGTGGGTGTTCCCACTGCAGAAAGAAATGCCAATATATACAATAATTAATTATTGTAAATGCACGGTCTTGAGACATTTAAACGCAGATTTTACTGCCACAAAAAAAGAGATGTGGTTTGACTTGCCCCAACTACCCTGTTCAGTCGGTTCTGCTATAATGCGTGTCTCTTCAATGAGAATTGGCTTTAACGAGACTGAAGAATTTAGACCGTTATTTGTCTAGCATGAACTTTCCTTACCTGTATTGGCTATAATGCGATTCGGGCCCAATGAGTTTAAATGGCTATTGCACGATTTCCTCACAACACGAGATTGCACGAGAATGGAACTAATGCATTACATCAGAACTGGCTGTACTATGATGGAATAGGTGGATTTCAGATCTGCTCTGCATTTCTGAAGGTGCCTAAATTGGAAGTGCCGATGTGGAATGTGATCCTGGGTGAAAAAGTAAGAGCAGAGTGGCAATTTGACAGTGGTTGCACTTCCCAGAAGATTTTAGCCAAACTGTGAAGAGTACAAGTGAAGCTAGGGTCTCGGAATTTTTATAACTCCTTGGAGTTTAGTTTTACTTCACTGGTGTATCTTGAACAAAGCACTTCCATCAATTTTGCTTCTCTATTTAGTGTGGGGACACTGGCAGCAATATATTGGACACCATGGTACTGGAACAACCAACCCAGTCTGGAGACAGTTCATTTGGCATCACAGGTAATGATAATTGAACAAAGTTGGAGGAGTTATTAGCTGGGGGGGGGGGGGAACTTGAAGAAGATGGTAGCTATGGTTGGGCTTTGTGACAGTAGAACTTTGTACAGATGATTACCCAGCAATTAATCTGGAGCCTGAAACGTATACTTGTCCTGACTGCCCTTTGCTTGCCCTTGGACCGGGAAACAGTGCAACAGAAGCAGAGTATTCAACATCTTGAACCAATTCTGTTAAGGGAGCAGCTAAACCCCATAACCATGATACAGATCCCCCCACATTACTGGTAAGCGATATGATGGGAGATCCTCTAGCATTGCTGTAGAATTGGGTATTACTTTATTTCATTAATGATGATCTCAGCTGGTCACCGAGAATAGAGATTCTATTTTACAGGGTCTGGGAAAGAGTCATTGTTTAAAATAATCTAATTCTGGGCTTCCTCCAGTCACTACCAGAAATAAGAAGTGATACAGCACAGAATGATTCAGCCCACCGTGTCTGTGCTGGCCCTGTGAAAGGTTACCTAATCAGCTCCACTATTTTGCTGTTGCCTCATTGCCCTAGGCATATTTCCTTTTCAAGTACTTATCGAATTCCCTTCTGAAAATTGCAACTGAATCTGTTTTCACCACTCTTTCAAATGATACATGATATATCATAACTCTTTGTATGAAAAAAGTTCTCCTAATCCATTTGGATTGTTACAATTATGGTAAATCTATGTCCTCAGGTCCTTCTGCCAATGGGAACGGTTTCTCCTCATTATACCATCAGGAGGCCTGATGATTTTGAACACCCCTATCAAACTGCCCCTCTCTGAGCAGAACCATCTTGTATTCTCTAGTGGCTCCAGATAATGGTGTGAAAACATGTCAAGATGTGTAATTCTTTATGTTGCTTAGTTATACAGTCCAGGAAGGCCTGAACTTGATCATTTGGGATACTGTATAATCTAATATGAGGAAAATCTCAAAAAGGTTTTAGAATTTTGAGTTTGTAGAATTTCTGACATATCAGAGTACTACTATTAGCTGTCCTTTCACTTCTACTTGATGACGTGAGATCCATTGAGGGGAATTGAAAATCCTTTCTTTCTAAGGGGAGATGTGTAGGTAGTTCCCTGGGCCATGGACCTGATTCTGCATTAGTCTAGAATGACAGTTGTAAGACTTACTGTCTGAACTAAATTTGTGGCAGACTCAATTAGCCCCTCAATAATTTGAACCCTAGTACAGAACTCTATTAACTTATTACAAATTTTCTTTCAGCGAGTCAACAAAGAAGTACACTGGGAAATGGGAAGCAGACTTGTTGATGCCGTTTATTCCTTGAGGATCTTGAGTGAGGCTCATTGTTGAGTTAGATTAACAAGAACTTTGTTCGGCATCTGCTCTGGTGATATTGATGGAATATGTTGGGAACATAACTCTGCCTTCGAACCCAAGCTGTACTGGGTCATGCTGTTGTTTTTACTGAGTTGTGTAGTGGTATTCCAGGTGTCAGTGCTGACAATTCTCATGGATGAATACTAAAAACTCACTAAATGCGATTGTACTTGAAAAGCAAGGGAAAATAATGAAAGAGATAATGCTCAGCACACCTGTTTGCATCTGAAAGAGTTAAGAAAGTTTATAAGTTGTGACAGACCATAGAACATAGCAAAATACAGCGCAGTACAGGCCCTTTGGCCCTCGATGTTGCGCCGATCCAAGCCCACCTAACCTACACTAGCCCACTATCCTCCATATGCCTATCCAATGCCTGTTTAAATGCCCATAAAGAGGGAGAGTCCACCACTGCTACTGGCAGGGCATTCCATGAACTCACGACTCGCTGAGTAAAGAATCTACCCCTAACATCTGTCCTATACCTACCACCCCTTAATTTAAAGCTATGCCCCCTCGTAATAGCTGACTCCATTCGTGGAAAAAGGTTCTCATGGTCAACCCTATCTAAACCCCTAATCATCTTGTACACCTCTATCAAGTCACCCCTAAACCTTCTTTTCTCCAATGAAAACAACCCCAAGTGCCTCAGCCTTTCCTCATACGATCTTCCTACCATACCAGGCAACATCCTGGTAAACCTCCTCCACATCCTTCCTATAGTATGGCGACCAAAACTGCACACAATACTCCAGATGCGGCCGCACCAGAGTCTTATACAATTGCAACATGACCTCAGGACTCCGGAACTCAATTCCTCTACCAATAAAAGCCAGTACGCCATATGCCTTCTTCACCGCACTATTTACCTGGGTGGCAACTTTCAGAGATCTGTGTACATGGACACCAAGATCCCTCTGCTCATCCACACTACCAAGTATCCGACCATTAGCCCAGTACCCCATCTTTTTGTTACTCATACCAAAGTGAATCACCTCACACTTACCCACATTGAACTCCATTTGCCACCTTTCTGCCCAGCTCTGCAGCTTATCTATATCCCGCTGTAACCTGCCACATCCTTCCTCACTGTCAACAACTCCACCGACTTTCGTATCATCCACAAACTTGCTCACCCAACCTCCTCCAGGTCATTTATAAAAATGACAAAGAGCAATGGTCCCAAAACAGATCCTTGCGGAACACCGCTTGTCAGTTGTCAGTTCATCCTGCATCCCAATAAAAGGTTAGTTTCTACTTCATGGAAGTGTCCATGTCAAGGATTTTAGTGAGCAATTGTTAAAAAGGACAGGAGAATAGAATAATCTTAGTTCATCAGACTTCAGTTATTGGGTTTGATTAAGATGAATGGGAATTAGCCTATTAGTCAGCCAATTACTTAACCTTGGAGTAAAAAGTAGGAAGGATTCTGCTGCCTGTATGGTAGGGTAATTTAACTACTAACATATACTTTTTCCAGCAACGAATTGCTCCTTCCATTCCTCCTTCTGCTTCTTCAAAAGAAAATAAATGAAAAATTGTTACATCAAAGTTTGTCAAGATCACACATTTGCATTGGCAGAGGCACACTTGCTGAGCAAGGAAGGTTAATGTGTTTATTTTAACCCACCCACTGTTTGTCCACTCATACTTCCTTAATCCTTGCACTCTCTGTAGGTAGTAGGTCCCAGCTAATTTGCCATCCTCTGTGCTGGCCACTTGTAAAGATATAATTATATGAGTCAGAGGCCAAGTCCTTGTTCTTGCCGCAGGCCCCTTTACAGTCTGCACTTGGAGCTTGTAACCAGGTGCTAGGCTGAAGCAGGGGCCAACATCTAATGGTGGAGTTTTGGAACGCATTGAATGACAAGTCTGGCAGACTGGCATTTCTGAGTATTGTGTAGTAAATGACCTGTTTTTCAGCTGACAGTGTGCATCGTTGTATTGCCAATTGGTAAGTCTAGCTCTTCCTTTTGCAGGCAGTATCCAGTAGTCACAAGAGTCCCAGTAGAAGTCAGAATGCATGTATAAATGTGCTTGAACTCATGAGAAGTGTGGATCATAGATGATGGATGTGATGTTTGACTTTTGTTTGCAGGGCAGGCAAACAAAGCGGAAGTTCTTCAGGATATTGCTGAACCAGAACCAAAAGCAGCAGATCTGACAGAAGTTCAGGTACAGGAACTTCTTGCTGTGACACTTCCTATCTCAGTTTCATCCCAAAGGGTGGAAAGTTTTCCTCATGGTGTCTGCACTCATACACAAAGCTTCTTATTTGTGAAGAAAACATTGGAACCATTCGATAATTTGAATCCAACACTAAAGGATTTAAGGGAGTTAACCAAACAGAAATTAATAGTTTGGGATAGTTATATGGTTGTAATTTGTGATTTTATGACGCTGTTTAGCTTGGTTGAAAGCACTGAAGTCTCTGAATTGTTTCAGAGAAATTAGCTATTTAAATGTAAGTGATGCCAGCTTCACTTTTCTAAAATTCCACGTGGAGTATCCAGTTGAAGCTGCTAATGTGTAGTTTCCATTTCCTTTTAAAATGTTTTTATTTATTCTTGGGCTGTTGGCATCATTGACAAGACTGGCATTTATTGCCCACCTGAGTAGCCTGTGAATGCATTGTTGAGTTTTTATGAACTGCTAAGCCATTGTCAAATGAGTGACTTGCTAGACCACTATGGATGACAGATAATAATGCAGTTATGGGACTGGAGCCATGTGTAGACCAGATAGGGCACATGAGAGATATATTAGGGCACCAGTTGAGCTAATGTGTTATGATCTGGCAGCTTCCATGACCTCTTCACTGGTGTCAGTCAGCAAAAACACCAGGTTAACTGCAATCAGTTTCACATCTTGCCATGGTAAGGTATTAACTCATGCATTCTGGTTAGCTACTTCAGCTCCATTAAAACAAGACTAACAGACATAACCATGCAGGCACCCATGGAGGACAGCATAGCATTGAATGACCAGCTGTGAAGGGGCATTTAACAATTTCTGGACAATCAAGTTGGGATACATTTGTGATGTTCATAAATGATGTAGATGAGAATGTGGGAGAAATAAAAAGTAATTTTGCAGACAGTGCAAAGATTGATCAGGTGTTTGACATGAGGAAGAATGTCTTAGGTTACAGGAGGATTTAGATGGATCAGTTAGGTGGGCAGATCAGTGGCAGATGGAACTTAGCTCTGAAAGTGCGATGTGATGTACTTTGAAACAAGGGTGTAGCCTCAGATGGAAGCGTTCACAGCTCAGGTTGTTTGTTTAGAGCAGAAAAAGCTGCAAGAGGGTGTACTCGATAATGAGGGGATGTTTAAGGTGTATAGAAAGCAGCTGGTCCCCTTCATTGAAGGGTCAGTAATAAGAGGGTATAATTTTGAAAGGCAAGAGATTTCGAGGAGATTTGATAAAACACTGTTTTACCCACTGTATGGTGGGAATCTGGAATGCACTGTCTGTGGGGCTAGTTGAGGTGGGAAACTTCACACGCTTTAAAAAGTACCTGGATGAGCACTTGGAAGTGTCATATCATTCAAGACTATGGACTAAGTGCTGGAAAATGGAACCAGTGCAGATTTAGAGTAGTTTATTTGTCAGTGCAAACTTGATGGGCCAAAGGGCCTCTTCTGTAATGTATGACTCTTTGTGAATGGCAAAAAGTAATTTTCTCTCCAGTTCATGAATAGGAGAGGCAGTGACGCCCTGGCAATGTAACTGAACTAGCAATCCAGAACCTCTCTGGACATGAGTTTGAATGGCAGTGAAATTTTAACTCAATACAAAAAATCTGGAACAGAGAGCTGCTTAATGGTGACCATGTAACTATATAGTTAATTGTCGTCAAACCCCACCTGGTTCACTAGAGTCTTGTAGGAAAGGAAACCTACCATGCTTATCTGGTCTGGCCTATGTGTGACTCCATACCCATTGCAATGTGATTGACTCATAATGGCTGTCTGGACAATTCGGGGTGGGCAGTAAATGCTGGCCTAGCCAGAGATGGCACGTCTTGTTGAACCAATATGAAAAAAAAGGTTCACCACTCAGGCTGAGGGCCATGATATTGATGTAAGCACAGAGTTTACAAAAATACAGCAAGGACACGTTATGGCGAGGCTGTACTGCCTTTACGTTGTGGAATGTCGTTTCTTCAGGTTCTACAATGTAAAGGAAGAACAACTTGGCCATTACTACTTGTATTTTTGTAAACTCTGCATAGTTGCATCAACATCAGCCTGAATCTATGTGGAGCTGTTGCCTAGTTAGTTATCTTGAGGTGCGTCATAGGCACATAATCAGATGACAAAATAACTGCCAAAGGGGGAAATATTAGGGCAGGTGACAAAAGTTTTGTCAAAGTGGTATATTTTAAGGACCATCAGGTCTAAAATGAGTAATGGAAGTGGAGAGGTAAAGAGTTTTGGGGAAGGAATTCTAGAGGTAGTAATCTGGTCAGCTGAAGTCATGACCTACATTGGTGTGATGAAGGAAGTCAGGGATGCGCAAAAAGCTAGAGGTTTACAATATCAGACCATGTCTAGGTTGGGTGTTATATTTCCGAGTTTTTCATTTTGTAGGAATTACTGAAAATGTTTTGTTTCAACCTAGCATGGTGACGCCGAGGTCGGGGAGTGCAGCGATCTCGATTCCTTACAGAGGGCTATTTCTGAAAAAGACAAAGACCTTGCAGCTGTTACACACCAACTAGCAGAAGCTCAAAAGGAAATAGCAAGGCTGAGCCAGCAGCTGGTTGACAAATCGGGGATAGGACAACCAGAAGATGGAACTGGCTCACAAATCCAGCTGGTGGACACAAATCAGTTTCTGCCCTTGGAACAGAAGATCATGTCAATAGCTGATAAGAATGTGAATGTGTTGATACAGGAGAAGGAAGGAAAGAGCTTCATCACACTGCTGGAAGAGAGCATGAAGTCAGGCAGTGAAATCGAAAGCACCAATATTTCAGTGGAAGTAGAGGGGAAGACTACCTCTATCATACAAGTACAACAAAAGAGTACAACGGTTGTCCATCTGGATGAGAACATCTACTCCACCACAGAGCTGTATAGTTCTGGGGAGCATCTTGAAAATAGTTCCATTGCACAGCGTGGACTGCCGATGGCCTCAGGAAAGGAGCAAGATGATGAGGTTGTTCGAAAAGTTCATGGGTTTCGAATGGTTGAGGATGGAGAGTTTGATAAACTACAAGCTCGCGTACAGGAACTTGAAAAGAACCTGGAAGCAGCAGAGGCCTTGTACAGAAGGCAGCTAAATGACAAGCAAGAGGAATTTGCGAGTTTAAATCAGAAACTTTTGAGTTGTGAGAAACAGGCCGAGGATGCAAAGGAAACTATCAATAATCTGCATTTAGAAAAGGACCAACTCCTCAGTCAGATTCAGCAATATGAGGAGGAGTTGCATTCAATAACTGAGCTGAAAGAAAAACTTACAAAAGCTGAGGAGAATGCAGCAAATGAAGAACGGAGACATCTGTTGTTTTTGGAGAATACGAGCATACAGAGTGGCTTGTTGGAAGAGCAACTTCACAGTGTCGAAAATGAATCAAGGTCAAAAGACATGAAAATTGAAGCCTTGGAGAAGGAGCTGGATGCTATCCAGTGTCAGGTCTCTGAGCAGAATGTAGAGGCTAAAGCTATAAGAGCACAGTTGCAAGAGAAAGAAGAAGCACTCTTGAGCTTGAAGCAGCTCATCGCAGATGAGGAGTCCAAAGTTGAAGACTTCATGCAGAAGTTAGCCTCTAAGGAGCAGGAACTATTAAGTGTGCAGCACAGCTTATCGGAGCAAACCAGTAAAATTCAGCAGCTTCAGACGAGTCTGACAGCAAGGAACGTTGAAATGGCTGAGCTTACCATGAGCATGTCTGAGAAAATGGTCGCACTGAACGAAGACAAATTCTCCCTGGGAAATGAAGTAAAACACTTGAAGGAGCAACTTGTATTGTTGCAAAAAGAACAGGAGGGAATTGGAGGCCAGGAGAAACCCATTGTTGAGACCAAGCTGTCCCCTCAGGAGAAAGAACAGGTGGACCTGCTACAACATAATGCTGCTGGGTTTGAATTGTTGTTGGAAGAGAAAGACAGTTTGGAAAAGCAAGTGGAAAATCTGAAGACGGAGAATGAACAGATAAAAAGAAAACTGCAAGCCGCTTTGATAAAGCGGAAGGAGCTTTTGAAGAAAGTGGAAGAAATGAATCAGACAGCACAAAAGAAAGACCTTCAGGCAGAGGAAGTCTCACCAACAGCGCCTGGGTCAGAATGTGGTGACTTTGTATCTTCAGAGTTGCTGAGCCCCCCCAAAGAAGCACAATCTCAGGATCCACATACAATTGACCTGACCAGAGCACTTTCTGAAAAAGAAGCCAACTTGCAACGTGCTAACAGAAACCTGCAAGATGAAGCTGCCAAAGTGAGTCAGCTTCAGAATTTGGTAGAAGGTCTGAAACAGGACCTACAGGAAAAAACAGATCATGTGAATTCTTTAGAAGCTGATCTATTCGCCAAGCAGTTAACAATTCAACAGCTAATGTCTCAGCCTGAGGTGGAAAAGAAGTGTGTGGAATTTGAGTGTACTGAAGTAGATTCTGGAAAGAATGTAGATGAGTCCTTCACCACATTGGCAGGGTTGGCAAAAGGCAAACAAACTGAACTCGAGTCAAAGCTTTTCACCCTGGAGCAGGAGAAAGATCAACTACGGAAGAAACTCGAGGAGGCTGTCAGTTCACGCAAGGACATGATCAGGAAGGCCCAGGAAAAGACCAGACATCACCGGGAGCAAGTGAAACAACAGAAAGAGGAGTATAATACTCTGCTGGAGAGTTTTAATGAGCAAAATCTGGAGAAAGCGAGCATCTGTGAGGAACTTTCAAAAGTGAAAGAGCAATTACGGTTATTGGAAGAGAAACAGTCTTCAGATGTGGAAATGCAAGCAGGGAAGCCATCTTGTGAGGATCATGTCCGAAAGGCAGATCAGCATTCAGGCTGGAGCTGTGAGGAGATGGAATCTTCAGAAATTGAACCAGTTCAGACATTCATAGGTCTGTCTGGATCAGGAAGTGATGATATTTTTGTGGCGCAGTTAAAGGAAGACCTCCAGACGTTGCACAGAGAGAAGGACAGCATTACATTAAAACTGCAGCACTCAGAAAATCTTCAACAAAGAGCAAAGGAAGAATCAGCAGAGCTTCAAGATCAAATTTCCGAGCTGCAGAGAACTCATCACTTGGAGAAGGAGGAACTACTGAAAGAACTTGACCTTCTGAAGAAGAGGAAACAGGAAATAGAAGCAAGTGCAGAAGACCTTAAAACAGCTTTAGAGAGAGCCAGGGCTGAAAGTTGTGCCTCTGAAGACTTGGCCACACTAAACGAGGAATATGAAGAACTAAAGAACCTTTTGCAGAAAAAAGATGAGGAAGTCGAACATTTCCAAGTGCAGTCGAAGGAAAAAGATGTACTCCTCAACAACCTGCAACAGAAGATATCTGATCAGGAAGAGCATGTGAGAGCTTTGGAGATGCAAATGGCACAGCAATCCAAACAGCACGAAGAACAGATAAAGCAGTTCCAAACTGAGATTCTGGAAATTCCGCAGAAGCAAGAAGAAGATGCTGAAGAGGCAAAGTCCAGACAGCAGATACAGAGGAAGCTACAAGCAGCCCTGATCTCACGGAAGGAAAGTTTGAAGGCAAATAAGTTGCTGAAGGAAGAGCTGGCTTCTGTAATAGCATTGAAAGAAGAATTAAGTAGCAAGATAAGAGAAATGGAGAAAACCACAGAGGATCTGAGGCAAGACAAAGAGGATCTGCTGGCAAAAATGTTGAATCTCCAAGATCAAAAGGAAAAATTAATCACCGAAGTGGATAGATCACTGACTGAAAACCAGAATCTCAGTGCTTCATGTGAGAGCCTGAAGCTGGTCATTGACAGTGTAACGCTGGAGAAAGGAAACTTGCAGCAGGAGATTGAATTCTTGAAAGGAGAACAAGCAGCTGAAAGCTCAGAGTGGCAACGCAAACACCGAGACCTCCAGAAGGAATACGAGACCCTCCTGCAGTCATACGAGAATGTTGGTGGTGAGACTGAAAGGATGCGCCGTGTGCTGGACTTTAGCAAGCAGGAGAATCAGGAGCTGCTTGGTAGAATTCGAGAAGCTGAGGCTCAGAAACTCCAATTAGAAAAGCAAGTACAGGAGGCTGTTCAGGAGCAGGAGGGAATGAAAGAGAAAATGAGGAAGTTTGCTAAATCAAAGCAGCAGAAAATTATGGAGCTTGAAGAAGAAATTGAGAAGCTTCAGTCAGAGCAACTGCCTGAAATGAGTAGCCAGATTACACCGTCTGTCACTCCCGACTCAACACAGCATCAGCTTCAGGAAGAGCTGCAGAAAGCAGAGAGAGAAATTGAAAAAGTTACAAATGAACTTGAGACATTAAAAGCTCAGAAGGATTCTTTGGATTCGGAGGTAAATGCATTGCGGAAGCAACTGAAGGATCTGACTGAGAAGCTGGACATAAGTGAAAAAGAATTGGAGAAAATTCGCTGTAGTGTCACTGCAGGGCAGGAAGTTCAGATAGAAGAAGCAATTGTACCATCCCTTGTTACAGAGGTGAAACAAGAATTCAGCAACAAATTGGGTCCTTCTGCAGAGTCACCTACAACCCATGCCTCTACTGAGGGCTCGCAAGAAATCCCTGATCCCAGTGCGCTAGATGAAATTGCCAGTTGCAGACCAGAATTGACACAGCTAACCGAAAAACTAACACAGACGGAAACTGACAAGCAAATGTTAGAGAATGAGGTGAGTGAATTGAAGAAAACGAGTCAGCTTTTGAAAATTGAGAAAGAGACTTTGGAAGAGCAATTGCTGAAGTGTCAGGACGAATTGAAACTGATGCAAAGGTCTGTATCTGAGCAGGAGAAGGAGAATCGCCAAATGCTTCAACAAGTGGAAGAGTTAAAGAAGGAGAAAGCAGCTGCAGAGTCGGAGAAGGATGACTTGGAAGAGCGATTAATGAATCAGTTAGCAGAACTCAATGGTAGCATTGCTAACTATCAACAGCAATTAAAAGATGACAGTCACAACATTTCAGGCCTAGAACTAACCGTGAAAGACACCCAGAAGCAGATAGATAACCTGGAAGAAGAGGTGAGGCAGCTCAAGAGTGAGAAGGCAGAATCTGCAGCCAAGATGCAAAAGGATTTTGAGGAAAAAGTCAAGTCCATGCAAAGGGGAAAAGAAGGTCGTAAAGTCCACAACAAAGAACTGCAGGAGCTGCTTAAGGTGAAACAACAAGAGGTAAAGCAGCTGCAGAAAGATTGCATCCGGTACCAGGAGAAGATCAGTGATCTGGAAAAGACCGTCAAAGCACTGGAATTCGTTCAGCAAGAAACCCGGAAGAGTTTGGATGCTGCACTAAAGGAAACGTCAACAAAAATTGAGGAATCCAAAAAGACTGAAGCAGAATTGTTTTCCTGTAAAGTCCGACTTGATGACACCCAAAGTGAGGCAGCTAGGATCCGAGCAGACAACCTGAAACTGAAAGAAGAACTCCAGATTAATGAGGAAAAGGCCCGCGAGCAAGCTAACAGCTTGGAAGAAGAACACAAGAGAAAACTTCACCTCCAACAAAATGAACATAGAAAGCAGCTCAGAAATATGCAAGAGAAATTGGAGCATTTGGAACGGGAGAAGAAGCATGCCGAAGACTCTATTATTGAGCTGAAAGACATCTTGGAAAAGAAGAAAAAGGAAACCACTCAAATTCAAACTGACTTCAATGAAAATTTGGCAAAGCTGGCAGCCTTCACTCGTAGCATGTCCTCTTTACAGAATGACCGGGATCGAATCATTGATGAGTCCAAGACATGGGAAAGCAAGTTCAACGATGCGATTCTGAAGAAAGAGGAAGAGATCAGGGATAAGGAAGACAACTGCAACGAGCTGAAGGAGCAGCTGAGACAGGCCTCCATTTACAGCAAGGAACTGGAGATCAAGCTGTCCAGGTAAGGTGAAACGGTTCTGTGGGGAGATCATTCAGTGTGTTTATCCTGTCATTGGGGTACTTCACCCTCTGGCTGTGCTCAATGTAAAGCACGTGTGAACTTCCATGGTTTCCCAATGTGCTGGCAGGCAAGCCGACAGGCTGTTCTGTTATAACGCGACAGTTGTGTTCCTCTGCGACCTCACGCTGTAGAAAATTGTGCTGTAGAAGTGCCTAATAGAAAATCACTATACTCGTTCAGTTGAATGTTTGCATTACGTAAACAACATCCACAGTTTTATTAATCGTGTTACAGCCAATTTGCGGTGATAAAACACATGTTATAGCAGAACAGCCTGTACTCCCTTTGGGTCTTGGTATTGATTGAATAAAAGGGCTCGCTTCTGTAATTCCAAAAAGATGAACGAGTCGGCTGCCATCAATTTTCTTTTGCAAACTTGACAAGGTCAGTCTAAGCACAGCAGGTCAGGTAGCATCCAAGCAGCAGGAGAATCGACGATTCGGGGATGAGCCCTTCTTCAGGATTCCTGAAGAAAGGCTTATGCCCGAAACGTCGATTCTCCTGCTGCTTGGATGCTGCCTGACCTGCTGCGCTTTTCCAGCAACACATTTTTCAGCTCTGATCTCCAGCATCTGCAGTCCTCACTTTCTCCAAGGTCAGTCTAAGCACTACTTTTAGGTTTCTACATAGCGCTCCTACAAGGTAAAGTATCCAGTCCCTCCTTCAGCAACACACTGTGGCTGCAGTTTGCACTATTTACAGGAATCACTGCAGGAATGCATCCGCTTTTCCAGTAAACAAATGGGAATACAAGCACTTCTAGGTTCCCCTCAAACGCATGCACTTCCCTCCCTTGTATGTACATTGCCCCTCCTTCATTGATGTTGGGTCTTTGCTGCTAATGGTATGATGGATTTGATAAAAGACAGCCATGCCAGTGACACGTATATATATTCTGAGAGCAGACAGTTTTTAAAAAAAAACATTAATTTCTGTGCTCCGGGATGGACTTCTGGTCTTCATCCAGGTCCTAGGAATGTACAGAACTGAGAAATCCTGGTGTTTATGAGCTGTTATACCAACCTGTCAAATTTTCTGTCAGGCTTTCAATGAATTATTTCTCCAATTCTCATCTGCCTTATAATGACCAGCAATATGTGGACCTTGGTCTTTAATGTGTCTTCACGAAACGTGAATCACTCCAGAGATGAACAGAATATAAAACTTAGCACATCTGAATGCACTCTTTTTGATGCAAATTCTCCATTTATGTTTTAGAAGCGTGCACTTGGTCCAGTTAGTTAGTAAAATTGGAAGTCAAAACCTGCTGTCGTCCTTTGTAACGAATAGAAGTTTACTTTATTTGGAACAGAATTCTTAATGAATTAGTGGATTGTTTTCGATGACCTGGAAAAATTAAGGGAGGCCATGGAGGGACTGGTTGTTTTATCTTTCGGTCGACAATACTGGGTGAGATAGTGGTTTGGGATAGGCTTAAGTAAAAGTACTCATTCAGAACTGACTTCATGTTCATAGTCGGTGTTTTACAGAGTGCTGAGGTGAGGGTCCGGAGAGGAAATGAAATTTTTAAGGCTGTGCTCGAAATATTTAGTTAACTTTACTGCTCTGCATAACTGTTGTGGACCTTTTTTCAGATTGGAGCAGAGTGAACAGGAATGGGAATTAAAGCTCAAATCTGAAGACGAGGTTCATAGGCAGACAATGAAGAAAATTGAGGAGGAAAACCAACAGCTCTTCTCAAAATCAGAAGAATTCCAGAAGCTTCACAAGGACTCTCAGAACGAGCTCCTGAAGATGACGGAAGAGGTTAAGAGCCTGACAGGAAAAAATGCTGATTTGAGCAGCTTGCTCGAGAAGCTTGAGGCAACCAAAGGCGAGCTGGAGGAGAGCCTGAGGCAGCAAGAGGCCGAAGCACAAAATTACTTGCTGACCTGTGAACAGCTTCAGTCTGACCTCCAGAGCTCCAAATCTTTAACTGAGAAGCTGCATAAAGAAATTGGAGAAAAAGAGGAAAAGATTGTTTCACTCCTGGCTGCGAAAGAGGAGGCTGTTGCTAATGCCATCAGTGAAGCCCAACAGCAGCATGCTGAAGAAATCAGACACTGGGAAAATCAGGTTCAGAGGATAGAAGATGAGAAATTGGAGAGAGAGCGCACAGTCCGAAAACTGCAGAAAGAAATTGAAGATCTGGATGCAAAACTGAAGAGAATTGAAGAAGAATTAAAGCAGAACAAGGTCAAGTTAGAGTCTTTCACAAAGTCCATGGCCTCCCTTCAGAATGACCGGGAGAGAGTGCTGAGTGACTACAAACAACTCGAGCAGAAACACATCGAGGTGATTGTAGAAAAAGACCAACTGATTCAAGAAGCTGCCACCGAGAACAACAAACTCAAGAATGAATTAAGGAGCCAGCAAGGGCAGAAAGATGATTTGAACTCTGAAAACGCCAAACTCAACGCACAGCTCTTGCAATACAGAGAGGACCTTAACCAGGTGATTTCAATGAAGGATTCTCAGCACAAGCAGTTCCTAAAAACTCAGCTTGAGAGAATTAAAGCATTGGAAAATGAGAAATCGGACATGGAGAGACTGTTAAAAGAAGTGGAGCATGGGTCAGATGAACTCAGTCAAGAAAACAAAGCTCTGAAGGACGAGAAGCGAAATCAGAAGGACAAGTTGCAATTAGCAGAGAAAACCATTAGTGAGCTGAAGGAAGAGGTGGAAAGGTTGACAGTTGGTGGGCCTGTGCAGCTGCTTCAGCGTCAGTTGGATGAGAAGACTGTGGAGGTGGAAAAACTGACGGCCAACCTCTCCTCCATGCAGGACACGGTGGCTGAGCTGGAGCTGAAAGTGGTCACAGTTGAGAAGCAAACTGAGCAAAAGCTGCGTGCTGCCGAAGTCCGGTACGAAAGTGAACTCCAGAACATGCAGCACAATGCCGGCATTATGAGAAACGAAACCGAAACAGCAGAGGAAAGAGTGGCCGAACTGGCCAGGGACCTCATGGAGACTGAACAGAGATTGCGGGAATCAATTGAAGAGGCTGAGCAACTCAAGGCACAGAATCTGTCTTTTGGGAAAGCCATGAGTTCTTTACAAGTCGATCGAGACCATCTCCTTGGGCAACTTGAGGAGTTACAGAGTAAATACACAACTGACTTTGAGCTGGAGAAGAACAGAAGTGAAGGTCTATATCAAGAGCTACAGCAGTCTAAAACTGATTTCCATAAACTGCTGGAAGAGAGGGATTGTTTGTCATCAGAGCTGGCAGCTATGAAGAGCAGCAGCATTGAAACCAATCTGCGGATTCGCATTGATGAACTGAGCAAGCAGCTGTCATCCAAAGAGCAGGATGTGCATGACTTAACCTTGGAACTAGAAAATTCAGCCAATCAACTGAAAGCATTCTCCAAAACTGTGACAACATTACAAGATGAAAGGGACAGACTGATGGACGCAGTGACCAAAAGCAAGAAGGTTCATGAAGTTAAGCAGGGCTCTGCATCAACGCCTTCAAAGCCAGGTGAAGCGCAGAGTCTGAGAAACGCGCTGTCTTCATTGCAGAATGACCGCGATGGACTGGTAACTATGGTTTTTTGTTTTACCTGTAGACTCCCTTCATAGTTTGAAAATAATTATTTTGTAAATGTCTGCTTTTTGTTTTGCCCCGAGCTAATTCTCCTGCACAATCTGCTGTCAATAGCATACTTCATATCAGTCAGCACATCACGAGTGTGCACTGACCCCCATTGACTCTAAGACCAACAAAGTCTCGAATTTCAAATTCTCATTCACGTGCTCATATCCCACCACGGAATCAGCACTCCTTACAGGCTGTAATAAATCACCCAACACATTTTACAAAAGTGTTATCAAACAAACTTTGACAGTGAGAAGATAGTAGGTCAAAAGGCTGATCAAAGAGGTAGGTTAGAAGGAGTGTCTGAAGGAGGACACTGTAGTAAAGAGATTTAGGGCTGGAATTTCAGAGGTTAAGGCCCAAGCAACTGTGAAGGGATGGCTGTCAGTAACAAGGTGATCAGGGACCTGCAAGACACTAGAATTAGAGAGACACAGAGAATTGTGGGCTTATTGAGATGAAACAAATGAACTAAGAAATTACATAAGCCTCTTTTCATGTTAAACATTGTGAAGGCATGTTTAACATTTGTTAATTACTTTAAATTTCTTTTAATGAGTTCTCAGGATGTGGGTGCTGCTGGCAAGGCAGCGCCAATCCCGTGTTGCCATATGAAGGTAGTGGTGAATCTCCTCCTTGAGCTGCTCCCTTGGCTTACTGATTAAACATGGAATCACAAGTTAGTTTATGATGCAGAGAATGGCACAAACACGGGAGAAGGCCATTCAGCCTGCTGAGTCTGTACTGGCTCTCTGAAGGGGAAATTCACTTTGTGTCACTCACCCACATCTCTATAGTGCTGCACATTCATGCTTAGCTGATAATAATCCAGCTTGGTAACCTCGATGGAATCCCGTTTCCACCATGCTCTCAAATAGCACATTCCAGATTTTAACTACTCAGTGCGGAAAAGTTTCTGCCTTTTGATAGAAATGTGATGGATTTTCTCACACAAAATCTCCACTCCCCTTTACTTGGTGGGATTCAGGTAAAGAAACAAAATCTGAAACTGAGGCTATGTAATGCCAGAAGTGGAAAGATCAAGTGGGGTAGTGGTACTGCAGGGATCAGTGCTGTGGCTGCATTTCATTACAATCTATATGAATGACTTGGAGAAGGAAAGTAAATATAATAGTCAAGCTTGCTCGGTGGAAAGGCAAGTGGAAAGGATGACAATAAACGTCTGCAGGGGAATACAGACAGATTGAGTGGGCAAAAAAATGGCAGATGGGCGGCATGGTGGCTCAGTGTTTAGCACTGCTGCCTCACAGCGCCAGGGACCCGCGTTCAATTCCCACCTCGGGCAACTGTCTGTGTGGAGTTTGTATCTTCTCTGTGTGGATTTCCTCCGGTTTCCTTCCACAGTCCAAAGATGTGCATGTTAGGTGAATTGGCCATGCTAAATTGCCCATAATGTTAAGTGCATTAGTCAGGGGTAAATATGGGGGAATGCATCTGGGTGAGTTGCTCTTCGGTATGGACTTGTAAGGCCGAAGGGCCTGTTTCCACACTGTAGGGAATCTAATCTAATGTGGAAAAATGTGAGGATATCCACTTCAGCAGGAGGAATAGAAGAGTTGAATATTATTTAAATGGGGGAAGATTGGAGAAAGTCACAGCACAGAGGAATTTGGGAGTCTTCAGGCATAAATCGCAATAAACTAGCATCCAACTTCATCAGATAATCGGGAAGGCTAATGAGGTGTTGGACTTTATTTCAAAGGAAATAGAATATAAATGTTTGGGTAGTTTTTGCTAAATCTATACAAGGCGCTAGATAGATCACAGCTAGAATGCTATGAACAGTTTTGCGTCCCTTATCTCAGGAAAGATCTGCTCACAGGGTAGATGGAGAAAGGTTGCTTTCCTTTGTGGGAGAGCCTACGACCAGAGGGCATGATCTCAGAATGAGGGGTCAGAGGATATGAATCCATGGAATTCATTACCACAAAGGGCTGTCAAGGCAGAATCATTAAATATATTCTTCAAGTAGAAACAGTTGGGATCAAGTGAATCCATGGAGTAGTAAATGGGGAGTGGGAGTGGGATTACGCTTAGGGAAATCAGGAGAGCAAAAAGGGAACCTGAGATAGCTTTGGCAAGTAGGATTAAGGAGAATCCTCAGAGATTCTCCAAGGACATTAAGGGCAAAACAGTAACTAGGGAGAGATTTAATTTATTATTGTTATGTACTGAGATACAGTGAAAAGTATTGTTTTGCCTGCTCCCCAGGCAAATCATGCCTTACATAAGTACATCAGGGTAATAGAAAAGAATGCAGAAGTTTGCCTGTATGTGGAACCACAGGAGATACCAAATGAATACTTCGCCTCAGTATTTACTTTGGGGAAAGACATGGAGGCTTGGCAACTTGGGGAAAAACACATCAGGTTAGACAGCACCTGAGGAGCAAGAAATCAAAGTTTTGGGCTGAAATACTTCTTCAGAAGATCCCTTTGGGTTGCAGCCTGGAACATTGACTTTGCTGTTGCTCAGATACTGTCTGACCTGCTGTGCATTTTCAGCTTCACATACATTAACTCTTGCTTCCAGTATCTGCCGTCCTTATTGTCACTGAAATAAATATTGATGTCTTGAAAAGAATCCATATTACAGAAGAGGAGGTGCTGGAGATCTTAAAACACATGAAGGCCTGGGACCAGGTCAGGTATATCCCAGAGCATTGTGGGAAAGCTTGGGAAGAGACTGCAGGCCCCCTTGCCGAGATATTTATATCATCGGCAGTCACAGGTGAGGTGCCCGAAGATTGGAGGAGGACGAATGTTGTGCCATTATTTAAGAAAAGCTGCAAGTTAAAGCCAGGGATGTAAAGACAGGTGAGCCTGACGTCATTAGTGGGCAAGTTGTTGGAGGCAATTCTGAGAGATAGGATTTACATTTTTGGAACGGCGAGGACTGATTAAGGATAGTCACCTTGGCTTTGACAGAGAGAAACCAGGTCGCACAAACTTGATTGAGTTTTCTGAAGAAGTGACCACAAGCTAGATGAAGGGAGCGTGGCAGATGTTGTCTAATTGACCTTAAGCAAGGCCTTTGCCAAGCTCCTGCAAGGTAGACTGGTTAGTAAGGTTAGATCACATGGGATCCAGGGGGTGCTAGCCAATTGGAGAGAAAATGAGCTTGGTAGTAGAAGACAGAGTGTGGTGGTAGGGTGTTATTATTCAGCTGGAGCCCTGTGATCAGCAATGTGCCACCAGGATTGGTTCTAGGTCCATTGTTGTTTGTTGTTTATATCAGCAATTTGAATAAGAATGTGGGAGGTATGGTTAGAAAGTTTGTGGATGACACCAAAATTAATTAAGTGGTCTGTGGCAAACACTATTTAAGTGTACAACGGGATCTTGATCCGATGGGCCAATGGGCTGAGAAGTGGCAGGTGGAATTTAATTTTGATAAACACGTAGTGTTGCAGTTTGGTCAGGCAAACCAGAGCAGGACTTACACAGTTAATGGTAGGGGCCTGGGGAGTGTTGTTCAGTCGTGGGGTACAGGTTCATAGTTCCTCGAAAGTGGCCTTGCAGGTAGACAGGGTGGTGAAGGAGGCAATTGGTATGCGTGCTTTCATTGGTCAGAGCGTTGAGTACAGGAGTTGGGACATCAGCATGTGGCTGTACAACATATTGCTGAGGCCAGATTTAGAATACTGTGTACAATTCCGGTTGCCCTGCTATTGTTAAACTAGAAAGGTACAGAAAAATTATAAAATGTTCCTGGGACTGGAGGGTATGCGTTAGAAGGAGAGGCTAAATAGGCTGGGACTTCTTTCCCTGGACCATCAGAGGCTGAGGGATGATCTTATAGAGGGGGCATAGGTAAGGTGAATGGCTGATGTATTTTTCCAAAGGTTGGGGAGAACAAACTAAGGGACTGAGGGGCAACGGTTTCATTGAGAGGATGGTACGTGTACGGAATGAGCTGCCACAGAAAGTGGTAGGAGGGCAGGTACAGTGACAACATCAAAAGGACAATTAGACAGGTACATGGACAGGAAAGATTGAATTCAGTTTAGGATACCAGGTGAGCGTGGACATGTTGGACCCAAGGGTCTGTACATCTTTGACACTACATTCATGAGATTTTTAATCAGTAAGAGAATTAAGGGTAATGGGGAAAAGGCAGGAGAGTGGATTTCAGGATTATCAGATCATCCATGATCTCTCTGAATGTCAGATTAGAATGGGCTGAATGGCCTACGTCTCCTACAATGTTAACAGTCTGATGGTCCTGTGCAAGTGGTTTACAAAATGAGCTATTGGCTGACTGCAAGCATGTGTTTTATACAGCCAGATTGTGAAAGGTATTGCCATCCTCAGGACTGCGGCTCAATGCGAGGATCATCCCAGTGTCACGCCCTCTATCCCCAGTCCCCTGCTCTGTCCCAGTGTCCCGCCCTCTATCCCCAGTCCCCTGCTCTGTCCCAGTGTCACGCCCTCTATCCCCAGTCCCCTGTTCTGTCCCAGTGTCCCGCCCTCTATCCCCAGTCCCCTGCTCTGTCCCAGTGTCCTGCCCTCTATCCCCAGTCCCCTGCTATGTCCCAGTGTCCCGCCCTCTATCCCCAGTCCCCTGCTCTGTCCCAGTGTCCTGCCCTCTATCCCCAGTCCCCTGCTATGTCCCAGTGTCCCGCCCTCTATCCCCAGTCCCCTGTTCTGTCCCAGTGTCCTGCCCTCTATCCCCAGTCCCCTGCTCTGTCCCAGTGTCCTGCCCACTATCCCCAGGCCTCTGCTCTGTCCCAGTGTCACACCCTCTATCCCCAATCCCCTGCTCCGTCCCAGTGTCACGCCCTCTATCCCCAGTCCCCTGCTCCGTCCCAGTGTCACGCCCTCTATCCCCAGTCCCCTGCTCTGTCCCAGTGTCACGCCCTCTATCCCCAGTCCCCTGTTCTGTCCCAGTGTCCCGCCCTCTATACTCAGTCCCCTGTTCTGTCCCAGTGTCCCGCCCTCTATCCCCAGTCCCCTACTCTGTCCCAGTGTCCCGCCCACTATCCCCAATCCCCTGGTCTGTCCCAGTGTCCCGCCCACTATCCCCAATCCCCTGGTCTGTCCCAGTGTCCCGCCCCCTATCCCCAGTCCCCTGCTGTGTCCCTGTGTCACGCCCTCTATCCCCAGTCCGCTGCTCTGTCCCAGTGTCACGCCCTCTACCCCCAGGCCCCTGCTCTTTCGCAGTATCCCGCCCTCTATTCCCAGTCCCTACTCTGTCCCAGTGACCCAGCCTCTATCCCCAGACCCCTGCTGTGTCCCAGTGTCCCGCCCTCTAACCCCAATCCCCTGCTGTGTCCCAGTGTCCCGCCCACTATCCCCAATCCCCTGGTCTGTCCCAGTGTCCCACCCTCTATCCCCAGTGTCCCGCCCCCTATCCCTAGTCCCCTGCTGTGTCCCAGTGTCCCACACTCTATTCCCAGTCTCCTGCTGTATCCTAATGTCCCACCCTCTATCCCCAGTCTCCCGCTCTGTCCCAGTGTCCTGCCCTCTATCCCCTATTCCCTGCTCTGTCCCAGTGTCCTGCCCTCTATCCCCAGTCCCCTGATCTGTCCTACTGTCCTGCCCGCTATACCCAATCCCCTGCTCTATACCAGTATACTGCCCTCTATTCCCAGTCCCTGCTCTGCCCCAGTATCCCGCCCTCTATTCCCAGTCCCTGCTCTGTCCCAGTGTCCCACCCTCTATCCCCAGTCCCCGACTCTGAGCGAGTGTCCACCCCTCTATCCCCAGTCCCCTGCTCCGTCCCAGTGTCCCGCCCTCTATCCCCCGTCCCCTGCTGTGCCTCAGTGTCCTGCAATCTATCCCCAGTCCCCTGCTCTGTCCCAGTGTCCCGCCCTCTATCCCCAGTGTGCCGCCCTCTATCCCCAGTCCCCTGCTGTGTCCCAGTGTCCTGCTATCTATTCCCAGTCCCCTGCTCCATTCCAGTATCCCGCCCTCTACCCCCAGTCCCCTGCTGTGTCCCAGTGTCCCGCCCTGTATCCCCAGTCCCCTGCTCTGTGCCAGTGTCCCGCCCTCTATCCCCAGTCCCCTGCTCTGTGCCAGTGTCCCGCCCTCTATACTCAATCCCCTGTTCTGTCCCAGTGTCCGCCCTCTATACTCAGTCCCCTGTTCTGTCCCAGTGTCCCGCCCTCTATCCCCAGTCCCCTGCTGTGTCCCAGTGTCCTGCAATCTATCGCCAGTCCCCTGCTCCGTCCCAGTGTCCCGCCCTCTATCCCCAGTTCCCTGTTCTGTCCCTGTGTCCCGCCCTCTGTCCCCCCGTCCTCTTCTCCGTGCCAATGTGTTGTCCTCTCTCTCCAGTTCTGAAACGTTCTGTGGGAGCCACTCTCTCCCTTGCCCGCTGTGTTGGGCTCCTGCACCCCTCTGCCTCTTCTCTCTCTCTCATCCCCCTGTGAAAGCAGTTTTGTGCAGCTGTCCTACATTCTACTCCGTACTCCCCTGGTGTATCTCTGTGTTTAACCTGCCTCATTGTGTTGCAGCTGGAGGAGCTGGCAAAGCTGCAGCAGCAGTACATGCAGTGTAGGGAAGCGACAGCGGAACTATCCCAACTCCGGAGCCGACTCGAAGCCCAGACCCAGCAGATTGCCGACTGCAAAGAGATCCAAGAGCAACTGGAGAAGGATCGTGTTTCCTGTCAGGAGGAGCTTGGACAGCTGAGGTTAAAGAGGACTGCTGCTTTTCTGTCACTATTTAGCAAGCGCTATAGCTCCAAAATCACCTTCATGAGCAGACAGACTTCACCCAATTGGCTCTGATACACAAGCAAGAATTTGTTTTTACAGACTGGAGAGTTCATTTTCTAGCAATGAGTTACATTGATGTGCAAAACCTGTTGGTAGAAAAGGGATAGCAACATGTATTCTGGGCCACATTATCCCAGAGATGACAAGCATGGACTGAGATGGAATGATCTTAATCAGTTTCTGTTGGACATCGCTCGGAGAAGGGGCCAATCAGTGAAAGCGATAATCAGTGGCAGCACCATGCTCCCAAAATATATCGAAAATGGACTGTATTACTCCGCTGCCCCAGTGTGGGGCTCCCTCTCCCCTGTCCCAGTGTGGGGCTCCCTCTCCCCCCGTCCCAGTGTGGGGCTCACTCTCCCCCCGTCCCAGTGTGGGGCTCCCTCTCCCCCCGTCCCAGTGTGGGGCTCCCTCTCCCCCCGTCCCAGTGTGGGGCTCCCTCTCCCCCCGTCCCAGTGTGGGGCTCCCTCTCCCCCCGTCCCAGTGTGGGGCTCCCTCTCCCCCCGTCCCAGTGTGGGGCTCCCTCTCCCCCCGTCCCAGTGCGGGGCTCCCTCTCCCCCCGTCCCAGTGTGGGGCTCCCTCTCCCTCTGCCCCAGTGTGGGGCTCCCTCTCCCTCTGCCCCAGTGTGGGGCTCCCTCTCCCCATGCCCCAGTGTGGGGCTTCCTCTCCCCCTGCCCCAGTGTGGGGCTCCCTCTCGCCCTGCCCCAGTGTGGGGCTCCCTCTCCCGCTGCACCATTGCGGGGCTCCCTCTCCCCATGTCCCAGTGTGGGGCTCCCTCTTCCCTGCCCCAATGTCGGGCTCCCTCTCCCCCGCCCCAGTGTGGGGCTCCCTCTCCCCCTGCCCCAGTGCTGGGCTCCCTCTCCACTGCCCCAGTGCGGGGCTCCCTCTCCCCCTGTCCCAGTGTGGGGCTCCCTCTCCCCCTGTCCCAGTGTGGGGCTCCCTCTCCCCATGCCCCAGTGTGGGGCTCCCTCTCCCCTGTCCCAGTGTGGGGCTCCCTCTCCCCCTGTCCCAGTGTGGGGCTCCCTCTCCCCATGCCCCAGTGTGGGGCTCCCTCTCCCCATGCCCCAGTGTGGGGCTCCCTCTCCCCATGCCCCAGTGTGGGGCTCCCTCTCCCCATGCCCCAGTGTGGGGCTCCCTCTCCCCATGCCCCAGTGTGGGGCTCCCTCTCCCCATGCCCCAGTGTGGGGCTCCCTCTCCCCCTGTTCCAGTATGGGGCTCCCTCTCCCCTGTCCCAGTGTGGGGCTCCCTCTCCCTCTGCCCCAGTGTGGTGCTCCCTCTCCCCCTGCCCCAGTGTGGGGCTCCCTCTCCCCGTGCCCCAGTGTGGGGCTCCCTCTCCCCCTGCCCCAGTGTGGGGCTCCCTCTCCCCATGCCCCAGTGTGGGGCTCCCTCTCCCCCTGTCCCAGTGTGGGGCTCCCTCTCCCCCTGTTCCAGTATGGGGCTCCCTCTCCCCCTGTTACAGTATGGGGCTCCCTCTCCCTCTGCCCCAGTGTGGGGCTCCCTCTCCCCCTGTCCCAGTGTGGGGCTCCCTCTCCCCCTGTTCCAGTATGGGGCTCCCTCTCCCCCTGTTACAGTATGGGGCTCCCTCTCCCTCTGCCCCAGTGTGGGGCTCCCTCTCCCTCAGCCCCAGTGTGGGGCTCCCTCTCCCCATGCCACAGTGTGGGGCTCCCTCTCCCCTGTCCCTGTGTGGGGCTCCCTCTCCCCCTGTCCCAGTGTGGGGCTCCCTATCCCCCTGTTCCAGTATGGGGCTCCCTCTCCCCCTGTTCCAGTATGGGGCTCCCTCTCCCCTAACCCAGTGTGGGGGCTCCCTCTCCCCATGCCCCAGTGTGGGGCTCCCTCTCCCCATGCCCCAGTGTGGGGCTTCCTCTCCCCATGCCCCAGTGTGGGGCTCCCTCTCCCCATGCCCCAGTGTGGGGCTCCCTCTCCCCATGCCCCAGTGTGGGGCTCCCTCTCCCCATGCCCCAGTGTGGGGCTCCCTCTCCCCATGCCCCAGTGTGGGGCTCCCTCTCCCCATGCCCCAGTGTGGGGCTCCCTCTCCCCATGCCCCAGTGTGGGGCTCCCTCTCCCCCTGTCCCAGTGTGGGGCTCTCTCTCCCCTGTCCCCGTGTGGGGCTCCCTCTCCCCCTGTTCCAGTATGGGGCTCCCTCTCCCCTGTCCCAGTGTGGGGCTCTCTCTCCCCATGCCCCAGTGTGGGGCTCCCTCTCCCCCTGTCCCAGTGTGGGGCTCTCTCTCCCCTGTCCCCGTGTGGGGCTCCCTCTCCCCCTGTTCCAGTATGGGGCTCCCTCTCCCCTGTCCCTGTGTGGGGCTCCCTCTCCCCCTGTCCCAGTGTGGGGCTCCCTCTCCCCCTGTCCCAGTGTGGGGCTCCCTCTCCCCCTGTCCCAGTGTGGGGCTCCCTCTCCCCCTGTCCCAGTGTGGGGCTCCCTCTCCCCATGCCCCAGTGTGGGGCTCCCTCTCCCCATGCCCCAGTGTGGGGCTCCCTCTCCCCCTGTCCCAGTGTGGGGCTCCCTCTCCCCCTGTCCCAGTGTGGGGCTCTCTCTCCCCTGTCCCCGTGTGGGGCTCCCTCTCCCCCTGTTCCAGTGTGGGGCTCCCTCTCCCTCTGCCCCAGTGTGGGGCTCCCTCTCCCCCTGCCCCAGTGTGGGGCTCCCTCTCCCCCTGCCCCAGTGTGGGGCTCCCTCTCCCCCTGCCCCAGTGTGGGGCTCCCTCTCCCCATGCCCCAGTGTGGGGCTCCCTCTCCCCTGTCCCTGTGTGGGGCTCCCTCTCCCCATGCCCCAGTGTGGGGCTCCCTCTCCCCCTGTCCCAGTATGGGGCTCTCTCTCCCCTGTCCCCGTGTGGGGCTCCCTCTCCCCCTGTTCCAGTATGGGGCTCCCTCTCCCCTGTCCCAGTGTGGGGCTCCCTCTCCCCCTGTTCCAGTATGGGGCTCCCTCTCCCCTGCCCCAGTGTGCGGCTCCCTCTCCCCGTGCCCCAGTGTGGGGCTCCCTCTCCCCCTGTCCCAGTGTGGGGCTCCCTCTCCCCTGTCCCTGTGTGGGGCTCCCTCTCCCCTGTCCCTGTGTGGGGCTCCCTCTCCCCCTGTCCCAGTGTGGGGCTCCCTCTCCCCCTGTCCCAGTGTGGGGCTCCCTCTCCCCATGCCCCAGTGTGGGGCTCCCTCTCCCCTGTCCCTGTGTGGGGCTCCCTCTCCCCCTGTCCCTGTGTGGGGCTCCCTCTCCCCCTGTCCCAGTGTGGGGCTCCCTCTCCCCCTGTTCCAGTATGGGGCTCCCTCTCCCCCTGTTACAGTATGGGGCTCCCTCTCCCTCTGCCCCAGTGTGGGGCTCCCTCTCCCTCAGCCCCAGTGTGGGGCTCCCTCTCCCCATGCCCCAGTGTGGGGCTCCCTCTCCCCTGTCCCTGTGTGGGGCTCCCTCTCCCCCTGTCCCAGTGTGGGGCTCCCTCTCCCCCTGTCCCAGTGTGGGGCTCTCTCTCCCCCTGTCCCAGTGTGGGGCTCCCTCTCCCCCTGTCCCAGTGTGGGGCTCCCTCTCCCTCTGCCCCAGTGTGGGGCTCCCTCTCCCTCTGCCCCAGTGTGGGGTTCCCTCTCCCCATGCCCCAGTGTGGGGCTCCCTCTCCCCTGTCCTAGTGTGGGGCTCCCTCTCCCCCTGTCCCAGTGTGGGGCTCCCTCTCCCCCTGTCCCAGTGTGGGGCTCCCTCTCCCCCTGTCCCAGTGTGGGGCTCCCTCTCCCCCTGTCCCAGTGTGGGGCTCCCTCTCCCCCTGTCCCAGTGTGGGGCTCCCTCTCCCCCTGTCCCAGTGTGGGGCACCCTCTCCCCCTGTCCCAGTGTGGGGCACCCTCTCCCCCTGTCCCAGTGTGGGGCTCCCTCTCCCCCTGTCCCAGTGTGGGGCTCCCTCTCCCCCTGTCCCAGTGTGGGGCTCCCTCTCCCTATGCCCCAGTGTGGGGCTCCCTCTCCCTCTGCCCCAGTGTGGGGCTCTCTCTCCCCCTGTCCCAGTGTGGGGCTCCCTCTCCCTCTGCCCCAGTGTGGGGCTCTCTCTCCCCCTGTCCCAGTGTGGGGCTCCCTCTCCCCTGTCCCAGTGTGGGGCTCCCTCTCCCCCTGTCCCAGTGTGGGGCTCCCTCTCCCTATGCCCCAGTGTGGGGCTCCCTCTCCCTCTGCCCCAGTGTGGGGCTCTCTCTCCCCCTGTCCCAGTGTGGGGCTCCCTCTCCCTCTGCCCCAGTGTGGGGCTCTCTCTCCCCCTGTCCCAGTGTGGGGCTCCCTCTCCCTCTGCCCCAGTGTGAGGCTCCCACTCCCTCTGCCTCAGTGTGGGGCTCCCTCTCCCCATGCCCCAGTGTGGGGCTCCCTCTCCTCTGCCCCAGTGTGGGGCTCCCTCTCCACTGCCTCAGTGTGGGGCTCCCTCTCCCTTGCCCACGTGTGGGGCTCCCTCTCCCCTTCCCCAGTGTGGGGCTCCCTCTCCCCTGCCCCCGTGTCGGGCTCCCTCTCCCCTGTCTCAGAGTGGGGTTCACTCTCCCCCTGCCCCAGTGTGGGGCTCCCTCAGTCCTACCCCAGTGTGAGGTTCACTCTCCCCCTGCCCCAGTGTGGGTCTCCCTCTCCCCCTGCCCCAGTGCGGGGCCCCCTGTCCCAGTGTGGGGCTCCCTCTCCCCCTATCCCAGTGCGGGGCTCCCTCTCCCCATGCCCCAGTGTGGGGCTCACTCTCCCCATGCAGCAGTGTGGGACTCACTCTCCCTATGCCCCAGTGTGGGGCTACCTCTCCCCCTGCCCCAGTGTGGGGCTCCCTCTTCCCTATCCCAGTACAGGGCTCCCTCTCCCCCATCCCACTGCAGGGCTTCCTCTCTCATTGCCCCAGTGCGGGGCTCCTTCACCTCCTGCCCCAGTGCGGGGCACCCATTCCCCTGTCCCAGTGTGGGCTCCCTCTCCCCCTGTCCCAGTGTGGGCTCCCTCTCCCCCCTGTCCTAGTGTGGGGCTCCCCCTGCCCCAGTGTGGGGCTCCCTCACCCCCTTTCCCAGTGTGGGGCTGCCTCTTCCCTATCCCAGTACAGGGCTCCCTCTCCCCTACCCCAATGCGGGGCTCCCTCTCCCCTACCCCACTGCAGGGCTCCCTCTCTCATTGCCCCAGTGCGGGGCTCCTTCACCCCTGCCCCATTGCGGGGCTCCTTCACCCCACTGCCCCAGTGCGGGGCTCCCTCTCCACCTGCTCCAGTGCGGGACTCCCTCTCCCCCTGCCTCAGTGAGGAGCTCCCTCTCCCCATGCCCCAGTGCGGGGCTCCCTCTCCCCCTGCCCCAGTGCGGGGCTCCATCTCCCCCTGCCCCAGTGAGAGGCTCCTCTCCCCCTGCCCCAGTGCGGGGCTCCGTCTCCCCCTGCCCCAGTGAGGGGCTCCCTCTCCCCCTGCCCCAGTGCGGGGCTCCGTCTCCCCCTGCCCCAGTGCGGGGCTCCGTCTCCCCCTGCCCCAGTGAGGGGCTCCCTCTCCCCCTGCCCCAGTGAGGGGCTCCCTCTCCCCCTGCCCCAGTGTGGGGCTCCCTCTCCCCCTGCCCCAGTGTGGGGCTCCCTCTCCCCCTGCCCCAGTGTGGGGCTCTCACTGCCCTGTCCCAGTGCAGGGCTCTCTCTCCCCCCTACCCTAGTGTGGGGCTCCCGCTCCCTTGTCCCAGTGCGGGGCTCCCTCTCACCCTGCCCTAGTGTGGGGCTCCCGCTCCCTTGTCCCAGTGCGGGGCTCCCTCTCACCCTGCCCTAGTGCGGGGATGCTCCTGCCTTGTGTCTTTGTGTAACTCCGTTGTCCTGTCTTGTAGATCTGAGAAGACATCTTTTACCAAACAGTGTGAGAGGCTGAAGGAACAGTATCTGATCGCTGTGTCTGATAAGGATAACCAGATCCAGGAGCTTCAGAGCCTGTGCCAGGAGTTACGACTGAAGGTGACCCAGCAGGTACTGCTCTTTACAACTGGGCTGACATTACATACTCGGTGACGTGAGATACTGGGTGACGGAGACGTGAGGTACTGAGTGAGGGAGACGTGAGGTACTGAGTGAGGGAGACGCGAGGTACTGAGTGAGGGAGACGCGAGGTACTGAGTGAGGGAGACGCGAGGTACTGAGTGAGGGAGACGCGAGGTACTGAGTGAGGGAGACGCGAGGTACTGTGTGAGGGAGACGCGAGGTACTGAGTGAGGGAGACGCGAGGTACTGTGTGAGGGAGACGCGAGGTACTGAGTGAGGGAGACGCGAGGTACTGAGTGAGGGAGACGCGAGGTACTGAGTGAGGGAGACGCGAGGTACTGAGTGAGGGAGACGCGAGGTACTGAGTGAGGGAGACGCGAGGTACTGAGTGAGGGAGACGCGAGGTACTGAGTGAGGGAGACGCGAGGTACTGAGTGAGGGAGACGCGAGGTACTGAGTGAGGGAGACGCGAGGTACTGAGTGACGGAGACGCGAGGTACTGAGTGGTGGTGATGTGAGAACAAAATTCAACTCCCAATGCGTGTGTTTCCGTGCTGTATGATGCTATAAATTAGTTTTTTCTCCTCCTTTATTCTTTCTTCTGGATTTGGGGAGTTAGTTGACCACTGAGTCCATCCCTGAAGTGTGGAGCTGGAGAACTGGCGCTTGAGTTCACAAGAGTTTAACTGTGTCAAAACCAGAACGGGTTCCCTCTCCTGATCTGACTGCAGTGACTGACACTGTGCCACTAGACCTGGACTCTGAGCTGTCACTTACAGCCTGGAGTTGCGCACGGTCACTGTACGAACCGATGAGAGACAGTTTGCTCCTATTGAGTGGTTACTCCCCTGCCCCCTTCCCCAGTATGATCAGGGCCTAATTGGAGGTAGAGGGGTTAATGGAGAAACAGCAAGGGGGAGCAGGTGCAGGGCAGTATGGAGCAGTCTGACCGGATGCTGGGGTTTGGTTTCTGCCAGTGATTCTGGCACAGGGAGACAGACAGTCTTGTGAAAACAAGCCAAGGTGAGGGCTGGAGCCAGAACTAGGGAATCGGATCTTTTAATAAAAGAAAGTTCAGTTTGAGTCGATGACATGTGTTAAACAGAGTCCTGAAGAGGCGGTGAACCCTGGAGAGATGCTGAAAGGGCTGCAGACTGAGAACAGCCAGCTGAAGTCCCAACTGAACAACAGCTTGAAAGAGCTTCATCAGAAAGAACTTCGCATCCAGAAACTCAACAGCAAGGTAGGCCCTGCACACACGTGGGTTTTCATCCCAATTACCTGCCTTCCATTTCTCTCTTCGTATCTGATCTGTTCGCCACGGGAATTATCAGTACAGCCTGTTACAAACCTCGCAATGATGGATTCGCACCTCAGGATTGTTGCAGTTCATCTGCATTTTAGCTAAATCCTGAATTTGTGGTCAGCTTTGAGAGGCATAATTAGTGCAAATGCTGACAATTCGGCACCAAACATTTCAGGTCAATGCTTCAATCCCTCCAATTAGATTTCTGTCCCTATCATTGTAACAAAACAGCTTCTTATCAATGTCACAGCCATCTGGGACTGTGACAAATGTCGACTCTCTCTAAGTCCTTGGCGAGTTGCCTGCAGTCTCTAACATGCCCTTACCAACTTAATGAAGTTACTGTGATGTGCCATGGACAAGTTATTGCTGTACATAAGAATGTGCTACATTATTACTGTGCACTCCCCCAGAGTGGTGGGCGTTTGGTGTCCCTTCCCCCAGAGGGGTGGGTGCTCTGTGTCCTTCCCCCCCCCCCGGAGCGGTGAGTTCTCGGTGCCCCTCACCCAGAGCAGTGTCGCTCGGTGCCCCTCCCCTGGAGCAGTGGGTGCGATGTCCTTTCCCCAGAGCAGTTGGCGCTGCGTTTGTCCACTCTGAGATTGGCACACTCTCTCTTTCTCTCCCTTCCTCCCCCAAACTGACACTGAACCACTCTCCTGAAGGCACTGCCCTTCTGATTGCACTCCAGCCTCCTGAGGAAGGTGACCCTGCCATCAGGTCCCCCTTGTTATAAAACTCCACCTCATGTCGGTTTCCAACATCACTCCTCCTTTTGAACTGCATGACCATTAAAAGGTGAAACCCAGGACATACGCACCTTGTCTTCCCCACCCTCACCTGCTGTGTCCCGTCTCCAGATGTCGCTGGTGTTTGAGGAGAAGGTCGCACTCTCTGCTCAGCTGCGAGGAACGGGGCAGAGCCTGCGTGAGACACAGCACCGACTGAATGAGTTACAGGCACGTCACCTAACTCTGGAACAACAGCTCCAGTCTTCGGCAGATCTCCTGGAAGAGAAGAAGGTGGGTGGAGCAGCGATAGGAACTGGGGGAATTAGCAACTTCATTACCAGATTGGAGAGATGGGAAAAGGGATGAAACTGAAAGTTGGGCAAGATCCTTGCCTTTGATTCGCTTCCAGGTATCCCTTCCTCAATATTTCAATCGGCCTGAACCTGTCAAGTAAACTCCAGCCTATAACATTGCTGACTTTTTAAAAAATATATATGCCACCCAAATTCCTGTTTCCAGCTGTATTTCATTCCCAGTATATATAATTCCGTGTGAGGTAATAGAATACCCCCGAGATCTGATGTGTCTCCAGAGGCTGTTCTGACCTGTTTCTGTGTTGTTGGTTTTGACTTGTAGTTGAGCCCCTTGATTGATGCTGCCCCCGGTGGCCCCCAGGAGAAGGGCAGAGACGAGGAACACGTCAAAGAGATGGAACTCAGACACCTGAAGCAAAGGTAAGACCAGTAAGGCCACCTCTTGCCCTTGGATTGATGCAGCACTGCAAAACATTAAAAGAACAGGTTTATTCCGAGTGCCTGCTCAGTTATACACCGGATCATAAATTCTCCACCTTTTACATCGGGAAAAGCTGGTGTATCAATATCACTTGTGTTATTTAGGTAACTTTGCTCGACGTAAGTTCGTTGCTTGCCCACCAATTTTCCTGCCTTTTGATCGCCAAGAAATATCAGAGAGGGAAATTTTCAAAGAGACTTTTTTTAAACATAGAAAGTGATCAGAACATGAAACTTGACTATTGCTGCAAAACGAGTTGGTCGAAGCTTTTCATCTACTGTGTTTAGCAACATGAGTGCTGTTTGCCGCTAGCAAGGTGCTACTGTCAATCCAAGAAGGCATTCTACATGCCTTACAAATGAATAATATGGTCTGTGAATCTTCAGTTCTCGGGATGTGCAACCTATAGATTGGCATGTGAAAACAAAGAGCCGAGCCACACCCAGCCAGACGGCGCTGCAAAGTTACAACACAGTCGCCACCATTGAATGTGACTCTGTAATGGGACATCATTTGCAAAATAACTCTTCAGTGTGTGAGGAGTTACATTAGGATTGAGTTGGGCTCACGTGCACTGGAAGCTATCACATATTAATACGCAGGATCCTGTTTGCAGACAGAAAAAACATACTGGCAGAGTGGGAGGCAATGACCTCATGGTGTCATTGCTAGACTATTAACCGAGAGATTCAGGTAATGTTCTGGGGACCTGGATTCGAATCCCAGCACTGCAGATGGTGGCATTTGAATTCAATAACAATCTGGAATTAAGAATCTCAGGATGACCAGGAATCCATTATCGATTGTTGGAAAAACCCACCTGGTTCATTAATGTCCTTCAGGGAAGGAAGCTGCCACCCTTACCTGGTCTGGCCGACATGTGGCCCCAGACCCATTGCAAAAGTATTTGACTCATAACTGCCCTCTGGGTAATTAGGGATGGGCAGCGACACTCTCAGCCCATGAATAAAGGAAGGATAAAAATGCAAATATTTTTGAGCAATAGTTAAGTTTCATGTTCCCCATCATTTTCATTGAAGGTTTCTTCTGAAAATTCCCTTTCTAATTACTAATTAGAGTCAATTTCCCTGGTGTGAAATGTAAACAAAACTTGATCATGAACTGTCAGTCATCATTAACCGGTGTGTTCCCTATGGTAATACCTCTACGAATCAGAGTCCACTTCCTAACCAGTCTGCAGTCTTCTCTTTTATAGTATCAGTATTGGTTTTCTCCTTGATTTGATATTCTTGCGAAATGTCCTGATCAATCCAAGACACAAAGCTTCAACAAAATGTGTCTTTTTTTCCAGCAAGACTCAAGTTCTCTATGATCAAACAGCTTGAAACTAGCAAGGCAGTGGTTGAGGTGATTGTGAATGGGAGGCTAGGTGAGGATGGGAGAGAGGAGAATTTGAGGGTATTACTGATTGTTCATTTAGAAGAAGCTTGTGTGTTCGAGGTGGGAGTTGATCGGGTCAAATGAGTTGTTTATGTGTTGTGTTTGTTATGTAATTAATATAACCGATGTCACAGGCTGAAATGGGGCCTGTAAGGAACTGACTAACCCATGAGCAGCTGCCGGATCCCTGTAGCTTTCACTGAGAGAGGTCGTTCTAGTCTCATCACCCCCTCGGCATGTTCCTTTTATGGTATTGGGAATATCGCAGTCCAAGTTAAAACAATGAAACAGTGCAGAAAGGAGGGTTGCTAACCCATAGTAGCAGCTCTTGTATGCTTTGCGATCGCTTGCAGATCCCTTCTCTGAGCCCAGATCCCTGGATTGATCTTTCTCTTCATGTCTCTACATTATTAAGGCTCTGAGCATTTGACAGTTCTTCCGGAAAGCTTGTTAATTCAAAATTATCCGTGGCCATTTGGACACAATTTCTCAATTTCTCTGTCATTGTAAATAATCCCCATTGAAGTAATTTATTCCCGCTGCCACAAGGCTCATTTTAATTGCATTTTTGATGAAAGGCTGCTTCTCTTTGCAGTCTGATTTCCTCTCTTTTTGTATCAGCCTGTGCTGAGGGAAGGCGGTAGACGATGGGGAAGGTGTCACAAGTAGCACAGCAGGGGGCATCAGCTTCTGAGAGGAAGCAGGTCGGTTCACATTTCAGGAGATCCCCTCCATCAGATGTGATTGCTCTGCTCTGCTCTGCCTTTCTGATACGAGAGTGTAGAGAGACCTCTACCTTAGTGAGTTTAAAGAAGATTTGTAGCTCAGGTTGAGGTTCTGGATGTAGGTTTGCTCACTGAGCTGGAAACTTCATTTTCAGACGTTTCGTCACCATACTAGGTAACATCATCAACGAGCCTCCGGACGAAGCACTGCTGATGTCTCCTGCTTTCTATTTGTATGTTTGGGTCAGCAAACACATTGATTTGGACCCCATTTACCACCCCCTGAGAGAAAGAACGGGAAATGACATCATCGTGGGAAATGACGTCACCACAGGAAATGACATCACCAACCCAAACATACAAATAGAAAGTAGGAAACGCGAGCAGTACTTTGTCCGGAGGCTCACTGAAGATGTTACCTAGTAGGGTGACGAAACGTCTGAAAATGATCCTTCCAGTTCAGTTAGCAAACCTACAGCCAGAGCTTCACCTGCCTGTACCTTGATGGGACAGCATTAAAGGAGCTGTGTACGAAGGGTCTGGGGCTGGAGGCCAGTGAGAAATTTCAAAACTGTGATCTGTGTAAAGCTAAAGTATAAGAGGATTGAGAAGAATGATTTGTGTTGTATTTACACCAAAGTCTATCTATCACCCTCTGGTTAAATGGCTGAACAAGGCCTGGGCACAGCAATGCCAATCCCTGGTCCAGTACCTGCCACCTTCCTGTGAAAAGCACTGGTTTCCCTGGTCTGTATTTCACAGGCTGTTTGAAGCTAAACAGATGCATGACAGAAGTGAACAAGAACTCCACCAATTGGAGGGATCTCTTGCTGAAGAACGGGAAAAGCGATTGGCTGCTGAGGAAGCCCTGTTGTCAGCAGAGCACCGACTCAAAAGGTAACGTGAATGGATGGAACCTTTTCAGGGAGAACAGGGAAGTGATCTCTCTAACCTGGGCAGGAGAGAATTAGGAGTCCGTTTAAAAAGGGGCAAAGGGATGGAACATTTATTTTGAGGTCAGAAGATATTAGAGGAAGGACATCCCCTCAGGACTGAGAAAGCTTGTTCTAACGCAGGATGTTACAAATGGGGAAGTCTCAGGTCTGTGCCATTTACAAGCCTCAACTGCTTCCTTCCATATTCCGAAACTCTATCCACCCACTTCCTCCTTATATCCCGACATTGCAACTTATTCCTGTATTTCTCCACCTCACATACCCTCCTCCTTCATTTCTTTTTGTTGGGAGAATCCTCAGCAAAGGGGCACCATTTTGAAATTAAAACCAAAACATCTAGGAGCGAAGTCAGGAAGCATTTTCTTTGTATACAGTGGAATTTCTGTCCATTGGAAAGCAGTGGAAACTATGATTCAGCTGAAATGTTGATGTGATTCCATGATCTAGATTGAGTCGGGATATTGGGGGTGTGCAGTGAAATCTAGTTGAGGTACATATCAGCCCGGGTCAGCAGTGATAGAATGGTGAAACAGGCTGGAGAGGATGAGAAGGTTTGTATCTGCTGGTTGTGTGAATTCCTCACGGCCACTCAAGAACCCCTGGCATCGATGTACCCAGAGTTGGACAATAAAGAAGCTGTGAGACCCAGCTGGGACAGGGAGAGGCTGTGAGACCCTGCTGGGACAGGACGGGGCTGTGAGACACTGCTGGGACAGGAAGGGGATGTGAGACCCTGCTGGGACAGGAAGGGGATGTGAGACCCAGCTGGGACAGGACGGGGCTGTGAGACCCTGCTGGGACAGGGAGAAGCTCTGAGACCCTCCTGGGACAGGACGGGGCCTGAGACACTGCTGGGACAGGACGGGGCTGTGAGACCCTGCTGGGACAGGAAGGGGCTGTGAGACCCTGCTGGGACAGAATGGGGCTGTGAGACCCAGCTGGGACAGAAAGGAAATGTGAGTCCCAGCTGGGACAGGGAGAGGCTGTGAGACCCTGCTGGGACAGGAAGGGGCTGTGGGACCTTGCTGGATAAGGACGGGGCTGAGAGACCCTGCTGGGACAGGACAGGGCTATGAGACCCTGCTGGGACAGGGAGAGGCTGTGAGACCCTGCTGGGACAGGGAGAGGCTGTGAGACCCTGCTGGGACAGGACAGAGCTGTGAGACCCTGCTGGATAAGGAAGGGGCTTTGAGACCCTGCTGGGACAGGACGGGGCTGTGAGACCCTGCTGGGAAAGGGAGAGGCTGTGAGACCCTGCTGGGACAGGATGTGGCTGTGCTATTGAAAGGCTGTATTTGATCATTTTTTCCTTTCAGTGTGGAGCTGAGCGAGTGGGTCAGTGCCCAAGAGCGAAACCTCAATACCTCAGCGATGGAGGAGCATTCAATGCTGATCGAGTTACCAGAAAGTGCCACTCCCAGCAAGGTGAGAGCATGCTCCTATTGAGAAAACTTCTGCTGCTCCCTCCCCTACTGCGGTGCCTTCCCTCCTTTCTCAACACTGAACCTCACTGTCCTTCCAATCCCCTCTCCCATTCCTTCCCCACCACCCCACCGCTCCACTCCTGGCTTCCTCTTTGGACTGTCCACACACATCCCCTCCATCACATTGCTCTCAATGATTGTGTTGTTTTTGTCTTCAGACTCGTAGGGGCACCAGAGTGAGGTCGTTTTGTTCCCTGCTGCAATCCCGATCTCGGACCAAGTTGCTGTTTGCTGTGTATTTCATTGCACTGCACACCCTTGTTCTCCTGTGCTTCACCGGGAACCTCTAAACTCCAGTACCCATGGTGCTGAGGGCAGGAAGCTGACCGAGTCCAGTAACAACAGGTCATCCCAGGAGCACCAACCTTCTCTCTACTTGGAGTTGAGACTATGTTTTGCTTTCCATGAGATTTCCCTCCGATTTCCTCTCTACACAGCATTGCTTTTGCTAGGGGTGTTTTTGTATACTGCTTTAATTGATGGGTGGCAGTCAATATTTTGCAGTGCTGGAGGGGGAGTTGATCTTGGAGCTTGTCCTAAACGATAACTCAGGATTAGGTCTTGTGGACATATCATAGGTCACAGGTCAACTTGTGGATGTCAGATTTGGACACTCAGAAGAGTGTGACTGTCAAACACATCCCCCCCCTTACACTGATCTCCTCCTGAACATTATCAAGCCATGTGAATGAACACGTTTACCCTGTTTCCTTTCTGAAGGGAGGAATGCTCCCTCTGATGAAGCACAATAGCCTTTTCCAATTCTATACACATTCCAACACTAGAATGTAGATGTGCTGAAAGTGATTTGCAGTACTGGCGAAGCTCCAGCAGATGGTGATGTTGCACCACAAAGATGGCTGCAGCAGAGCGATGAGATAATGCTCTGGAGGGGGAAATGACTGAATCCCCCCCCCCCCCCCCCCATAAATATAAAACACTAAGAAACAACTTAAATCTCATCACCTAGGAAAGGAGATGGGCAAGAGAGTAAACCAAACTGAGATCCTTTCCAGCAGATTGTAGTGCAGAAAGACAATTACCAGCTCTCAGTTAAACATGTGGGTAGATTTCGGGACAGTGCTGGCCGTAGACAGCAGGTCATGGTACAGCGGCAGAGAAGGTTGTGTTGGAAGATGCAACACTTCACTTCTGTTCAGGTACACTGGACACACTATCCCAAATTGTTTTTCACTGGTTTCAGTGCCGTGGGGACTAGGCCCCAGGCTGCTGCCTGGCAGCTGGTTGACAAGTGCCTTCCTACTTCACATTTACACTTTATTCATTTAAACTCCTCGTGGTTTGCAACTCATCTTTGAAATTGTTCTGAATCCCAAATGTGTGTTGGATAGGTCCTGGCCCTGTGTCTGGGAGGATGGGTTGGAATTGGTGGGTGACATGGAGTGAGGGAGTACTGGTACATTGATCACACTCACCCTGTGGGTGAAGTGTCAGAGTATCGTTAATGCCAAGGTTAGGTTGTCTGCAACTCTTCCTGGGTGAGTGACAACCAGGGCTGGGTGAATAGTGCCTTGTTTGGTTGTGGTTTCATGTGGGTGGGGCGTCAGTAAGAGATTTAACCCTTAGCAGGGAGTTAGCAATGAAGGATCAGACGGTTTCCAGTGAATGTGGATCCTTGATCATTTTCCACCGTTGGAAGGAGAGGATTGGCATGATGCCCAGAGAGGGCAAACTGTGGATCACCAGTGTAAATGTCCTCTGGGTATAGTGAAGAAACAATGAACAGAAATATCCTGAGAATACCCCCAGACCTTCACACCAGCTCACCTGGATGGTGCCAGTCCCCAACCACCAGAGGACGATCCCATTTAGCACTGATCCTGAAATTATCCCAATCCCATGGGCACAGTGTGGAATGTCCTATCATTGAGGGATGCTGAAGGAGGGCCAGACTGATGGAATTTTAATAAGAGACTCTTAACAGCTTACAAAATCACCAGGAGTTTAAGTCATATGTTTTTATAAATAAAATATATATAAATATTTCAATGACTAAGGGAAATTTCTACTTGTACAATGAGTGAGTGGTCGACGCTCATCAGAAACGATCCCATACATATAATTTAATAGATTGTCTATTTATTTTATGCAAATCAGATGAGCACTTTGTTCTTTTCTTGGGCATGATGGATAAAACGGCTGCCAATAGTTCCTGACAAAGTCTGTAAGATCTCTGCTGGAAAGTGAACCCCTTGAAACACCTTTTCATATGTCAATGGACAGTGGGGATGAGGGGGCTAGCTGCTCCCAACAGTATTGGTGCAGGAACCAGCAGAGGGCATGAAGAGGGAAGGGCTGCTGGGGCAATATCAATGACCAAAGCTTTCATGTATGGCTTGAAATAAAATATTTTTGAAATCAAACGAAGCCTCAATTTTCTCATTCATTGTTTACATGGCAACAAGGGACATGGGGCTCATCAAACCCAAGTTCTTTTATCCCAGTTAAGATTTATTTTTAATCTTGAAAGTTGTGATTTGATCTTTCACCCAAACCTTTCTCACCCTCATTCCTTCCCCATGCTCATGTTTACTTGTCTTTCTCGTGCTTGACATCATTTGGGACTGTCTAGCCTGGTTTGTTGGCAACACATCCACTAATATTCACTCCCTCCTGTACTGTTGCTCATGAGCAACAATGTGCACCATCTACGAGATGTACTGCAGAAGCTCAACAAGGTCCCCGAGCACCTTCTGAATCCATGACCACTACCACCAAGAAGGATAATGGTATTGCATATAATGGATGCTTTATGGGAATGTACTGAGGATTGGCTAACATGCAGAAGATAGAGAGTTGTAATTAATGGGTTTACAGGTTGGAAGTGTGTAATTGGTGGAGTGCCACAAGGATGAGACCTAGGGCCTTAGTTCTATACTAATGACTTAAAGGAGGGGCAAAGCACAATTAATCCAAATGTGCTAATGATACAAAAGTAGATGGAAGACCATAGTGTAATGAAGACATGAGGAATCTGTGAGGGGATCCAGATGAGTGAATGGGCAAAACTTTGGCAGGTAGAGTTTGATGTAGGAAAGTGCCAGGTTATGTATCTCGGTTGGAAGAATTGCAAGGCAGGTTATTATTTAAATAGATATGTTGAGAAAGTGCAGCCCAAAGGGATCTGGGTGTTCTTGTGTACGAAGCAAAATAACTTTGGCATGCAGATGCAGCAAGTAAATATGGAGGCAAATGAACTTTTTGACCTTGACTGATTTCATTGTTTGAGATTTAAAATAGGGAGTTCATTGCCATGCAGTGTGTTGGTGAGGCGGTGCTGGAGTATTGATGCACTTTTGTTCCCCATATGTAAGATACTGGAAATTGTTCAAAAGAGATTGACTTGGCTGATTTATGGAACAAAAGGATTGACTTTTCAATAATGACTAAACACAGGCGTTTATTCATTAAGGTGTTAAAAAATGAAGGTGACATGATTGAATCATTCAAAGTTCTGAGAGATTTGACATGTGAGATGCTGATTTTTTTTAAACCAGTGGGGTAATCTTGAACAAGGGACCATATTTACAGAAGTAAGAGGACATTCATTCCTGATGAACTTATTCCAACAGTCAGTACATCTGAAGTCAGGTCAGTTTTCCTTCATGTGAATCCAAGGAAAGTGATGGGATCAGATGGAGTACCAGGCCGTGCACTCGGAGCATGCGCAGATCAACTGGCAAAGGTTTTCTTGGATATACTGAACCTGTCCCTGCAGCCAGCCACTGTCCCTGCCTGTTTCAAGAGGGCCAAAATTATCCCTGTGTCTAAGAAGGCTAATGTGTGACCCTAACTTCGGTGGTCATGAAGTGCTTTGAAAGGCTGGTCATGGCCTTAATCAACTCCAGCCTCCCCACTACTCTGGACCCACTCCAATTTGCCTATCAGACGAACAGATCCACACCAGATGCCATATCACTTGCCCTTCATTCCTCCCTAGAACAACTTGACGCCAAGGACAGCTATGTAAGAATCCTACTCATTGACTACAGTTCAGCCTTCAACACTATTATCCCCTCGAGACTGATTACTAAGTCTTGGACTAAGCCCCACTCTCTGCAACTGGATCCTCAGTGTCCTGACCCACAGGCCACTATCAGTGAAGATTGGGTACAATATTTCAACCTCACTAATACTCAACACCGGAGCCCCGAAAGGGTACTCAGCCCCCTACTCTACTCACTGTATACCCATGACTGCGTCACCAAATACCAGACTAATGCCATTTACAAGTTCGCTGATGACACCATCATAGTCGGTTGAATCTCGGATGGCAACAAAACAGACTACAGAGAGGAGGTGGAAGACCTGGAAAAATGGTGCACTGAGAACAACCTAGCTCTCAATGCCGGAAAAACCAAGGAACTCATTATTGACTTTCGGCAGGATGTTACTCATGCCCCCCTATACGTTAACAGCACAGAGGTAGAACGACTGGACAGTGTCAAGCTCTTGGGAGTGGTCATCCACACCAAGCTTTCTTGGACTCTTCATGTGGTCGCAGTGGTTACAAAGGCCCAACAACGTCTCTTCTTCCTCAGGCAGCTGTGGAAATTTGACATGACGGCGAATACCCTTGCCAACGTTTATAGGTGTGCCATCCAGAGCATTCTGTCTGGATGTATCACTACCTGGTATGGCAGCTGTACCATTCAAGATCGGAGACAGTTACAGAGAATGGTGAACTCGGCCCGGATAATCACAAAGGCCAACTTCCCATCTATAAAATCCATTTGCCAGGCCCGCTGTCAAGGAAAGGGTGCCAGCATTCTCAAAGATCCATCCCACCCTGTCAATATTTTTCTAAACTTCTACCATCGGGGAGAAGGTACAGAGGCCTGAACACACGCGCCAGCCGGTTTTGCAACAGTTTCTACCCTACTGTTAGAATACTGAATGGACTGACAAATTCATAATATTCGTTTGGATACCTGTGTCTTTGTTTTTGCTGCTGTTTACCTACTATTTATTATCTATGCCACGTAGCTCTGTGATCTGCCTGTATTGGTCATAAGACAAAGCTTTTCTCTGTGCCTTGGTACACAGGACAATAGATTCAATTCAACCTAAAACTAAGATGCAAAAGAATTCCTTCTCTCAAGGTAGTGATTATTTGGAATTCTTTACCCCCAGATGTTGTGAAGTTTAAGGTTACAAAGCATTTAAAGAGGAAATGGATAGATATTAGGAAATTCAGGGCCTTGAGGAGCTGACATGAAAGAGGTGTTGAGGGCCGGGGCAGAGCAGCCATCATCTTATAGAACGGTGGAGTTGGCTTGGTGGGGGGGGGGGGGAATGTCCTGTGACTATTTCTTATGTTCTTATAGATAATGGGAACTGGATAAGCTGCAAGTTTGCCTCAAGCTACTCACCATCCTGACATGAAACTATATCACTGTTTTTAATCCTGGAACCCCCTTCACAATGGCACTGTGGGTCACCCTACAGCAACTGGACTATAGTCGTTCGATAAGGTAGCTCACCATGACTTAAAAGCAATTTGAAACAGGTAAAAATTGCTGGTAAAGCGCACATCCCATGAATGAACATTAAAGATGTTCCTGTCCTTTCTTCCTGATACCTTCTCCTTCACACTTTGCCTTGCCCTCATGCTCCCTTGGATACAGTCTGTGGTTCATTCCTCACAGTGGGCTCTGTGCAGGCGGTGGTAGTCCTGTATAGCAATCCTGTTGTGTGTGACTGGCCTGCAGCATCAGGCTACATGCCTGAGCACTGGGGTGAGGGAGTGTCAGACGGGAAGTATTCAACCTGTCTTGGCTTGTCCCTGCCAGGATATGTGTTGTGTGCTTATTTTGACGATAGCAATGTGCTTCATGATAACTGAAAAGGAATGGATGTTCTCTTTCCAGCTTCCCTTGAGAAGTAAGACATCCTCTGCACTCTGTAGTAGTGATCTAGATTTGACAGCCATATAAGGAGGTATTAAGGCAGGAGACCAAAACTTTAGTGAAAGAAATAGACTTTTGAGGAGCATCTTAAAGGAGAGGAAGGCAGTATGGTTTGAGGAAGGAATTCCAGAACTTTGAGCTGGTGTAGATGAAAGCCTAGCCACTGCTACCAGCATAATGAAAACTGCAGATGCACAAGAGGTCAGAGCTGCAGGAGAACAGACCTCAAAGCATTTCAGGGCTGCCAGGGCTGATAGATGGATTTGAACACTGCGAGTCGAATTGGAAAGCTGGAGAAACAAAAGCTATTATCGATCAGTAGGCAGCAAGTTTACGGTTGAATGTCAGTCACTGAGCTGGGATACACAGACATCAGAGTTTGGGAACAACTGAAGTTTACAGCGACTAGATGATTGGAAGCCAACCATGGAATTGGGGGAATGGATAAAATAGTGTGATAGGTGATCCCACTGGCCCTTTCATCGTGGAACAGTGGGTTTCCAGATGGTATGTGGTAGAAAGGATGCTATGATGTAATTGCTGGCTGTAGGAGGGCTAACTTGGATAATCCAAGTGGTCAAACTCTCTTTACAACGTGTGAATGCCTGTTTGATGAAGTGAGCTGGAGATGCCGGAGAATGGAGTTACCTCATCCGCGATCACCTGTAGTGACTGGATTATTGGCCACCAGTAGGCAGTAGAGAGCTGTTTCTTTGGCCCTGTGTTACTTCGAAGACCATTGGGGGTGGCGGGGAGTAAGTCACTCAGTCCATAAGAATAGGAGCAGGAGTAGGCCATTCAGTCGATCAGTCATAGGGTTGCTCATATCTGACATTGTTAGCCTGAGTTCCCAATAAGTGCTGAACACCTGGATCCTGCTGATACAATTGAGGCTAGTGCGTGGTGGTGTCTACAGGCCCCAGTTCCATGTCCACTGGCTGGTCCAGGCTTCCTAAAGCCATAATCCAGGCCTCCTAAAGCCATGGTCCAGGCCTCCTAAAGCCATGGTCCAGGCCTCCTAAAGCCATGGTCCAGGAGTGGGTCATGAGTGGGCTATAGCCACAGTTTGGATTTGGAGCTTGGATTCAGTCCCAGGTCAGGAAGCTGATCCAGTTCTGGATCCAATCCCAGGTCAGGAAGCTGATCTATTCTGGATCCTGGTCTGAGGATCTGCCCTGAGCCTGGATTATTGGCTGTGATCCCAGTGATTCTGAAGGGGAACAGTTGCAGTTGCAGGCCAGGGTTTGGGACCGCAGACTACCTGCTGTCCAGGAGCTCCCTCCCCTTCTCCAGGAGCAGTATGTGGTGAACTGGCCTGTCCTGTGGAATTGTTCACCAGGCCTGGTCAGGGCAAACACTGCCCCCGCCATTGCTGCCCATCTCTTATCCAAGCAGACCATTTTCTGTATTTAATAACAACCCAACCATGCACCTGCTGGGAACCTGAATTAAAACCACACAGTGCTGGAGAAACACAGCAGGTCTGACATTTTGGGTGCAGGGACAAAAAAAATAAACAGAGTGCCTGCTCCAGGCCGGTGAGCTGCTGACTGTCTCTAGGTCCCGCTCTGAAATGTACAGCTTTGTAGTTCTGGCTGACATCTGCACGGTGCGCGCACACGCAGGGTGTCCCTTCCTGGTTTAAAACTACGCGCGTCCCCGCGATCCTCAGCCAAGCCTCTTCGCAAGAACCGAAGCGAACAATCCCGGGACCGATAGATTCCCCCACTCATCCAGCAGGTAAGAAAGTTTCCTGAACTTTCCCAAACTTTCGGGTAACTTTCCAAGCTCCCCCCTGGAAGTGCTGTGTTAATCATTAATCAGAGAGAGACATGGCAGGGTCACTTTCAACAGACACCTCCCTTCAAACCCGGCTCTCTATTAACTTCACGGCTTCAAGCCCATCTCGGAGAGGCAGGCGGTGTAGGAATACCTTCCTGAGACCCCTGATCTCTCTCAGGAATATTTACCTGGAATAATGGGATACCTGTGAGTGGGTTCCAACCTAATGGAGGGGTCCAGATGACCTATCAACTCAGTTACAGGTCCCTCAGGTGAATGAAGCAGTTTGCAGTTGGTGAAGATCTGAAAGGAAAATGCTGACTTTCCTCAGCAGCTCTGGCATCCCCAGTGTCCTTGACCATGGCCATCCCTTCGGCAGCTCCCCTTCTGTTGCTCATAAGGTAGGGAATGGGTGTGAGGGCGGTTTAAAGATCATTGTTTTGGGGAATCATGCCTGGATCGTCATGTCCCGGGATGCACTCCATTCTTCAAAGTGGGAAACAGGAGAGACTGGGAACAGGGATCCTTGGTCAGCACCAATTCACGGCCCGTTGGATTCTCTGAAGATGTGGTTCACCAGCTGGGACAGACCGGACTGTAATTTTCACATGAGAATTCAGCAAACCTGAACCAAGTCCAGGGCTGTGAGCCTGCAAGCAGGGAGAAGGGAAATTCTTTTCAATGAAAATCACCAAAACCAGAGGAATCTGTATCAGTTCAGGTGCATTCCCCAGAATTTGACTGTTTGGATGGTGTCAATCACATTGAGGTGGATGGGCCTTGTGAGAAGCTGCCTGCTGTATCTGACAAGTTAATACCAGTCCCCATCATGGCTGCTGTCTGCTTCACAGACAATTCCCACCTGCTGGTAACGCTCAGTGCTACTGGTTGGTCACCAAACTCACCACTGGCCCCATTTGGGCATTTGAAACTTCAAAATTGTGTTGGTTGAGCGACTCAAGATGTGAGGGCAGGACCTGGAATTTCTCCAGGTGTTGGATTGTCAAACCCAGGGGGTTCAGTGGAAATAAGAAGAGAGTTAAAACAGCAGGCAACCAAAAGCCTGGGTAGACAGGCAGCATCAGGAGGTGGACAAGTTGATGTTTCAGGTGTAAGCTGAAAATGTGTTGCTGGAAAAGCGCAGCAGGTCAGGCAGCGTCCAAGGAGCAGGAGAATCGACGTTTCGGGCATGAGCCCTTCTTCAGGAATGAGGAGAGAGGGGTCATGCTTGTAGGCTGAGTGGAAGCAATCCATCAAGCGGACATTGGAATCCCCATTGTGGAAGAAATTGCATTGTGAGAAAGCGTATACTACACTGAAATGAAAGTATGTAATACATATACTCTTCGTAAAGCTCTGTTCCACCTGGAAACAGTCTTTGGGATGTGAAACAGTGAGATGGGAAGAGGTAGAGGCAAGTGTTGCATCCACTGCATTTACATTGAAAGGTGCAGTGGGAAGGGAATGGGGTGTTGGGGGGATGGAGGAGTGGACTAGGATATTAGAGAGTGAACCGTCTCTTTGGAATACTGAAAGAGGAGGGATGGGAAAGACAACTTTGGTTATGTTGTGCTGGAGTGGGTGCAAATGCCAGGGGGTGATATAGATTAGATTAGATTCCCTACAGTGTGGAAACAGGCCCTTCGGTCCCACAAGTCCACACTGACCCTCCGAAGAGTAACCCACCCAGACCCATTTCCCTCTGACTAATGCACCGAACACTACAGACAATTTAGCCATGGCCAATTCACCTGACCTGCACATCTTTGTGACTGTGGGAGGAAACCGGAGCACCGGGAGGAAACCCACGCAGACACGGGGAGAATGTGCAAACTCCACACAGACAGTCATCCAAGGCTGGAATTGAACCTGGGTCCCTGGCACTGTGAGGCAGCAGTGCTAACCACTGAGCCACCGTTAAATAAAGAGCCCGATAAGGACAAGAGGAACCCTACCACAGATCCTGGAAGAGAGGGGAGGAGGATGGCAACAGACATGCAGCAAGTGCATGGTTGAGGGCCCTGTCCACCACAGGAATACCCTCAGTGGAGGAAAGAGGAAAACTTGTTAGAAGCTGTGGCTCAGAAGGTTGCATTATTGGAGTTAATATAATGGAGAATCTGGGAAAATGGAACTGAGTCCTTACAGGAAATGAAATGGTAAGTAGTTTGATCAAGGCAGCAATGGGACTTTCTGTGCTTGTATTGAATATTATTTGAGAACCTATTCCTGGAAATGGGGACAGAATGGTAAGGAATGAAAGGGAAGAGTCAGATATAAAGTCAGATGATGAAAAAAGGGTGAAAATTGGAAACAAAGTTGGTGAAATTCTCAGTTGTAGGGGAGAGCAGGAATTGGCGCCCATACAGTTATCAGTGGACTGGGAAAGGAGATGTGGAAAGGGATCTGAGTCGGACTTACAAATTAAAATTCAGGCTTTGGTAATGTTGTGGAACAGAGAATCCTAGGGGTTCAGGCACATAATTCTTCGAAGTATACGTCACACGTAAATAGAGTGGTTAAGAAGGCTTTCAGCACGCTTGCCTTCATTGCTCAGACATTACAGTGTAGGAGGCCGGACATTATATTATGGTTGGAGAAAGTGAGGACTGCAGATGCTGGAGCTCAGAGCTTAAAAACGTGTTGCTGGAAAAGCGCAGCAGGTCAGGCAGCATCAAAGAAGAAGGAGAATCGACGTTTCGGGCGTAAGCATTCCTGAAGAAGGGCTTATGCCCGAAACGTCGATTCTCCTGCTCCTTTGATGCTGCTTGACCTGCTGCGCTTTTCCAGCAACACATTTTTAAGCATTGTATTGTGGTTGTACAGGATGTTGGTGAGACCTCTTCTGTAGTGCTGTGTTCAGTTCTGGTCGCTCTGTTATAGGAAGGATATTATTAAGCTGGAGATGGTTCAAAAGAGATTTACCTGAATGTTGCCAGGAATGGAGGGTTTGAGTCACAAGGAGAAGCTGGATAGACTGGGACTTTTCTCATTGGAGTGCAGGAGGCTGAGAGGTGACCTTATAGAGGTTTATAAAATCATGAGGGGCATGGATAAGGTGAATGACAGGTGTCTTTTTCCTAGGGTTACTGATTTCAAGATTAGGGGGTATATTTTTAAGGTAAAAGGAGAAGATTTTAACAAGATGCGAGAGACAACTTTTTAGGTGAGTGGTTCATGTGTGGAATGACTTCCAGAGGAAGTGGTGGATGTGGGTACAGTTACAACATTTAAAAGACATTTGAATAAGCTCATGAATAAGAAATGTTTGGAGGGATATGGAGCAAGATGGGACTAGTTTAGTTTAAGATTATGGTCAGCATGGTCAGACCAGAGGATCTGTTTCCATGCTGTATGATTCTATGACTGGGACAAAGAGTGTTCAATCAATTCAAAGAGAAGACAGCCTTCACCCAGACCCATACTGATTCCTAGAGCCACAGTTTTTATTTGGAGGAAATGAGTTGAATCAAAGGAGAAGTTGTTCAATGTGACAGCAAGCTAATCCAGGCAGGAAAGGGTGGTCATGGATGGGGACTGATTGAGTGTCCATTCAGAGAAGAATCCATGGGTCATCCTGGTGGGGGCTGGTCACCTGCAGTGAAAACAGGTACCCAGCGAGGGAGGTAGATGCTGGAATCTCAGTGGTTACATATCTACAAAGTAACAGATAGCCAAGTTTGAGGTACAAGCTAAAATCTAATCAGGCATTGGGTGATTTATTGGTAGAATGAGAGACACTCAGAATCAAGTTAATGGCTGTAATCTAATTGGGGGAATTATACTATAGAACAACAGATCTCCAGCTGTTTTGTGAGTGCCTGTTTTAGACATTGCAATATAGCAAGGATATAAAATCAATGGAACAATTGAAATGCAGATTCATTGGGGTATTAACATTATTATATCTTTAGAAAGAGGCTTATAAAGTTAGGCCTTTCTCTGATTGTTGAGAAAATAATGAGCTTTCTGACCAGATTTTCTTTTGAGCGTGTTTTCAATCTGGACACTTTGGGGGATGGTCCTTTTGTTGTAAAATTCAAACATGAGAAAATCATCTGTTTTTCTGGCATGACCCTCAGAAGCAGAGTGTTAATGAATAACAAGATCTAGCAGTTCCTGTAGTCTATCATCCTACTGTCTTATTGACATTCCAGCCCAACAGCACCTATGGGTGCACCATCACCAGATAGACTCCAATGGTTCAAGTTGGCACTCATCACCACCTTCTTAAAGGCAGTTAGGAGTGGGCAGCAATGCCCATATACAGGAGGAAAATTGAATGACTAAATAAACAAATTGATTTGTAACTGGATTTTTCTCTCTCCTGGGTTAATCAACTTCTCATTTTGTGTAACATGTAGAGTAAACGGTTCCTCTTCCTATCAGTTTAAGAAGCTATTGTTAAACTTTAATTAACGATTCAGAATGAGGAAATAAAATGGATTAATTAATCAAGTAGGTAACTTCTTGCTGAAGATAATAAATTGGAAAGGCTGTTTCCGTTTACACCTACTCAGTGTATCGAGCAGGATATGGCCTGTATGAATCACCGGCCCTGCTGCTGAATGATGTTTAATTTTTAAGGCTGTTCTATTTTAAGGTAAGTTGCACATTTGGGAAAGAGTTAACAATTCTGATGGGTTGGGAGTTTTCACTGAAAGATCAAAGTGCAGTTTGGAGTTTAGCAATGAATCAATGGCAGAACATTTAGTTTCACTCAGTTCAGTTTTGCACAGAGATACAAGAGAAGAAGTCTGAACATGACAAGGACTGAGGCTCAGAACAAATATAAATATATCAAATAAACTGTGAAACAGAAAGCATAGGCTCGCAGAGGAGAACTGCAAAGAGGACAGCTGCATTTCACATGTTTCCATGATAGGAGGAAGACATTTGGCCCACTGTATCCATGCTGGTCAGAAAAGATCTGACTACACGAATGCCATCTTCTGCCTTTTGGTTCAGAGACCTGCAGGCTATATCAACACAAGTGAATATGTAAATACTGCTTGAATATTATGAGAGTTTCTGCAGTTAGGTGAAGCCGTGTTCATACTTGTACAGTGAAGGGAAGACTGGGGTTGGGCAGGATTTCCATAGTATATGTGTATTGAGGTGTTGCGATGGTTGGGCGGGGGGAGTTACATTTCTATGTGAGGGTGAGAGTGGGCAGGAGAAAACAGCCTTCATTACACAAGCTCAGGAAGAGGAAATTGGAGATGGTGCAATTAATCGACGTTACAGTGATGTATTCTGGGAGGATGGAAGGCTAGAAGGGGATGTGCAGTGTTGGAGGAAGAAAAAGTGAGGTCTTCAAAGCTACTCGTGATATTAATATTTGGAAATTCAGGAAAGACAATGGCAAAAATACGCACAGTTGACTCACTGTGTAACTGTGCAGATGTACACTGTTAATTCAGAGTATGGTCACTCACTGTAACTGTACAGATACACTGTTTATTCAGGGTATGGTCACTCACTGTGTAACTGTGCAGATACACTGTTTATTCAGGGTATGGTCACTCAATGTGTAATGTGCAGATACACTGTTTATTCAGGGTATGGTCACTCACTGTAACTGTACAGATACACTATTTATTCAGGATATGGTGACTCACTGTGTAACTGTACAGATACAGTGTTTATTCAGGGCATGCTCATTCACTGTGTAACTGTGCAGATACACTGTTTATTCAGGGTATGGTCACTCAATGTGTAATGTGCAGATACACTGTTTATTCAGGGTATGGTCACTCACTGTAACTGTACAGATACACTATTTATTCAGGATATGGTGACTCACTGTGTAACTGTACAGATACAGTGTTTATTCGGGGTATGGTCACTCACTGTGTTACTGTACAGATACAGTGTTTATTCAGGGTACGGTCACTCACTGTGTAACTATGCAGATACACTGATTATGCAGGGTATGGTCACTCACTGTGTAACTGTACAGATACACTGTTTATTCAAGGTATGGTCACTCACTGTGTAACTGTACAGATACAGTGTTTATTCGGGGTATGGTCACTCACTGTGTTACTGTACAGATACACTGTTTATTCAGGTTATGGTCACTCACTGTGTAACTGTGCAGATACACTGTTTATTCAGGGTATGTTCACTCAGTGTAACTGTACAGATACACTGTTTATTCAGGGCATGCTCATTCACTGTGTAACTGTGTAGATACACTGTTTATTCAGGGTATGGTCACTCACTGTGTAACTGTACAGAAACAGTGTTTATTCAGGGTATGGTCACTCACTTTGTAACTGTGCAGATGCACTGTTTATTCAGGGTATGGTCACTCACTGTGTAACTGTGCAGATAGACTGTTTATTCAGGGTATGCTCACTCAGTGTAAGTGTACAGATACACTGTTTATTCAGGGCATGCTCATTCACAGTGTAACTGTACAGATACACTGTTTATTCAGGGTATGGTCACTCACTGTGTAACTGTACAGAAACAGTGTTTATTCAGGGTATGGTCACTCACTTTGTAACTGTGCAGATGCACTGTTTATTCAGGGTATGGTCACTCACTGTGTAACTGTACAGATACACTGTTTATTCAGGGTACGGTCACTCACAGTGTAACTGTGCACATACACTGTTTATTCAGGGTATGGTCACTCACAGTGTAACTGTACAGATACAGTGTTTATTCAGGGCCTGGTCACTCACTGTGTAATTGTACAGATACAGTGTTTATTCAGGGTATGGTCACTCACTGTGTAACTGTGCAGATAAAGTGCATATTCAGGGTATGGTCACTCAATGTGTAACTGTACAGATACACTGTTTATTCAGGGTATGGTCACTCACTGTGTAACTGTACAGATACACTGTTTATTCAGGATATGGTCACTCACTTTGTAACTGTGCAAATTCACTGTTTATTCAGGGTATGGTCACTCACTGTATAACTGTGCAGATTCACTGTTTATTCTGGGTATGGTCACTCAATGTGTAACTGTACAGATACACTGATTATGCAGAGTATAGTCACTCACTGTGTGATTGTACAGATACAGTGTTTATTTGGGGTATGGTCACACCATGTAACTGTACAGATACACTGTTTATGCAGGGTATGGTCACTCACTTTGTAACTGTGCAAATACATTGTTTATTCGGGGTATGGTCACTCACTGTGTAACTGTGCAGATATACTGTTTATTCAGGGTATGGTCACTCACTTTGTAACTGTGCAGATACACTGATTATGCAGGGTATGGTCACTCACTGTGTAACTGTACAGATACACTGTTTATTCAAGGTATGGTCACTCACTGTGTAACTGTACAGATACAGTGATTATTCAGGGTATGGTCACTCACTATGTTATTGTGCAGATACAGTGTATATTCAGGGTACGGTCACTCACTGTGTAACTATGCAGATACACTGATTATGCAGGGTATGGTCACTCACTGTGTAAGTGTGCAGATACACTGACTATTCAGGGTATGGTCACTCACTTTGTAACTGTGCAGATGCACTGTTTATTCAGGGTATGGTCACTCACTGTGTAACTGTACAGATACACTGTGTATTCAGGGTATGGTCACTCACTGTGTAACTGTGCAGATACACTGATTATGCAGGGTATGGTCACTCAATGTGTAACTGTTCAGATACACTGTTTATTCAGGGTACAGTCACTCACTGTGTAACTGTGCAGATACACTGATTATGCAGGGTATGGTCACTTACTATGTAACTGTGCAGATACACTGTTTATTCAGGGTATGGTCACTCACTGTGGAACTGTACAGATACAGTGTTTATTCAGGGTATGGTCACTCACTGTATAATTGTACAGATACAGAGTTTATTCAGGGTATGGTCACTCACTGTGTAACTGTGTAGATACACTAATTATGCAGGGTATGGTCACTTACTATGTAACTGTGCAGATACACTGTTTATTCAGGGTATGGTCACTCACTGTGTAACTGTGCAGATACACTGTCTATTCAGGGTATGGTCACTAACTTTGTAACTGTGCAGATGCACTGTTTATTCAGGGTATGGTCACTCACTGTGTAACTGTACAGATACAGTGTTTATTCAGGGTATGGTCCCTCACTGTAACTGTGCAGATATACTGTTTATTCAAGGTATGGTCACTCACTGTGTTACTGTACAGATACAGTGTTTATTCAGGGTATGGTCACTCACTGTGTAATTGTACAGATACAGTGTTTATTCAGGGTATGGTCACTCACTGTGTAACTGTGCAGATACACTGTTTATTCAGGGTATGGTCACTCACTGTGTAACTGTACAGATACACTGTTTATTCAGGGCATGCTCATTCACTGTGTAACTGTGCAGATGCACTGTTTATTCAGGGTATGGTCACTCACCGTGTAACTGTACAGATACAGTGTTTATTCGGGGTATGGTCACTCACTGTGTTACTGTACAGATACACTGTTTATTCAGGGTACAGTCACTCACTGTGTAACTGTGCAGATACACTGATTATGCAGGGTATGGTCACTCAATGTGTAACTGTTCAGATACACTGTTTATTCAGGGTACAGTCACTCACTGTGTAACTGTGCAGATACACTGATTATGCAGGGTATGGTCACTCAATGTGTAACTGTGCAGATACACTGTTTATTCAGGGTATGGTCACTCGCTTTGTAACTGTGCAAATACACTGTTTATTCAGGGTGTGGTCACTCATTGTGTAACTGTTCAAATACATTGTTTATTCAGGGTATGGTCACTCAATGTGTAACTGTGTAGATACACTGTTTATTCAGGGTATGGTCACACACTGCGTAACTGTACAGATACACTGTTTATTCAGGGCATGGTCACTCACTGTGTAACTGTACAGATACACTGTTTATTCAGGGTATGGTCACTCACTTTGTAACTGTGCAAATACACTGTTTATTCAGGGTGTGGTCACTCATTGTGTAACTGTGCAGATACACTGTTTATTCAGGGTATGGTCACTCGCTTTGTAACTGTGCAAATACACTGTTTATTCAGGGTGTGGTCACTCATTGTGTAACTGTTCAAATACATTGTTTATTCAGGGTATGGTCACTCAATGTGTAACTGTGTAGATACACTATTTATTCAGGGTATGGTCACACACTGCGTAACTGTACAGATACACTGTTTATTCAGGGTATGGTCACTCACTTTGGAACTGTGCAAATACACTGTTTATTCAGGGTATGGTCACTCAATGTGTAACTGTACAGATACACTGTTTATTCAGGGTCTGGTCACTCACTGTGTAACAGTACAGATACACTGTTTATTCTGGGTATGGCCACTCACTGTGTAACTGTACAGATACACTGTTTGTTCAGGGTATGGTCACTCACTTTGTAACTGTGCAAATACATTGTTTATTCGGGGTATGGTCACTCACTGTGTAACTGTACAGATACACTGTTTATTCAAGGTATGGTCACTCACTGAAACTGTGCAGATACACTGTTTATTCAGAGTATGGTCACTCAGTGTAACTGTGCAGATACACTGTTTATTCAGGGTATGGTGACTCGCTTTGTAACTGTGCAAATACACTGTTTATTCAGGGTGTGGTCACTCATTGTGTAACTGTTCAGATACAGTGTGTATTCAGGGTACGGTCATTCAATGTGTAACTGTGTAGATACACTGTTTATTCAGGGTATGGTCACACACTGCGTAACTGTGCAAATACACTGTTTATTCTGGGTATGGTCACTCAATGTGTAACTGTGTAGATACTCTGTTTATTCAGCGTATGGTCACTAACTTTGTAACTGTGCAGATACACTGATTATGCAGGGTATGGTCACTCACTGTGTAACTGTACAGATACACTGTTTATTCAGGGTGTGGTCACTCATTGTGTAACTGTTCAGATACAGTGTTTATTCAGGGTACGGTCATTCAATGTGTAACTGTGTAGATACATTGTTTATTCAGGGTATGGTCACTCACTTTGTAACTGTGCAAATACACTGTTTATTCTGGTTATGGTCACTCAATGTGTAACTGTGTAGATACTCTGTTTATTCAGGGTATGGTCACTAACTTTGTAACTGTGCAGATACACTGATTATGCAGGGTATGGTCACTCACTGTGTAACTGTACAGATACACTGTTTATTCAAGGTATGGTCACTCACTGTGTAACTGTACAGATACAGTGATTATTCAGGGTATGGTCACTCACTATGTTATTGTGCAGATACAGTGTATATTCAGGGTACGGTCACTCACTGTGTAACTATGCAGATACACTAATTATGCAGGGTATGGTCACTCACTGTGTAACTGTTCAGATACACTGTTTATTCAGGGTACAGTCACTCACTGTGTAACTGTGCAGATACGCTGATTATGCAGGGTATGGTCACTTACTATGTAACTGTGCAGATACACTGTTTATTCAGGGTATGGTCACTCACTGTGGAACTGTACAGATACAGTGTTTATTCAGGGTATGGTCACTCACTGTGTAATTGTACAGATACAGTGTTTATTCAGGGTATGGTCACTCACTGTGTAACTGTGTAGATACACTAATTATGCAGGGTATGGTCACTTACTATGTAACTGTGCAGATACACTGTTTATTCAGGGTATGGTCACTCACTGTGTAACTGTGCAGATACACTGTCTATTCAGGGTATGGTCACTCACTTTGTAACTGTGCAGATGCACTGTTTATTCAGGGTATGGTCACTCACTGTGTAACTGTACAGATACAGTGTTTATTCAGGGTATGGTCCCTCACTCTAACTGTGCAGATATACTGTTTATTCAAGGTATGGTCACTCACTGTGTAATTGTACAGATACAGTGTTTATTCAGGGTATGGTCACTCACTGTGTAACTGTGTAGATACACTGTTTATTCAGGGTATGGTCACTCACTGTGTAACTGTACAGATACACTGTTTATTCAGGGCATGCTCATTCACTGTGTAACTGTGCAGGTATACTGTTTATTCAGGGTATGGTCACTCACCGTGTAACTGTACAGATACAGTGTTTATTTGGGGTATGGTCACTCACTGTGTTACTGTACAGATACACTGTTTATTCAGGGTACAGTCACTCACTGTGTAACTGTGCAGATACACTGATTATGCAGGGTATGGTCACTCAATGTGTAACTGTTCAGATACACTGTTTATTCAGGGTACAGTCACTCACTGTGTAACTGTGCAGATACACTGATTATGCAGGGTATGGTCACTCAATGTGTAACTGTGCAGATACACTGTTTATTCAGGGTATGGTCACTCGCTTTGTAACTGTGCAAATACACTGTTTATTCAGGGTGTGGTCACTCATTGTGTAACTGTTCAAATACATTGTTTATTCAGGGAATGGTCACTCAATGTGTAACTGTGTAGATGCACTGTTTATTCAGGGTATGGTCACACACTGCGTAACTGTACAGATACACTGTTTATTCAGGGCATGGTCACTCACTGTGTAACTGTACAGATACACTGTTTATTCAGGGTATGGTCACTCACTTTGTAACTGTGCAAATACACTGTTTATTCAGGGTGTGGTCACTCATTGTGTAACTGTGCAGATACACTGTTTATTCAGGGTATGGTCACTCGCTTTGTAACTGTGCAAATACACTGTTTATTCAGGGTGTGGTCACTCATTGTGTAACTGTTCAAATACATTGTTTATTCAGGGTATGGTCACTCAATGTGTAACTGTGTAGATACACTGTTTATTCAGGGTATGGTCACACACTGCGTAACTGTACAGATACACTGTTTATTCAGGGTATGGTCACTCACTTTGGAACTGTGCAAATACACTGTTTATTCAGGGTATGGTCACTCAATGTGTAACTGTACAGATACACTGTTTATTCAGGGTCTGGTCACTCACTGTGTAACAGTACAGATACACTGTTTATTCTGGGTATGGCCACTCACTGTGTAACTGTACAGATACACTGTTTGTTCAGGGTATGGTCACTCACTTTGTAACTGTGCAAATACATTGTTTATTCGGGGTATGGTCACTCACTGTGTAACTGTACAGATACACTGTTTATTCAAGGTATGGTCACTCACTGAAACTGTGCAGATACACTGTTTGTTCGGGTTATGGTCACTCACTTGTAACTGTACAGATCCAGTGTTTATTCGGGGTATGGTCACTCACTGTAACTGTGCAGTTCTACTGTTTATTCAGGGTATGATCACTCACTGTATAACTGTACAGATACACTGTTTTTGCAGTTTCTGGTCACTCACTGTAACTGTGCAGATACACTGTTTATTCAGGGTATGGTCACTGACTGTATAACTGTACAGATACACTGTTTTTTCAGTGTCTGGTCACTCACTGTAACTGTGCAGATACACTGTTTATTCAGGGTATGGTCACTCACTGTAACTGTGCAGATACACTGTTTATTCAGGGTATGGTCACTCACTGTATAACTGTGCAGATACACTGTTTATTCAGGGTATGGTCACTCACTGTAACTGTGCAGATACACTGTTTATTCAGGGTATGGTCACTCACTGTATAACTGTACAGATACACTGTTTTTCCAGTGTCTGGTCACTCACTGTAACTGTGCAGATACACTGTTTTTTCAGTGTCTGGTCACTCACTGTAACTGTGCAGATACACTGTTTATTCAGGGTATGGTCACTCACTGTAACTGTACAGATACACTGTTTATTCAGGGTATGGTCACTCACTGTAACTGTGCAGATACACTGTTTATTCAGGGTATGGTCACTCACTGTAACTGTGTAGATACACTGTTTATTCAGGGTATGGTCACTCACTGTAACTGTGCAGATACACTGTTTATTCAGGGTATGATCACTCAATGTGTAACTGTGTAGATGCACTGTGTATTCAGGGTATGGTCACTCACTGTATAACTGTACAGATACACTGTTTTTTCAGTGTCTGGTCACTCACTGTAACTGTGCAGATACACTGTTTATTCAGTGTATGGTCACTCCACTGTGTAACTGTACAGATACACTGTTTATTCAGGGTACGGTCACTCGCTTTGTAACTGTGCAAATACACTGTTTATTCAGGGTGTGGTCACTCATTGTGTAACTGTTCAAATACATTGTTTATTCAGGGTATGGTCACTCAATGTGTAACTGTGTAGATACACTATTTATTCAGGGTATGGTCACACACTGCGTAACTGTACAGATACACTGTTTATTCAGGGTATGGTCACTCACTTTGGAACTGTGCAAATACACTGTTTATTCAGGGTATGGTCACTCAATGTGTAACTGTACAGATACACTGTTTATTCAGGGTCTGGTCACTCACTGTGTAACAGTACAGATACACTGTTTATTCTGGGTATGGCCACTCACTGCGTAACTGTACAGATACACTGTTTATTCAGGGTATGGTCACTCACTTTGTAACTGTGCAAATACATTGTTTATTCGGGGTATGGTCACTCACTGTGTAACTGTACAGATACACTGTTTATTCAAGGTATGGTCACTCACTGAAACTGTGCAGATACACTGTTTATTCAGAGTATGGTCACTCAGTGTAACTGTGCAGATACACTGTTTATTCAGGGTATGGTGACTCGCTTTGTAACTGTGCAAATACACTGTTTATTCAGGGTGTGGTCACTCATTGTGTAACTGTTCAGATACAGTGTGTATTCAGGGTACGGTCATTCAATGTGTAACTGTGTAGATACACTGTTTATTCAGGGTATGGTCACACACTGCGTAACTGTGCAAATACACTGTTTATTCTGGGTATGGTCACTCAATGTGTAACTGTGTAGATACTCTGTTTATTCAGCGTATGGTCACTAACTTTGTAACTGTGCAGATACACTGATTATGCAGGGTATGGTCACTCACTGTGTAACTGTACAGATACACTGTTTATTCAGGGTGTGGTCACTCATTGTGTAACTGTTCAGATACAGTGTTTATTCAGGGTACGGTCATTCAATGTGTAACTGTGTAGATACATTGTTTATTCAGGGTATGGTCACTCACTTTGTAACTGTGCAAATACACTGTTTATTCTGGTTATGGTCACTCAATGTGTAACTGTGTAGATACTCTGTTTATTCAGGGTATGGTCACTAACTTTGTAACTGTGCAGATACACTGATTATGCAGGGTATGGTCACTCACTGTGTAACTGTACAGATACACTGTTTATTCAAGGTATGGTCACTCACTGTGTAACTGTACAGATACAGTGATTATTCAGGGTATGGTCACTCACTATGTTATTGTGCAGATACAGTGTATATTCAGGGTACGGTCACTCACTGTGTAACTATGCAGATACACTAATTATGCAGGGTATGGTCACTCACTGTGTAACTGTTCAGATACACTGTTTATTCAGGGTACAGTCACTCACTGTGTAACTGTGCAGATACGCTGATTATGCAGGGTATGGTCACTTACTATGTAACTGTGCAGATACACTGTTTATTCAGGGTATGGTCACTCACTGTGGAACTGTACAGATACAGTGTTTATTCAGGGTATGGTCACTCACTGTGTAATTGTACAGATACAGTGTTTATTCAGGGTATGGTCACTCACTGTGTAACTGTGTAGATACACTAATTATGCAGGGTATGGTCACTTACTATGTAACTGTGCAGATACACTGTTTATTCAGGGTATGGTCACTCACTGTGTAACTGTGCAGATACACTGTCTATTCAGGGTATGGTCACTCACTTTGTAACTGTGCAGATGCACTGTTTATTCAGGGTATGGTCACTCACTGTGTAACTGTACAGATACAGTGTTTATTCAGGGTATGGTCCCTCACTCTAACTGTGCAGATATACTGTTTATTCAAGGTATGGTCACTCACTGTGTAATTGTACAGATACAGTGTTTATTCAGGGTATGGTCACTCACTGTGTAACTGTGTAGATACACTGTTTATTCAGGGTATGGTCACTCACTGTGTAACTGTACAGATACACTGTTTATTCAGGGCATGCTCATTCACTGTGTAACTGTGCAGGTATACTGTTTATTCAGGGTCTGGTCACTCACCGTGTAACTGTACAGATACAGTGTTTATTTGGGGTATGGTCACTCACTGTGTTACTGTACAGATACACTGTTTATTCAGGGTACAGTCACTCACTGTGTAACTGTGCAGATACACTGATTATGCAGGGTATGGTCACTCAATGTGTAACTGTTCAGATACACTGTTTATTCAGGGTACAGTCACTCACTGTGTAACTGTGCAGATACACTGATTATGCAGGGTATGGTCACTCAATGTGTAACTGTGCAGATACACTGTTTATTCAGGGTATGGTCACTCGCTTTGTAACTGTGCAAATACACTGTTTATTCAGGGTGTGGTCACTCATTGTGTAACTGTTCAAATACATTGTTTATTCAGGGAATGGTCACTCAATGTGTAACTGTGTAGATGCACTGTTTATTCAGGGTATGGTCACACACTGCGTAACTGTACAGATACACTGTTTATTCAGGGCATGGTCACTCACTGTGTAACTGTACAGATACACTGTTTATTCAGGGTATGGTCACTCACTTTGTAACTGTGCAAATACACTGTTTATTCAGGGTGTGGTCACTCATTGTGTAACTGTGCAGATACACTGTTTATTCAGGGTATGGTCACTCGCTTTGTAACTGTGCAAATACACTGTTTATTCAGGGTGTGGTCACTCATTGTGTAACTGTTCAAATACATTGTTTATTCAGGGTATGGTCACTCAATGTGTAACTGTGTAGATACACTGTTTATTCAGGGTATGGTCACACACTGCGTAACTGTACAGATACACTGTTTATTCAGGGTATGGTCACTCACTTTGGAACTGTGCAAATACACTGTTTATTCAGGGTATGGTCACTCAATGTGTAACTGTACAGATACACTGTTTATTCAGGGTCTGGTCACTCACTGTGTAACAGTACAGATACACTGTTTATTCTGGGTATGGCCACTCACTGTGTAACTGTACAGATACACTGTTTGTTCAGGGTATGGTCACTCACTTTGTAACTGTGCAAATACATTGTTTATTCGGGGTATGGTCACTCACTGTGTAACTGTACAGATACACTGTTTATTCAAGGTATGGTCACTCACTGAAACTGTGCAGATACACTGTTTGTTCGGGTTATGGTCACTCACTTGTAACTGTACAGATCCAGTGTTTATTCGGGGTATGGTCACTCACTGTAACTGTGCAGTTCTACTGTTTATTCAGGGTATGATCACTCACTGTATAACTGTACAGATACACTGTTTTTGCAGTTTCTGGTCACTCACTGTAACTGTGCAGATACACTGTTTATTCAGGGTATGGTCACTGACTGTATAACTGTACAGATACACTGTTTTTTCAGTGTCTGGTCACTCACTGTAACTGTGCAGATACACTGTTTATTCAGGGTATGGTCACTCACTGTAACTGTGCAGATACACTGTTTATTCAGGGTATGGTCACTCACTGTATAACTGTGCAGATACACTGTTTATTCAGGGTATGGTCACTCACTGTAACTGTGCAGATACACTGTTTATTCAGGGTATGGTCACTCACTGTATAACTGTACAGATACACTGTTTTTCCAGTGTCTGGTCACTCACTGTAACTGTGCAGATACACTGTTTTTTCAGTGTCTGGTCACTCACTGTAACTGTGCAGATACACTGTTTATTCAGGGTATGGTCACTCACTGTAACTGTACAGATACACTGTTTATTCAGGGTATGGTCACTCACTGTAACTGTGCAGATACACTGTTTATTCAGGGTATGGTCACTCACTGTAACTGTGTAGATACACTGTTTATTCAGGGTATGGTCACTCACTGTAACTGTGCAGATACACTGTTTATTCAGGGTATGATCACTCAATGTGTAACTGTGTAGATGCACTGTGTATTCAGGGTATGGTCACTCACTGTATAACTGTACAGATACACTGTTTTTTCAGTGTCTGGTCACTCACTGTAACTGTGCAGATACACTGTTTATTCAGTGTATGGTCACTCCACTGTGTAACTGTACAGATACACTGTTTATTCAGGGTACGGTCACTCACTGTGTAACTGTGCAGATACACTGTTTATTCAGGGTACGGTCACTCACTTTGGAACTGTGCAAATACACTATTTATTCAGGGTGTGGTCACTCACTGTGTAACTGTGCAGATACACTGTTTAGTCAGGGTATGGTCACTCACTGTAACTGTGCAGATACACTGTTTATTCTGGGTATGGTCACTCACTGTGTAACTGTACAGATACACTGTTTATTCAGGGTATGGTCACTCACTGTAACTGTGCAGATACACTGTTTATTCAGGGTATGGTCACTCACTGTATAACTGTACAGATACACTGTTTTTCCAGTGTCTGGTCACTCACTGTAACTGTGCAGATACACTGTTTTTTCAGTGTCTGGTCACTCACTGTAACTGTGCAGATACACTGTTTATTCAGGGTATGGTCACTCACTGTAACTGTACAGATACACTGTTTATTCAGGGTATGGTCACTCACTGTAACTGTGCAGATACACTGTTTATTCAGGGTATGGTCACTCACTGTAACTGTGTAGATACACTGTTTATTCAGGGTATGGTCACTCACTGTAACTGTGCAGATACACTGTTTATTCAGGGTATGGTCACTCAATGTGTAACTGTGTAGATACACTGTTTATTCAGGGTATGGTCACACACTGCGTAACTGTACAGATACACTGTTTATTCAGGGTATGGTCACTCACTTTGGAACTGTGCAAATACACTGTTTATTCAGGGTATGGTCACTCAATGTGTAACTGTACAGATACACTGTTTATTCAGGGTCTGGTCACTCGCTTTGTAACTGTGCAAATACACTGTTTATTCAGGGTGTGGTCACTCATTGTGTAACTGTTCAAATACATTGTTTATTCAGGGAATGGTCACTCACTGTGTAACTGTGCAGATACACTGTTTAGTCAGGGTATGGTCACTCACTGTAACTGTGCAGATACACTGTTTATTCTGGGTATGGTCACTCACTGTGTAACTGTACAGATACACTGTTTATTCAGGGTATGATCACTCATTGTGTAACTGTGCAGATACACTGATTATGTAGGGTATGGTCACTTACTATGTAACTGTGCAGATACACTGTTTATTCAGAGTATGCTCACTCAGTGTAACTGTGCAGATACACTGTTTATTCAGGGTATGGTCACTCACAGTGTAACTGTGCAGATACACTGTTTATTCAGTGTATGGTCACTCACTGTGTAACTGTACAGATACAGAGTTTATTCAGGGTATGATCACTCAATGTGTAACTGTGTAGATACACTGTTTATTCAGGGTATGGTCACTCACTGTGTAACTGTTCAGATACACTGTTTATTCAGGGTACAGTCACTAACTGGGTAACTGTGCAGATACACTGTTTATGCAGGGTATGGTCAATCAATGTGTAACTGTGCAGATACACTGTTTATTCAGGGTATGGTCACTCACTTTGTAACTGTGCAAATACACTGTTTATTCAGGGTGTGGTCACTCATTGTGTAACTGTACAGATACACTGTTTATTCACGGTCTGGTCACTCACTGTGTAACTGTACAAGTACACTGTTTATGCAGTGTATGGTCACTCACTTTGTAACTGTGCAAATACACTGTTTATTCAGGGTGTGGTCACTCATTGTGTAACTGTTCAAATACATTGTTTATTCAGGGAATGGTCACTCAATGTGTAACTGTGTAGATACACTGTTTTTTCAGGGTATGGTCACACACTGCGTAACTGTACAGATACACTGTTTATTCAGGGTATGGTCACTCACTTTGTAACTGTGCAAATGCACTGTTTATTTAGGGTATGGTCACTCAATGTGTAACTGTACAGATACACTGTTTATTCAGGGTCTGGTCACTCACTGTGTAACTGTACAAGTACGCTGTTTATTCTGGGTATGGCCACTCACTGTGTAACTGTACAGATACAGTGTTTATTCGGGGTATGGTCACACACTGTGTAACTGTACAGACACACTGTTGGTTCAGGGTCTGGTCACTCACTTTGTAACTGTGCAAATACATAGTTTATTCGAGGTATGGTCACTCACTGTGTAACTGTACAGATACACTGTTTGTTCAGGGTATGGTCACTCACTTTGTAACTGTGCAAATACATTGTTTATTCGGGGTATGGTCACTCACTGTGTAACTGTACAGATACACTGTTTATTCAAGGTATGGTCACTCACTGAAACTGTGCAGATACACTGTTTGTTCGGGTTATGGTCACTCACTTGTAACTGTACAGATCCAGTGTTTATTCGGGGAATGGTCACTCACTGGGTTACCGTACAGATACACTGTTTATTCAGGGTACGGTCACTCACTGTGTAACTGCGCAGATACACTGATTATGCAGGGTATGGTCACTCACTGTGTAACTGTGCATATACACTGTTTATTCAGGGTATGGTCACTCACTGTAACTGTGCAGATACACTGTTTATTCAGGGTATGGTCACTCACTGTGTAACTGTACAGGTACACTGTCTGTTCAGGGTGTGGCTACTCACTGTGTAACTGTGCAGATACACTGTTTATTCAGGGTATGGTCACTCACTGTAACTGTGCAGATACACTGTTTATTCAGGGTATGGTCACTCACTGTAACTGTGCAGATACACTGTTTATTCAGCGTATGGTCACTCACTTATAACTGTACAGATATACTGTTTATTCAGTGACTGGTCACTCACTGTAACTGTGCAGATACACTGTTTATTCAGGGTATGGTCACTCACTGTAACTGTACAGATACACTGTTTATTCAAGGTATCGTCACTCAAGTAACTGTGCAGATACACTGTTTATTCGGGGTATGGTCACTCACTGTGTAACTGTACTGATACACTGCTGATTCAGGGTATGGTCACTCACTGTGTCACTGTGTAGATCCACTGTTTATTCAGGGAATGGTCACTCAAAGTGTAACAGTGCATATACACCTATTATTCACGGTATGGTCACTCACTGTGTAACTGTACAGATACACTGTTTATTCAGTGTATGGTCACTCACTTTGTAATTGTGCAAGTTCCCTGTTTATTCAGGGTATGGTCACTCAATGTGTAACTGCGCAGATACACTGTTTACTCAGTGTATGGTCACTCACTGTGTAACTGTTCGGAAACAGTGTTTATTCAGCGCATGGTCACTCACTGTGTAACTGTACAGATACACTGTTAATTCAGGGCATGCTCATTCACTGTGTAACTGTGCAGATACACTGTTTCTTCTGGGTATGGCCACTCACTGTGTAACTGTGCAGATACACTGTTTATTCAGGGTATGGTCACTCACTGTAACTGTGCAGATACACTGTTTATTCAGTGTCTGGTCACTCACTGTAACTGTGCAGATATATTGTTTATTCAAGGTATGGTCACTCACTGTGTAACTGTATAGATACAGTGTTTATTCGGGGTATGGTCACTCACTGTGTTACTGTACAAATACACTGTTTATTCAGGGTATGGTCACTCACTGTGTAACTGTGCAGATACACTGATTATTCAGGGTATGGTCACTCACTGTGTAACTGTACAGATACACTGTTTATTCAGGGTATGGTCACTCACTGTGTAACTGTGCAGATACACTGATTATGCAGGGTATGGTCACTCACTGTGTAACTGTGCAGATACTTCTGTTTATTCGGGGTATGGTCACTCACTGTGTAACTGTGTAGGTACACTGTTTATTCAGGGTATGGTCACTCACTGTGTAACTGCAGATACACTGTTTATTCAGGCTTTGGTCACTCACAGTAACTGTGCTGACACACTGTTTATTCGGGGTATGGTCACTCACTATGTAACTGTGTAGATGCACTGTTTATGCAGGGAATGGTAACTCACTGTGTAACTGTGCAGATACACTGTTTATTCAGTGTCTGCTCACTCACTGTAACTGTGCAGATATACTGTTTATTCAAGATATGGTCACTCACTGTGTAACTGTATACATACAGTGTTTATTCGGGGTATGGTCACTCACTGTGTTACTGTACTGATACACTGTTTATTCAGGGTATGGTCACTCACTGTGTAACTGTACAGGCACACTGTCTGTTCAGGGAGTGGCCACTCACTGTGTAACTGTGCAGATACACTGTTTATTCAGGGTATGGTCACTCACTGTAACTGTGCATATACACTGTTTATTCAGGGTATGATCACTCAATGTGTAACTGTGTAGATGCACTGTTTATTCAGGGTATAGTCACTCACTGTGTAACTGTACAGGTACACTGTTTATTCAGGGTATGGTCACTCACTGTGTAACTGGACAGATACACTGTTTATTCAGGGCATGCTCATTCACTGTGTAACTGTGCAGATACACTGTTTATTCAGGGTATGGCCACTCACTGTAACTGTGCAGATACACTGTTTATTCAGGGTATGGCCACTCACTGTAACTGTGCAGATGCACTGTTTATTCAGGGTATGGTCACTCACTGTAACTGTGCAGATATACTGTTTATTCAGGGTATGATCACTCAATGTATAACTGTACAGATACACTGTTTTTGCAGTGTCCGGTCACTCACTGTAACTGTGCAGATACACTGTTTATTCAGGGTACGGTCACTCACTGTATAACTGTACAGATACACTGTTTTTTCAGTGTCTGGTCACTCACTGTAACTGTGCAGATACACTGTTTATTCAGGGTATGGTCACTCACTATAGCTGTGCAGATACACTGTCTGTTCAGGGTATGGTCACTCACTGTAACTGTGCAGATACACTGTTTATTCAGGGTATGGTCACTCACTGTAACTGTGCAGATACACTGTTTATTCAGGGTATGGTCACTCACTGTATAACTGTACAGATACACTGTTTATTCAGGGTATGGTCACTCACTGTATAACTGTACAAATACACTGTTTATTGGGGGTATGGTCACTCACTGTGTAACTGTACAGATAGACTGTTTATTCAGGGTATGGTCACCCACTGTGTAACTGTATAGATACAATGTTTTTTCAGGGTATTGTCACTCACTGTGTAAGTGTAGAAATACACTGTTTATTCAAGGTATCGTCACTCACTGTAACTGTGCAGATACACTGTTTATTCGGGGTATGGTCACTCACTGTGTAACTGTACTGATACACTGCTTATTCAGGGTATGGTCACTCACTGTGTAACTGTGTAGATACACTGTTTATTCAGGGAATGGTCACTCAAGGTGTAACAGTGCATATACACATTATTATTCACGGTATGGTCACTCACTGTGTAAATGTACAGATACACTGTCTGTTCAGGGTATGGTCACTCACGTTGTAACTGTGCAAATAAACTGTTTATTCCGGGTATGGTCACTCACTGTGTAACTGTACAGATACCCTGTTTATTCAGGGTATGGTCACTCACTATGTAACTGTACAGATACACTGTTTATTCAGGGTATGGTCACTCACTGTGTAACTGTGCAGATACACTGATTATGCAGGGTATGGTCACTCACTGTGTAACTGTGCAGATACTTCTGTTTATTCGGGGTATGGTCACTCACTGTGTAACTGTGTAGGTACACTGTTTATTCAGGGTATGGTCACTCACTGTGTAACTGCAGATACACTGTTTATTCAGGCTTTGGTCACTCACAGTAACTGTGCTGACACACTGTTTATTCGGGGTATGGTCACTCACTATGTAACTGTGTAGATGCACTGTTTATGCAGGGAATGGTAACTCACTGTGTAACTGTGCAGATACACTGTTTATTCAGTGTCTGCTCACTCACTGTAACTGTGCAGATATACCGTTTATTCAAGATATGGTCACTCACTGTGTAACTGTATACATACAGTGTTTATTCGGGGTATGGTCACTCACTGTGTTACTGTACTGATACACTGTTTATTCAGGGTATGGTCACTCACTGTGTAACTGTACAGGCACACTGTCTGTTCAGGGAGTGGCCACTCACTGTGTAACTGTGCAGATACACTGTTTATTCAGGGTATGGTCACTCACTGTAACTGTGCATATACACTGTTTATTCAGGGTATGATCACTCAATGTGTAACTGTGTAGATGCACTGTTTATTCAGGGTATAGTCACTCACTGTGTAACTGTACAGGTACACTGTTTATTCAGGGTATGGTCACTCACTGTGTAACTGGACAGATACACTGTTTATTCAGGGCATGCTCATTCACTGTGTAACTATGCAGATACACTGTTTATTCAGGGTATGGCCACTCACTGTAACTGTGCAGATACACTGTTTATTCAGGGTATGGCCACTCACTGTAACTGTGCAGATGCACTGTTTATTCAGGGTATGGTCACTCACTGTAACTGTGCAGATATACTGTTTATTCAGGGTATGATCACTCAATTTATAACTGTACAGATACACTGTTTTTGCAGTGTCCGGTCACTCACTGTAACTGTGCAGATACACTGTTTATTCAGGGTACGGTCACTCACTGTATAACTGTACAGATACACTGTTTTTTCAGTGTCTGGTCACTCACTGTAACTGTGCAGATACACTGTTTATTCAGGGTATGGTCACTCACTATAGCTGTGCAGATACACTGTCTGTTCAGGGTATGGTCACTCACTGTAACTGTGCAGATACACTGTTTATTCAGGGTATGGTCACTCACTGTAACTGTGCAGATACACTGTTTATTCAGGGTATGGTCACTCACTGTATAACTGTACAGATACACTGTTTATTCAGGGTATGGTCACTCACTGTATAACTGTACAAATACACTGTTTATTCGGGGTATGGTCACTCACTGTGTAACTGTACAGATACAATGTTTATTCAGGGTGTGGTCACTCATTGTGTAACTGTTCAAATACATTGTTTATTCAGGGAATGGTCACTCAATGTGTAACTGTGTAGATACACTGTTTATTCAGGGTATGGTCACACACTGCGTAACTGTACAGATACACTGTTTATTCTGGGTATGGTCACTCACTTTGTAACTGTGCAAATACACTGTTTATTCAGGGTATGGTCACTCACTATAGCTGTGCAGATACACTGTCTGTTCAGGGTATGGTCACTCACTGTAACTGTGCAGATACACTGTTTATTCAGGGTATGGTCACTCACTGTAACTGTGCAGATACACTGTTTATTCAGGGTATGATCACTCAATGTATAACTGTACAGATACACTGTTTTTGCAGTGTCCGGTCACTCACTGTAACTGTGCAGATACACTGTTTATTCAGGGTACGGTCACTCACTGTATAACTGTACAGATACACTGTTTTTTCAGTGTCTGGTCACTCACTGTAACTGTGCAGATACACTGTTTATTCAGGGTATGGTCACTCACTATAGCTGTGCAGATACACTGTCTGTTCAGGGTATGGTCACTCACTGTAACTGTGCAGATACACTGTTTATTAAGGGTATGGTCACTCACTGTAACTGTGCAGATACACTGTTTATTCAGGGTATGGTCACTCACTGTATAACTGTACAGATACACTGTTTATTCAGGGTATGGTCACTCCACTGTGTAACTGTGCAGATACACTGTTTATTCAGGGTACGGTCACTCACTTTGTAACTGTGCAAATACACTGTTTATTCAGGGTGTGGTCACTCATTGTGTAACTGTTCAAATACATTGTTTATTCAGGGAATGGTCACTCAATGTGTAACTGTGTAGATACACTGTTTATTCAGGGTATGGTCACACACTGCGTAACTGTACAGATACACTGTTTATTCTGGGTATGGTCACTCACTTTGTAACTGTGCAAATACACTGTTTATTCAGGGTATGGTCACTCAATGTGTAACTGTACAGATACACTGTTTATTCAGGGTCTGGTCACTCACTGTGTAACTGTACAAGTACGCTGTTTATTCTGGGTATGGCCACTCACTGTGTAACTGTACAGATACAGTGTTTATTTGGGGTATGGTCACACACTGTGTAACTGTACAGACACACTGTTGGTTCAGGGTATGGTCACTCACTTTGTAACTGTGCAAATACATAGTTTATTCGAGGTATGGTCACTCACTGTGTAACTCTACAGATACACTGTTTATTCAGAGTATGTTCCCTCACTTTGTAACTGTGCAAATACACTGTTTATTCAGGGTATGGTCACTCACTGTGTAACTGTGCAGATACACTGTTTATTCAGGGTACAGTCACTCACTGTGTAACTGTACAGATACTCTGTTTATTCAGGGTATGGTCACTCACAGTGTAACTGTGCACATACACTGTTTATTCAGGGTATGGTCACTCACTGTGTAACTGTACAGATACAGAGTTTATTCAGGGTATGGTCACTCACTGTGTAACTGTGTAGATACACTGTTTATTCAGGGTATGGTCACTCACTGTGTAATTGTTCAGATACACTGTTTATTCAGGGTATGGTCAATCAATGTGTAACTGTGCAAATACACTGTTTATTCAGGGTGTGGTCACACATTGTGTAACTGTACAGATACACTGTTTATTCAGGGTCTGGTCACTCACTGTGTAACTGTACAAGTACACTGTTTATTCAGGGTATGGTCACTCACTTTGTAACTGTGCAAATACATTGTTTATTCAGGGTGTGGTCACTCATTGTGTAACTGTTCAAATACATTGTTTATTCAGGGTACAGTCACTCACTGTGTAACTGTACAGATACTCTGTTTATTCAGGGTATGGTCACTCACAGTGTAACTGTGCAGATACACTGTTTATTCAGGGTATGGTCACTCACTGTGTAACTGTACAGATACAGAGTTTATTCAGGGTATGGTCACTCACTGTGTAACTGTGTAGATACACTGTTTATTCAGGGTATGGTCACTCACTGTGTAACTGTTCAGATACACTGTTTATTCAGGGTACAGTCACTAACTGTGTAACTGTGCAGATACACTGTTTATGCAGGGTATGGTCAATCAATGTGTAACTGTGCAAATACACTGTTTATTCAGGGTGTGGTCACTCATTGTGTAACTGTACAGATACACTGTTTATTCAGGGTCTGGTCACTCACTGTGTAACTGTACAAGTACACTGTTTATTCAGGGTATGGTCACTCACTTTGTAACTGTGCAAATACACTGTTTATTCAGGGTGTGGTCACTCATTGTGTAACTGTTCAAATACATTGTTTATTCAGGGAATGGTCACTCAATGTGTAACTGTGCAGATGCACTGTTTATTCAGGGTATGGTCACTCAATGTGTAACTGTGCAGATACACTGTTTATTCAGGGTATGGTCACTCACTTTGTAACTGTGCAAATACACTGTTTATTCAGGGTATGGTCACTCAATGTGTAACTGTACAGATACACTGTTTATTCAGGGTCTGGTCACTCACTGTGTAACTACAAGTACGCTGTTTATTCTGGGTATGGCCACTCACTGTGTAACTGTACAGATACAGTGTTTATTCGGGGTATGGTCACACACTGTGTAACTGTACAGACACACTGTTGGTTCAGGGTATGGTCACTCACTGTAACTGTGCAGATATACTGTTTATTCAGGGTATGATCACTCAATGTATAACTGTACAGATACACTGTTTTTGCAGTGTCTGGTCACTCACTGTAACTGTGCAGATACACTGTTTATTCAGGGTACGGTCACTCACTGTATAACTGTACAGATACACTGTTTTTTCAGTGTCTGGTCACTCACTGTAACTGTGCAGATACAATGTTTATTCAGGGTATGGTCACTCACTGTAACTGTGCAGATACACTGTCTGTTCAGGGTAATGTCACTCACTGTAACTGTGCAGATACACTGTTTATTCTGGGTATGGCCACTCACTGTGTAACTGTACAGATACAGTGTTTATTCGGGGTATGGTCACACACTGTGTAACTGTACAGACACACTGTTGGTTCAGGGTATGGTCACTCACTTTGTAACTGTGCAAATACATAGTTTATTCGAGGTATGGTCACTCACTGTGTAACTCTACAGATACACTGTTTATTCAGAGTATGTTCACTCACTTTGTAACTGTGCAAATACACTGTTTATTCAGGGTATCGTCACTCACTGTGTAACTCTACAGATACACTGTTTATTCAGAGTATGGTCACTCACTTTGTAACTGTGCAAATACACTGTTTATTCTGGGTATGTTCACTCAATGTGTAACTGTGCAGATACACTGTTTATGCAGGGTATGGTCAATCAATGTGTAACTGTGCAAATACACTGTTTATTCAGGGTGTGGTCACTCATTGTGTAACTGTACAGATACACTGTTTATTCAGGGTCTGGTCACTCACTGTGTAACTGTCCAAGTACACTGTTTATTCAGGGTATGGTCACTCACTTTGTAACTGTGCAAATACACTGTTTATTCAGGGTGTGGTCACTCATTGTGTAACTGTTCAAATACATTGTTTATTCAGGGAATGGTCACTCAATGTGTAACTGTGCAGATGCACTGTTTATTCAGGGTATGGTCACTCAATGTGTAACTGTGCAGATACACTGTTTATTCAGGGTATGGTCACTCACTTTGTAACTGTGCAAATACACTGTTTATTCAGGGTATGGTCACTCAATGTGTAACTGTACAGATACACTGTTTATTCAGGGTCTGGTCACTCACTGTGTAACTACAAGTACGCTGTTTATTCTGGGTATGGCCACTCACTGTGTAACTGTACAGATACAGTGTTTATTCGGGGTATGGTCACACACTGTGTAACTGTACAGACACACTGTTGGTTCAGGGTATGGTCACTCACTGTAACTGTGCAGATATACTGTTTATTCAGGGTATGATCACTCAATGTATAACTGTACAGATACACTGTTTTTGCAGTGTCTGGTCACTCACTGTAACTGTGCAGATACACTGTTTATTCAGGGTACGGTCACTCACTGTATAACTGTACAGATACACTGTTTTTTCAGTGTCTGGTCACTCACTGTAACTGTGCAGATACACTGTTTATTCAGGGTATGGTCACTCACTGTAACTGTGCAGATACACTGTCTGTTCAGGGTATGGTCACTCACTGTAACTGTGCAGATACACTGTTTATTCTGGGTATGGTCACACACTGTGTAACTGTGCAAATACATAGTTTATTCGAGGTATGGTCACTCACTGTGTAACTCTACAGATACACTGTTTATTCAGAGTATGTTCACTCACTTTGTAACTGTGCAAATACACTGTTTATTCAGGGTATCGTCACTCACTGTGTAACTGTACAGATACACTGTTTATTCAGGGTCTGGTCACTCACTGTGTAAATGTACAGATACACTGTTTATTCTGGGTATGGCCACTCACTGTGTAACTGTACAGATACACTGTTTATTCAGGGTCTGGTCACTCACTGTGTAACTGTACAGATACACTGTTTATTCAGGGTCTGGTCACTCACTGTGTAACTCTACAGATACACTGTTTATTCAGAGTCTGGTCACTCACTTTGTAACTGTGCAAATACACTGTTTATTCTGGGTATGTTCACTCAATGTGTAACTGTGCAGATACACTGTTTATTCAGGGTATGGTCACTCACTTTGTAACTTTGTCGATACACTGATTATGCAGGGTATGGTCACTCACTGTATAACTGTGCAAATACATTGTTTATTCAGGGTACGGTCACTCACTGTGTAACTGTGCAGATACACTGTTTATTCAGGGTACGGTCACTCACTTTGTAACTGTGCAAATACACTGTTTATTCAGGGTGTGGTCACTCACTGTGTAACTGTGTCGATACACTGTTTATTCAGGGTATGGTCACTCCACTGTGTAACTGTTCAGATACAGTGTTTATTCAGGGTACGGTCACTACACTTTGTAACTGTGCAAATACACTGTTTATTCAGGGTGTGGTCACTCACTGTGTAACTGTGCAGATACACTGTTTATTCAGGGTATGGTCACTCACTGTAACTGTGCAGATACACTGTTTATTCAGGGTAGGGTCACTCACTGTGTAACTGTACAGATACACTGTTTATTCAGGGTATGATCACTCATTGTGTAACTGTGCAGATACACTGATTATGTAGGGTATGGTCACTTACTATGTAACTGTGCAGATACACTGTTTATTCAGAGTATGGTCACTCAGTGTAACTGTGCAGATACACTGTTTATTCAGGGTATGGTCACTCACTGTGTAACTGCGCAGATACACTGTTAATTCAGGGTATGGTCATTCACTGTAACTATGTAGATACACTGTGTATTCGGGGTATGGTCACTCACTGTGTAACTGTATAGATACACTGTTTATTCAAGGTATGGTCACTCACTGAAAATGTGCAGATACGCTGTTTGTTTGGGTTATGGTCACTCACTTGTAACTGTACTGACACAGTGTTTATTCGGGGTATGGTCACTCACTGTGTAAATGTACAGATACACTGTTTATTCTGGGTATGGCCACTCACTGTGTAACTGTACAGGTACACTGTTTATTCAGGGTCTGGTCACTCACTGTGTAACTGTACAGATACACTGTTTATTCAGGGTCTGGTCACTCACTGTAACTGTGCAGATATACTGTTTATTCAAGGTATGGTCACTCACTGTGTTACTGTACAGATACACTGTTTATTCAAGGTACGGTCACTCACTGTGTAACTGTGCAGATACACTGTTTATTCAGGGCATGGTCACTCACTGTGTAACTGTACAGATACACTGTTTATTCAGTGTATGGTCACTCACTTTGTAATTGTGCAAGTTCACTGTTTATTCAGGGTATGGTCACTCAATGTGTAACTGCGCAGATACACTGTTTACTCAGTGTATGGTCACTCACTGTGTAACTGTTCGGAAACAGTGTTTATTCAGCGCATGGTCACTCACTGTGTAACTGTACAGATACACTGTTTATTCAGGGCATGCTCATTCACTGTGTAACTGTGCAGATACACTGTTTCTTCTGGGTATGGCCACTCACTGTGTAACTGTGCAGATACACTGTTTATTCAGGGTATGGTCACTCACTGTAACTGTGCAGATACACTGTTTATTCAGTGTCTGGTCACTCACTGTAACTGTGCAGATATATTGTTTATTCAAGGTATGGTCACTCACTGTGTAACTGTATAGATACAGTGTTTATTCGGGGTATGGTCACTCACTGTGTTACTGTACAAATACACTGTTTATTCGGGGTATGGTCACTCACTGTGTAACTGTACAGATACAATGTTTTTTCAGGGTATTGTCACTCACTGTGTAAGTGTACAGATGCACTGTTTATTCAAGGTATCGTCACTCAAGTAACTGTGCAGATACACTGTTTATTCGGGGTATGGTCACTCACTGTGTAACTGTACTGATACACTGCTGATTCAGGGTATGGTCACTCACTGTGTAACTGTGTAGATACACTGTTTATTCAGGGAATGGTCACTCAAAGTGTAACAGTGCATATACACCTATTATTCACGGTATGGTCACTCACTGTGTAACTGTACAGATACACTGTTTATTCAGTGTATGGTCACTCACTTTGTAATTGTGCAAGTTCCCTGTTTATTCAGGGTATGGTCACTCAATGTGTAACTGCGCAGATACACTGTTTACTCAGTGTATGGTCACTCACTGTGTAACTGTTCGGAAACAGTGTTTATTCAGCGCATGGTCACTCACTGTGTAACTGTACAGATACACTGTTAATTCAGGGCATGCTCATTCACTGTGTAACTGTGCAGATACACTGTTTCTTCTGGGTATAGCCACTCACTGTGTAACTGTGCAGATACACTGTTTATTCAGGGTATGGTCACTCACTGTAACTGTGCAGATACACTGTTTATTCAGTGTCTGGTCACTCACTGTAACTGTGCAGATATATTGTTTATTCAAGGTATGGTCACTCACTGTGTAACTGTATAGATACAGTGTTTATTCGGGGTATGGTCACTCACTGTGTTACTGTACAAATACACTGTTTATTGGGGGTATGGTCACTCACTGTGTAACTGTACAGATAGACTGTTTATTTAGGGTATGGTCACCCACTGTGTAACTGTATAGATACAATGTTTTTTCAGGGTATTGTCACTCACTGTGTAAGTGTAGAAATACACTGTTTATTCAAGGTATCGTCACTCACTGTAACTGTGCAGATACACTGTTTATTCGGGGTATGGTCACTCACTGTGTAACTGTACTGATACACTGCTTATTCAGGGTATGGTCACTCACTGTGTAACTGTGTAGATACACTGTTTATTCAGGGAATGGTCACTCAAGGTGTAACAGTGCATATACACATTATTATTCACGGTATGGTCACTCACTGTGTAAATGTACAGATACACTGTCTGTTCAGGGTATGGTCACTCACGTTGTAACTGTGCAAATAAACTGTTTATTCCGGGTATGGTCACTCACTGTGTAACTGTACAGATACACTGTTTATTCAGGGTATGGTCACTCACTGTGTAACTGTACAGATACACTGTTTATTCAGGGTATGGTCACTCACTGTGTAACTGTGCAGATACACTGATTATGCAGGGTATGGTCACTCACTGTGTAACTGTGCAGATACTTCTGTTTATTCGGGGTATGGTCACTCACTGTGTAACTGTGTAGGTACACTGTTTATTCAGGGTATGGTCACTCACTGTGTAACTGCAGATACACTGTTTATTCAGGCTTTGGTCACTCACAGTAACTGTGCTGACACACTGTTTATTCGGGGTATGGTCACTCACTATGTAACTGTGTAGATGCACTGTTTATGCAGGGAATGGTAACTCACTGTGTAACTGTGCAGATACACTGTTTATTCAGTGTCTGCTCACTCACTGTAACTGTGCAGATATACTGTTTATTCAAGATATGGTCACTCACTGTGTAACTGTATACATACAGTGTTTATTCGGGGTATGGTCACTCACTGTGTTACTGTACTGATACACTGTTTATTCAGGGTATGGTCACTCACTGTGTAACTGTACAGGCACACTGTCTGTTCAGGGAGTGGCCACTCACTGTGTAACTGTGCAGATACACTGTTTATTCAGGGTATGGTCACTCACTGTAACTGTGCATATACACTGTTTATTCAGGGTATGATCACTCAATGTGTAACTGTGTAGATGCACTGTTTATTCAGGGTATAGTCACTCACTGTGTAACTGTACAGGTACACTGTTTATTCAGGGTATGGTCACTCACTGTGTAACTGGACAGATACACTGTTTATTCAGGGCATGCTCATTCACTGTGTAACTGTGCAGATACACTGTTTATTCAGGGTATGGCCACTCACTGTAACTGTGCAGATACACTGTTTATTCAGGGTATGGCCACTCACTGTAACTGTGCAGATGCACTGTTTATTCAGGGTATGGTCACTCACTGTAACTGTGCAGATATACTGTTTATTCAGGGTATGATCACTCAATGTATAACTGTACAGATACACTGTTTTTGCAGTGTCCGGTCACTCACTGTAACTGTGCAGATACACTGTTTATTCAGGGTACGGTCACTCACTGTATAACTGTACAGATACACTGTTTTTTCAGTGTCTGGTCACTCACTGTAACTGTGCAGATACACTGTTTATTCAGGGTATGGTCACTCACTATAGCTGTGCAGATACACTGTCTGTTCAGGGTATGGTCACTCACTGTAACTGTGCAGATACACTGTTTATTCAGGGTATGGTCACTCACTGTAACTGTGCAGATACACTGTTTATTCAGGGTATGGTCACTCACTGTATAACTGTACAGATACACTGTTTATTCAGGGTATGGTCACTCCACTGTGTAACTGTGCAGATACACTGTTTATTCAGGGTACGGTCACTCACTTTGTAACTGTGCAAATACACTGTTTATTCAGGGTGTGGTCACTCATTGTGTAACTGTTCAAATACATTGTTTATTCAGGGAATGGTCACTCAATGTGTAACTGTGTAGATACACTGTTTATTCAGGGTTTGGTCACACACTGCGTAACTGTACAGATACACTGTTTATTCTGGGTATGGTCACTCACTTTGTAACTGTGCAAATACACTGTTTATTCAGGGTATGGTCACTCAATGTGTAACTGTACAGATACACTGTTTATTCAGGGTCTGGTCACTCACTGTGTAACTGTACAAGTACGCTGTTTATTTTGGGTATGGCCACTCACTGTGTAACTGTACAGATACAGTGTTTATTTGGGGTATGGTCACACACTGTGTAACTGTACAGACACACTGTTGGTTCAGGGTATGGTCACTCACTTTGTAACTGTGCAAATACATAGTTTATTCGAGGTATGGTCACTCACTGTGTAACTCTACAGATACACTGTTTATTCAGAGTATGTTCCCTCACTTTGTAACTGTGCAAATACACTGTTTATTCAGGGTATGGTCACTCACTGTGTAACTGTGCAGATACACTGTTTATTCAGGGTACAGTCACTCACTGTGTAACTGTACAGATACTCTGTTTATTCAGGGTATGGTCACTCACAGTGTAACTGTGCAGATACACTGTTTATTCAGGGTATGGTCACTCACTGTGTAACTGTACAGATACAGAGTTTATTCAGGGTATGGTCACTCACTGTGTAATTGTTCAGATACACTGTTTATTCAGGGTACAGTCACTAACTGTGTAACTGTGCAGATACACTGTTTATGCAGGGTATGGTCAATCAATGTGTAACTGTGCAAATACACTGTTTATTCAGGGTGTGGTCACTCATTGTGTAACTGTACAGATACACTGTTTATTCAGGGTCTGGTCACTCACTGTGTAACTGTACAAGTACACTGTTTATTCAGGGTATGGTCACTCACTTTGTAACTGTGCAAATACATTGTTTATTCAGGGTGTGGTCACTCATTGTGTAACTGTTCAAATACATTGTTTATTCAGGGTACAGTCACTCACTGTGTAACTGTACAGATACTCTGTTTATTCAGGGTATGGTCACTCACAGTGTAACTGTGCAGATACACTGTTTATTCAGGGTATGGTCACTCACTGTGTAACTGTACAGATACAGAGTTTATTCAGGGTATGGTCACTCACTGTGTAACTGTGTAGATACACTGTTTATTCAGGGTATGGTCACTCACTGTGTAACTGTTCAGATACACTGTTTATTCAGGGTACAGTCACTAACTGTGTAACTGTGCAGATACACTGTTTATGCAGGGTATGGTCAATCAATGTGTAACTGTGCAAATACACTGTTTATTCAGGGTGTGGTCACTCATTGTGTAACTGTACAGATACACTGTTTATTCAGGGTCTGGTCACTCACTGTGTAACTGTACAAGTACACTGTTTATTCAGGGTATGGTCACTCACTTTGTAACTGTGCAAATACACTGTTTATTCAGGGTGTGGTCACTCATTGTGTAACTGTTCAAATACATTGTTTATTCAGGGAATGGTCACTCAATGTGTAACTGTGCAGATGCACTGTTTATTCAGGGTATGGTCACTCAATGTGTAACTGTGCAGATACACTGTTTATTCAGGGTATGGTCACTCACTTTGTAACTGTGCAAATACACTGTTTATTCAGGGTATGGTCACTCAATGTGTAACTGTACAGATACACTGTTTATTCAGGGTCTGGTCACTCACTGTGTAACTACAAGTACGCTGTTTATTCTGGGTATGGCCACTCACTGTGTAACTGTACAGATACAGTGTTTATTCGGGGTATGGTCACACACTGTGTAACTGTACAGACACACTGTTGGTTCAGGGTATGGTCACTCACTGTAACTGTGCAGATATACTGTTTATTCAGGGTATGATCACTCAATGTATAACTGTACAGATACACTGTTTTTGCAGTGTCTGGTCACTCACTGTAACTGTGCAGATACACTGTTTATTCAGGGTACGGTCACTCACTGTATAACTGTACAGATACACTGTTTTTTCAGTGTCTGGTCACTCACTGTAACTGTGCAGATACAATGTTTATTCAGGGTATGGTCACTCACTGTAACTGTGCAGATACACTGTCTGTTCAGGGTAATGTCACTCACTGTAACTGTGCAGATACACTGTTTATTCTGGGTATGGCCACTCACTGTGTAACTGTACAGATACAGTGTTTATTCGGGGTATGGTCACACACTGTGTAACTGTACAGACACACTGTTGGTTCAGGGTATGGTCACTCACTTTGTAACTGTGCAAATACATAGTTTATTCGAGGTATGGTCACTCACTGTGTAACTCTACAGATACACTGTTTATTCAGAGTATGTTCACTCACTTTGTAACTGTGCAAATACACTGTTTATTCAGGGTATCGTCACTCACTGTGTAACTCTACAGATACACTGTTTATTCAGAGTATGGTCACTCACTTTGTAACTGTGCAAATACACTGTTTATTCTGGGTATGTTCACTCAATGTGTAACTGTGCAGATACACTGTTTATGCAGGGTATGGTCAATCAATGTGTAACTGTGCAAATACACTGTTTATTCAGGGTGTGGTCACTCATTGTGTAACTGTACAGATACACTGTTTATTCAGGGTCTGGTCACTCAATGTGTAACTGTGCAGATACACTGTTTATTCAGGGTATGGTCACTCACTTTGTAACTGTGCAAATACACTGTTTATTCAGGGTATGGTCACTCAATGTGTAACTGTACAGATACACTGTTTATTCAGGGTCTGGTCACTCACTGTGTAACTACAAGTACGCTGTTTATTCTGGGTATGGCCACTCACTGTGTAACTGTACAGATACAGTGTTTATTCGGGGTATGGTCACACACTGTGTAACTGTACAGACACACTGTTGGTTCAGGGTATGGTCACTCACTGTAACTGTGCAGATATACTGTTTATTCAGGGTATGATCACTCAATGTATAACTGTACAGATACACTGTTTTTGCAGTGTCTGGTCACTCACTGTAACTGTGCAGATACACTGTTTATTCAGGGTACGGTCACTCACTGTATAACTGTACAGATACACTGTTTTTTCAGTGTCTGGTCACTCACTGTAACTGTGCAGATACACTGTTTATTCAGGGTATGGTCACTCACTGTAACTGTGCAGATACACTGTCTGTTCAGGGTATGGTCATTCACTGTAACTGTGCAGATACACTGTTTATTCAGGGTATGGTCACTCACTGTAACTGTGCAGATACACTGTTTATTCTGGGTATGGTCACACACTGTGTAACTGTACAGATACACTGTTGGTTCAGGGTATGGTCACTCACTTTGTAACTGTGCAAATACATAGTTTATTCGAGGTATGGTCACTCACTGTGTAACTGTACAGATACACTGTTTATTCAGGGTCTGGTCACTCACTGTGTAAATGTACAGATACACTGTTTATTCTGGGTATGGCCACTCACTGTGTAACTGTACAGATACACTGTTTATTCAGGGTCTGGTCACTCACTGTGTAACTGTACAGATACACTGTTTATTCAGGGTCTGGTCACTCACTGTGTAACTCCACAGATACACTGTTTATTCAGAGTCTGGTCACTCACTTTGTAACTGTGCAAATACACTGTTTATTCTGGGTATGTTCACTCAATGTGTAACTTTGTCGATACACTGATTATGCAGGGTATGGTCACTCACTGTATAACTGTGCAAATACACTGTTTATTCAGGGTATGGTCACTCCACTGTGTAACTGTGCAGATACACTGTTTATTCAGGGTACGGTCACTCACTTTGTAACTGTGCAAATACACTGTTTATTCAGGGTGTGGTCACTCACTGTGTAACTGTGTCGATACACTGTTTATTCAGGGTATGGTCACTCCACTGTGTAACTGTTCAGATACAGTGTTTATTCAGGGTACGGTCACTACACTTTGTAACTGTGCAAATACACTGTTTATTCAGGGTGTGGTCACTCACTGTGTAACTGTGCAGATACACTGTTTATTCAGGGTATGGTCACTCACTGTAACTGTGCAGATACACTGTTTATTCAGGGTAGGGTCACTCACTGTGTAACTGTACAGATACACTGTTTATTCAGGGTATGATCACTCATTGTGTAACTGTGCAGATACACTGATTATGTAGGGTATGGTCACTTACTATGTAACTGTGCAGATACACTGTTTATTCAGAGTATGGTCACTCAGTGTAACTGTGCAGATACACTGTTTATTCAGGGTATGGTCACTCACTGTGTAACTGCGCAGATACACTGTTAATTCAGGGTATGGTCATTCACTGTAACTATGTAGATACACTGTGTATTCGGGGTATGGTCAGTCAATGTGTAACTGTATAGATACACTGTTTATTCAAGGTATGGTCACTCACTGAAACTGTGCAGATACGCTGTTTGTTTGGGTTATGGTCACTCACTTGTAACTGTACTGACACAGTGTTTATTCGGGGTATGGTCACTCACTGTGTAAATGTACAGATACACTGTTTATTCTGGGTATGGCCACTCACTGTGTAACTGTTCAGATACACTGTTTATTCAGGGACTGGTCACTCACTGTGTAACTGTACAGATACACTGTTTATTCAGGGTCTGGTCACTCACTGTGTAACTCTACAGATACACTGTTTATTCAGGGTATGGTCACTCACTATGTAACTTTGTCGATACACTGATTATGCAGGGTATGGTCACTCACTGTATAACTGTGCAAATACATTGTTTATTCAGGGTACGGTCACTCACTGTGTAACTGTGCAGATACACTGTTTATTCAGGGTACGGTCGCTCACTGTGTAACTGCGCAGATACACTGATTATGCAGGGTATGGTCACTCACTGTAACTGTGCAGATACACTGTTTATTCAGGGTATGGTCACTCACTGTGTAACTGTGCAGATGCACTGTTTATTCAGGGTATGGTCACTCACTGTGTAACTGCACAGGTACACTGTCTGTTCAGGGTGCGGCCACTCACTGTGTAACTGTGCAGATACACTGTTTATTCAGGGTATGGTCACTCAATGTATAACTGAACAGATGCACTGTTTATTCAGTGTCTGGTCACTCACTGTAACTGTGCAGATATACTGTTTATTCAAGGTATGGTCACTCACTGTGTTACTGTACAGATACACTGTTTATTGAAGGTACGGTCACTCACTGTGTAACTGTGCAGATACACTGTTTATTCAAGGCATGGTCGCTCACTGTGTAACTGCGCAGATACACTGTTTATTCAGGGTATGGTCACTCACTGTGTAACTGTACAGATACACTGTTTATTCAGTGTATGGTCACTCACTTTGTAATTGTGCAAGTTCACTGTTTATTCAGGGTATGGTCACTCACTGTGTAACTGCGCAGATACACTGATTATGCAGGGTATGGTCACTCACTGTGTAACTGCGCAGATACACTGTTTATTCAGGGTATGGTCACTCACTGTGTAACTGTGTAGATTCACTGTTAATTCAGGGTATGGTCACTCACTGTATAACTGTACAAATACACTGCTTATTCAATGCCTGGTCACTAACTGTAACTGTGCAGATATACTGTTTATTCAGGGTATGGTCACTCACTGTGTAACTGTACAGATACACTGTTTATTCAGTGCATGGTCACTCACTTTGTAATTGTGCAAGTTCACTGTTTATTCAGGGTATGGTCACTCAATGTGTAACTGCGCAGATACACTGTTTATTCAGGGTATAGTCACTCACTGTAACTGTGCAGATACACTGTTTATTCAGGGTATGGTCACTCACTGTGTAACTGTACAGAAACAGTGTTTATTCAGGGTATGCTCATTCACTGTGTAACTGTGCAGATACACTGTTTCTTCTGGGTATGGCCACTCACTGTGTAACTGTGCAGATACACTGTTTATTCAGGGTATGGTCACTCACTGTAACTGTGCAGATACACTGTTTATTCAGGGTATGATCACTCAATGTGTAACTGTGTAGATGCACTGTTTATTCAGGGTATGGTCACTCACTGTATAACTGTACAGATACACTGTTTTTTCAGTGTCTGGTCACTCACTGTAACTGTGCAGATGCACTGTTTATTCAGGGTATGGTCACTCCACTGTGTAACTGTACAGATACACTGTTTATTCAGGGTACGGTCACTCACTGTGTAACTGTGCAGATACACTGTTTATTCAGGGTATGGTCACTCACTTTGTAACTGTGCAAAGACACTGTTTATTCAGGGTGTGGTCACTCACTGTGTAACTGTGCACATAAACTGTTTATTCAGGGTATGGTCACTCACTGTAACTGTGCAGATACACTGTTTATGTAGGGTATGGTCACTTACTATGTAACTGTGCAGATACACTGTTTATTCAGGGTATGGTCACTCACTGTATAACTGTACAGATACACTGTTTTTTCAGTGTCTGGTCACTCACTGTAACTGTGCAGATACACTGTTTATTCAGTGTATGGTCACTCCACTGTGTAACTGTACAGATACACTGTTTATTCAGGGTACGGTCACTCACTGTGTAACTGTGCAGATACACTGTTTATTCAGGGTACGGTCACTCACTTTGGAACTGTGCAAATAAACTATTTATTCAGGGTGTGGTCACTCACTGTGTAACTGTGCAGATAAACTGTTTATTCAGGGTATGGTCACTCACTGTATAACTGTACAGATACACTGTTTTTTCAGTGTCTGGTCACTCACTGTAACTGTGCAGATACACTGTTTATTCAGTGTATGGTCACTCCACTGTGTAACTGTACAGATACACTGTTTTCTCAGGGTCCGGTCACTCACTGTGTAACTGTGCAGATACACTGTTTATTCAGGGTACGGTCACTCACTTTGGAACTGTGCAAATACTTTATTTATTCAGGGTGTGGTCACTCACTGTGTAACTGTGCAGATACACTGTTTATTCAGTGTATAGTCACTCACTGTGTAACTGTACAGATACAGAGTTTATTCAGGGTATGATCACTCAATGTGTAACTGTGTAGATACACTGTTTATTCAGGGTATGGTCACTCACTGTGTAACTGTGCAGATACACTGTTTATTCAGGGTACGGTCACTCACTTTGGAACTGTGCAAATACTTTATTTATTCAGGGTGTGGTCACTCACTGTGTAACTGTGCAGATACACTGTTTAGTCAGGGTATGGTCACTCACTGTAACTGTGCAGATACACTGTTTATTCTGGGTATGGTCACTCACTGTGTAACTGTACAGATACACTGTTTATTCAGGGTATGATCACTCATTGTTTAACTGTGCAGATACACTGATTATGTAGGGTATGGTCACTTACTATGTAACTGTGCAGATACACTGTTTATTCAGAGTATGCTCACTCAGTGTAACTGTGCAGGTACACTGTTTATTCAGGGTATGGTCACTCACAGTGTAACTGTGCAGATACACTGTTTATTCAGTGTATGGTCACTCACTGTGTAACTGTACAGATACAGAGTTTATTCAGGGTATGATCACTCAATGTGTAACTGTGTAGATACACTGTTTATTCAGGGTATGGTCACTCACTGTGTAACTGTTCAGATACACTGTTTATTCAGGGTACAGTCACTAACTGGGTAACTGTGCAGATACACTGTTTATGCAGGGTATGGTCAATCAATGTGTAACTGTGCAGATACACTGTTTATTCAGGGTATGGTCACTCACTTTGTAACTCTGCAAATACACTGTTTATTCAGGGTGTGGTCACTCATTGTGTAACTGTACAGATACACTGTTTATTCACGGTCTGGTCACTCACTGTGTAACTGTACAAGTACACTGTTTATGCAGTGTATGGTCACTCACTTTGTAACTGTGCAAATACACTGTTTATTCAGGGTGTGGTCACTCATTGTGTAACTGTTCAAATACATTGTTTATTCAGGGAATGGTCACTCAATGTGTAACTGTGTAGATACACTGTTTATTCAGGGTATGGTCACACACTGCGTAACTGTACAGATACACGGTTTATTCAGGGTATGGTCACTCACTTTGTAACTGTGCAAATACACTGTTTATTTAGGGTATGGTCACTCAATGTGTAACTGTACAGATACACTGTTTATTCAGGGTCTGGTCACTCACTGTGTAACTGTACAAGTACGCTGTTTATTCTGGGTATGGCCACTCACTGTGTAACTGTACAGATACAGTGTTTATTCGGGGTATGATCACACACTGTGTAACTGTACAGACACACTGTTGGTTCAGGGTATGGTCACTCACTTTGTAACTGTGCAAATACATAGTTTATTCGAGGTATGGTCACTCACTGTGTAACTCTACAGATACACTGTTTGTTCAGGGTATGGTCACTCACTTTGTAACTGTGCAAATACATTGTTTATTCGGGGTATGGTCACTCACTGTGAAACTGTACAGATACACTGTTTATTCAAGGTATGGTCACTCACTGAAACTGTGCAGATACACTGTTTGTTCGGGTTATGGTCACTCACTTGTAACTGTACAGATCCAGTGTTTATTCGGGGAATGGTCACTCACTGGGTTACCGTACAGATACACTGTTTATTCAGGGTACGGTCACTCACTGTGTAACTGCGCAGATACACTGATTATTCGGGGTATGGTCACTCACTGTGTAACTGTGCATATACACTGTTTATTCAGGGTATGGTCACTCACTGTAACTGTGCAGATACACTGTTTATTCAGGGTATGGTCACTCACTGTGTAACTGTACAGGTACACTGTCTGTTCAGGGTGTGGCCACTCACTGTGTAACTGTGCAGATACACTGTTTATTCAGGGTATGGTCACTCACTGTAACTGTGCAGATACACTGTTTATTCAGGGTATGGTCAATCACTGTAACTGTGCAGATATACTGTTTATTCAAGGTATGGTCACTCACTGTGTAACTGTACAGTTACAGTGTTTATTCGGGTAATGGTCACTCACTGTGTTACTGTACAGATACACTGTTTATTCAAGGTACGGTCACTCACTGTGTAACTGTACAGATACACTGTTTATTCAGTGTATGGTCACTCACTTTGTAATTGTGCAAGTTCACTGTTTATTCAGGGTATGGTCACTCAATGTGTAACTGCGCAGATACACTGTTTACTCAGTGTATGGTCACTCACTGTGTAACTGTTCGGAAACAGTGTTTATTCAGCGCATGGTCACTCACTGTGTAACTGTACAGATACACTGTTTATTCAGGGCATGCTCATTCACTGTGTAACTGTGCAGATACACTGTTTCTTCTGGGTATGGCCACTCACTGTGTAACTGTGCAGATACACTGTTTATTCAGGGTATGGTCACTCACTGTAACTGTGCAGATACACTGTTTATTCAGTGTCTGGTCACTCACTGTAACTGTGCAGATATATTGTTTATTCAAGGTATGGTCACTCACTGTGTAACTGTATAGATACAGTGTTTATTCGGGGTATGGTCACTCACTGTGTTACTGTACAAATACACTGTTTATTCGGGGTATGGTCACTCACTGTGTAACTGTACAGATAGACTGTTTATTCAGGGTATGGTCACCCACTGTGTAACTGTATAGATACAATGTTTTTTCAGGGTATTGTCACTCACTGTGTAAGTGTACAAATACACTGTTTATTCAAGGTATCGTCACTCACTGTAACTGTGCAGATACACTGTTTATATGGGGTATGGTCACTCACTGTGTAACTGTACTGATAGACTGCTTATTCAGGGTATGGTCACTCACTGTGTAACTGTGTAGATACACTGTTTGTTCAGGGAATGGTCACTCAAAGTGTAACAGTTGATATACACCTGTTATTCACGGTATGGTCACTCACTGTGTAAATGTACAGATACACTGTCTGTTCAGGGTATGGTCACTCACTGTGTAACTGTGCAAATAAACTGTTTATTCCGGGTATGGTCACTCACTGTGTAACTGTACAGATACCCTGTTTATTCAGGGTATGGTCACTCACTGTGTAACTGTACAGATACACTGTTTATTCAGGGTATGGTCACTCACTGTGTAACTGTGCAGATACACTGATTATGCAGGGTATGGTCACTCACTGTGTAACTGTGCAGATACTTCTGTTTATTCGGGGTATGGTCACTCACTGTGTAACTGTGTGGGTACACTGTTTATTCAGGGTATGGTCACTCACTGTGTAACTGCAGATACACTGTTTATTCAGGCTTTGGTCACTCACAGTAACTGTGCTGACACACTGTTTATTCGGGGTATGGTCACTCACTATGTAACTGTGTAGATGCACTGTTTATGCAGGGAATGGTAACTCACTGTGTAACTGTACAGATACACTGTTTATTCAGTGTCTGCTCACTCACTGTAACTGTGCAGATATACTGTTTATTCAAGATATGGTCACTCACTGTGTAACTGTATACATACAGTGTTTATTCGGGGTATGGTCACTCACTGTGTTACTGTACTGATACACTGTTTATTCAGGGTATGGTCACTCACTGTGTAACTGTACAGGCACACTGTCTGTTCAGGGAGTGGCCACTCACTGTGTAACTGTGCAGATACACTGTTTATTCAGGGTATGGTCACTCACTGTAACTGTGCATATACACTGTTTATTCAGGGTATGATCACTCAATGTGTAACTGTGTAGATGCACTGTTTATTCAGGGTATGGTCACTCACTGTGTAACTGTACAGGTACACTGTCTGTTCAGGGTGCGGCCACTCACTGTGTAACTGTGCAGATACACTGTTTATTCAGGGTATGGTCACTCACTGTATAACTGTACAGATACACTGTTTATTCAGTGTCTGGTCACTCACAGTAACTGTGCAGATATACTGTTTATTCAAGGTATGGTCACTCACTGTGTAACTGTACAGATACACTGTTTATTCAGGGCATGGTCGCTCACTGTGTAACTGCACAGATACACTGTTTATTCAGGGTATGGTCACTCACTGTGTAACTGTACAGATAGACTGTTTATTCAGTGTATGGTCACTCACTTTGTAATTGTGCAAGTTCACTGTTTATTCAGGGTATGGTCACTCAATGTGTAACTGCGCAGATACACTGTTTATTCAGGGTATAGTCACTCACTGTAACTGTACAGATACACTGTTTATTCAGGGTATGGTCACTCACTGTGTAACTGTACAGAAACAGTGTTTATTCAGGGCATGCTCAATCACTGTGTAACTGTGCAGATACACTGTTTATTCAGGGTATGGCCACTCACTGTAACTGTGCAGATATACTGTTTATTCAGGGTATGGTCACTCACTGTAACTGTGCAGATGCACTGTTTATTCAGGGTATGGTCACTCACTGTAACTGTGCAGATATACTGTTTATTCAGGGTATGATCACTCAATTTATAACTGTACAGATACACTGTTTTTGCAGTGTCCGGTCACTCACTGTAACTGTGCAGATACACTGTTTATTCAGGGTACGGTCACTCACTGTATAACTGTACAGATACACTGTTTTTTCAGTGTCTGGTCACTCACTGTAACTGTGCAGATACACTGTTTATTCAGGGTATGGTCACTCACTATAACTGTGCAGATACACTGTCTGTTCAGGGTATGGTCACTCACTGTAACTGTGCAGATACACTGTTTATTCAGGGTATGGTCAATCACTGTAACTGTGCAGATATACTGTTTATTCAAGGTATGGTCACTCACTGTGTAACTGTACAGATACAGTGTTTATTCGGGTAATGGTCACTCACTGTGTTACTGTACAGATACACTGTTTATTCAAGGTACGGTCACTCACTGTGTAACTGTACAGATACACTGTTTATTCAGTGTATGGTCACTCACTTTGTAATTGTGCAAGTTCACTGTTTATTCAGGGTATGGTCACTCAATGTGTAACTGCGCAGATACACTGTTTACTCAGTGTATGGTCACTCACTGTGTAACTGTTCGGAAACAGTGTTTATTCAGCGCATGGTCACTCACTGTGTAACTGTACAGATACACTGTTTATTCAGGGCATGCTCATTCACTGTGTAACTGTGCAGATACACTGTTTCTTCTGGGTATGGCCACTCACTGTGTAACTGTGCAGATACACTGTTTATTCAGGGTATGGTCACTCACTGTAACTGTGCAGATACACTGTTTATTCAGTGTCTGGTCACTCACTGTAACTGTGCAGATATATTGTTTATTCAAGGTATGGTCACTCACTGTGTAACTGTATAGATACAGTGTTTATTCGGGGTATGGTCACTCACTGTGTTACTGTACAAATACACTGTTTATTCGGGGTATGGTCACTCACTGTGTAACTGTACAGATAGACTGTTTATTCAGGGTATGGTCACCCACTGTGTAACTGTATAGATACAATGTTTTTTCAGGGTATTGTCACTCACTGTGTAAGTGTACAAATACACTGTTTATTCAAGGTATCGTCACTCACTGTAACTGTGCAGATACACTGTTTATATGGGGTATGGTCACTCACTGTGTAACTGTACTGATAGACTGCTTATTCAGGGTATGGTCACTCACTGTGTAACTGTGTAGATACACTGTTTGTTCAGGGAATGGTCACTCAAAGTGTAACAGTTGATATACACCTGTTATTCACGGTATGGTCACTCACTGTGTAAATGTACAGATACACTGTCTGTTCAGGGTATGGTCACTCACTGTGTAACTGTGCAAATAAACTGTTTATTCCGGGTATGGTCACTCACTGTGTAACTGTACAGATACCCTGTTTATTCAGGGTATGGTCACTCACTGTGTAACTGTACAGATACACTGTTTATTCAGGGTATGGTCACTCACTGTGTAACTGTGCAGATACACTGATTATGCAGGGTATGGTCACTCACTGTGTAACTGTGCAGATACTTCTGTTTATTCGGGGTATGGTCACTCACTGTGTAACTGTGTGGGTACACTGTTTATTCAGGGTATGGTCACTCACTGTGTAACTGCAGATACACTGTTTATTCAGGCTTTGGTCACTCACAGTAACTGTGCTGACACACTGTTTATTCGGGGTATGGTCACTCACTATGTAACTGTGTAGATGCACTGTTTATGCAGGGAATGGTAACTCACTGTGTAACTGTACAGATACACTGTTTATTCAGTGTCTGCTCACTCACTGTAACTGTGCAGATATACTGTTTATTCAAGATATGGTCACTCACTGTGTAACTGTATACATACAGTGTTTATTCGGGGTATGGTCACTCACTGTGTTACTGTACTGATACACTGTTTATTCAGGGTATGGTCACTCACTGTGTAACTGTACAGGCACACTGTCTGTTCAGGGAGTGGCCACTCACTGTGTAACTGTGCAGATACACTGTTTATTCAGGGTATGGTCACTCACTGTAACTGTGCATATACACTGTTTATTCAGGGTATGATCACTCAATGTGTAACTGTGTAGATGCACTGTTTATTCAGGGTATGGTCACTCACTGTGTAACTGTACAGGTACACTGTCTGTTCAGGGTGCGGCCACTCACTGTGTAACTGTGCAGATACACTGTTTATTCAGGGTATGGTCACTCACTGTATAACTGTACAGATACACTGTTTATTCAGTGTCTGGTCACTCACTGTAACTGTGCAGATATACTGTTTATTCAAGGTATGGTCACTCACTGTGTAACTGTACAGATACACTGTTTATTCAGGGCATGGTCGCTCACTGTGTAACTGCACAGATACACTGTTTATTCAGGGTATGGTCACTCACTGTGTAACTGTACAGATAGACTGTTTATTCAGTGTATGGTCACTCACTTTGTAATTGTGCAAGTTCACTGTTTATTCAGGGTATGGTCACTCAATGTGTAACTGCGCAGATACACTGTTTATTCAGGGTATAGTCACTCACTGTAACTGTACAGATACACTGTTTATTCAGGGTATGGTCACTCACTGTGTAACTGTACAGAAACAGTGTTTATTCAGGGCATGCTCAATCACTGTGTAACTGTGCAGATACACTGTTTATTCAGGGTATGGCCACTCACTGTAACTGTGCAGATATACTGTTTATTCAGGGTATGGTCACTCACTGTAACTGTGCAGATGCACTGTTTATTCAGGGTATGGTCACTCACTGTAACTGTGCAGATATACTGTTTATTCAGGGTATGATCACTCAATTTATAACTGTACAGATACACTGTTTTTGCAGTGTCCGGTCACTCACTGTAACTGTGCAGATACACTGTTTATTCAGGGTACGGTCACTCACTGTATAACTGTACAGATACACTGTTTTTTCAGTGTCTGGTCACTCACTGTAACTGTGCAGATACACTGTTTATTCAGGGTATGGTCACTCACTATAACTGTGCAGATACACTGTCTGTTCAGGGTATGGTCACTCACTGTAACTGTGCAGATACACTGTTTATTCAGGGTATGGTCACTCACTGTAACTGTGCAGATACACTGTTTAATCAGGGTATGGTCACTCACTGTATAACTGTACAGATACACTGTTTATTCAGGGTATGGTCACTCCACTGTGTAACTGTGCAGATACACTGTTTATTCAGGGTACGGTCACTCACTTTGTAACTGTGCAAATACACTGTTTATTCAGGGTGTGGTCACTCATTGTGTAACTGTACAGATACACTGTTTATTCAGGGTCTGGTCACTCACTGTGTAACTGTACAAGTACACTGTTTATGCAGTGTATGGTCACTCACTTTGTAACTGTCCAAATACACTGTTTATTCAGGGTGTGGTCACTCATTGTGTAACTGTTCAAATACATTGTTTATTCAGGGAATGGTCACTCAATGTGTAACTGTGTAGATACACTGTTTATTCAGGGTATGGTCACACACTGCGTAACTGTACAGATACACTGTTTATTCAGGGTATGGTCACTCACTTTGTAACTGTGCAAATACACTGTTTATTCAGGGTATGGTCACTCAATGTGTAACTGTACAGATACACTGTTTATTCAGGGTCTGGTCACTCACTGTGTAACTGTACAAGTACGCTGTTTATTCTGGGTATGGCCACTCACTGTGTAACTGTACAGATACAGTGTTTATTTGGGGTATGGTCACACACTGTGTAACTGTACAGACACACTGTTGGTTCAGGGTATGGTCACTCACTTTGTAACTGTGCAAATACATAGTTTATTCGAGGTATGGTCACTCACTGTGTAACTCTACAGATACACTGTTTATTCAGAGTATGTTCCCTCACTTTGTAACTGTGCAAATACACTGTTTATTCAGGGTATGGTCACTCACTGTGTAATTGTTCAGATACACTGTTTATTCAGGGTACAGTCACTCACTGTGTAACTGTACAGATACTCTGTTTATTCAGGGTATGGTCACTCACAGTGTAACTGTGCAGATACACAGTTTATTCAGGGTATGGTCACTCACTGTGTAACTGTATAGATACACTGTTTATTCAGGGTATGGTCACTCACTGTGTAATTGTTCAGATACACTGTTTATTCAGGGTACAGTCACTAACTGTGTTACTGTGCAGATACACTGTTTATGCAGGGTATGGTCAATCAATGTGTAACTGTGCAAATACACTGTTTATTCAGGGTGTGGTCACTCATTGTGTAACTGTACAGATACACTGTTTATTCAAGGCATGGTCGCTCACTGTGTAACTGCGCAGATACACTGTTTATTCAGGGTATGGTCACTCACTGTGTAACTGTACAGATACACTGTTTATTCAGTGTATGGTCACTCACTTTGTAATTGTGCAAGTTCACTGTTTATTCAGGGTATGGTCACTCACTGTGTAACTGCGCAGATACACTGATTATGCAGGGTATGGTCACTCACTGTGTAACTGTGCAGATACACTGTTTATTCAGGGTATGGTCACTCACTGTGTAACTGTACAGATACAGAGTTTATTCAGGGTATGGTCACTCACTGTGTAACTGTGTAGATACACTGTTTATTCAGGGTATGGTCACTCACTGTGTAACTGTTCAGATACACTGTTTATTCAGGGTACAGTCACTAACTGTGTAACTGTGCAGATACACTGTTTATGCAGGGTATGGTCAATCAATGTGTAACTGTGCAAATACACTGTTTATTCAGGGTGTGGTCACTCATTGTGTAACTGTACAGATACACTGTTTATTCAGGGTCTGGTCACTCACTGTGTAACTGTACAAGTACACTGTTTATTCAGGGTATGGTCACTCACTTTGTAACTGTGCAAATACACTGTTTATTCAGGGTGTGGTCACTCATTGTGTAACTGTTCAAATACATTGTTTATTCAGGGAATGGTCACTCAATGTGTAACTGTGCAGATGCACTGTTTATTCAGGGTATGGTCACTCAATGTGTAACTGTGCAGATACACTGTTTATTCAGGGTATGGTCACTCACTTTGTAACTGTGCAAATACACTGTTTATTCAGGGTATGGTCACTCAATGTGTAACTGTACAGATACACTGTTTATTCAGGGTCTGGTCACTCACTGTGTAACTACAAGTACGCTGTTTATTCTGGGTATGGCCACTCACTGTGTAACTGTACAGATACAGTGTTTATTCGGGGTATGGTCACACACTGTGTAACTGTACAGACACACTGTTGGTTCAGGGTATGGTCACTCACTGTAACTGTGCAGATATATTGTTTATTCAAGGTATGATCACTCAATGTATAACTGTACAGATACACTGTTTTTGCAGTGTCTGGTCACTCACTGTAACTGTGCAGATACACTGTTTATTCAGGGTACGGTCACTCACTGTATAACTGTACAGATACACTGTTTTTTCAGTGTCTGGTCACTCACTGTAACTGTGCAGATACAATGTTTATTCAGGGTATGGTCACTCACTGTAACTGTGCAGATACACTGTCTGTTCAGGGTAATGTCACTCACTGTAACTGTGCAGATACACTGTTTATTCTGGGTATGGCCACTCACTGTGTAACTGTACAGATACAGTGTTTATTCGGGGTATGGTCACACACTGTGTAACTGTACAGACACACTGTTGGTTCAGTGTCTGGTCACTCACTGTAACTGTGCAGATATATTGTTTATTCAAGGTATGGTCACTCACTGTGTAACTGTATAGATACAGTGTTTATTCGGGGTATGGTCACTCACTGTGTTACTGTACAAATACACTGTTTATTCGGGGTATGGTCACTCACTGTGTAACTGTACAGATAGACTGTTTATTCAGGGTATGGTCACCCACTGTGTAACTGTATAGATACAATGTTTTTTCAGGGTATTGTCACTCACTGTGTAAGTGTACAAATACACTGTTTATTCAAGGTATCGTCACTCACTGTAACTGTGCAGATACACTGTTTATATGGGGTATGGTCACTCACTGTGTAACTGTACTGATAGACTGCTTATTCAGGGTATGGTCACTCACTGTGTAACTGTGTAGATACACTGTTTGTTCAGGGAATGGTCACTCAAAGTGTAACAGTTGATATACACCTGTTATTCACGGTATGGTCACTCACTGTGTAAATGTACAGATACACTGTCTGTTCAGGGTATGGTCACTCACTGTGTAACTGTGCAAATAAACTGTTTATTCCGGGTATGGTCACTCACTGTGTAACTGTACAGATACCCTGTTTATTCAGGGTATGGTCACTCACTGTGTAACTGTACAGATACACTGTTTATTCAGGGTATGGTCACTCACTGTGTAACTGTGCAGATACACTGATTATGCAGGGTATGGTCACTCACTGTGTAACTGTGCAGATACTTCTGTTTATTCGGGGTATGGTCACTCACTGTGTAACTGTGTGGGTACACTGTTTATTCAGGGTATGGTCACTCACTGTGTAACTGCAGATACACTGTTTATTCAGGCTTTGGTCACTCACAGTAACTGTGCTGACACACTGTTTATTCGGGGTATGGTCACTCACTATGTAACTGTGTAGATGCACTGTTTATGCAGGGAATGGTAACTCACTGTGTAACTGTACAGATACACTGTTTATTCAGTGTCTGCTCACTCACTGTAACTGTGCAGATATACTGTTTATTCAAGATATGGTCACTCACTGTGTAACTGTATACATACAGTGTTTATTCGGGGTATGGTCACTCACTGTGTTACTGTACTGATACACTGTTTATTCAGGGTATGGTCACTCACTGTGTAACTGTACAGGCACACTGTCTGTTCAGGGAGTGGCCACTCACTGTGTAACTGTGCAGATACACTGTTTATTCAGGGTATGGTCACTCACTGTAACTGTGCATATACACTGTTTATTCAGGGTATGATCACTCAATGTGTAACTGTGTAGATGCACTGTTTATTCAGGGTATGGTCACTCACTGTGTAACTGTACAGGTACACTGTCTGTTCAGGGTGCGGCCACTCACTGTGTAACTGTGCAGATACACTGTTTATTCAGGGTATGGTCACTCACTGTATAACTGTACAGATACACTGTTTATTCAGTGTCTGGTCACTCACTGTAACTGTGCAGATATACTGTTTATTCAAGGTATGGTCACTCACTGTGTAACTGTACAGATACACTGTTTATTCAGGGCATGGTCGCTCACTGTGTAACTGCACAGATACACTGTTTATTCAGGGTATGGTCACTCACTGTGTAACTGTACAGATAGACTGTTTATTCAGTGTATGGTCACTCACTTTGTAATTGTGCAAGTTCACTGTTTATTCAGGGTATGGTCACTCAATGTGTAACTGCGCAGATACACTGTTTATTCAGGGTATAGTCACTCACTGTAACTGTACAGATACACTGTTTATTCAGGGTATGGTCACTCACTGTGTAACTGTACAGAAACAGTGTTTATTCAGGGCATGCTCAATCACTGTGTAACTGTGCAGATACACTGTTTATTCAGGGTATGGCCACTCACTGTAACTGTGCAGATATACTGTTTATTCAGGGTATGGTCACTCACTGTAACTGTGCAGATGCACTGTTTATTCAGGGTATGGTCACTCACTGTAACTGTGCAGATATACTGTTTATTCAGGGTATGATCACTCAATTTATAACTGTACAGATACACTGTTTTTGCAGTGTCCGGTCACTCACTGTAACTGTGCAGATACACTGTTTATTCAGGGTACGGTCACTCACTGTATAACTGTACAGATACACTGTTTTTTCAGTGTCTGGTCACTCACTGTAACTGTGCAGATACACTGTTTATTCAGGGTATGGTCACTCACTATAACTGTGCAGATACACTGTCTGTTCAGGGTATGGTCACTCACTGTAACTGTGCAGATACACTGTTTATTCAGGGTATGGTCACTCACTGTAACTGTGCAGATACACTGTTTAATCAGGGTATGGTCACTCACTGTATAACTGTACAGATACACTGTTTATTCAGGGTATGGTCACTCCACTGTGTAACTGTGCAGATACACTGTTTATTCAGGGTACGGTCACTCACTTTGTAACTGTGCAAATACACTGTTTATTCAGGGTGTGGTCACTCATTGTGTAACTGTACAGATACACTGTTTATTCAGGGTCTGGTCACTCACTGTGTAACTGTACAAGTACACTGTTTATGCAGTGTATGGTCACTCACTTTGTAACTGTCCAAATACACTGTTTATTCAGGGTGTGGTCACTCATTGTGTAACTGTTCAAATACATTGTTTATTCAGGGAATGGTCACTCAATGTGTAACTGTGTAGATACACTGTTTATTCAGGGTATGGTCACACACTGCGTAACTGTACAGATACACTGTTTATTCAGGGTATGGTCACTCACTTTGTAACTGTGCAAATACACTGTTTATTCAGGGTATGGTCACTCAATGTGTAACTGTACAGATACACTGTTTATTCAGGGTCTGGTCACTCACTGTGTAACTGTACAAGTACGCTGTTTATTCTGGGTATGGCCACTCACTGTGTAACTGTACAGATACAGTGTTTATTTGGGGTATGGTCACACACTGTGTAACTGTACAGACACACTGTTGGTTCAGGGTATGGTCACTCACTTTGTAACTGTGCAAATACATAGTTTATTCGAGGTATGGTCACTCACTGTGTAACTCTACAGATACACTGTTTATTCAGAGTATGTTCCCTCACTTTGTAACTGTGCAAATACACTGTTTATTCAGGGTATGGTCACTCACTGTGTAATTGTTCAGATACACTGTTTATTCAGGGTACAGTCACTCACTGTGTAACTGTACAGATACTCTGTTTATTCAGGGTATGGTCACTCACAGTGTAACTGTGCAGATACACTGTTTATTCAAGGTATGGTCACTCACTGTGTAACTGTACAGATACAGAGTTTATTCAGGGTATGGTCACTCACTGTGTAACTGTATAGATACACTGTTTATTCAGGGTATGGTCACTCACTGTGTAATTGTTCAGATACACTGTTTATTCAGGGTACAGTCACTAACTGTGTAACTGTGCAGATACACTGTTTATGCAGGGTATGGTCAATCAATGTGTAACTGTGCAAATACACTGTTTATTCAGGGTGTGGTCACTCATTGTGTAACTGTACAGATACACTGTTTATTCAGGGTCTGGTCACTCACTGTGTAACTGTACAAGTACACTGTTTATTCAGGGTATGGTCACTCACTTTGTAACTGTGCAAATACATTGTTTATTCAGGGTGTGGTCACTCATTGTGTAACTGTTCAAATACATTGTTTATTCAGGGAATGGTCACTCAATGTGTAACTGTGCAGATCCACTGTTTATTCAGGGTATGGTCACTCACAGTGTAACTGTGCAGATACACTGTTTATTCAGGGTATGGTCACTCACTGTGTAACTGTACAGATACAGAGTTTATTCAGGGTATGGTCACTCACTGTGTAACTGTGTAGATACACTGTTTATTCAGGGTATGGTCACTCACTGTGTAACTGTTCAGATACACTGTTTATTCAGGGTACAGTCACTAACTGTGTAACTGTGCAGATACACTGTTTATGCAGGGTATGGTCAATCAATGTGTAACTGTGCAAATACACTGTTTATTCAGGGTGTGGTCACTCATTGTGTAACTGTACAGATACACTGTTTATTCAGGGTCTGGTCACTCACTGTGTAACTGTACAAGTACACTGTTTATTCAGGGTATGGTCACTCACTTTGTAACTGTGCAAATACACTGTTTATTCAGGGTGTGGTCACTCATTGTGTAACTGTTCAAATACATTGTTTATTCAGGGAATGGTCACTCAATGTGTAACTGTGCAGATGCACTGTTTATTCAGGGTATGGTCACTCAATGTGTAACTGTGCAGATACACTGTTTATTCAGGGTATGGTCACTCACTTTGTAACTGTGCAAATACACTGTTTATTCAGGGTATGGTCACTCAATGTGTAACTGTACAGATACACTGTTTATTCAGGGTCTGGTCACTCACTGTGTAACTACAAGTACGCTGTTTATTCTGGGTATGGCCACTCACTGTGTAACTGTACAGATACAGTGTTTATTCGGGGTATGGTCACACACTGTGTAACTGTACAGACACACTGTTGGTTCAGGGTATGGTCACTCACTGTAACTGTGCAGATATATTGTTTATTCAAGGTATGATCACTCAATGTATAACTGTACAGATACACTGTTTTTGCAGTGTCTGGTCACTCACTGTAACTGTGCAGATACACTGTTTATTCAGGGTACGGTCACTCACTGTATAACTGTACAGATACACTGTTTTTTCAGTGTCTGGTCACTCACTGTAACTGTGCAGATACAATGTTTATTCAGGGTATGGTCACTCACTGTAACTGTGCAGATACACTGTCTGTTCAGGGTAATGTCACTCACTGTAACTGTGCAGATACACTGTTTATTCTGGGTATGGCCACTCACTGTGTAACTGTACAGATACAGTGTTTATTCGGGGTATGGTCACACACTGTGTAACTGTACAGACACACTGTTGGTTCAGGGTATGGTCACTCACTTTGTAACTGTGCAAATACATAGTTTATTCGAGGTATGGTCACTCACTGTGTAACTCTACAGATACACTGTTTATTCAGAGTATGTTCACTCACTTTGTAACTGTGCAAATACACTGTTTATTCAGGGTATCGTCACTCACTGTGTAACTGTACAGATACACTGTTTATTCAGGGTCTGGTCACTCACTGTGTAAATGTACAGATACACTGTTTATTCTGGGTATGGCCACTCACTGTGTAACTGTACAGATACACTGTTTATTCAGGGTCTGGTCACTCACTGTGTAACTGTACAGATACACTGTTTATTCAGGGTCTGGTCACTCACTGTGTAACTCTACAGATACACTGTTTATTCAGAGTATGGTCACTCACTTTGTAACTGTGCAAATACACTGTTTATTCTGGGTATGTTCACTCAATGTGTAACTGTGCAGATACACTGTTTATTCAGGGTATGGTCACTCACTTTGTAACTTTGTCGATACACTGATTATGCAGGGTATGGTCACTCACTGTATAACTGTGCAAATACATTGTTTATTCAGGGTACGGTCACTCACTGTGTAACTGTGCAGATACACTGTTTATTCAGGGTACGGTCACTCACTTTGTAACTGTGCAAATACACTGTTTATTCAGGGTGTGGTCACTCACTGTGTAACTGTGTCGATACACTGTTTATTCAGGGTATGGTCACTCCACTGTGTAACTGTTCAGATACAGTGTTTATTCAGGGTACGGTCACTACACTTTGTAACTGTGCAAATTCACTGTTTATTCAGGGTGTGGTCACTCACTGTGTAACTGTGCAGATACACTGTTTATTCAGGGTATGGTCACTCACTGTAACTGTGCAGATACACTGTTTATTCAGGGTAGGGTCACTCACTGTGTAACTGTACAGATACACTGTTTATTCAGGGTATGATCACTCATTGTGTAACTGTGCAGATACACTGATTATGTAGGGTATGGTCACTTACTATGTAACTGTGCAGATACACTGTTTATTCAGAGTATGGTCACTCAGTGTAACTGTGCAGATACACTGTTTATTCAGGGTATGGTCACTCACTGTGTAACTGCGCAGATACACTGTTAATTCAGGGTATGGTCATTCACTGTAACTATGTAGATACACTGTGTATTCGGGGTATGGTCACTCACTGTGTAACTGTATAGATACACTGTTTATTCAAGGTATGGTCACTCACTGAAACTGTGCAGATACGCTGTTTGTTTGGGTTATGGTCACTCATTTGTAACTGTACTGACACAGTGTTTATTCGGGGTATGGTCACTCACTGTGTAAATGTACAGATACACTGTTTATTCTGGGTATGGCCACTCACTGTGTAACTGTACAGGTACACTGTTTATTCAGGGTCTGGTCACTCACTGTGTAACTGTACAGATACACTGTTTATTCAGGGTCTGGTCACTCACTGTGTAACTCTACAGATACACTGTTTATTCAGAGTATGGTCACTCACTTTGTAACTGTGCAAATACACTGTTTATTCTGGGTATGTTCACTCAATGTGTAACTGTGCAGATACACTGTTTATTCAGGGTATGGTCACTCACTTTGTAACTTTGTCGATACACTGATTATGCAGGGTATGGTCACTCACTGTATAACTGTGCAAATACATTGTTTATTCAGGGTACGGTCACTCACTGTGTAACTGTGCAGATACACTGTTTATTCAGGGTACGGTCGCTCACTGTGTAACTGCGCAGATACACTGATTATGCAGGGTATGGTCACTCACTGTAACTGTGCAGATACACTGTTTATTCAGGGTATGGTCACTCACTGTGTAACTGTGCAGATGAACTGTTTATTCAGGGTATGGTCACTCACTGTGTAAATGCACAGGTACACTGTCTGTTCAGGGTGCGGCCACTCACTGTGGAACTGTGCAGATACACTGTTTATTCAGGGTATGGTCACTCACTGTATAACTGTACAGATGCACTGTTTATTCAGTGTCTGGTCACTCACTGTAACTGTGCAGATATACTGTTTATTCAAGGTATGGTCACTCACTGTGTAACTGTACAGATACAGTGTTTATTCGGGTAATGGTCACTCTCTGTGTTACTGTACAGATACACTGTTTATTGAAGGTACGGTCACTCACTGTGTAACTGTGCAGATACACTGTTTATTCAAGGCATGGTCGCTCACTGTGTAACTGCGCAGATACACTGTTTATTCAGGGTATGGTCACTCACTGTGTAACTGTACAGATACACTGTTTATTCAGTGTATGGTCACTCACTTTGTAATTGTGCAAGTTCACTGTTTATTCAGGGTATGGTCACTCACTGTGTAACTGCGCAGATACACTGATTATGCAGGGTATGGTCACTCACTGTGTAACTGTGCAGATACACTGTTTATTCAGGGTATGGTCACTCACTGTGTAACTGTGCAGATACACTGATTATGCAGGGTATGGTCACTCACTGTGTAACTGTGTAGATGCACTGTTAATTCAGGGTATGGTCACTCACTGTATAACTGTACAAATACACTGCTTATTCAATGCCTGGTCACTAACTGTAACTGTGCAGATATACTGTTTATTCAGGGTATGGTCACTCACTGTGTAACTGTACAGATACACTGTTTATTCAGTGCATGGTCACTCACTTTGTAATTGTGCAAGTTCACTGTTTATTCAGGGTATGGTCACTCAATGTGTAACTGCGCAGATACACTGTTTATTCAGGGTATAGTCACTCACTGTAACTGTGCAGATACACTGTTTATTCAGGGTATGGTCACTCACTGTGTAACTGTACAGAAACAGTGTTTATTCAGGGTATGCTCATTCACTGTGTAACTGTGCAGATAAACTGTTTCTTCTGGGTATGGCCACTCACTGTGTAACTGTGCAGATACACTGTTTATTCAGGGTATGGTCACTCACTGTAACTGTGCAGATACACTGTTTATTCAGGGTATGATCACTCAATGTGTAACTGTGTAGATGCACTGTTTATTCAGGGTATGGTCACTCACTGTATAACTGTACAGATACACTGTTTTTACAGTGTCTGGTCACTCACTGTAATTGTGCAGATACACTGTTTATTCAGGGTATGGTCACTCCACTGTGTAACTGTACAGATACACTGTTTATTCAGGGTACGGTCACTCACTGTGTAACTGTGCAGATACACTGTTTATTCAGGGTACGGTCACTCACTTTGTAACTGTGCAAATACACTGTTTATTCAGGGTGTGGTCACTCACTGTGTAACTGTGCAGATAAACTGTTTATTCAGGGTATGGTCACTCACTGTAACTGTGCAGATACACTGTTTATGTAGGGTATGGTCACTTACTATGTAACTGTGCAGATACACTGTTTATTCCGAGTATGGTCACTCAGTGTCACTGTGCGGATACACTGTTTATTCAGGGTATGGTCACTCACTGTAACTGTGCAGATACACTGTTTATTCAGGGTATGGTCACTCAATGTGTAACTGTACAGATACAGTGTTTATTCAGGGTATGGTCACTCACTGTGTAACTGTGTAGATACACTGTTTATTCAGGGTATGGTCACTCACTGTGTTACTGTTCAGATACACTGTTTATTCAGGGTACAGTCACTCACTGTGTAACTGTGCAGATACACTGATTATGCAGGGTATGGTCAATCAATGTGTAACTGTGCAGATACACTGTTTATTCAGGGTATGGTCACTCACTGTAACTGTGTAGATACACTGTTTATTCAGGGTATGGTCACTCACTGTATAACTGTACAGATACACTGTTTTCTCAGTGTCTGGTCACTCACTGTAACTGTGCAGATACACTGTTTTCTCAGGGTATGGTCACTCCTCTGTGTAACTGTACAGATACACTGTTTTTTCAGTGTTTGGTCACTCACTGTAACTGTGCAGATATACTGTTTATTCAAGGTATGGTCACTCACTGTGTAACTGTACAGATACAGTGTTTATTCGGGTAATGGTCACTCACTGTGTTACTGTACAGATACGCTGTTTATTCAAGGTACTGTCACTCACTGTGTAACTGTGCAGATACACTGTTTATTCAGGGCATGGTCGCTCACAGTGTAACTGCAGAGATACACTGTTTATTCAGGGTATGGTCACTCACTGTGTAACTGTACAGATACACTGTTTATTCAGTGTATGGTCACTCACTTTGTAATTGTGCAAGTTCACTGTTTATTCAGGGTATGGTCACTCAATGTGTAACTGCGCAGATACACTTTTTATTCAGGGTATAGTCACTCACTGTAACTGTGCAGATACACTGTTTGTTCAGGGTATGGTCACTCACTGTGTAACTGTGCAGATACACTGTTTATTCAGGGTATGGTCACTCACTGTGTAACTGTGCAGATACACTGTTTATTCAGGGTATGATCACTCACTGTGTAACTGTGTAGATGCACTGTTTATTCAGGGTATGGTCACTCACTGTATAACTGTACAGATACACTGTTTATTCAGTGTATGGTCACTCACTTTGTAATTGTGCAAGTTCACTGTTTATTCAGGGTATGGTCACTCAATGTGTAACTGCGCAGATACACTGTTTATTCAGGGTATAGTCACTCACTGTAACTGTGCAGATACACTGTTTATTCAGGGTATGGTCACTCACTGTGTAACTGTACAGAAACAGTGTTTATTCAGGGTATGGTCACTCACTGTGTAACTGTACAGATACACTGTTTATTCAGGGCATGCTCATTCACTGTGTAACTGTGCAGATACACTGTTTATTCTGGGTATGGCCACTCACTGTGTAACTGTGCAGATACACTGTTTATTCAGGGTATGGTCACTCACTGTAACTGTGCAGATACACTGTTTATTCAGGGTATGATCACTCAATGTGTAACTGTGTAGATACACTGTTTATTCAGGGTATGGTCACTCACTGTATAACTGTACAGATACACTGTTTTCTCAGTGTCTGGTCACTCACTGTAACTGTGCAGATACACTGTTTTTTCAGGGTATGGTCACTCCTCTGTGTAACTGTACAGATACACTGTTTTTTCAGTGTCTGGTCACTCACTGTAACTGTACAGATACACTGTTTATTCAGGGTACGGTCACTCACTGTGTAACTGTGCAGATACACTGTTTATTCAGGGTACGGTCACTCACTTTGTAACTGTGCAAATACACTGTTTATTCAGGGTGTGGTCACTCAATGTGTAACTGTGCAGATAAACTGTTTATTCAGGGTATGGTCACTCACTGTAACTGTGCAGATACACTGTTTATGTAGGGTATGGTCACTTACTATGTAACTGTGCAGATACACTGTTTATTCAGAGTATGGTCACTCAGTGTAACTGTGCAGATACACTGTTTATTCAGGGTATGGTCACTCACAGTGTAACTGTGCAGATACACTGTTTATTCAGGGTGTGGTCACTCATTGTGTAACTGTGCAAATACATTGTTTATTCAGGGTATGGTCACTCAATGTGTAATTGTGTAGATACACTGTTTATTCAGGGTATGGTCACACACTGCGTAACTGTACAGATACACTGTTTATTCAGGGTATGGTCAGTCACTGTGTAACTGTACAGGTACACTGTCTATTCAGGGTGTGGCCACTCACTGTGTAACTGTGCAGATACACTGTTTATTCAGGGTATGGTCACTCACTGTGTTACTGTACAGATACAGTGTTTATTCAGTGTATGGTCACTCACTTTGTAATTGTGCAAGTTCACTGTTTATTCAGGGTATGGTCACTCAATGTGTAACTGCGCAGATACACTGTTTATTCAGGACATGCTCATTCACTGTGTAACTGTGCAGATACACTGTTTATTCTGGGTATGGCCACTCACTGCGTAACTGTGCAGATACACTGTTTATTCAGGGTATGCTCATTCACTGTGTAACTGTGCAGATACACTGTTTATTCTGGGTATGGCCACTCACTGTGTAACTGTGCAGATACACTGTTTATTCAGGGTATGGTCACTCACTGGAACTGTGCAGATACACTGTTTATTCAGGGTATGGTCACTCACTGTAACTGTGCAGATATACTGTTTATTCAAGGTATGGTCACTCACTGTGTAACTGTGCAGATTCACTGTTTATTCAGGATATGGTCACTCACTGTGTAACTGTGCAGATTCACTGTTTATTCAGGGTATGGTCACTCACTGTGTAACTGTACAGATACACTGTTTATTCAGGGTATGGTCACTCACTGTATAACTGTGCAGATTCACTGTTTATTCAGGGTGTGGCCAGTCACTGTGTAACTGTGCAGATTCACTGTTTATTCTGGGTATGGTCACTCACTGTGTAACTGTACAGATACACTGATTATGCAGAGTATAGTCACTCACTGTGTAATTGTACAGATACACTGTTTATTCTGTGTATGGCCACTCACTGTGTAACTGTACAGATACAGTGTTTATTCGGGGTATGGTCACACACTCTGTAACTGTACAGATACACTGTTTGTTCAGGGTATGTTCATCCACTTTGTAACTGTGCAAATACATTGTTTATTCAGGGTATGGTCACTCACTGTGTAACTGTACAGATACACTGTTTATTCAGGGTATGGTCACTCCCTTTGTAACTGTGCAGATACACTGATTATGCAGGGTATGGTCACTCACTGTGTAACTGTGCAGATACACTGTTTATTCAGGGTATTGTCACTCACTCTGTAACTGTACAGATACACTGTTTATTCAGGGTATGGTCACTCACTTTGTAACTGTGCAAATACACTGTTTATTCAGGGTATGGTAACTCAATGTGTAACTGTGTAGATACGCTGTTTATGCAGGGTATGGTCACTCACTCTGTAACTGTGCAGATTCACTGTTTATGCAGGATAATATTCACTCACTTTGTAACTTACATAGTCACTATTTATTCAGGATATGGGTCGCTTCCTATGTAACTACAGAAACAGTGTTTATTCAAGATAAAATTCACTCACAATGTAACTGTACACTGTCACTACTTACTCAGGGAAGGGGTCTCTCACCGTCTCGCTGTTGGAAGCTTTTGAGAGCTCCTCATGCTCTTAATATTAGTAAATTCAGAACGATTATGGCAAACTTGGTCGAAGTGACTCACTGTGCAACTGTGTAGATACACTGGTTATCCAGGGTTAGGATCACTCATTGTGTAACTGTACACAGTTTACTGTTTATTCAGAGTCGGGGTGACCAACTGTGTAACTGTACGGAATGACCATTTATTCAGGGTCAGGATCACCTTGTAACTATTCAATTGTGAGTTACCCAATAGGCGATATGAGAGAACAGTTTATCTGGCACTATAAAATTTATGCAGGTGCTGTTGTGATTAGTTAAAGGCTCTATCTCAGCTTGCATGGATTATACTGTACTTTATCTAACTGTTTTGTGGAAAATGTTACACACCAAAGCATAAGGGACTTGAGATTTTGTTTTGCAACATGCTCAGTTACACTCGTGTAAGGTCATGTATAAATAACCTAAAAGTGAGGCAGTAACATTCAAAGGAGGTGGGCTATATGCTGATGGATGAATTTTAACATTTCTGTCGAAGCCAGGCCATGAGCTTTGGATTCTGCCTTCAGTAATGATGGAACTGGCTGTGAGGATTGAATGTTCACTGACAGCACCCAGTCAATAGAAAACACATCATAGCAATACTAACTAAATATCAGTATTCCCCCGAAAGTGAATCTTTGTAAGTGGAGCCCTCCTGTTCTCCACCACCTGGATGGATTTTGTATATACTTTAGCAGAACCATCTCTTCATGGATTCAGTGGGTGGGATGGAGTCTTTAAGAGGGTCACATATAAATGGGCCTGTGGGAGATCTCAATTAGCTGGTTTCATGTTGTTGCTAGTTTGTTTATTAAATCCTTTTCTTTTGGCTCTCAGAAATGTGGAAATCAGCAGTGGGCCATAACGTCAAAGTGGAAGCAGAGAAGGATGGGGATGATTGGGAAACAGATCCTGACTTCGTTGTGAGTAATCCATTTTTGTTTCAATAAATTCCGAACTTTAAAACGGTCTCGAAAATTCCCCGGAAATGGGATTGCCACACTGAATGGCCTTGTCCTATATTCTCTGGAGACCTGAATATCAAAGTTCCATCATTAAATCCTCCAGGTTTGAGTGAGAATATCTGGAGTGATGTAGGTATAAAGCAGTTAATAAAGTCATGGAGTATGACTCTGTTGACTGATTTGGTCCTATATTAGTCCAGGTAGTCTCACTCAAACCTGGAAGATTCAATGACAAACTTTGAAAGTCAGTCTTTTTATAAAGTTGCAATAGAATGACTTCTTCCTGTTCTCTGTCTGAGCTGGGCTTCCCTTCAGCAGCCAGTGTAACTCTCGACATTCAGCCTTCCCTGGCAGGGCAGTTGATTATTCAGTCTGAAGTTGAGTTAAAGACAAAGAGGATGCCACGTTGAATCGTTGGTGATTGTTGGGTTAGTTCTGCTCATCGACATAATGCCATTAGTCTTCCTGCACTCAGGAAAATTCTTGCTCCTTTGTTTCTCCCCCTGCTGGAAGTTCTTGTCTGTGAATGTAGGTTGGGATAAGGACAGGAGTGAGCATGTGGCTCTGTCTGATGGAACAGTCTTCCTGCACTGAATTCTTTCGCTCATACATTGTAAAAGATCACAAAGCAGGACACTGGATATCTGGAGAGCTATGTTCCCCGCAAGGAACTAACACCTTCAGTGGTGGGGAGCTGGTAACATTTGGAAAGTAAACTGGAAAAGATAGAAAACAACAAAATGGTCAGGTGGAAAGTCTATTCACCCCATGCATAAGAAGAGGGAAAATGTTGAGCTGGAGTGTGGGTGTCATTAGCAATTTCATGATTTATTCGTCTCTCTGATAGTCCACCTTTCATTTTCTTTATGTCCCTGTCTATTTACTGGTGTGTGTGTCTCTCTGAGTCTGTGTGTGAGTTGACTGTGTGTGTGTCTGTCTGTGAGGGTGTGTGTGTGTGTGTGTTGAGTGTGTGTGTATGGGTTGAGATCATGGGTATGTGTATTTGTGTGGGTTGAGTGTCCATGTATAGGTTGAGTGTTTGAATGCATGTATAGGATTTGAGTTGTGTAGGTTGATAGTATATGCATGTGTGTCATTGTGTATAGATTGAGTGTGTGACTGTGTTGAGTGGTTGAAAACCCTGGAGCCTTTCCTTACAGCAATGTGGCTAGGGGGCATGTTGAATTCTGGAGCACAGTCTTCAACACATCAGCAGGATGTTGATAAAGCTGATGGGTTGGATATCTAAGGTAATCAGATAGCTCCACTGGTCAGTCTTACTGATGTGATTTTTATTTGTTTTTTTTAACAAAAAAACTGAATTCAAGTTCTCAGGAATTTAAGCTTCAGATTTCCTAGATTATTAGCACAGGGACATACCCATCACATGATCATAACCTCCACTTAGTCTGAGATCAATGCAGCCTTAACAATTCTGTTATTTAAAACTTATTATTGGAATATTTTTGTAATTTATGATGCTAACATGAAGAATATAACACAGACATCATTGACAGGCAACAATGCTGATCTTAAACTATGGACCATCAGCTGAAAAACAGGAAGTGTGGTCAACTTGAACTTCCCCTTTAGCCAGTGTTACTGCTGTGATCAGTTTGCCTTCTCCTTAACTGCACTACCTCATCTTCCGCTTTACAAAACCAAAGCCCAGGAGAGAGCAGCAGACCATACTGATACCATTCATTTCAGCTCATTCTATTCCCATCCTCCTTTCCCCCTTCTCTCTGTTTCTGCTCTTGTAACTTTTAATTTTCCTTTATACCTTCTCTGCTTTGTCTCCCTCCCCTCGTTCATCTCCTGCTTCCCCCCACTTCCCCTCAATTGCCTCTCCTTCTCTTCACTTCCTGCCCTTCCCTTACCACTCTTCCTTCAAGCCGCCTTACCTATCTTCCCCAACCCACTTCCCACGTCTCTCAACCCTTTCCTCTTGCCTCTCACTTTCTGCCTTTCTCCCCTGCTCTTTCCTCCTATTTTTCTCCTCTCATCTCACCCTCTTCCCCTTCCCCTTTCTCTGTCTGTCTCCCCTCCAACTCTGATGTGATGGTATTACTGTTAGACTAGTGATCTGGAGACCCAGGTAATGTTCTGAGGACCTGGGTTCAAATCCCACCATAGTAGACTGTGGAGTTTGAATTCAATAAAATTTGGGAATTAGAAGTCTAATGATGAACACTGTCAATTGTCAGGAAAATCCCATCTTGTTCACTCATGTCCTTTAGGGATGGAAACCGCCACCCTTACCTGGTCTGGCCTACACGTGAATCTAGACCCACAGCAATGTGGTTGACTCTCAACTGCCTTCGGGGTAATTAGGGATGCGCAATAAATGCTGGCCTAGCTAGCGATACCCACATCCTGTAAATGAATTAAAAACTAAGTTTTTATATGATTCACAGCTTTTGGTTCCACTTCTTTCTCTGGGAGTCCATCGCAAATGTGGATCACACATCCAACACAGAAGAATCAGTCCTCTGAGTTTAACTGGTGTCAGTTTCAATCTTTGTCCATTTGCTTTCACAAAGTTACTCTTAAACTAGGATTTCAGGTCGACCATTCCAGTAAGAATACCTTTTCAACACTTGCCTTCCTGTTTGAGAAGCCCAGCGGCTCCAGTATTTTCTCATTACTTCCTGGTTCCTCCTCTCTGCCCTCTCCCATGTACCTGAACAGCCCTTTGCTTTTCCGGGAAAAAGAACTGAACACAATAATCAAGGTATGTTCTGACAGAGCCCAGGTAATGTGATCGTTACCTCTTCTAATATTTGTTCAGTTGGGATGGATAAAGAGAACATCTATTCTGGAAAACAGAGTTGTGCATCGGATGAACTTTTCTGAGCTGTGGAATTAATGCACTCAATCAGTTCAGTGCTGAGGATTTGATAGGGCAGTGCAGAAGTTCTTCCTGATGAAGAGTTTCTGCTCAAAACATTGATTCTCCTGCTCCTCAGATGCTGCCTGGCCGGCTGTACTTTTCCAGCACCATGTGCTTTGACTCAGAAGTTGTTGCCTATCATGGGAACTGGTTAGTGCAGTGGGAGAAGTACTGCCCTTTCACTTTCCTGTGAGGGTAAAACTCTGCAGATACACTGCAACATCCCCAATCAGAATGTCAATGGTTTGGAAACATCGGAGCATCCAGAACGTTTTTAAATAGATCCAAGCAACTCACAAACTTATTTTGGTATAGCACATTGGGAGCTGAAAAATGGAAGATGCAGTATTTGGGTAAATAAAGTAATTTTATTACTGCTGTATAATATTTTATCTCCGTGTTTGGTGACAGGTAAATATTGACAATACTGTTTTACAAATCTCACATTAAAGGTTAGGCACTCTGACATCATTCTCTTAGGAATCTGTAGTTCATGATGCTTTTGCCGTGGCAACAGCTCAGCCAATCAGAGTCAACTCACCAACCAATGAGCAGTCTTTTCCCTGAAGAATGAAATCTTGAGATCATTTGAAATTTCTTTTTCTTGTTTGTCCTCTCTGCCTGATGACAGGAAATGAAAAGCTGCTGAACATTTCTGTTCTCAACACAATCGAGAAATTCCGAAATCCAGAAATGACTTGGTCCCACACTTTTCAGATTGGAGTGGTTACAGTACAATGAATAATGTCAATGGAATTGTAACATCTCAATCCTGAAATCTACTGTCTACTTTGTTTCCTTCTTCCTGAGGCTTTGCTGGGGCTGTTCAAATGGTGCCAGCTAAACCCCGTGTTATATTCAACAGATCTTTCTTGTCTGAGCCTGGAATTGTGTAGCTCGAAAACTGGAACATGGATTGAGAGTTAGATAGGGTTTTAGATATGTGCAGCACAGAAACAGACCCTTCAGTCCAACTTATCCATGCTGACCAGATATCCCAACCCATTTGCCAGCACTTGGCCCATATCCCTCTAAACCCTTCCTATTCATATACCCATCCAGATACCTTTTAAATGCTGTACTTGTATCAGCCTCCACCACTTCCTCTGCAGCTCATTTAATAAATACACCCCCTCTGCGTGAAAAAGCTGCCCCTTAGGTCCCTTTTAAATTTTTCTCTTCTCATCCGAGACCAATGCCCTCTAATTCTGGACTCCCCCACCCCAGGGAAAAGACTTTGTCTATTTATCCTATGCATGCCCCTCATGATTTTATAAACCTCTATAAGGTCACCCGTCAGCCTCCGACGCTCCAGGGAAAACTGCCCCAGCCAATCAGCCTCTCCCTATAGCTCAAACCCTCCATCCCTGGCAACATCGTTGTAAATCTTTTCTGAACCCTTTCAAGTTTCACAACATCTTTCCGATAGGAAGGAGACCAGAATTGCAAGGTGATGGATTGTGAATTGAATTGTGGATTATGAACTGGATCGTGGATTGTGAATTTGATCATGAATTGGGAATTGGATCTTGGATTGTGAATTGAATGATAGCTTGTAAATTGGATTGTGGATTATGAATTGGATCATGGATTGTGAATCAGGTGATGGATTGTGAATTGTATCATGGATTGAGAATTGGTTACCAGGCAGGAAAAGAATTAGGAATGAATGGATTATTTCCAGAGTGAACAGGGTGACTAGTGAGGCCCCACAGGGGTCAGCACCTGTACCCCAGCTATTGACAATAAATGAACAATTTAGGCGACAGAAGCATAAAAAGCAATATTTCCCAAGAGTTCTGACAACACAGAAATACTTAGGATTGTGAGTGGTCAAGAAGATGTAAAGTGGCCTCAGGCCAGTTCAGACAAAATGAATGAGTGGGTAAATATTAGCTGGTGAAATGTGATGTGCCTCATTTGAAGTTGTTTATTTTTAAAGGAGAAACGGTCTGGGGAGATGGAAGTTAAATGATGATAGATTGGGAAATGTTAATGTACAAATTTTGTCTTGTACATTGGCCATTGAAAGTAGGCAAACAGGTGCAGCAAGCTGTTAGGAAGGCTTGTAGTTTGTCCCCCTTCCTTGTGAGAGGATTTGAGTATAATAGCAAGGAAATCACACTGAAGCTGTACAGGGCCTTGGTGAGACTACATCAGGATGTTGAGTGCAGGTTTGGCCCCTTTATTTTTGAAAAGATACATTTGGCATAGAAGGAGTAGTGCAAAGGTTCACCAGCATAATTCCTGGGATGGCAGGTTTATTGGGAGTTGGGCCGACTGGCCCTGTATTCACTGGAGTTTACAGGAATGAAAGATGATCTGATTGAAACATGTAAAGGTCCAATAGAGCTGGATAGTCTGGATACAGGGATCCCCTGATATAGAGGTCCAGAACAGGGGGGAATCACTATCTCAGGATATCTGCTGGGCCAATTCAGACTGAGACGAGAAGAAATCTCTTCACTTGGAAGATTGTAAACTGTGGTCTTGTCTGCTGTAGAATGCTGTGGAGGGCCAGTCACTGAATATAATTAAGAAATAAATATATTTCTAGAGAGTAAGGGTGTCAAGGTATATGGGGAGAAAGATGGAGTATGGCACTGAGATGGAGGAGCATCTATGGTCATGTTGAATGGTGACATGGACACAATGGACTGAATAGACTACTCCTATGTGTGTTGCTAGATTAGACATCATGTAAGACATCATTGCTGAGCTTGATCAGGAAGCAGACACTCAGTTTCTTGCAGGATCACTGAGTAGAAACCTTGGCTGAACATGCCTAACCAAATGGTGCAAAAACTATTTATCACATACTGTACCTACAGCTATATAACACAAAACCCGAAAGGACAGAGTGATGGGACATCAACCCAACAACAATAAGATTAGAGGCCAATGGTGAAGGAGGATGAAACATTTCCAGTACGCTATGAGAACTCTGAAACATCTTCAGTTGAAGGAAGAGAGACACGACACTGGTGTAATATATGGAGATTGACTCTTCTGACCTTGCACTGACACCTCAATACTTCCTTTCCAACTCTGTTGTAATCCTTTTACACCACCCTCGGACAGTGCTCTCTCATTACTAAACCCCTCCCTCCTCCTTTTTCCTCTCTGTTTACCATCTCTCAATATTTGTTGTGAAATCACTTTAACATGAAACATACTAATGTGCAAGTAACCAGGATACACAGCATGTGAACAACAGCTAATGTTGTCGCAAATGATATGACGGATTAAAACTACTTTTCCTGGAACAACATTTGCTGAACTTGGGAAAAAATCTGCTTCCTGAACATGGTCTTCAAATAGAAAGATTTCAGTGCATTTACCAATCCACGTGTGAAATTGGTACAATTGTGCCAATAAACACAAAACTACAACAATATTTACTCTCCAACAGTACAGTGCTTCCTCAGTCCTGCCCCTGACAGTGTGGAACTCTATCAGTACTGCCCCTGACAGTGTGGAACTCTCTCAGTACTGCCCCTGACAGTGTGGAACTCTCTCAGTACTGCCCCTGACAGTGTGGAACTCTCTCAGTACTGTCCCTGACAGTGTGGAACTCTCTCAGTACTGTCACTGACAGTGTGGAACTCTCTCAGTACTGCCCCTGACAGTGTGGAACTCTATCAGTACTGCCCCTGACAGTGTGGAACTCTCTCAGTACTGTCCCTGACAGTGTGGAACTCTAGCAGTACTGTCCCTGACAGTGTGGAACTCTAGCAGTACTGTCCCTGACAGTGTGGAACTCTAGCAGTACTGCCCCGACAGTGTGGAACTCTAGCAGTACTGCCCCTGACAGTGTGGAACTCTAGCAGTACTGCCCCTGACAGTGTGGAACTCTCTCAGTACTGCCCCTGACAGTGGGGAACTCTCTCAGTACTGTCCCTGACAGTGTGGAACTCTCTCAGTACTGTCCCTGACAGTGTGGAACTCTAACAGTACTGTCCCTGACAGTGTGGAACTCTCTCAGTACTGCCCCGACAGTGTGGAACTCTAGCAGTACTGCCTTTCCAAAAGTACAGTGCTCTCTCAGTACTGTCCCCGACAGTGTGGATCTTTATCAGTACTGCCTCTCCAACAGTACAGTGCTCTCTCAGTACTGTCCCTGACAGTGTGGATCTTTATCAGTACTGTCCCTGACAGTGTGGAACTCTCTCAGTACTGCCCCGACAGTGTGGAACTCTATTAGTACTGCCTCTCCAACAGTACCGTGCTCTCTCAGTACTGTCCCTGACAGTGTGGAACTCTATCAGTACTGCCTCTCCAACAGTACAGTGCTCTCTCAGTACTGTCCCTGACAGTGTGGAACTCTATCAATACTGTCCCTGACAGTGTGGAACTCTATCAGTACTGTCTCTCCAACAGTACTGTGCTCTCTCAGTACTGTCCCTGACAGTGTGGAACTCTATCAGTACTGTCCCTGACAGTGTGGAACTCTATCAGTACTGTCTCTCCAACAGTACTGTGCTCTCTCAGTACTGTCCCTGACAGTGTGGAATTCTAGCAGTACTGTCCCTGACAGTGTGGAACTCTAGCAGTACTGCCTCTCCAACAGTACCGTGCTCTCTCAGTAGTGTCCCTGACAGTGTGGAACTCTCTCAGTACTGCCTCTCCAAAAGTACAGTGCACTCTCAGTACTGTCCCCGACAGTGTGGATCTCTATCAGTACTGCCTCCCCAACAGTACAGTGCTCTCTCAGTACTGTTCCTGACAGTGTGGAACTCTCTCAGTACTGCCTCTCCAAACGTACAGTGCTCTCTCAGTACTGTCCCTGACAGTGTGGAACTCTATCAGTACTGTCTCTCCAATAGTACCGTGCTCTCTCAGTACTGTCCCTGACAGTGTGGAACTCTATCAGTACTGTCTCTCCAACAGTACAGTGCTCTCTCAGTACTGTCCCCGACAGTGTGGATCTCTATCAGTACTGCCTCTCCAACAGTACAGTGCTCTCTCAGTACTGTCCCTGACAGTGTGGAACTCTATCAATACTGTCCCTGACAGTGTGGAACTCTATCAGTACTGTCTCTCCAACAGTACTGTGCTCTCTCAGTACTGTCCCTGACAGTGTGGAACTCTATCAGTACTGTCCCTGACAGTGTGGAACTCTATCAGTACTGTCTCTCCAACAGTACTGTGCTCTCTCAGTACTGTCCCTGACAGTGTGGAATTCTAGCAGTACTGTCCCTGACAGTGTGGAACTCTAGCAGTACTGCCTCTCCAACAGTACCGTGCTCTCTCAGTAGTGTCCCTGACAGTGTGGAACTCTCTCAGTACTGCCTCTCCAAAAGTACAGTGCACTCTCAGTACTGTCCCCGACAGTGTGGATCTCTATCAGTACTGCCTCTCCAACAGTACAGTGCTCTCTCAGTACTGTTCCTGACAGTGTGGAACTCTCTCAGTACTGCCTCTCCAAACGTACAGTGCTCTCTCAGTACTGTCCCTGACAGTGTGGAACTCTATCAGTACTGCCTCTCCAACAGTACAGTGCTCTCACAGTACTGTTCCTGACAGTGTGGAACTCTCTCAGTACTGCCCCTGACAGTGTGGAACTCTCTCAGTACTGTCCCTGACAGTGTGGAACTCTCTCAGTACTGTCCCTGACAGTGTGGAACTCTCTCAGTACTGTCCCTGACAGTGTGGAACTCTATCAGTACTGCCTCTCAAACAGTACAGTGCTCTCTCAGTACTGTCCCTGACAGTGTGGAACTCTCTCAGTACTGTCCCTGACAGTGTGGAACTCTATCAGTACTGCCTCTCCAACAGTACAGTGCTCTCTGTATACTTCCCTGACATTGTGGAACTCTATCAGTACTGTCTCTCCAACAGTACCGTGCTCTCTCAGTACTGTCCCTGACAGTGTGGAACTCTAGCAGTACTGTCCCTGACAGTGTGTAACTCTATCAATACTGTCCCTGACAGTGTGGAACTCTATCAGTACTGTCTCTCCAACAGTACCGTGCTCTCTGTATACTGTCCCTGACAGTGTGGAACTCTATCAGTACTGTCTCTCCAACAGTACCATGCTCTCTGAGTACTGTCCCTGACAGTGTGGAACTCTATCAGTACTGTCCCTGACAGTGTGGAACTCTATCAGTACTGTCTCTCCAACAGTACAGTGCTCTCTCAGTACTGTCCCTGACAGTGTGGAACTCTATCAGTACTGCCTCTCCAACAGTACAGTGCTCTCTGTATACTTCCCTGACATTGTGGAACTCTATCAGTACTGTCTCTCCAACAGTACCGTGCTCTCTCAGTACTGTCCCTGACAGTGTGGAACTCTAGCAGTACTGTCCCTGACAGTGTGTAACTCTATCAATACTGTCCCTGACAGTGTGGAACTCTATCAGTACTGTCTCTCCAACAGTACCGTGCTCTCTGTATACTGTCCCTGACAGTGTGGAACTCTATCAGTACTGTCTCTCCAACAGTACCATGCTCTCTGAGTACTGTCCCTGACAGTGTGGAACTCTATCAGTACTGTCCCCCCCACAGTACCGTGCTCTCTCAGTACTGTCCCTGACAGTGTGGAACTCTATCAGTACTGTCCCTGACAGTGTGGAACTCTATCAGTACTGTCTCTCCAACAGTACAGTGCTCTCTCAGTACTGTCCCTGACAGTGTGGAACTCTATCAGTACTGCCTCTCCAACGGTACAGTGCTCTCTGTATACTGTCCCTGACAGTGTGGAACTCTATCAGTACAGTCTCTCCAACAGTACAGTGCTGTCTCAGTACTGTCCCTGACGGTGTGGAGTTCTATTAGTACAGTTTCTCCAATAGTGCAGTTCTGTTTCAGTGCTGCCATCCAGATGAAGCCTGTTTCAGTGTTAATCCAGAATTCTGTCCTGGAGATCCTGTTCCGACACTGCCTGGAACAGGTTTCAACCCGTACCAAATAAAAATGGGAAATGCTGGTGAAACTATGCAGGTCTGGCAGCATCTGAGGCACGAGGAATGTTTTGAGTGTGGTATGTCTCTAGTTTCTCCATCATATTCTATTTTCACTTCAGGTTTCTCGCATCTGCAGTATTTTGCTGTTTTTAGAACCCTGTACCGTACGACTGAAATAGTGTCCTGCCCATGAGGAATATTCCGATTGATATAGTTCCAATTTCTCTTGTTTCAGAACGACATTTCAGAGCAGGAGCAGCGATGGGGTGCAAAGACTGTCACAGGGTCAGGCCGGCCCCAGCACATCAAGTAAGTATTGGGAGGGATTGCAAATGTGGGATACGCCCTGATTTAATAACAACAGGGAAATATTGCAGCAGAACAGTGGAGGGATTATTCTGGGCATGGTCCTACTGCCAGTAGGGGCCTTCAACACCCACACAATTGTATTAGAAAATTGCAGAATTCAGAGCCAGGGACAATGGAAGACTACATTACGCTGAGGAGCTTGTGGTGTTCTTCAGTGGTCAAGGCCAGAGGGGAAGAAAGGTGCTGTTACATGAAGAAAAACTTGCATTTATGTAAAACGATTCATGACCATCAGATGATGCACTTTACTGACAATGATGTACAGTGTAGTCATAATAAAACAGCAAATGTGACAGCCAGCTTGCACACAGCAAACAGCAACATGATAATGACCAAGATAAGTTAAGGGAAGGAGTCCTGGAGAACCCTCCCGCCACCCTCGTTCTTTTTGAAAGTAGTGCCACTGGATCCCCTTTATCCACTGTCCTGAGGAAGGATCACCGGACCCGAAACGTTAACTCTGATTTATCTTCACAGATGCTGCCAGACCTGCTGAGCTTTTCCAGCAATCTCTGTTTCTGTTAAAGTAGTGAGTTTAACATGTAGGAGTTTCTGGACAGTGCAAAGCAGAATTTAGCAGCACTGGATGGGAGGCAAGTCAATTGTCAATAGCTCAGTCCTAAAATTGACTGAGGAGTTCATTGTCCTCAGCCTGTCGCTTATATTCTTGTTCTTATTCTTCAAGTTTCCTGTTTGAGCAATTTCTGTGGTTTCCTTAATGGGGGAGGGATGACAAAGCTGCTGGTGCATTGACTACAGACAAGGATGTCGTAAGCTGCTCTTGCAAAAGGCCAATCACCAAATTAGGGCATCTGTAGACAGCACACCACAACTGTGCAGAGACGAGAAGCTTCCGGACTCTCTGAGATTGGAGATGGTCTCAACAGCTGCAAAATTTGTTCACCGAGACTAAGAGATTGCAGTCCCTTCTTGACTTGTGAATAACCACAAAATAAAACTTTATTTCCTGAGGTTGATTGAAATGTTGAGAAACATGATTGTGCCTGTCCTCCCCTGAGAGTGCCCTCTAGGGGTAAAGTCACATCCATCTCTCCAAAGAGGCTGGCAGTGGGACCTGGGCTCCCAATGGTGAAATGATACCTGGAACTTTGGGAAGAATAAATGGAAAGGCTTATGATTGGGATATTAAACTGAGAAATCCTACAAAGATGGGTTTTGTATACCCACAGTGCATTTCGAGAAGTTAAGATGAGTTCTTCTGCTTTACTGACCAACATTCATCCCTTTCCTAGTATTATTAAAATTAGTTTCCCCATCCATTTGCTTCATTGTTCTTTACTGAATCCTATTGGCTACTGTGTTTGCTTACATAACACGAAAGCCTTTCAAAGTCCGTGAAATATTTTGGTGCATCGTGAGGAAATAAAATGCCCGTAAACATTCAACTGCATTTTTAGATTAATTTGAGTTGTCGATTTCCTCATGTGTGAAGCATCTTTACCCAGATTGTTCCTGCCCATGACGACAGCCTATTTCTGCACCCGACAGTCTATGCCCAGCCGAACAGCGAAGCTGACCACTATGGTCAGAGCGAAGAGCTTTTGAGTGAAGTCTGGACTAGTTTGGGCTCCTCAGACCTGGTGGCAAAAGTAAAATGCAGAGAGTTTATTACAGTAAATACCAAACAGGTCCAAATCTTCCAAGTGGGCCATGGGCTTCAGGAAATGAACTTGCCACCTCCAACCCACATGTGACTCAATTCCCAGTGTACTCGGATGACTCTGGTAAAGTGACCTGGCAAACTATCATGTTGTACAAACAGCTACTTACCCAATAAGGAGCCCACCACTCTCTTCTCAGTGAAGCTAAGGACGTCATTCTCCAGCTTCATTTGCACATCACCATGTCCAAAACTGAGGGAAAGATGAGACAGGAGAACAAGAGGATCAGGGAGTAAAGATTGGGTTTGGGCCACGCATCAAAGATTTCCTTGTATGGGGGAAGATTCCCGGCAAAATAGAGTTAGCGGGAAGAGTGACAGACATGAGAATTTGGATGCATTTAAGGAAACAGCTGAATACTTCAGTGATGGATCAGTAAGGTTTATATTGAGAGAGGATGCAATGAAATACATTGAAAGACCTTCAGTATCGAAGTGCAGAGTCCTGTGTAAGAGATAATGAGAAGTAGCATGAATAAAGATATTGGAATCCTGATAATTGAAAACCTTATACTGAGTGATCTCTTAACAAAGGGAAGGGGAGCAAACAGAAATGAAGGGAGTGCATAGTTCGAATGTGATGTAGCTGAACATCTTTCCCATTCATCCATGCAATTTACTGTGCGGCTGTTGACTTGGTTTCCTCTGACTGACTGGAGGAGGGATGTATTGCTATCCAGCTAGCTGGCAGGGGGTGGGTGTGTTACAGCTTTCTTCATTTCTTGCTGGTGCACAGAGGTTTCACTGCCAGACTCCTCTTTAAAATTCAGGCTACCTCAGGATCTGAAGCTGGGAACACTGAGACATGGACTAAAGTGTCTCCCAGATAAACAGGGATGAAGTCCTTTCCTTGTCTGGTGGGGTCAGAATGGTGCACTTCCTAGATTTGTTTTCTTCTACAGCTGGACCGTAGGATAAGGTAGGTCTGGTCTACCGCTCTTCATCCTCTCCCTCCTTGGGCATGTAGATTCATACGATGAATGCACATTCCTGTAAAACACTGCTCCAACCCTGAGCTATGACACCCTGGGTTTTTATTTTGGCAGCGTCCATGAGCTGAGGCAAAACGTCTCAAAAGATCATGAGACCATAAAGAAGAAAGAGCTGGAGGAAGGAGCAAAAGCATCGTACGGATATGGTGGCAAGTTTGGGGTCCAGAAGGATCGAATGGACAAGGTAATTTATCATTCCAGTTTGTCTGTGCTCCCAAATTTTCTTGAATGCTACTAGGAATGGAAATCTGGATCACAAACTTCATATACTGAACCGTTTACAGAATGATCTGGAGCAGGAGCAGCAGTATGCCAGGACCAGAAGAAGGTGCATGCTCGTAAAGACAGACAGTGTTCTAGAACAGCAGGCTGCAGTAACAGGAGAGGCAGGGTCTTAGAAAGATGAGCTGAAACCTTCTAGAACAGGAGAGGAACTGCACGGGAGTAGGAGAATGCCCAGGACGATATAGCAGGCATACTGTATGCTTGCCACCACTCCTAAGATGACGTTTTGGATAAGCAGGAAACAGTGGGGGAGCTGGGAGTGATGGGTGAGCCTGGAGTGACTGAGGAACTGTGTGAGTGTGGAGTGATTGAGTGGCGCCATTAACTGTTGACATTGGCAATAGTTTCACCAGGACCCAGCCCAAATGTAGCCTCTGGGTTACACAATGCCAATGGAACACTGTCTCTGGGGATGACGGGCAGGTTGTGTGCATGCTCTCATTTTTGGTATTCCTCTTCCCCCAGTCTGCCTTAGGAAATGAGTACGTAGCAGATGTTGAAAAGCATTCATCACAGACCGATGCAGCCAAGGGATTCGGTGGGAAGTACGGAGTTCAGAGAGATCGGACAGACAAGGTAAGGGTAAAATGGAACTCTCCAGTGACTGTAAGTCTGTGGGTGTGACAACAGAGTAGAGGGGCAGAGACCTTTTAACCTGAGGGACCTCCCCCAGTCCACACACAGGAGTAGAGAGGTCTGCAGTCTCTGGCAACAGTCAGTGACTCAGCTGTAATTTAATTCATCCACCAGCATTCACTGGCGGTAGAAACCAGAAGGGTGAGACATAGAACGTCACCTGGCCTTAGCTAATGTTTAATGATGATTATTGAAGCATCACTGAGTGAGCTTTACCATGTATCTAAACCGAGATTGTACCTGTCCTGGGGGTATTTGATGGGACAGTGTAAAGGGAGTTTTACTGTGTCTAACTCAGTTTGTACCAGCCTGAATTGTTTGAATAGTTTAGATGGAATTATGCTCTGTATCTTACTCAGCCTGTAAGTATCCTGTTTTTTTGTTTGATGGGATCATTTACAGTGAATATAAACAACAGTGACTTTGTTTATATAGCAGCTTTAAAATAGTGAAATATTCCAATGCAATTCACAGGTTTGTTATCAGACAAAATTTCGATTCAATGGACAACTATTTGTATTTTTAAAGAGAGGGAAAGTTAAAGAATATAAGGAGAAGATGGGCCAAGGAGCGATATGGGGCAAAGGTGAGGGAAGATAGGGGATGAGGGAAAGGATGAGTTGGGGTTCATGAGGGATAGGGAAGGTGAGGGGGAGTTAGTGAGGCATGTGGGACAGAGTGGATGGGGATGTGGAATATTGGGATGGTGGGTAGGGGGATGAGGGGAATGGATATGTTGCATAGGAGGTGACGAGGGATACGGGGAAAGGTGGGAGATGAGGAATATGGGGAAATGTGGTTAAGGGGGACAAGGGATGTTGGAGAGGAATGACAGATATCGGGGTGGGTGGAGTTGATCACTGGAAGAATGTCATTTGTCTTTTCTTGTTTATCTTTGTTCTTAAATATGTTTATCTAAATATGAAGATAGCCATCTTTGTGTTCATTACTCTGTTCCTACATAACTCAGTCTTGTTGCTCTCTCTTACAGTCTGCTGTGGGATATGAGTACAAAGGAGAGGTGGACAAACATTCTTCACAAAAAGGTAAGTTATAATCCGAGCTGAAAGTGACTCTGAACTGATAGATCGTATGGTTTATGTTCATACTTTGTTTCCCGTGGTAGTCTGTCACAGATCAATGTACTTTTAACAATAGAAAATCAAAATTTATTCCTGCAAAAGAAAAGAAACACTATAAAAACAATTTGAAATGGTCTTATAATAAATATCAGAAATAATGGCTTGTTTCTTGCGCCCTCAATTGGAACCTTACAGATTAGATTCCCTACAATGCGGAAACAGGCCCTTTGGCCCAACAAGTCCACACCGGCCCTATGAAGAGTAGTCCACCCACACGCCTACTCCCTACTAATGCACCTAACACTACGGGCAATTTAGCATGGCTAATTCACCTGATCCGGACATCTTCGGAATGTGGGAGGAAACCAGAGCACGCAGAGGAAACCCACTCAGAAAGGGGGAGAATGTGCAAACTCCACACAGACAGTCACCCGAGGCTGGAATCGAACCCAGGTCCCTAGCGCTGCAAGGCAGCAGTGCTAACCACTGAGCTACTGTGCCACCCCATACTCAAGCTTCTGTGAATGTTCCCCCGTTTCCACATTAAAGTTCTTTGTTCAGTTGGCACTGCTGTATTTGGCTTTTTTACAGCGAACTTGTCCATTCTCCCTGTGCTATCTTCTTTTGTTAATGTTTCTTCATTGTATACCTTCAGCAAACTATAATACAGCTCACTCATTTCTTAACATTTGTTCCTTACATTCCTGCGTTCACAGCCTTGTTAGATACCTTCCTCTCTGACACATTAAGACACCCTGTTTCTGGAGATTTTCTCTTGCTAACTCCAAAGCCATTCAGGTCTTCTTTAATTCTGCCCTGGTTGCTTTGAAGATGTCTGAACTGTACTGCTGATCTTAAAGACCTTTTCTCTCTGAATGAACTGCTTCTCTCTGAAAGTATCCCACACATTGATAGACCTTTCAGAAGTCCCTTTTTCAAAAAAAGAGAATTTGTCACTTTACCTTCATGCGTGACAACAGCCAAATATTCTTCCTCTTTCATCATTGTTTTCGAAAGAACTGATCTGTTGCCCTGTGAGGAAAGACTTTATTTAAAGTTATATAAAGTAATTTCCAGACAACCCAGTGCTATCTGCAGATATCAAAAATGAAACTAGAAAAAACGTCTTCCACCAGCATTCACTATACAGAAATACAGATCAAACTTAAAGATATGTGGTTCTGTTTATTTTAGAGCAAAGTTTCCCAGTAATAATAATCTGAATTTGTAGTAATCTGCATTTGTCCATGTGTGTAATAGACTTTTTATCTGGCTGCGTGAAAGCTTTTGTATTTTCCAGCGTTTATGTAAAGTACTCTGTATATTTGTCCCAGTGTGTGATATCTTCAGCATTTTCTGGTGTGCAGCACGCTTTGTATCAACCCGGGTGTGTGACACTCTGAATTTCTCTAGTTGTGTGACATTCTCTGTATTTAACAGAGTGTGGGATACTCTCTGTATTTCACAGAGTGTGTGACATTCTCTGTATTTAACAGAGTGTGTGACATTCTCTGTATTTAACAGAGTGTGTGATACTCTCTGTATTTATATAAGTGTTTGGTCACTTATATTTATCTGGATATGTGTTACCCGTTGTTTAACCTGAGTGTGTGATACCATCTGCATCTGTCTGGGTATGTGGTACTGCTTGGTATCTCTCCAGTATACCTGATGCTATCTAATATGATAATGTATGTATTTATCTGAAGTTGATCTGAGTCAGTAATCTCTCTGCATTACTGGATACGTGATATTCTCTTCATTTACCTGGGTGTGTGATATACTCTGTGTTCACTGTGGTTTGACATTCTGTGATATTCATGTCTCCCTCAGATTATGCCAAAGGATTTGGAGGGAAGTATGGAGTTGAAAAGGACAAGGTGGATAAATCTGCTTTGGGATATGACTACAAAGGAACAACTGAGAAACATGGTTCACAGAAAGGTATGTTCATTACAACTCCCCAATCCACTCAGAATGATACCTGCCTGACCTGGCACAGAACAGTACATCATCAGAACACAGGACCTGGGGTAGACCAGACTCCTGCCGCATGTGTGTACGAGAGTGAGTGAAGAGGGAGAAAGCAGAGAGTAAATAAGGATGTCCAAACATAGGACAAGTCTGAATTAGATCCTGGCTAACATGTACTTTCATTCCATTTTCCCAACTTAGATCCATTTCCCTTAATTTTCTTATCTAACAAAACTCAAATGATCTCAGTTCTGATATTCTCGCTTGATTCCTGGTCTGGGTGAGTGAATTCTGGATTCCCCTGTGTAAAAAGTGTTGGTTCCTGCTCTCAGTCCCAAAAGGCTCGACTCTGTAATTTTGGTGTTCTATCCCTTGTTGACCACTTTGTCACCAGAGGGAATGGTTTCTCTCTGTCTGCTCTGTCAATTCCTTCAGTCATCTTAAAGTCGTATCATGCCTCAATTTTCTTTATTTATAGTTTTTGCAACTTGTCCTCATCATTTAACTCTTTAGCCCTGTTAAAGTTCTAATGAATCTGTCCTGAGATACAGTGCCCAGACTGAGTGCAGTGCTCAAGATAAGAGCCAAAAGGAGCATTATATACTCCAATGTAAATACATCCCTCTTTCTGTGGTTCACTTCTCTCTTTCCCATACTGACCTCCATCTGCCTCAGCTTGTATTTTGTGGAGAAGTTGGATAAATTGGAGTTGATGGTTTTGGAGCAGGGAAGGATAATGGGAGACCTTTTAACAATATTTGAAATGATGGGAGATTTTTTTTTGTGGAGGAACTGCAGAGAAATCCTTTGCTATACCAAAAGGGTCACAGATTTCAAATAATTGGATAAAAAACTAAAGTGGAGAAAAGATTGTTTTTCTTGATGGCTAAAACCGAGAAGGCGCTACCTAAAAGGATCCTGGAATTAGATTCCTTAGGAACTTTCAAATGGCAATTGCTTGTGTACATTTTTGGGAATGTGATTTGCTTAAGAATATGTGAAAGAAGCTGGAAGAGGGAACAAGATTTCGAACCATTTCTGGGTTGAAGAGTGTTTGCCAAGTAATCTCTTGGAACTGAAACGTCAGAAGTTTGAAATGTGTGGTGGTTCACCCACTGTTTACAAAACTTCAGCTAACTTTGTAGAAGAAAGGCAAGATTAAGAAAGATGAGAGCTGTGTTTCATGGTGTTAAATGCTGGACAACCTACAAGAGGCTGTATGCTTAAGATTGTCTAGCAACAGTCTCTGGTCTGGAATTGATGTGAATTCAGTATATCCAACTATGTCAGCTGAAGAAAGACTTCCAAGCTGGGAAAAGCATGACTTGGTGTCTCCACTGGAAAAGCTAGGAAAAAAACCCTAAAGCAGAACTAGCTGCAATGATCCCTCTCTCTTGGCTAAAATATTGAAGGATCCCAAAAGTCAAATATCAAGATTTCTAATAGACTTTAATCTGGATTCACTGTTATTTGAATACCTCATCAATTCTACAGCTATCAGCATTTTATATTTTGAGATCTCCCCATTTTATGTTTTGAGATTGGACTTAAGAAGGAAGCATATGTCAAGTAGAGACAGGACAGATCAAGTGAAACCTTAGAAGAGTATAAAGGCAGTAGGAGTATACTTAAGAGACAAATCAGGAGGGCAAAAAGGGGACATCAGATAGCTTTGGCAAATAGGGTTAAGGAGAATCCAAAGGGTTTTTACAAATACATTAAGGACAAAAGGGTAACTAGGGAGAGAATAGGGCCCCTCAAAGATCAGCAAGGCGGCCTTTGTGTGGAACCGCAGGGGATGGGGGAGATACTAAACAAGTATTTTGCATCAGTGTTTGCTGTGGAGAAGCACATGGAGGATATAGAATGTAGAGAAATAGATGGTGACATCTTGAAAAACGTCGACATTACAGAGAAGGAAGTGCTGGATGTCTTGAAATGCATAAAAGTGGACAAATCCCCAGGACATGATCTGTGGAAAGTTAGGGAAGTGATTGCTGAGCCCTTTGCTGAGATATTTGTATCATCGATAGTCACAGGTGAGGTGCTGGAAGACTGTACATTTAGGTACAGAACTGGCTCGAAGGTAGAAGACAGAGGGTGATGGAGGAGGATTGCTTTTCAGACTGGAGGCCTATGACCAGTGGTGTGCAACAAGGATTGGTGCTGGGTCCACTACTTTTTGTCATTTACCTAAATGATTTGGATAAGAGCATAAGAGGTATGGTTAGTAAGTTTGCAGATGACACCAAAATTGGAGGTATAGTGGACAGTGAAGAAGGTTACCTCAGATTACAACAGGATCTGGACCAGATGGGCCAATGGGCTGAGAAGTGGCAGATGGAGTTTAATTTAGATAAATGCGAAGTATTGCATTTTGGGAAAGCAAACTTAGCAGGATGTATCCACTTAATGGTAAAGTCCTAGGGAATGTTGCTGAACAAAGAGATCTTGGAGTGCAGGTTCATAGCTTCTTGAATATAGAGTCGCAGGTAGATAGGATAGTGAAGAAGGCGATTGGTATGCTTTCCTTTATTGGTCAGAGTATTGAGTACAGGAGTTAGGAGGTCATGTTGCGGCTGTACAGGACATTGGTTAGGCCACTGTTGGAATATTGCGTGCAATTCTGGTCTCCTTCCTATTGGAAAGATGTTGTGAAACTTGAAAGGGTTCAGAAAAGATTTACAAGGATGTTGCCAGGGTTGGAGGATTTGAGCTTTAGGGAGAGGCTGAATAGGCAGTTTTCCCTGGAGCATCAGAGGCTGAGGGGTGACATTATAGAGGTTTATAAAATCATGAGGGGCAAGGATAGGATAAATAGACAAGGTCTTTTCTCTGGGATGGAAGAGTCCAGAACTACAGGGCATCAGTTTAGGGTGAGAGGGGAAAGGTATAAGAGACCTAAGAGAAAACTTTTTCATGCAGAGGGTAGTACATGTGTGAAATGGGCTGCCAGAGGAAGTGGTGGAGGCTGGTACAACTGCAACATTTAAAAGACTTCTGGATGGGTATATGAATAGGAAGGGTTTGGAGGGGTACAGGTTGGGTGCTGGCAGGTGGGACTAGATTCGGTTCAGATACCTGGTCAGCATGGATGAGTTGAACTGAAGGTTTTGTTTCTATGCTGTACATCTCTCTGACTCTATGACCCTTGGTCCACCAAAGAATTTTCGTATTCATTTTTTAAAATCCACATCAACATAAAGAACTCGGAGCTGGAGTAAGCAATTCAGTCCCTCAAGCCTTCTCGGCATTTAATACAATAATGGCGGACCTCATCTCAGCCTCAACTCACCTTTCCTACCCACTCCCCATAGCCCTTCAATCCATTTCAAATTAATAAACTGTCTATTACCTCTGCAGAGCTGTATTGTCTTGCTTTTTTCCCAAAGTGTTTATCCAAGATTAAGAGAAAAGTTTAAATCTTGAATACAGCTTAGTTCTTAACCAATTTTTTTCATAAGTTTAAAGAGTAAGTTTGGTTACAAGAAACAAGTTATCTTTGCATTTATTAGAGAAACCTAGTGAAAATCTCTTATGTTCTATTAATGAGTAATAAATGGAAACAAATTGACCATTTTGGTGATTCAATAAAACATTCATGCTTTTGGCACAAGACCTGGCATAGTGGGGCTTGATTACCAGCCCCTTCCTCCTTGAGGAGTAACATCTGGGAAAGAGCAGAGTTGGGATTAACTTGTGTATCTCCTTTATATGTTTGGCAAAACCACAGTGAGTCAAATGGTTTGAGATTTACCCTGATTTGATTGTTTCTTCAACTCTCTCAGATTATGCCAAAGGATTTGGAGGGAAATACGGAGTTGAAAAGGACAAAGTGGATAAATCTGCTCTGGGATATGACTACAAAGGAACAACTGAGAAACATGATTCACAGAAAGGTATGTTCATCACACCCCTCCTGCTAATCTCACAGGGTGGTACCTCTATTTCCATGCATTCCCATTCCCACATCAAATCCCTACAGTGCCCATGAAGTCTGCACCAACCTTCCAAAGATCATCCCACCCAGATCCACCTCCCTTCTTCCATCCCTGCATTTCCCATGGCTAATCCACCAAGCCTGCACATACCTGGACACTACGTGCAATTTACCATGGCCAATCAACATAACCTGCACATCTTTGGAGTGTTGGGAGGAAACTGGAGCACCCAGAGGAAACCCGCGCAGACACAGGAAGAATTTGCAACTCCACACAGGGTTTAGATTAGATTACATTACAGTGTGGAAACAGGCCCTTCGGCCCAACAAGTCCACACCGACCCGCCGAAGCACAACCCACCCATACCCCTACATTTACCCCTTACCTAACACTATGGGCAATTTAGCATGGCCAATTCACTTAACCTGCACATCTTTGGACTGTGGGAGGAAACCAGAGCACCCAGAGGAAACCCGCGCAGACACGGGGAGAATGTGCAAACTCCACACAGTCAGTCGCCTGAGACGGGAATTGAACCCGGGTCTCTGGCGCTGTGAGGCAGCAGTGCTAACCACTGTGCCACCGTGCCAATAGATGATCGGTGGATGTTTCTCATGAGTGAGGGCTTGGATACTCAGAATAAAGTGTCAGCCATTTAGAACTGAGAAGAAAAGATATTTCTCCACTTAAAGGACATGAGTTCTGTACTCAAGAGCTGTGAGGCGGGAATTGAACCCAGGTCTCTGGCGCTGTGAGGCAGCAGTGCTAACCACTGTGCCACCGTGCTGTCCACTACTGATATGATTAGATTACATACAGTGTGGAAACAGGCCCTTCGGCCCAACAAGTCCACACCGACCCGCCGAAACGTAACCCACCTAGACCCATTCCCCTACATTTACCCCTTCACCTAACACTACAGGCAATTTAGCATGGCCAATTCACCTAACCTGCACATTTTGGGTTGCCAGAGGCTGGAATTGAGCATGCATTCCTAGCATTGTGAGGCAGCAGCGTTAACCACTGAGCCACTGTGCAACCCAATCTCACCCATTCACACAAACTGATACCTTGTATTCCTACATCTCCCATCCACGCACACAGAATGGTACAACTGCTCCCTCACTTCCCATGGTCCCATTCCCCATCCCCCATACAGAATGGCAGCTCCTATTCCCACCCACTAAATCAAAACCCTCTCCCTGCCAGTGGAATTCTGCTTTACATTCCCTGAATAAATCTTCCTGATTGAGACGGCTATATTATGATTATTTTAGCATTATACCAATTTGTTGTAGCTTCAGAAAGTGTCTTAGTTTGTGTCCCGTGAAACACCTGGGGGGGATTTTCACCCCTTCACTGTTGGCTCTACTAAATCCAAATGGGGAGAGATAAAGTCTCTGAGAATTCACCCTCTTTGCATGAATCAACTTACCGCATTCACCTGACTGACTGCATGATATAACGGGTAGCCCTTGGCACCAAGAATGTGAGATTGATGCAATTGCCTTGCAGATTATGCGAAAGGGTTTGGAGGGAAGTATGGAGTACAGAAGGACCACCAGGATAAAACTGCACACGGTTGGGATCATAAGGAGGAGGTGAAGCTTCATGAATCACAGACAGGTGAGGGGCAGAGTGAAGATCTTGGCAGTAAATAAATATGGGTGCACTGCCCCCCCCCCACCTCCCGCCGATAATACCAGACAATAGTGAGCTAGTGACAATGGGGAGCTTTGTCAGAGATCTGCCAGGCCATGAGTGACCATCAGTAAGGCCAGACTTTGGTCAGCTCTGTTTTAATCCCTGACAACAGCCTCCTCCCCCACAATCATTCTGAGGGAAGATGCTGGGTTGGGGAGGGACAGTGTCTGTATGCTCACTTTGGGCAGGAGGGGTTACAGCTTATCCTCCTGTGTAAAGGGAAGGTTGGCATTGCCATTTCAAGCAACCCAAGCAATCATTATCTGACTAACTGAGGTCAAATGACCCATTTCAAACATAACCCCTTCTGCCAATGCCTGCAGCAACTCTAGGACTGTCTGTATCGGCATCCTGCATACAAGGGGATACAAACGATTCAAGTATGTCATATATCGACTGCATCTCATTGTAGTTCACGATCCCACTTTGGGACAGTCTGGTCATCTTACCTCTGGTGGAAAATTCCAATATTGGCATCGAGGGGCAAGAGCTCAGTGGAGCAGCTCCCTGTACCCATCAATCAGCCATTTATATATTTACAATGCCAAGTGGGGGAGAGAAGCCTGATCTCCCACTGAGTGCGATGAGAACTTGGGGGACATTCTCACTAAACTGAAATTCATCAACAATAACTCGCATTTATATAGCACCTTGAACATAATGATTGGTTCCAAAGTAGCGCACTGTGCAGTTTTGAGCAAAGTTTGACATCAACCTGGTAAATCCTTCGGACAGATGGTCAAAGAGGTAGGCTTTAAAAGGAGGAAAAAGAGATCAAGACAACCAGAGATTTAGGGTGGGAATTGCAGAACGTAGGACGTAGGCAGGTGAGACAACGGTGGAGCAGTTAAAATCATGAATCCTCAAGAGTTCAGAATTAAAGCAGATATCGTGTAGAGTTAGTGTGCTGGAGGAGACTGCTCAGAAGGGGAAGGCCATGGAGTGATTTGAAAACAAAATTGAACAAGAAAATTACAGACGGGGTACTGCTCAATCAGGAGTCAGCACAGGTCAGCAAACAGTTGAACAGCACACAGTGAGAGTAAGGACACAGGCAGCAGAGGTTTGGATAACATCATGTTTATGAAGATGCCATTGCTATAGCAGCTCTGTTTGTGAAGACTGAAAATTTGTACAGCTCATTTTAGCCCTCTGTGAGTTTTTTTGAATGTTCTAAATTAAACTTGGCCAGCATTTGACCTTCAAATGATCAAAGGCTAGTTTTTGAATAACCACCACTGAAATTCTTATTTCAAAGTAAAAAGTAATACAATTATTGGCTGAAATGCAGATATAAGGCTGAAAAAGTATTGGTAAAAGATACAAATAATGGTGAAAGCAAGATTGGCCTGTTAGTGTTGAGGGCTTGCCTTGTTTAAAGATATCTCTTTCTAAGGTGAAGGGATTGAAAGTTAAAGTCAGATACTGTGATGGTTTCTGTAGTCGAATTGTTGGAGATTTTTCTCACAGGTGGATTGAGCATTACAGGTTCCAGGAGGAAGTGAAATTCCCTTTATTTTACGTTTATGACACTGCAGGTTGTGGCCTATGATAACCTGGTTCAGTGTTTGAAATAACTGCACAGAGGCCAGTATCCCATCACCAAGTCACTCTTTTACTTACATGGGGACAGTGAACTGGCTGTGACAGCCAGCTCAGAGTCTGTCCCTGACATCAGGAGATGTCCCTGTTTATATCTGTCAGCCAGGGCTCCATGATGTACCCAGGTTAACAACCCCATCATTGACAATGGGATCCACCCAGTTCCAGTCACAACAGTATTGTAGACCTGTCGTTGGTTGGCCTCCCTTTGTGTTCCTATTGATGACCCCCTCGATCTCTGATGGCCTCTTTCAGAGTTCTGTTTTAATTGTTGCTCAAAATGGTAGTTCACAACTGATTGCTCACAGGTGAAAACTTAAAATTGCTGCTACATATCTTTGATGAAGCACTGTTCCACAAAACAAAGCCAATTGTGCTGGAATTCTTGGTAGTGTCCTTCCCGTGCCCTATTCTCTCAGAAGCTTTGAATTCTCACAATTTTAGAAGGGCCCACTGTTTTCCTGAGGGTGAATGGAATCCTAAGTGGCGCCCTTTGTGATTGGTAACACATCAGTCTGTCTGTTTTCTTGGCTGTAGTGAATCAACAAGAGTAGAGTCATAGAGCTGTACAACAGTCATGTGACTTCAGCAAGCCACCTTCGAAGTTTCTGTGCCCATTTGACAAAGGTAGATAAGACTTCTTTACAAAATATTTTATATTATAATTACACAGTTGTAAGAAAAAGTGTAACAGGACAGCACTATGCTCATTTCAACTGCACTGTGGATTGATCTGTCCTAAATAGGACAACAATGTTCAAGAACATACCACACCAACACTTTCTCAAGCACAATTGGAAATGGACCAAAAAAAAACTCATATTCTATGAAAACTAAAAAGAGTGCTATATAAATACCGTTGGATGTTGTTATTTTGTATTCTCCGTTACAATTCAAGTAATTCTATGAAATTAATTAAAGATGACTAAACACTTCAGACTCTGTGCTGACTATGTTTGAATGTATTTCCTGTTTCTGGATGTGCTTCTGTTGTTTATAGTGTAGATCCCAGGATTTTCCCATCAAACTGAATGGACTTTGACTCACAGTTTTATTCCATCTCCCATTTTGTGTATTGGACCATTAGCTGCCCACCAGTACTCTAGCACTACGCACTCCTCTGTGGATAGAGTTAAGGGATGAACTAATGTGGTTCTGGTGAAATAGAGATGGGTCTTGGTTAAGCACACACCACATTGCCCCTTAAGCAAGCAACTGCAAGGCATGATAATGCTGCAAAATCCCAGACCTTTCCCAATTGCACAACTGGTATTCGGATATAGATCACTCATGATCCAATTTACATGTACTCAAGGAGCTTCCAGTTCCTACTTGTATAACTCGCTATGACACTGGGCCTTGTTAAAGGCCCCACGTTCAATGCTTGGCCCATGCTGAGTTAGCCAACCTCAGAGCACCATGATTAACATCAATTCCCTGGAAGTGGCGTTAAGAGAGATCAAACAGAGCTCTTACTCCTTTTTGTCATTTCTGTGTTGTTTGCCTTCCTTCTACAGATTATGCCAAGGGCTTCGGTGGGCGATATGGTGTACAGCAGGACCGGATGGACAAGGTACTCATTTAAACTCCATCAGATGTGTCACAGCTCTATGTAACAATGCAAGCCACGGAATGTCCCCATTCTCTGAGGTGTCCTTTTTTCCAACAGTGGGCTAAACACAGGCAAATGGGACTAGTTCAGTTTCAGATACCTGGTTAACTTGGATGAGTTGGACTGCACGGTCTGCTTCTAAGCTGTATGACCCAATGATTCTAATATTGTAAACCCAAGCTTGGCTTTGCACTTTGACTTACTTACTTGCTCTTCCCCTTGTTGCTGTGTTGCCCTTTGAACCATGACTCTTTACATCAATGTTCCAGCAGATTAGAGAGTCAAGTATTCAGATACATGGCGCCAATAGCTTGATTGATGTTTTATCATTTCCATGCCAACAGTACATTGACGGATATCTACATTGTTGTACCTTTACATTTCCTGTACAGATTAACTTTCAAAATTCTTCTCCAACTTCATTGAGTTGAATCTTTTATGTGTCAGTGAGGCTTGGAGGTAGCAGTCTCACCTGAAAGGATTGTAGGTTCGAGCCCTGACCCAGGACTTGAGCTGATGACTTGAATTTACATTTATGCCCTTACTGTGCCCCTGGAAAAATGAAAGGTTGTGACTAAAATGAAAGCATACAGAATTAGAGGGAAAGTTGGGAGTTGATTTGGAAATTGTTGGTGAATTAGCAGACAGAGTTGAAATAAAGGGAATGTTCTCTGCAGAGAACATGTGGTGTCCCCAGGCAGCTGCTGACACCTGCTGGCTTTAGTTGAAGAGCCCTCCTGATTATTCTGCCTGTCCCACAGCCAGACTCTTGAAGCCCTGTGGAGGGAGAAAGTTTGGCCTTAAGTTCACTGGTAAGTCACGCTCACCCTTAGCAATGTCACATTTACATCCTAATTGCTATTTTATAAACCCTTATCGTTCTCCCCAGGGATTTGTCCCTCAGCTGAATGATCAAGCTACAGTAGAGAAATCCACAGGCCAGGCCTGTGCTTTGGAGCTGACCTTTCAGAGGTGTACAGGAGACTTCCGGGGGGACACAAAACCTGTTTCGTCTTTTCTTGCCCTTGAGCAGGGGAGTGTGTGTATGGGATTAGCATTCTGCAGGACTGCTAGTCTCTGGGCAAGGATCTTGATTAGTAAGGGTGTCAAGGGTCACAGGGAGTGAACAGGAGAATGGGAGTCAGAAACCTACCAGCAATGATCAAATGGCAAGGCCGATGGACCGAATGGCCTAATTCTGCTCCTATATTTTAATGTCCTTATGGTATGGTGACTAACTGAAGCTCAGGTCTGTTTTTACTCTCTTGTTACACTGTTGGTTGACTGACTGGTTTCTCAATTCATGTTCTAGAACGCTGCCTCTTTCACTGAGATGGAGAGTCCAACCTCGTCCTATCAAAAGACAAGGCCTGTAGAAGCTGGTGAGTTGGTGTAACCGATCCGGAATGATGGCTAGAGTCTGGAATATAAGTGTAGATGGTGCCAAGTTGGTTCCATCATCTTAATTGGCAAACGATTCACATTGTTACTTTTCAGTTTCCTGTCTCTCCATTCCTCCACGGTTTCCCTGGATGCTCTGACCCTTACCTGAGTTCTATTCACTGAGAATCAGACAAACTCCCAGTAGCTCATCAATGTCTGAGCCCAGAGAGGGACTCTCAGCAAGAGATGTCATTACATCCAAGACTCATCACACCCTTCTGTGCCAGTGATACACCGATGTCCCTCTTAGGGAATTAACATCAATCAGCAGCTGGAATACTGGTCCATGGCTTTTATTCCTGAGCTACTTCATCTCTTCTGTCACGGCTTAGCCCAGAGGTACTGAGGCCAACTCCAGTGCTGCCAGTCTGGAATAAGTTTGGCCAGTGCTGACTGGTAATTGGACTGATGCATTCCTGTTCTCTGTAATGATGAGTGGTCTGATAGCCACAGCAGATCACATTCTCCATATACCCTATTACATACATACAATGTTTCATTTTCAATACATAAGGAAGATAGGAGTTCCAGTTTGACAATGTTCCCACACAGGAGAAAGTGAGGACTGCAGATGCTGGAGATCCCGAGCTGAAAATGTGTTGCTGGAAAAGCGCAGCAGGTCAGGCAGCATCCAAGGAACAGGAGAATCGACGTTTCGGGCAGGCTTATGCCCGAAACGTCGATTCTCCTGTTCCTTGGATGCTGCCTGACCTGCTGCGCTTTTCCAGCAACACATTTTCAGCAATGTTCCCACACACTAATATAGTGTTCTGTGTGTCAGTATTTCCACCTTCTTTCTGTGCTCCCTGTGTCAGTGTTTTGTCACCCTGTTCCATTATACTCACATGTACATATTATGTCATGAAGCGATTTTAATAACCGAGGCATCCTCTGTTACTCTCTCTGTATTACACTTTTTAACTTGCACATTTTCCACCACTTGACGTCCTCCCTCCATCATTCTTTTCACATCTGAGAACCAAACCTATATCCAATTAAGAACACAAATTGCTGGAAACACTCAGCACATCCGGCAGCATCTGTGAAGAGAAATCAGTGTTAATGTTTTGGGTCAGGTGACTTTTCCTCAGAACAAACCTATATCTATCTCTCTTATTTCTGATTCTCACCTTCCTTGCCTGCCTTTTAATCCTATTCCTCCCTTAGTCTCCCTTCTCCCAGAATCTCCTGTCTCAACTCAAATGAATTTGTCATCCATTTTCTCTTATTTTCCTTTCTTCCCCCCTCCATTTTCTCCTTTCCTCTATTCCCAAGCTCTCTTCCTCCCTTTTTGTTCTCTTTTCTCCCTCTCCTCCTTTTATCTCTGTGTCTATCTGCTCCCCCTACCCCATTTTTCTCACAGACCATCTCCGGCTTTGTATCTGCAGCCAACAGTGGCGCAAGTAGCCTGAAGGCCAGGTTCGAGAACTTGGCTAAAGCCAGTGAAGAAGAGAACAAAAAGAGAGCGGAGGAGGAGAGGGCTCGGAGACAAGCCCGAGAGAAACAGGAGCGAGAGCAGGCACAAAGGAAGCAGCAGGTAAGCAAGTGACAGACCTGGGGGGAATTCTGAGGGACAGGATTTACATACATTTGGACAGGCAAGGACTGATTAGGGATAGTCAACATGGCTTTGTGTGTGGGAAATCATGTCTCACAAGCTTGATTGAGTTTTTTGAAGAAGTAACAAAGAGGATTGATGGGGGCAGAGTGATAGACGTGATCTATATGGACTTCAGTAAAGCGTTTGACAAGGTAGACTGATTAACAAGGTTCAACCACATGGAGTACAGGGACAACTAGCCACTTGGATACAGAACTGGTTCAAAGATAGAAGAAGAAGTGGTGGGGGTGGGTTACTTTTCAAATTGGAGGCCTGTGACCAGCGGTGTGTCAAAAGGGTTGTTGCTGGATCGATGGCTTTTTATGCTTTATAAAATGATTTGGATTTGAACATAGGAGGTGTGGTTAGTAAGTTTACAGATGACACCAAAATTGGAGGTGTAGTGGACAGCAAAGAAGGTTACCTCAAAGTACAATGGGATCTTGATCAGATAGGCCAATGGGCCAAGGAGTTGCAGATGGAGTTTAATTTTGATAAATATGACATGCTGCATTTTTGAAAGGCACATCAAAGCAGGACTTATACACTTAATGGTAAGGCCTTGGGGAATGTTGCTGAACAAAGAGACCTTGGAATGCAAGTTCAAAGTTCCTTGATAGTGGAATGACAGGTAAATAGGATAAGACCATAAGACATAGGACCAGCCCATTGAGTCTGCCCGCCAATCAGTCATAGCTGATAAATTTCTCACCTGCTTTCTCCCCATAACCCTTGATCCCCTGATACTCAAGAACATATTTATCTTAGTCTTACATATATGCAATGACCGGGCCTTCACAGCCTTCTGAGGCAATGAATTCCATAGATTCACCACTCTCTGGCTGAAGAGGTTTCTCCTTATCTCCATTCTAAAAGGTCTTTCCTTTTGCCTAAGGCTGTGCCCTCTGGTCCTAGTCTCTCCTATCAATGGAAACAGCTTCCCAACATCTACTCTGTCCAGGCAATCCAGCATTCTGTATGTTTCAATTAGATTCCCTGTCATCTTTCTAAACTTCATTGAGTATAGACCTGGCATCCTCAAATCTTCCTCATATGTTAAGCTTTTCATTCCTGGGACCATTCTCACGAACCTCCTCTGAACCTGCTCCAGGGCCAGTACAGCCTTCCTGAGATATGGGGCCCAAAACTCCCCACAATACTCCAAATGTGGTCTGACCATGGTCTTATAAAGCCTCATAAGTACATCCCTGTTTTTATATTCAAGTCCTCTCAAAATAAATGCCCTCATTGCATTTGCCTTTCTAACCACTGACTCAACCTGCAAGTTTACCTTGAGAGAATCCTTGCTAGAACTCCTAAGTCTCTTTGCACTTCCAACTTCTGAATTTTCTCCCCATTTAGAAAATAATCCATTCCTCTTTGCTTCCTACCAAAGTGCATGAATTTACATTTTCCAATGTTGTACTCCATCTGACACTTCTTTGCCCACTCTACAAACCTGTCAAATCCTTCTGCAGCCTCCTCACCTCCTCAATGCTACCTGTCCCTCTATCTATTTTTGTATCAGCTGCAAATTTAGCTAGAATGCCCTCAGTTCCTTCATCTAGATCATTAATATATAAAGTGAAAAGCTGTGGTCCCAACACTGAGCTTTGCGGAACACCACTTGTCACTGGCTGCCATCCTGACCCTTTTATCCCCACTCTCTGCCTGACAGCCAAGCTCTATCCATGCTAGCATCTTGCCTCTAACACCATGGGCCCTTATCTTACTCAGTAGCCTCATGTACGGCACCTTGTCAAAGGCCTTCTTGAAGACTAGGTGGATAACATCCATTGGCTCTCCTTGGTCTAATCTGCTTGTTACTTCCTCAAAGAATTCTAGCAGATTTGTTAGACATGACCTCACCTTGATGAAACCGTGCTGACTTTGCCCTATTTTACCATATACTTCCAAGTATTCAGCAATCTCATCTTTCACAATGGATTCCAAGACCTTAATGAATGTGGTGTTTGGTATCCTTGCCTTTTTAGGTCAGTGCATTGAGTATAGGAGTTGGGAGGTCATGTTGCACCTATACAGAACATTGGCTCAGCCACCTTTGAATTCTGATCTCTCTGTTATAGAAAGGATGGTGTGAAACTTGAAAGAGTTCAGAAAAGATTTACAAGGATGTTGTCAGAGCTGGAGGGTTTGTGCTGTAGAAGGAGGCTGAATAGGTTGGAACTATTTTCCCTGGAGTATCAGAGGCTGAAGGGTGACCTTATAGAGGTTTATAAAATCATGAGGGGCATGGGCAGGGTGAATAGTTAAGATCTTTTCCCAGGGTGGGAAGTCCAAAACTAGAGGGCATAGGTTTAAGATGAGAAGAGAAAGTTTGAAAAGGGACCTAAGCGAAATGGGTCTGGGTGGGTTACTCTTCGGAGGGTCGGTGTGGACTTGTTGGGCTGAAGGGCCTGTTTCCACACTGTAGAGAATCTAATCTAATCAAAAAGGGGAAACTTTTTCACGCAGAGGATGGTGCACGTAAGGAACGAGCTGCCAGAATAAGTGGTGGAGGCTGGTACAATAACAATACTTAAAAGGCATCTGGATGGGTATATGAATAAGAAGGGTTTAGAGGGATATGGGCCAAATGCAGGCAAATGGGACGAGATTAATTTAGGATATCTGGTCAGCATGGACGAATTGGATGGAAGGATCTGTTTCTGTGCTGTACTTCTCTATGCCTCTAAATGAGTGACAGCCAGTTGGTATCTCACTGGAAGTGAGCTTTGAGCTATGTGCAATTACCTACTCTGTCCTAACACTTTGGCCAGCTGCGTGATAAGTTTATTGCCTCCATCCTATTTTATGAGGAAGGAGTGCACTTGTTTGACCTTTTACTGTAGAGAGATCTTTCTCTGTAATGGTGACTGCTGTTAGAAACAGGTTTCGAGTTTTTTTTGTGTCAGGAATGAGATTTCTGACACAAGTGTCTTGTTTGTAAAATTATCCCAGGAAATTATACCCATCGGAAACACGTGAGCAATACCCCTGAAGATGGCAGCAGCTTTGATGTTGTACCTGAAAGGCAGCTGGTCAATAGTGCAGTACTGGTTCACCAACAATGCAGCATTCTATCAACACTGCCTCACCAGAGTGTAGCACTCCGTCAATTCTGAACCCTGAGAGTGTGGCACGCCCTCAGTGCTGCCCTCTGAGAGTGTGGCACTCCCTCAGTGCTGCCCCTCTGAAAGTGTGGCACTCCCTCAGTGCTTCCCTCCGAGAGTGCAACACTTCCTCAGTGCTGCCCTCTGAGAGTGTGGCACTCCCTCAGTGCTGCCCTCTGAAAGTGTGGCACTCCCTTCGTGCTGCCATCTGAAAGTGTGGCACTCTCTCAGTGCTTCCCTCCGAGAGTGCAACACTTCCTCAGTGCTGCCCTCTGAAAGTGTGGCACTCCCTTCGTGCTGCCATCTGAGAGTGCGGCACTCCCTCAGTGCTGCCCCTCTGAGAGTGTGGCACTCCCTCAGTACTGCCGTCTGAGAGTGCGGCACTCCCTGAGTACTGCCCCTCTGAGAGTGTGGCACTCCCTCAGTGCTGCCCTCTGAGAGTGTGGCACTCCCTCAGTACTGCCCCTCTGAGAGTGTGGCACTCCCTTAGTGCTGCCCTCTGAGAGTGTGGCACTCCCTCAGTGCTGCCCCTCTGAAAGTGTGGCACTCCCTCAGTACTTCCCTCCAAGAGTGCAACACTTCCTCAGTGCTGCCCTCTGAGAGTGTGACACTCCCTCAATGCTGCCCCTCTGAGAGTGTGGCACTCCCTCAGTACTGCCCCTCTGAAAGTGTGGCACTCCCTCAGTGCTGCCCTCTGAGAGTGTGGCACTCCCTGAGTACTGCCCCTCTGAGAGTGTGGCACTCCCTTAGTGCTGCCCTCTGAGAGTGTGGCACTCCCTCAGTGCTGCCCCTCTGAAAGTGTGGCACTCCCTCAGTACTTCCCTCCAAGAGTGCAACACTTCCTCAGTGCTGCCCTCTGAGAGTGTGGCACTCCCTCAGTACTGCCCCTCTGAAAGTGTGTCACTCCCTCAGTGCTGCCCCTCTGAGAGTGCAGCACTCCCTCAGTACTGCCCTCTGAGAGTGCGGCATTCCCTCAGTACTACCCCTCTGAGAGTGTGGCACGCCCTCAGTGCTGCCCCTCTGAGAGTGTGGCACTCCCTGAGTACTGCCCCTCTGAGAGTGTGGCACTCCCTCAATGCTGCCCCTCTGAGAGTGTGGCACTCCCTGAGTACTGCCCCTCTGAGAGTGTGGCACTCCCTTAGTGCTGCCCTCTGAGAGTGTGGCACTCCCTCAGTGCTGCCCCTCTGAAAGTGTGGCACTCCCTCAGTGCTGCCCTCTGAGAGTGTGGCACTCCCTGAGTACTGCCCCTCTGAGAGTGTGGCACGCCCTCAGTGCTGCCCCTCTGAGAGTGTGGCACTCCCTCAGTACTGCCCCTCTGAAAGTGTGGCACTCCCTCAGTACTGCCCCTCTGAAAGTGTGGCACTCCCTCAGTACTGCCCCTCTGAAAGTGTGGCACTCCCTCAGTGCTGCCCCTCTGAGAGAGCAGCACTCCCTCAGTGCTGCCCTCTGAGAGTGCGGCATTCCCTCAGTACTGCACCTCTGAGAATGCAGCACCCCCTCAACACTGCCCCTCTGAGAGTGTGGCATTCCCTTGGTACTGCCCTCTGAGAGTGCAGCACTCCCTCACTACTGCCCTCTATAGCGCAACACTCCTTCAGTGCTGCCCCTCTAGAGTGCAGCGCTCCCTCAGTACTGCCATCTGAGAGTGCAGCATTCCCTCACTGCTGCCCTCTCAAGTGCGGAACTCCCTCAGTATTGCCCCTCTGAGAGTGCAGCACACCCTCAGTACTGCCCCTCTGAGAATGTGGCACTCCCTGAGTACTGCCCCTCTGAGAGTGTGGCACTCCCTCAGTGCTGCCCCTCTGAGAGTGTGGCACTCCCTCAGTACTGCCCCTCTGAAAGTGTGGCACTCCCTCAGTGCTGCCCCTCTGACAGTGCAGCACTCCCTCAGTACTGCCCTCTGAGAGTGTGGCATTCCCTCAGTACTGCACCTCTGAGAATGCAGCAACCCCTCAGTACTGGCCCTCTGAGAGTGTGGCATTCCCTTGGTACTGCCCTCTGAGAGTGCAGCACTTCCTCACTACTGCCCTCTATAATGCAACACTCCCTCAGTGTTGCCCCTCTAGAGTGCCGCGCTCCCTCAGTACTGCCATCTGAGAGTGCAGCACTCCCTCACTGCTGCCCTCTCAAGTGCGGAACTCCCTCAGTATTGCCCCTCTGAGAGTGCAGCACACCCTCAGTGCTGCCCCTCTGAGAGTGATGCACACTCTCTGTACTGCCCTCTGAGAGTGTGGCACACCCTTAATACTGCCCTCTGAGGGTACAGCTCTCCCTGCCCCTTTGAAGTGAACATAGAACATAGAAGAATACAGCGCAGTACAGGCCCTTGGGCCCTCGATGTTGCGCCGATCCAAGCCCACCTAAACTACACTAACCCACTATCCTCCATATACCTATCCAATGCCCTCTTAAATGCCCATAAAGAGGGAGAGTCCACCACTGTTACTGGTAGGGCATTCCATGAACTAACGACTCGCTGAGTGAAGAACCTACCCCTAACATCAGTCCTATATCTACCCCCCCTTAATTTAAAGCTATGCCCTCTTGTAATACCCGACTCCATACGCGGGAAAAGGTTCATACTGTCTACCCTATCTAACCCCCTAATCATCTTGTACACCTCAATCAAGTCACCCCTAAACCTTCTTTTCTCTAGTGAAAACAGCTCCAAGTGCCTCAGTCTTTCCTCATACGATTTTCCTTCCATACCAGGCAACATCCTGGTAAACCTCCTCTGCACCCGTTCCAATGCCTCCACATCCTTCCTATAGTATGGCGACCAAAACTGCACACAATATTCCAGATGCGGCCGTACCAGAGTCTTATACAACTGCATCATGACCTCAGGACTCCGGAACTCAATTCCTCTACCAATAAAAGCCAGTACGCCATATGCCTTCCTCACCGCACTATTTACCTGGGTGGCAACTTTCAGAGATCTGTGTACATGGACACCAAGATCCCTCTGTTCATCCACACTACCAAGTATCCGACCATTAGCCCAGTACCCCATCTTTTTGTTATTCTTCCCAAAGTGAATCACCTCGCACTTAGCTACATTGAATTCCATCTGCCACCTTTCTGCCCAGCTCTGCAGCTTCTCTATATCCTGCTGTAACCTGCCACATGCTTCCTCACTGTCAACAACTCCTCCGACTTTCGTATCATCCGCAAACTTGCTCACCCAACCTTCTAACCCCTCTTCCAGGTCATTTATAAAAATGACAAACAGCAATGGTCCCAAAACAGATCCTTGCGGAACACCGCTAGTGACGGCACTCCATGAAGAAACTTTGCCATCAACTACTACCCTCTGTCTTCTTCCATCCAGCCAATTCCTAATCCAAACCTCCAATTCACCCTCAATGCCATATCTCCGTATTTTCTGCAGTAGCCTACCATGGGGAACCTTATCAAACGCCTTACTAAAATCCATATATACCACATCTACCGCTTTCCCCTCATCAACCTCCTTCGTCACCTTTTCAAAGAATTCAATAAGGTTTGTGAGGCACGACTTGCCCTTCACAAAACCATGCTGACTATCCTTGATCACATTATTCCTATCCAGATGTGCATAAATCCTATCCCTTACAATTCTCTCTAAGACTTTGCCCACAACAGAAGTGAGACTCACCGGCCTATAGTTACTAGGGCTATCCCTACTCCCCTTTTTGAACAAGGGAACCACATTTGCTATCCTCCAGTCTTCTGGGACTACTCCTGTAGACAAAGAGGACATAAAAATCAAGGCCAATGGCTCTGCAATCTCCTCCCTTGCTTCCCAGAGAATCCTAGGATAAATGCCATCAGGCCCAGGGGACTTATCAATTTTCACCTTTTCCAGGATTTCCAACACCTCTTCTCTACATACCTCAAAGCCATCCATTCTACTTATTTGTGACTCAGTATTCTCATCTACAACAATGCCCTGTTCCTGAGTAAATACTGAAGAAAAGTATTCATTCAGTGTCTCCCCAATCTCTTCCGCCTCCACACGCAACTTCCCACTACTATCCTTGACTGGACCTATTCCTACCCTAGTCATTCTTTTATTCCTAACATACCTATAGAAAGCCTTAGGGTTTTCCCTAATCCTATCGACTAAGGACCTTTCATGTCCCCTCCTTGCTGCTTTTAGCTCTCTCTTCAGGTCCTTCCTGGCTACCCTATAACTCTCAATCGCCCCAATTGAACCTTCACGTCTCATCTTGAGATAGGCCGCCCTCTTCCATTTAACAAGGGATTCCAATTCCTTATTAAACCACGGCTCCCTCGCACGACCCTTTCCTTCCTGCCTGACAGGTACATAATTATCAAGGACACTCAATAGTTGCCCCTTGAACAAGTTCCACATATCCTTTACACTCTTGCCTTGGAGTCTACTTTTCCAAGCCACACATCCTAAGTCATGCCTCACCGCATCATAATTTCCCTTACCCCAACTATAACTCTTGCCCTGTAGTACACACTTATCCCTCTCCATCACGAGTGTAAAAATCACCGAATTATGGTCACTATCCCCAAAGTGCTCACCTACCTTTAATTCTAATACCTGGCCTGGTTCGTTACCCAGAACCAAATCCAGTATGGCCTCACCTCTTGTTGGCCTGTCTACATATTGTGTCAGGAAACTCTCCTGCACACATTGAACAAACACTGACCCATCTAACGAACTTGAGCTATAGCTTTCCCAATCAATATCAGGAAAGTTAAAGTCCCCCATAACAACCACCCTATTACTGTCACTCATCTCCTGAATCACCTTCCCAATCCTTTCTTCAATGATTCTAGGACTATTAGGAGGCCTGTAAAAGACTCCTAACAGGGTGACCTCACCTTTCCTATTCCTAACCTCAGCCCAAACTACCTCAGATGGCAAGTCCTCATCCATCGTCCTTTCCACCGCTGTAATACTATCTTTGACAAGCAATGCCACACCTCCCCCTCTTTTACCCCCACCTCTGACCCTACTAAAACATTTAAATCCCGGAACCTGCAACAGCCAATCCTGTCCCTGTTCTAGCCATGTCTCCGTAATAGCCACAACATCGAAGTCCCAGGTACCAACCCACGCTGCAAGTTCACCTACCTTATTTCGTATACTTCTTGCATTGAAGTATACACACTTCAAGCCACTTCCCTGTTTACAGGCACCCTCCTTGGAAATTGATGCCATGTTCCTCACCTCCCTACACTCCAGGCCCTGCACCCTGAAGCTACAATCTGGGTTCCCATGCCCCTGCCGAGTTAGTTTAAACCCCCCCCAAGAGCACTAGCAAACCTCCCCCCAAGGATACTGGTTCCCCTCAGGTTCAGGTGTAGACCATCCTGTTTATAGAGGTCCCACCGTCCCCAGAAAGAACCCCAGTTATCCAAAAACTGGAACCCCTCCCTCCTGCACCATCCCTGAAGCCACGCATTTAAGTGTTCTCTCTCCCTATTCCTCGAATCTCTATCACGTGGCACGGGTAACAAACCAGAGACAACAACTCTGTTTGTTCTAACTCCGAGCTTCCAACCTAGCTCCCTGAAAGCCTGTCTAACATCCTCAGCACTCCTCCTACCTATGTCGTTGGTGCCAATGTGGACCACGACTTCGGGTTGCTCCCCCTCCCCCTCCAGGACCCGGAAAACACGATCAGAGACATCACGTACCCTTGCACCTGGGAGGCAACATACCAAACGTGAGTCTCTCTCGTTCCCACAAAACCGCCTATCTGTGCCCCTAACTATCGAGTCCCTAATTACTACTGCTCTGCTCTTCTTCACCCTTCCCTTCTGAGTAACGGGGACAGGCTCCGTGCCAGAGACCTGAGCCCCGTTACTTACCCCTGGTAAGTCATCCCCCCCACAAGTATCCAAAACGGTATACTTGTTCTTGAGGGGAATGGCCGCAGGAGGTCCTTCACGCTTTTAAAGGGTGAAAAAACCTACCCAGCTAAGTTTACACTAACTGCTTCCGGGTCTCAGCTGCCCCTCTGCTTGCCGTCACTTCCTCTGCTGCTCCCGCTCTTTCTGTGAAGGAGAGAGAAAACAAAACACCGCTGCCCGCTACAGGTAAGTAATTTTGAAAAAAACTCTTACCTTAGCTGTAGTCTCCCGGGTTCACCTCAACTCGGCCGCTGCTCCCACTCAAATGGGTTCCAATCTCTGGATTGAGACTATGAAGCTTTGACCTGCTGAGTGAGGAACAGACTGCTGTCACTGGGTCAAGGCAGACAATCCATGAACATAGTGTGGAGTGCAAAACGCTATTCATCAGCACATGGATTGGCAGCTCCTTCTCACCATTTACTCACAGAGTCATCCATATGTCTCTCTGACTGCACACATTATTGAAAGCCTGGGAGTGTGTCTTCACATAATGTGTCAGCAAGTTTGTTTGCTGTATGGCTGTGTGCCACTGATCTGAATCTTTTGTCTATGCCAGGCTGATGAAAGATTCAAACGTTGGTGATAGGAGGACCAGTCACTGAAGCCACTCCTGTTGAATGGGCAGTTGTGTGGGGTCTTCAGACAGGGAGGACCTCACACACACACCATCAGGATTAACATGTGAACAAACAGCTGGATTTGTGATGTCAGAATCTCAGGCATCTGAGAAAATGTCTGAAAAGAGCTTGAGGCCTTGGTGCGGGGTTAGAACAGGAAATAAAATGAGTTGGTTTAAAAAAAATGAAAATCCGGGAGGGAAAGTGAAAGGAAGCACTGATTGGGTTGGGTAGGGGGGATGGTGATGTTCCTTGGGAAGACACGAGAGAGAGAATTGAGCCAAGTGGGATGGATTAAACAGAGAGTTAAAAAAATTACTGAATGACAGAAGGTCTTGAGTTGAGAGGTCATCAGCCAGATGTGTTGGGAACTGACCACTTATACAATGCACTCGGGTTCAAACGATTCCTCCCACATTAACCTTTAACCCTCTTCATTCACAGGAGGAAGTGTGCCAGGAGGAAGAGGCAGAAATACAAGAACCTGAGAGAACAAAACGGCTTCCACCTGTTCCTCGAACCCGGGGTCAAAAAGCAATGAATGAGCCAGAGCCAGAGCCAGAGCCAGAGCCACAACCAGAACAAGAGCCAGAGCCAGAGCCAAATCCAAAGCCAGAGCCAGAGCCAGAGCCAGATGAAGCCTCTGTCTATGACAATCCTGAGTCTTACCAGGAGGTAATGGATATCTGATCATTAACCACCAAAGGACAAGGCAGAACATTAAAGTTTCTACAGCATTCCGTGTACTTTCTCAAGCATTTTCTACCCAAAGTAATGTTTCTACATGGAATAGTTTTGGGCAATCACAGAGTCACCATGAGACCTAAGCACCACAGCCAATGTTTCAGCCAGGGTTGGCATTAGAAGACCAGATGGTGGCCACTTTGGGAAATGGGAAAACACATAAAACCATAAAATAGAGCAGCAGAATTAGGCCATTCAGCTGATATGTTTCTCAATCCCATCTCCCTACAACCTTTGATCTCCTTACTAATCAAGGAACTATCTAAGTATGTCTTCAATACATTCAATAACTTGGCTTCCACAGCCCACTGCAGCAATACATTCCATAGATTCTCCATCCTCTGGCTGAAGAAATTTCTCCTCATCTTATTTTTAAAAGATCGTCCCTTCACTCTGAGGCTGTGCCCTCAGGTCCTAATCTCTCGTACCAGGGGAAACATTTTCACATCCACTCCATCCAGGTCTCTCTGTATTCTGTAAGTTTCAATGAAATCCGCCTCATTATTCTAAACTCCATACAAACTCAAGGTCCTCAACTGCTCCTTATATGACGAGCCCTTCATCCCCAGGGTCATTGTTGTAAACTGCCTGTGGATCCCTTCCAAGGGCAGCACAACCTTCCTGAGATACGGGGTCCAAAATTGCTCACAATATTCTAAATGCGATCCGACCAGAGCCTTATAAGCCATAGCAGTACATCCTTGTTCCTGTATTCTAACTGATCTGATAATAAGTGCCATTCTAATAAAAAGTCACCCAGTGTAATAGTTGGCAGAGGGAACATTATGCTTTGCCTGCCCTTTAGATTAGAGAGCTTTACTGTGTATGTAACTGCATACTCTACCCATCTTGGGTATAGATAATGGAATTACATAAAGGGAGAGTTACTAGGTATATACTGTATCTATCCCACAAGTGCTTGGGGAAAGTGTAGAGGGAGCTTCATTTTAAATGTAACTATGCTGTATGTGACTGGAAGTGGTTGATGAAACAGTACAGAGGGAGTTACTGCAATTGCAACAACTTGCACTTTAAACCCAATAAAACGTATTAAGTCACTTCACATGGGCATCATAAAGCAATGTATAGCACGGAGCTACATGAGGAAATAATAGGGCAGCTGAGTAAATGCTTGGTCAAAGTAGTAGGTTCTGAGGGATGTCTTAAAGGAAGAGAGGCAGAGACGTTTAGGGAGGGGTTTCCAGAGCTTAGTGTTCTTGAAGCTCAAAACATGGCTATCAGTGGTGGAGTGACTCAAATTGCAGAATTCAGATAGAGTTAATAAATTTGCGGATGACGCTAAGGTCGGTGGAGTTGTGAGTAATGCCAAAGGATGTTGCAGGTTACAAGTGGATATAGATAAGCTGCAGAGCTGGGCTGAGAGGTGGCAAATGGAGTTTAATGCGGAAAAGTGTGAGGTGATACACTTTAGACGGAGTAACTGGAATACAAAGTACTGGGCTAATGGTAAGATTCTTGGTAGTGTAGATGAGCAGAGAGATCTCAGTGTCCATGTACATAGATCCTTGAAAGTTGCCACCCAGGTTGTAGGATTGTTCAGAAGGCATATAGTATGTTAGCTTTTATTGATAGAGGGATTGAGTTTCAGAGGCACAAGGTCATGCTGCAGCTGTACAAAACTCTGGTGTGGCCACACTTGGAGTATTGTGTACAGTTTTGGTCACCACATTATAGGAAGGATGTGTAGGTTTTGGAAGGGGTTCAGAGGAGATTTACTAGGATGTTGCCTGGTATGGAGGGAATGTCTTATGAGGAAAGGCTGAGGGACTTGAGGGTGTTTTCATTAGAGAGAAGCTTGAGCGGTGACTTAATTGAGACATATAAAATAATCAGTGGGTTAGATCGGGTGGATAGGGAGAGCCTTTTTCCTCAGATGGTGATGGCAAACAGGAGGGGACATAGCTTTAATTTGAGGGATGATAGATATGGGATAGATATCAGAGGTAGTGTCTTTACTCAGAGAGTAGTCGGGGCGTGGAATGCACTGCCTGCAACAGGAGTGGACTCCCCAACTTTAAGGGCATTTAGAGTCAATGGATAAACATATAGATGAAAATGGAATAATGTAGGATATATGGGCTTCAGATTGGTTCCACAGGTCAGTGCAACATCGAGGGCCAAAGCTAACATACTGTATGCCTTCTTAACAATCCTACAACCTGGGTGGCAACTTTCAAGGATCTATGTACATGGACACCGAGATCTCTCTGCTCATCTACACTCCCAAGAATCTTACCATTAGCCCAGTACTTTGCATTCCAGTTACTCTGTCTAAAGTGAATCACCTCACACTTTCCCACATTAAACTCCATTTGCCACCTCTCAGCCTGGCTCTGCAGCTTATCTATATCCACTTGTAACCTGCAACATCCTTTGGCATTACTCACAACTCCTCCGACCTTAGCGTCATCCGCAAATTTATTAACTCTATCTGAATTCTGCAATTTGAGTCACTCCACCACTGATATCCTATGTTCTATGGGGGAAGGGTTTCCCAAGGACTTTACTGTACAGACAGATATGGTAATGGAGTTGAGGATGGGAGGGTTCACTGTATTGCCCATTCCAAGTAGGGGGATGCCTAAACTTTATTTTTTGAGGCTCATTAGCACGTTCCTACTTGTTGGTTTTAACTTATTGTTATCTCGGTGGAAAATAATTCATTGGGCCAGAGTAAGAATGACAGTCAAGGTCTGATTAAACATACAGATTGCAATCTGATGATGTAAAGAAGGATTTCGGTGGATTTTGGTGATCAGCTTAGACCTCATAGCAAAGCTATTTCATTATGTCAGGCACGGGCATGTTACAGGCAAGGCTGACCCTATCCTCTTGGGAATTCCATGTCTGTATTTATCAGCAAAGGCCATAGGTCATCTCTCATTGTAGAGCCTGTTGTAGCAATGCCTATTGCCCATCTTGCTGAGTGTGACATTTAGTTACAAATTGCTTGCCTATCTGTTATGCTTTACAGCAAGTGACTGATGAAGACTATGAAAACATTATGGACTATTCTCAGCAAACAGTGCCCAAGGAAGATGTGGATGATCAGGGAGACTATGAGGAGTTGGCACCAGTGAACACAGAGGCCAAAGCTGGTGAGATACCGTCTCTAGATCATCTGGATGCATGTGAAGGATAATATACTCTGGATTGTGCTGTGGGGAAAAATGGTTTTGAGGGTATGGGGAGGAGCGTGAGTTGGTATAAATGAGGGCATTGGTGTGTTTGGGAACTTTAACAATAATCACATTTAAGGGATATGGAAGAACAGTGGACAGATGGGTTTAAAAATACGGTCAGGTAATGGCTAAAATCATCAAAATTACAGGACCGGTATCATTTCCTGTTGCTTAAAATCTTGTTGTTATAATTTATTTATAGATGCAGAGAGTATTTATGACATTGCCAATGCTGGTGTGACTGCAGTAGCTTTGTATGATTACCAAGGAGGTAAGTCATTGATATAATAAATAAATAAAGTAATTCATTGCAAAGTGTTTCACACAAACCTCACTATTTAGCTTGCTTAGTCCAGTTCCCGGTGGAGTGTGGGCAGTAAACCTTTCCTTGGAGTTTGTCAGTTCTACTTCATGTCATCTGTCAGTTGACTTCCTGTCGGGGAGCAGGAGGGGTCCAGTTATTCTGCCATTTTATTAGAACACAGCTAACCTGTACTTCAACTCCATTGACTCACTTTTACTAAAAAAAAAGGTTTTGTGTGATGCCCTTGCCTCCCAAAAATCTGGAAACATCAGTCCTGCATTGCTTGATTGAAAGACATCCTGGGAGAAAATTCCAGAATTTCTATCGGAGAAGGGTTTCCTGATGTTGCTCAGTCTAATTCCAAGGTTGTTTCCAGATGTTCTGAACACAAATCATTTCACCAAAATGAGCTTTGCAAGTTAAATTATGATGGCAGGCTGTGTTAATTATTTGTGTTATCCCTTCATATAGAAAATTAAGGGGTGATTGAGGTGTATAAGGTCATTAAAGGAGTTAATAAGATCAAAAAAAGTAAATCATTTACTCTGGGAATTTCATAACAATGAGCCGTAATCTTAAAATGAGAGATAGATCAGTCTGTTGAGACATGAAACAAAACAAATAGGACAGGAATTGGCCATTTGACCCCTCAGGCCTGCCTTGCCATTCAATAGAATCATGGCTGGTCTGCCTCAGTCCTTTACTCTTCCATACCCTCAACTCCCTGGTATTTCAAACAACTACCCCCTCCTTAAATATTTTTAGTGATCTAGCTTTCATAATTCTCTGGGTTAGATTATTTCAGATATTCACTATCTTCAAAGAAAAAAAATCCTGCGCCTCTCTGTTTTAAGTGAGTGTCCTCTTATTTTGTAAATGGAGGAAGACGGGGAGTAGGCAATCCTGCCTATCAAGTCTGCCCCGCCATTTAATCTGATCATGGTTGACTGCCTTGTACTCATACTATTCCCATAACTCTTTTCAGTATCAATAACCAAAGACTTATCAACCTCAATTTAAAATATACTCAACAACTGTGCTTCCATAGCCAGAATTCCAAATGTGAGGTATTGTATTTTGGTAAAAACTTGGCTGGTATGATTAGGGAACAATGAATGAATAATAATATTGAGATTCTAGTCAAAAATAAAAAGAATCATATATTAGATATAGACAACTTGCATCAAATGAATCTCTTGAAGAATATAAAGAATGTAGAGGCATTCTTAAGAGGCATATCAGGAAGAAAAAGAGGGGATATTGAGATAGCCTTGACAGATAAGGTTAAGGATAACACAAAGAGATTCTACAAGTACATTAAGAGGAAAAGAGAGAGTAGGGCCCCTTAAAGACCAACAAGGTCATCTTGGTATTGAACCTTGGGAGACAGGAGAGATTTTAAATGAGTATTTTGTATCAATTTTTACTGTCAAGTAAAAAATGGAGGTTAGAGAGCTCAGTGAAAGAAATATTGATGTATTGAAAACAGCTCACATTACTGAAGAGGAATCTAACAAAACGTTAGATAAATCTCTAGAGTATAGGAGTTGGGATGTCATGTTGAGATAGCATAGGACATTGGTGAGGCCTCTTCTAGAGTACTGTGTGCAGTTCTGGTCACCTTGTTATAGCAAAGATGTCATTAAACTGGAGAGGGTTCAGAAAAGATTTACCAGGATGTTGCCAGGAATGAAGGTTTTGAGTTAGAAGGAGAGGGATAAGCTGGAACTTTTTTCACTAGAGTGCATGAGGTAGAGGGTAACCTTATACACATTTATGAAACATCTTGAGGGGCATTGATAAGATGAATAGCAAAGGTCTTTTCCATAAGGTGACGGAGTTCAAAACAAAGTGGTGTATTTTTAAGGTGAGAGGAGAAAGTTTTAAAAAGGCAATGAGGGGCAACTGTTTTAGTGGTTAGTGTATAGAATGAACTACCAGAGGATGTGGTGGATGCGAGTATAGTTACAACACTTAAAAGACATCTGGATAAGTACATGATTAGGAAAGGTTTGGAGGGATATGGGCCAAATGCAAGCAGGTGGAACTAGTTTGTTTTGGGAACATGGTTGGCGTGGAATGGTTTCACCAAAGGACCTTTTTGCAAACTGAATGACTCTATGATTCTATGAGTTGGACCGAAGGCTCTGTTGCTGTGCTGTATGATTCTATGGTCCTATGAGTTGGACCAAAGGCTCTGTTGCTGTGCTGTATGACTCTATGATTCTATGAATCTAGTTTAGAGTGGTGCTGGAAAAGCACAGTAGGTCAGGCAGCATCCGAGGAGCAGGAAAATCGATGTTTCGGGCAAAAGCCTTTCATCAGGAATAGGGCTATGATTCTATGAGTTGGACTGAAGGCTCTGTTGCTATATTGTATGACTTTATGACTGCATGACTCTATTTACCAGATTCTGAGTAAAAATATGTCTCCTCATTTCAGTCCTAGGTGGCTCTCCATGTATTTTTAAATTAAACCACCTGGTTCTAGATTTTCCAACCAGGGCATTTATCACCATCTCTTTAAGTATTCTGAAGATTCAATGAGATCATCCCTCATTCATTGAAATTCTAGAGAATGCAAGCCCATTTGCACAATCTGTCTTCATAGGACAGTCCTGCCACCCGAGAAACAAGTCTGATGAACTTTTGTTGTACTTCCTCTGTGGTAATAATATCTTACCTGAGAGAAGGAGATCCAAACTACACCCAGTGTTACAGTGTGTTCTAACCAAGCTCCAACACAACTGATGCAAGGCTTCACTACTCCTGTACTCAAATCCTCTTGCAATAAAAGTTAATGTTCCATTAGCCTGCCTAACAGCTTATTGCATTTGCATGTTGGCCTTCAGTGACTGATTGACTAGGATACCCAAGTCCCTTTATACATCTACATTGTGCCTCCAATTTTGAGATTCTCCTCCCAGTTGAAGCATCCTTTTAACATCTACAATGTCAAGTGCCCTCAGAATCTCGCATGTTTCAATATAACACTTTTCATTTTTTAAAATTCTAATAAATAAAGGCCTCACCTGTTTCACCCTTCTTGATAAGTCAACTCCTTCATCCCGAGGATCAGCCTAATGAACCATTTTGAACTTCCCTCAGTGCTAGTATATCCTTTCTTAAATACACGGACCAAAACAGTACATACTGTTCCAAGTATGGTATCACCAACTCCCAGTACAGTTGCAACAACACTTCCATACATTTATATTCCAACCCCAGTAGCAGTAAAGGTCAAAATTCCATTTGCCTACTTAATTACTTGCTGCATCTGCAGAACACCAGATAGCTCTTTGCTGCACTGTTGTTGAATCTTTATTTATTTAAATAATAGTCTGCCTTTTGATTCCTCTCATCACAGTGCATGAACTCACATTTGCTTACATTATACTCCATCTGACTTCAGCCAATTAAACCCACTCCACATAGCGTAAAGCTATGGCAGACCATACTGAACACTGAAGAATCTTTGAGTAACAACATCCCCAGTTGGAGTACTGAAGACATGCTCCAGAACTAGCAACACTTCAAGTTAGATTATTCCAATACAGAGTTGAGAGTGTAGTGTTGGAAAAGCACAGCAGGTCAGGCAGCATCCGAGGAGCAGGAGAATCGACGTTTCGGGCATTAGCCCTTCATCAGGAATGAGGCATGTGGGTCAGGACTGAGAGATAAATAGGAGGGGGTGGGGTTTTGGGAAAGGTAGCTGAGAAAGCGATAGGTGGATGAAGGTGAGGAAGAAGGTGATAGGTTGGGGGGGAGTGATGGAACAGGTCCGGAGGGTTGTGCTGAGGCTTGGGGTTGGAGTAATGTGGGGGGGAGGGGAAATGAGGAAGCTGTTGAAATCCACATTGATCCCGTGTGGTTGCAAGATCCCAAGGCGGAATATGAGGCGTTCCTCCTCCAGGCGTCAGGTGGTAACGGTTTGGTGGTGGAGGTGGCCCAGGATCTGCATGTCCTTGATGGGGTGGGAGGGGAGGTTGAAGTTTTCAGCCACGGGGTGGTGGGGTTGGTGGGTGCAGGTGGCCCAGAGATGTTCTCTGAAATGATCCACAAGAAGGCATCCTGTCTCCCCGATGTAGAGGAGACCACAAACTGGCATCCAGCCATCAATGTGGAAAATTGTCCCTTCCACAAAAATCAGGACAGTTCCAACCCAACCAGTTTTTGTCCAGTTTACCTTTGATCATTAGCAAAGTGGTGGAAGATGCCTTTGTCAGTGTTATCAAGTGGCACTTTACTCATCGATGACTTGCTCATCTACACTCAGTTGGGATCCTGACAGGATCAGTCAGCTCCAGACTCCAATACTGCTTTTGTCCAAATGTGGTCAAATCTGCAGAATTAAAAAGATCCAGAGTTTAAACCAGAGTGGCATCAAGGAGCCAAGGAAAATTTGAGTCAATGGAAATAGAGGGAACCTATCCATTTTGTATGGGTGGAGATAGGGGAAGTGAGAGGGGAGTCTGGAGTTAAGGGTTGGAATCTCATGTGGTGCGAATGTCATGTAAGTACTAGATAATAATTATCTCTGACCACCTCCTATTGACTTTCAATGAGATTACTATCAGCAGTGATTACTTATGACTGTGAGTTTGCCACCATTAACATTCTCGTCATTACCATTGATCCAACATGGTAGTGCAGGGTCGATTAGAACAAGTCAGCGTGGATTTAGTCAGGGGAGGTCGTGCCTGACAAATCTGTTAGAATTCTTTGAAGAGGTAATAAGTAGGTTAGACCAGGGAACCCCAGTGGATGTTATCTACCTCGACTTCCAAAAGGCCTTTGATAAGGTGCCTCACAGTAGGCTGCTGAGTAAGGTGAGGGCCCATGGTGTTCGAGGTGAGCTACAGGCACGGATTGAGGATTGGCTGTCTGACAAAAGGCAGAGAGTTGGAATAAAAGGTTCTTTTTGGAATGGCAGCTAGTGACAAGTGGTGTCCCGCAGGGTTCAGTGTTGGGGCCGTATATATTAATGATCTGGATGAAGGAACTGGGGCATTCTGGCGAAGTTCACTGATGATACGAAGTTAGGTGGACCAGCAGGTAGTTCTGAGGAGGTGGGGAGGCTGCAGAAAGATTTAGACAGTTTAGAAGAGTGGTCTAGGAAATGGCTAATGAAATTCGCTGTGAGCAAATGCAAGGTCTTGCATTTTGGAAAAAAGAATACAGACATGGACTATTTTCTAAACAGTGAGAAAGTTCTTAAAGCCAAAGTACAAAGGGATCTGGGAATGCTAGGCCAGGATTCTCTAAAGGTTGACTTGTAGGTTAAGTCCGTGGTTAAGAAAGCAAATATAATGTTGCCATTTGTCTCAAGACGGCTGGAATATAAAAGCAGCGATGTGCTCCTGAGACTTTATAAAGCTCTGGCTAGGCCCCATTTAGAATACTGCGTCCAGTTTTGGGTCCCACACCTCAGGAAGGACATACTGGCACCGGAGCGTGTCCAGCGGAGATTCACACGGATGATCCCTGGAATGGAAGGTCTAACATACGATGAATGGCTGAGGATTCTGGGATTGTATTCATTAGAATTAAGAAGGTTGAGGGGAGATCTAATAGAAGGTAATGCATGGCTTAGAAAGAGTGAATGCTGGGAAATTATTTCCGTCTGGCGGGGGTCCTAGGACCCATGGGCACAGCCTTAAAATTAGAGGGGGTCAATTTAGAATGGAAATGAGAAGACATTTCTTCATCCAGAGCATGGTGAGCCTATGGAATTCATTGCCATGAAGTGCAGTGGAGACCGGGACATTAAGTGTTTTCAAGGCAGAGATTGATAAATTCTTAATCTCACAAGAAATTAAGGGACACGGGGAGAGTGTGGGTAAGTGAAATGCCCATCAGCCATGATTGAATGGCAGAGTGGATCCGATGGGCAGAATGGCCTTACTTCCACTACAATGTCTTATGGTCTTATAATACCAAAGTAGACCAGCTATATAAATGCTTTATCTTCATGAGCAGGTGAGAGGCTGGAAATTCCGTGCTCAATAACCTAACTTGTGAATCTCCAGAATTTTTCTAGTATCTATAAGGTACAAAAGACTGGGCTGTGATGGAATACTGTCCACATGCTTGGATAAGTGTGTATCTCCAGCAACACTCAAGAAACCTGACACCAACCAGGACAAAGGGAATGATTTGATCATTTACCCAGTCCCCATTCATTCCATCTCGCACCGCCATGTGGCATCAGTGTGTCCAATCGATAGGATGCACTGAATCAGTTCACCAATTCTTCTTTGCTGGTATTTCCGAACCTGTGAGCTCTCCCAATTAGGAGACTAAAGGGCAGCAGGCACATAGGAATATCACCATCAGCAAATTTGCTTCCAAGGTGATACCTAAATCTGATTTAGAAACTAATCAGCATTTCTTCATTGTTGCTAGTTCAAAATCATGGTACCACCTACTTAGCCGAACTGTGCATTTACTGCAGATTATAAAATAGCTCATCTTTACTTTCTCAAGGGAAATTAATGATGGACAATAGATGCTGAACTTGCCAGCTATGCTCATATCTCATGTACAATTTTTCATTAAAAAAGGACTACTCCTATTTCTAATAATTCTTTTATCATTCAAAAATCTCAAAACATATGATGAAATTGTAAATTACGAGTCAGGTTAATGCAATCTGACCTCATAATTTAACAATTTCAACTGCAGTGTAATTCTGGTGAATCGTCATTGTATTAGCTGCAAGTCTTTTATACCCTTCCATAGAAATGGATGCCCAGAACTGACTGCAGTATTACAGATGGCATCTGACTAAAATTGTGGACAAATAAATATCTTTTCCTTTCATTAGTAATTCAGCCCCAATGGGATAAACATTCACATTCCATTCACCTTTTGCTCATCTTTTTGTACCTTACTATTAGCTTGTAGCAATTTATATCCATTTGGATCTGAATTCCTTTGTTCTTTCACAGTTTCTAGTTTCTCACCATTAAAAAACAGTTCGGATTTGCCTTTTCTCGATCGAACATGGATGACCTCATTTGACTTGACTTGCTATTAATTTGCCCACCCAGTGAGGCCTGTCCAAATCCTCTTGTAACCTACTGCTTGCTTATGCAAAAATTACTGTCTCCTACTTCATTGTCATCTACACACTTGGATTCAAAACTCTCTAATCCATCATCCAGTTCATTGGTATTAATTATTACAACTGCACAACACACATATCCTCAGATTTGTTCAAGAATTTGTACAAAGTTCATATGTAGGCCCCATTTAATTTTGATTTTATCAAATATCCAGGAGCAAAGGTTTACTCTTAAACAAGATAAATGTTTGCCTTTTGTTTGCAAAACTAGGGCTATTAGCTCAAAGGATATATATGAACATTAGAAGTAGGTAAGGATGAAAGATGCTTATAAAGATGTTTCCAAGATCATTGCAGACTTATTACTTCTTAAAATTTCTCTTTCCAAAGTGAAAGGTTGAAATTTGAAGTCAGATTCAAACAAATCTGATGTGATGGCCTCTATGGTACACGGTTTTGCCAGTACAGGTATACTGGCTGGTGGTCAGCAGGTTTTGGGAGAAGGGGAGAGAGTGAAAGCTTCTTGTTCCTCACTGGTCCCACAGTTACAGCACTTAGAGATTGCCTGGACTCTTTTGACAGAATAAAAATTCATTCCTGGCTACCTTCCTCCCTGTTCCCTTGGCTGAGAATCTCCTCCAATGATATCTCTCAGAAGTTTTGCTGGCGGTTCCAAAATAATGACTTTCAAGCTAAAGTAAAAATGGCTGCTCTGTTAATTTCAAATGAGATGATGTTCCAATAGGCAAACATGTTACCCACTTTGAAGTCCCTTTGAAGTATTGTTCCTGTCTCTTGTTTTCTCAGAAGCCAGGAAGACTTCAGACCTTTATAAGATCGAGTGCACATCTCTGGAGGATCCTTTTGCATTTAAATGACTCTTTACAGATAGTCTAGAGATTGCAGAGTCTGACAAACTTTACATAAATATCCATGGAAACAGCTGTCTGTTGTGACTAACCTTTGTTTAAAACATTTATCTCCCAGTCCAATGGCTTTTAACTTAATTCTAAATTCAAAGTTTTTGACACAATAATTTGCTTTTAGCAAGTTATCCTTACAAATCTACAGAATCATAATGATGTGTTTGTGACATTATGGTGAAAAGCTGAAGCTCCAATACAGATCCCTCTCTTTATCACTTACCACATCCTTTCAGCTGGAGTATGAACTGAACCCTTGTGCCTCAACCCCTATGAAGCTCATCATTCACAACATAATTCCAATGTCTCTTTTACACTCCAAGTCCTCAAATCTGTCTTTGTTACACACTTAGCTCCCATTAAAGCACCCCATGCGTCAATGCCAGCCATGACTTGGTGGGCAGCACTCTCACCTCTACAAGGCTTTCAGAAATTAACTGCTGTTCTTTCGAATGAGCCCCATGCACTCCCCAAATGTGGTAACCACAGAGCCAGTTAACGAGTGATGGTTTAAATTGCAAGAGACATGCTGCACTGCCAGAGTGCTGTCCTTCAGATTAGCTATTGGGCGGCACAGTGGCACAGTGGTTAGCACTGCTGCCTCACAGCGCCAGAGACCCGGGTTCAATTCCCGCCTCAGGCGACTCTCTGTGTGAGTTTGCACGTTCTCCCCGTGTCTGCGTGGGTTTCCTCCGGGTGCTCCGGTTTCCTCCCATAATCCAAAAATGTGCAGGTTAGGTGAATTGGCCATGTTAAATTGCCCGTAGTGTTAGGTGAAGGGGTAAATGTAAGGGAATGGGTCTGGGCGGGTTGCGCTTCGTCGGGTTAGTGTGGACTTGTTGGGCCGAAGGGCCTGTTTCCACACTGTAAGTAATCTAATCTAATATTAAATTGAGGTCCCATTGCTCTCTGTTGGGTGGGGTAGAAAATGGACATAAAGAAAGCTGTGTTTTGTCCTGCCTTTTGATGCCTTCAGATTGTCCCAAACAGCTTTACAGCTGATAAAGGAAGTTTGAAGCATAATCACAATGACAGCAAAAGTCTGATTGTCCTATTCAATGAAGAGTAGTAATATTATCCTCAAATAACGTTGCTAGAGCAGATTATTTATTCATTATTAATGTTTGTATAGTATTCTGGTACACTGTTTGGCTGTCGTCTTCCCTACATTATAACAGTGACTACGCTCCAAATGCACTTCATTGATTGTAATGCTATTTGGACATGCGAAGGTTTGAAAAGGTGCTATATAAATCCAACGCTGTCTTAAAGAAGCGGGAAATAATTTGCTGCTCCCCATTGCAGCCATTGCAGAAATGTTTGGCTTGATTCAACAGCAACTTGCTTTTGTATTGACCATCAATTCTCCTTTAAATATGTTACAGAGGGCGACGACGAAATCTCCTTTGATCCCAAAGACATCATTACAAACATCGAGATGGTTGATGAGGGCTGGTGGCAGGGCCAATGCAATGGCAAGGTCGGACTCTTCCCAGCAAATTATGTGGAGCTGATACAGTGAGCATAGACCAATGCAAATGGAGTTTATCTCACCTTTCGCTATCAATACCAAACCTCCCACAACTGGATTTAAAACTCATCAAGATTGTAATAATATTGCATCTGCAAAACATAAATAATTTCTTCTGCTTCTCATTAAAACCCAAATTCTGCTGTTTCTATGATTGAAAGAGTTACCACACTGACAGATCCCAGCATAGAAAATTTGAATACCAACTATCACTGTCTGTCAGCGCTAATTCAGATCTACTTATTCTAATCTTATTTCCCTGTATCCTTTATGTTTTCCTTTCCAAATTCTTATCTAATTGCCAAACTTGCTGGCTTTGCCTGGGGAGCAAATTCCTTGACTTCCCATTTATCATTCTTCTATTTAGTGTGGAATAATGAGTTTTCAGATTAGAATTGCTCACTACACATTCGACTGATGTTTACTCAGCTGCAAATAATGAAGTATTTTCTGTCAGGCTCCTTGCGGTCTACTTTATCTCATGGTAAAACAGCTCCTCTATGTATTCCTCCTTCAGACACAAAATTGATGAATAAACATTGTGATAACATCTTGTTATCAATTAACTCCATTGCTCCATCCCTCTCCATCTTCAAGGTACTTAACATGGTTGACCGGATGACCAGTTGTCTTGTACTGCAAGATATTGTTCCTTGTTCTGACTATTTGTCCTATGCACCTTAGGAGACTTGTCTTTTGTGCCCTATTTCTGGGAAGACTGTGGATTTGATTTGATTTATTCTTGTCACATGTACCTAAGTACAGTGAAAAGTTCTGTTTTGTGTGCAATATAGGCAGTTCAGGTAATTTTGAAGATGGAACTATAGTCAATAAGTAGAAGCTTGATATAGGTATTCTTATTATCCACATGTTCCAGGGATGAGTACTATATAGGGTTAGGGAAATGGAAGACTAATACTCTGAGTACTTTTGTGTATTTGCCTCTGTTTATTTTCTTACTAAGCACCTTACGGCTATCAGCCACCAGCGGGTTCTGTGATCACCAGCAAGTTTTTTCCCCTAGTCCTGGTCCCAAGCTCAGATGTGTCCTTTGCTTTATTTCATATCAGTTGGTCACGTTTTGAATTTTCCTCACTGACTCATGATCTAAAGTGACAGCAGATGTCCCCTTTCAATCACTGTATTGTCTCTGATCCCATCAACTGGTCATTTTGCACTTTGGCATTTCTTAACTGGATAGCCTCAAATCATCGCTCATGAAAACTTTGTGATGATGACAGCTACCTTTGTGCACAAATGCAAACTGCACTCCATGTTGCTGAACTAACGCAACGATCAGGGACCTGTGAGGTTAGCTCACAATGCTTCAAGTTGCTGGAATTATAAATTGACTTTGCATACGCTGGAAAAGTGTTCAAATTCTCATTGAATTCCTTTTTAATTGTTATTCTGGTGTCTGCCTGAATAGCTCCTTGTAATAAAGCATTCATGTTTTAATACTGCTGTGTGTGTGAAAATATTTCCTCTCATTTCTCCCATTGTTTCCATAGTTATGATCCTAAGACTTGTACCTTGATGCACCAATTGTATGTTATAATCTAACTTTTCCATAACAGTGAAAAACCTTCCATATTACTGCAGTCTGAGACCTTCCATGATTACAGCTCCAGAATGGGATATATCAGGAAAGGTTTGCAAGACATTCACACAGCAGCCTTAATATGTTTAATTCAATTCAGCCTGGTGTCAGCACAGAGCTTTCACTTTGTGAGTGAAGAGTTATTTATCACACGCTGTACAAACCTCGGGAATATTTGATGGGACATTGTAGGAGAAATTATAACAATGGCTCCTGGAGTATATCTAATGAGTTTTAATAATGCCAGGGGAAGATTGTGATGCTCCAGCTGATCAATTCTGTTAATTACATTTGGAAACGTCTGATAGAGCAGATAACATTGGATTTTTCAGCCATTAGGAGATAGAAATCATAAGCCTGAAACACTACTTTCAGACAGCGGCTGACACAGCTTGTTCAGGATGAATCTGGAAGTTGTGATGAGGAGACAGTACAAAGATACCACACTGGTGCTTTTCTATACTGTAGCTACTGATCTCTCTCCAACCACTCTCAAATGAATGGACTGTGTCTTTGTCAGTGTGCATACAACATGTGAGCAAATGCTCCAAATCACATTTGTCGCAATAAGTTTTCTTTTTCTTTCAGCCACAATCCAATTTAGTGTTCAAAGTTGACCCAGTTCCTGCCTCAAACACAAAGCCAAATATGAATTCCACAGTCTCGAATTTAGTAACTTTTATAGTTTGGTAATTCATTCATGGAATATGGCTGTCTCTGGCTGGGCCATCATTCAGTGTCCATCCCTAATTGTCCAGAAGGCAGTTAAGAGTCAACCATATTGCTGGGGTTTGTGAATCACATGTAGATCAGACCAGGTAAGGATGGCAGTTATCTTCCCTGAAGCACATTAGTATATTGCCTGACTATTGTTGAAAAGAGAGTTATGTTGCTTTCATTGTACATTTCCCAGGACAAACACAAGATATGCTTGAGCCTATCAATGCTGACTTGCCAATGAGTCGGTATCCTTCTCCGCTGTCATGTAAATTGTTGCGATCATTTGAAATATGGAATTCTTGTGTTTGTCCTGATGAGTGCAAGATATAACACTTTGGAAATGTGACTCCCTTTTCAGCAATATTCAAGTTCTATATAACCAAACAACTGTTTATCTTTCTGTTTTGAAACCTATATTGTTGTAATGAAACAGTTTTTCAAGCCTTCTTTCTCATCACAAGCTGCATTCAATTAATCAATGTTATACCCCCTCCAAGCCCTTAGTCTCCTTCCCATTTAATTCCCTTCCACAGCCCATATAGATTCTATTAATGATCATCAGTTGTTTTTATGCCCGTGATTGAAATTATCACATTAACAGGGTATTTATATCCAGCGAAGCTACAAATTAATATTACCATGAAAGGTAGATTTGTACAAAAGCAAAATAAATCAGCAGATGTAGCATTTATTTTTATGCCTGGCCTTTAAACCATTTTATGACACCAAAATAGAAATTTTCAAAGTTCCCAGAATCATTTTTTCAATGCTGATTTGTATGATCTGTACATGGGTTTTAGCTCTCTGTAGCTTTGACTCACTCCTACAGCATCCAATGAAATGACTGAAACACATTAGATGAGGATGTGACTTGAAATCTGCTCAGCCTGTGTGAAACTGTGCATGCATTGGATACAGAACTTCTAGTCAAGCTAGATCAATGACTCAATGGTTGAAATTGCTTTCCTGCCATTAATGAGCATTGCACCAAAGGCCTCTGTGAGCCCAGAGTATCCAAGATCAAGACAAGACAGCAAATGGCCAGCTTTTATCAGACAAAGCTGATTATTTAATGACTTTGTCATTAAGCATTTCTAATAAGCCTATCTATCCGAAATCAAAAAGTAAAATTACTGCTGACTTTCAAAGGATTCATACATGCACCAGTTTCATTTAAAATGGTACTGAAGCATTCAATGTTTTATAACCAGGAGGGAATGCCTGTGTTATTTAACATGTAGTCACTCAACAATGAAGTGTGCATTTGCTCTCTGGTTTCTCGAGCCAAAAATAGGAATGGAAATCTTATCACAAGCAATAGCTTTTTAAAAAAAAATTCTCACATAGAGCCATTTATTAAGAATAACATTCAACAAGAACTTCTAAAACCACAATCCTTGTCACCTCAAAAGACATAACTGGGAATAACATCACTGCAGGTTCTCATAGTATCATAGAATAGCTATAAACAAGAAGCCATTCAGCCTGTTGTGTCCCTACTGCCTCTCTACAAGAGTCATCTAATCCCATTCTCCCACATTCTGACCCTGCATTTTAAAACAAAATTCAGGTACTTACTTTTTTTATGGCTTTCATTTAATCTGCCCCCACCATACTCTCAAGCTGGCTATTCAAGATTCTAACCATGTTAGCATTGTTTTCTTTGTCAAAAAGCTTTAATTGATGCCCTTTAATTGGTTCGTGATATTTCTATTACTGGCAGCAATTTCTTTTACTCAGCCAGCTGAGTCAGAAATAGATATATTTTTGGAGACGAAGGGAAGCAGTGGATATGACTATTGGGTGGGAAAATCTGAAGAGTCATAGAAACGTACAGCACAGAAATACAGCCTTCAATTCAACCCGTCCATGCTCACCAAATATTCTACGTTAATCTAGTTCCGTTTGCCAGCATTTGGCCCATATGCTTCTAAAACCTTTTTATCATGTATCCAACCAGATGCCTTTTAAATGTTGTAATTGTACCCACCTCCACCTGCTCCTCTCGCAGCTCATTCCAAACATGCACCACTCTCTGTGTGAAACATTCGCCCCTAAGGTCCCTTTATACCTCTCACCTTAAACCTGTGCTCTCTAGGCATAAGTTACAGGTTAAATCTTATTGAGCTGTGGAGAAAACTCAAGTAGGCTATATCTTGCTTCTCAAGCTTATATATGGCTACGTTCTGACATACCATACTACAAATGGCAGTACAAACTCTCACACTTTGGTGGGTCCTGAGAGATTATGACGACTATTCTTCCAATGATCCACAGTTCACGAGTGAGGATGAGCAGATAAGCAGTTAAAAATCACACAACACCAGGTTATAGTCCAACAGGTTTAATTGGAAGCACACTAGCTTTCGGAGCGACACTCCTTCATCAAGGAGCGTCGCTCCGAAAGCTAGTGTGCTTCCAATTAAACCTGTTGGACTATAACCTGGTGTTGTGTGATTTTTAACTTTGTACATCCCAGTCCAACACCGGCATCTCCAAATCATGACAGATAAGCAGTGGCAGGGATAGCTGTGGAGGTTCAGTGTTGGAAGGCACACTCAACTCACAGCCTATGTTGATCTCCAAATATTTCTCCCTGCACTATTTCAGTCAGTGTCCAAAATATTGCAGTGTTTCCAGATGACTGAGTCTGTGTCTGTTCATGTCATAGAGATGTACAGCATGGAAACACACCCTTCGGTCCAACTCGTCCATGCCAACCAGATATCCCAACCCAATCTAGTCCCACCTGCCAGCACCTGGCCCATATCCCTCCAAAACCTTCCTATTTATATACCCATCCAGATACCTTTTAAATGTTCCAATTGTACTAGCTTCCCCCACTTCCTCTGGTAGCTCATTCCATACACGTACCACCCTCTGAGTGAAAAAGTTGCCTCTTAGGTCTCTTTTATATCTTTCCCCTCTCACCCTAAAACTGTGCCGTCTAGTTCTGGACTCCCAAACCCCAGGGAAAAGACTTTGTCTATTTATCCTAGCCATGCACCTCATGATTTTATAAGCCTCTATAAGGTCACCCTTCAGCCTCTGACGTTCCAGGGAAAACAGCCCAAGCCTATTGAACCTCTCCCTATAGCTCAAACCCTCCAACCCTGGCAACATCCTTGTAAGTCTTTTCTAAACCCTTTTAAGTTTCACAACATCTTTCCAAAAAGAAGGAGACCAGAATTGCACGCAATATTCCAACAGTGGCTGAACCAATGTCCTGTACAGCCGCAACATGACCTCCCAACTCCTGTACTCAGTACTCTGACCAATAAAGGAAAGCATACCAAACGCCTTCTTCACTATCCTATCTACTTGCAACTCCACTTTCAAGGAGCTATGAATCTGTACTCCAAGGTCTCTTTGTTCAGCAACACTCCTGAGGACTTTACCATTAAGTGTATAAGTCCTGCTAAGATTTGCTTTCCCAAAATGCAGCACCTTGCATTATCTGAATTAAACTCCATCTGCCACTTCTCAGCCCATTGGCCCATCTGATCAAGATCCGTTGTCATCTGAGGTAACCTTCTTCATTGTCCACTACACCTCCAATTTTAGTGTCATCAGCAAACTTACTAACTATACCTCTTATGCTCACATCCTAATCATTTATATAAATGATGAAAAGTAGAAGACCCAGCACTGATCCATTAGTCACAGGCCTCCTGTCTGAAAAACAACCCTCCACCAGCACCAGCTGCAAGAATCATTAAATGGTCATAAATGGTTCTTACACCCATAGGGCACCAGTCCAGGGCAGCTCAGTAGAGCAGATAATAGATCAACCATGAAGATGCAGTGGTTACAACATAAAGGAGTAATAGGCAGAAAAAAATTCAATGAAAACAAAATTCTGAAGTGTTGAACTGGAATTAAAATATTAACACTGTTCCTCTCTCCACAGATGTTGCCAGACCTGCTGAGTTTCTTCAGCAATTCTGTTTTTATTTGAGAAAACTTCCAACTGAGAAATATATTGGCATCCATCACTGCTTGGTCAGAAGTCTGGAATGTCCTACTCAATAGCTTAATCTTAGTCTGGAATTTCCTACTCAATCATCGAATCCCTGCAGTGTGGAAGCAGGCCATTTGGCCCATCAAGTCCACACCAAGCTTCCAAAGAGCATCCCACCCAGTCCCAACCCTTACCTGTAACTCTGTATTTCCCAAGGCTAATCCATCTAACCTGCACATCTTTGGACTGTGGGAGGAAACTGCCACACCTGGAGGAAACCCACACAGACACAGGCAGAATGTACAAACTCCACACAGACAGTTGCCCCAGGAACTGAACCCTGGTCCCTGGTGTTGCAAGGCAGCAGTGCTAACCACTGAGCCACCACATGGAAGCACTTCCATTACAGGAACTATAATATTTTGAGAAGAAAGTCCCCAGTCAATTTTTCAAGGAATAGACAATTAATGTTTCATTTGATTGTCCAGTTACACTCGCCTGCAGCCAACATCATCAATAGCAGATTAACCAGTTATTATTCTTAGTGAACTCTTGCCATTTTAAGATGTCTAGGCATGGCAATTGTCTTGTGTGGACAGTTCACAAAGAGTGATCAGATACTGTATAAGGATAAACCTTCCATTTAACTCTGATAGGTGTCAAATTTGGCTTAATAGTTAATGCTTGCCTCTGACTGAGAAGGTTGTAGGTTCAATTTCAATTGAGAAGCTTGACCACATAAACTAAATGGACATTTCAATGCCATACTCCTCTGGAGGTGATGGTAGATCAAGAGCCTGTCCCCTCAGATGGATAAAAAAAAGGAAGTAGCACTTTTGGAAAGATTTTGCCTCATATCCTAGTCAATATCTCTCCCTCACTAACAGTTTGTCAGTGATGATTGTTTTTGCTCAAATCTACAGAGTGACACACAAACCTACAACCTGGTAATTGTTTAACTGTGTGCTGCTGGTTGCAGGTTTCCTATATTAAAATGGGACTTCAAAATAAAATACAGAAGAGAAGACTCAATAGTTTTCATCTTTGCTATCTCAGATCTATGTTCAGGATCTCTTGGCTGGAATTCTGGAACATGCTAACCCACCAACATACACACATTGCTAAACCAAGGATGTCTGCACTGACTTGGCCATGTCATCAGGTTACTGATGGCCACATACATTAGGACCTTCCATGTGGTCAACTTGAAGTCAGTTCACAGATTCCCAGGTGTCTGTATGGTGAAGGCTGGTTTGATTACTACATTTAAAACACAGCTGGTTGGGTATATAATTATGAAAGGTTTAGAGGGATATGGGCCAAATGCTAGCAAATGGGACTGGATTTATTTAGGATATCTGGTCAGCATGGATGAGTTGGACAGAAGGGTCTGTTTCCATGCTGTATATCTCTATGACTCTAAGTCCACTACAGGAACATTTGTAAGTGAGATATGATAATGACTGACATTGATCCTGATGACTGGAAGGAATTTGCTAATCTACGTAACCTCTGATGGATGATTGTTTGAGAGGGGATTGGAAAAAGTAAGCAGAAACAAAAAGGGCAGTCAGCCAAGAAAAGGGCTCAGGGTAAATAGAGACCAGCACATTGTGCAGCTTCTTAGATCATTGTCTTACATTACAGCCAATGCAAAACAGCTGGAGATGGTGAGGTTCCTGAGCCACTCAGGTGGTCTTAAACATAAGACTTCCTCTGGTGACTCATTCCATACATACAGACATCTGGGTGGCACGGTGGCACAGTGGTTAGCACTGCTGTCTCACAGTGCCAGAGGCTAGGGTTCAATTCCTGCCTCAGGCAACTGTCTGTGAGGAGTTTGCATATTCTCCCTGTGTCTGCGTGGGTTTACTCCGGGTGCTCCGGTTTCCTCCCACAGTCCAAAAATGTGCAGGTTAGGTGAATTGGTCATGCTAAATTGCCCGTAGTGTTGGGTAAATGTAGGGGAATGGGTCTGGGTGAGTTGCTCTTCGGAGGGTCGGTGTGGACTTGTTGGGCCGAAAAGCCTGTTTCCACACTGTAAGTAATCTAATCTAATCATAAGCCGTCATCGTACAGAAGGCAAGGCTACCCCCACATTATACAAAAACACTAATTGGCTGTAAAGTGATGGATAAATTGGCTTGCCAATTCTGCTCGAGCATGCACTTGCTGTGTCAATTATATAATCTCCTTGCTTCTACAGCTCAATCCAGTGAAACAACCTATTACATCAGTTATATAACCAATAAACTAAATTGTTCGTAGAAAATCAAAAAGCATCTAATTCTTTTAATATCTCGACTATTGTTCTCTTGGGTTGCCCAGCTGGGAGATTAACTCTCATTTCCTGGAACCTTGGCAACCCAATGTAAAGATACAACAGTGTTATTCCTTTCTTAATAAAATCTATTTCCACATGAGTGATGGGGGCCAAATGACATCTCATCTGTCCAGCTGAAACATCTTCACCTCCTGGTTAATATTTTAACACTTCACTTCAACTGTGCCCTAAAAGATGCAACAGTATTGTGGCCAACATACACTCAACCAAGCTGCGTCCCTCAGGTTTTCCTTCTGTTTTAAGTCTTAACCACATCAGTAAACAACATTCCTTATTCTTTGGTTTGGAGATTTTGCTTTCAAACTACATTTATGAAGTACATCATGTGACAGTTCAAAGTTGACATTACAGAGGAACACAAGAACTAGGAGCAGGAGTTGATAATTCAGCCTGCTCCAGCATTTAGTAAGATCATGGTGATCTTATTGTCGCCTCACCTTCACTTTGCTGCCCGTTCTCAACCCTTCAACACATCAATGGTTCACACTGCTGCCTCACAGCACCAGGGATTCGGCTTCGATTCGAGCCTTGGGTCACCGACTGGGTGGAGTTTGCACATTCTCACCGTGAATTTCCTGCAGGTGATCCAGTTTTCTCTCACAAGCAAAAGATGTGCAGGTTAGGTGGATTGACCATGCTAAATTGCTCCATAGTGTCTAGGGAGGGGCTGATGAGATGGATTAGCCATGGAAAATGCAGGGTTACGTGGATAGGTTAGGGGGTGGTTCTGGGTTGGATGTTCTTTGAAGGTTGAGTGTGAACCCGATGGGCTAAATGGCCTGCTTACACACTGTGTGGATTCCATGATTATTAATTATTCATCTGTCTATCTTTTCCTTAAAATTACTCAATGTCCCAGCATCTGCTGCACTTTGGTGGAGTTTTTTTTAATCAAGATGGCGGCGGAGTAGATAGGGTTCATCCACAGCCATCAGCTTTCTTTCTGTTTTTTTTTTCCTTTGGCTCTTTCTCTTTTCTTTTTTATTTGTTTTTTTCTTTGGACTCTGGAGAGTGGCAGGTCAGGGAGGAGGCCTCCGGTGTTGGCGGCAGTGGAAGAAACAGGGGACGAGCCAGACACAGCTCTAGTCCAGCCCAGGATCTCCCAGTGAACAGGAAGCAGGTTGTTATGGACCAGGCCAGACCCCTTCAAAACATTTCAAGAAAGTAGCTCAGACCCTAACTTTGTTCATTGTTTTAAGCAAGTGTAACATGGATTTTCCAAGAGTGATGCAGCTGGTCAAACCACTTAGTTTTAAACAAAACAGAATTTATTTACAAGATTACCAAATGAAACACAAACAAAAGAGAACAGAATACTGAATAACTTAACCAATCCAAAAGCCCAACAGATTACCCCAACGTAAAGATGCTGTTCCCAATACTTGCAACAATCCCCATAAACACCCCTTGTCTTACAGGAGAGATGTCAGAGGAAGAGGAAGATCTGCCTGGACCTTCTTCTTTGGGTCCAGTAGCTTTCACAACTGCCTGACCGCTTTCAGTGAATAGCCAGACCAAACCAAAACCAGAGTAAAATCTGAACTGAGAGAACTGGCCACTCCCTTTTCATTGTACAAGTGTTTTTATAAACTTAAAAGCCTTTTGCCTGAGACAGTGTCTGTTAGCTATAATTAAATTAGCCCCAAAACCCATTGAAACCCAGACTTTTCCGAACCTGAGTCTTTTACGGCCACCTGAGAAAAAAAAAACCAAGGACAACATAATCTTGTTAAAGGAGAAGCATCATCAAGCCGGACTCACTCCCCTGCCCATGACTCGCAGGCCAGCCTCTGAGTCTGCTGCTGGGTCAGGGCATCTGAAGGAGGAGAGATGGCAGTCTCAGCACAGCGTCACAGTCTCCCTGTGTGATGGTTTTGTCCCACTTGGAGGTCTTCTTCATCTTCAGCATACAGGTTTTCCAGCTGCCTGTTATTGTCCAGGAGAGGCCATCTTGGCCTGGCGTGGTGGTCTTCTTCAGCAGAGGCTTCTGGTCCAGTGTTCTAGCAGCTCGGCAAGGCAGACTCATCCAGGCTGCAACTTCAGGGTTCATTGTTCCTTAATTGGGTTTCCTCGAACCCTGGAGCCATTAACCTGACTGCAATGAACTTTGGAGAAAGTGAGGACTGCAGACGCTGGAGATCAGAGTCAAAACGTGTGGTGCTGGAAAAGCACAGCAGGTCAGGCAGTAGCCGAGGAGCAGGAAAGTTGACATTTTGAGCAGAAGTCCTTTATCAGAAATGGAGGGATGGGGTGGTGGTGCCCAAGGGGCCTGAGAGATAAATGGGAGGGGGGGTGGGGTTGGGGGGAACGTAGCTTGGAAGCCAATAGGTAAATGAAGGTGGGGGGTGATGGTGATAGTTTGGAGCAGAGGGTGGAGCAGACAGGTGGGAAGCAAGATGGACAGGTCGGACAGTTCAAAAGGGCACTGCTGAGTTGGAGGGCTGGGTCTAGGATAAGGTGGGGGGAGGGGAGTTGAGGAGACTGGTGAAATCAACATTGATGCTGTGTGGTTGGAGAATGCTAAGGCATTCCTCCTCCAGGCTTTGGGTGGCTTGTTTTGGCCGTGGAGGAGGCCCAGGACTTGCATGTCCTTGGCAGAGTGGGAGAGGGAGGTGACATGATCAGCCATAGGGCGGTGGAGTTGTTGGGTGTGTGTGTACTGGAGATGTTCGCTGAACCATTCTGCAAGTTAGCGTCCTGTACAGGAGACCACATCGGGAACAACAGACACAGTAGATGAGGTGTTTGGATATGGAGGAAAATCTCTGCCCAATGTGAAAGGATTCTTTGGAGCCTTGAATGGAGATGAGGGGGAAGTTTGGGTGCAGGTTTTACACGTCCTGCAGTGACAAGGGATGGTGCCAGCAGTGAACGGAGGGTTAGTGGGGGGCGGGTTTGGACCTGTCGAGGGAGTCGCGGAGGGAACAGCCTCTGCATAGTGCTGATAGGGGCGGGGAGGGAAATATATCTCTGGTGGTGGGGTCTAACTGCAGGTAGCAGAAATGGCAGAGATTGATGGGGTGGAAGGGGAGTTCTATCCTTATTGCGATTGGAGGGGTGGGGTTCAAGGGCAGAGGTGAAGGTAGTGGAGAAGATGCGCTTGAGGGCATTGTTGACCACGCGGGAGAAGAATTTGTGATCCTTGAAGGAGGCCATCTGGGATGTTCTGGAATGGAATTGCTCCTTCTGGGAGCAGATGCGGCAGAGTTGGAGAGTTTGGGAGTAAGGGATAGTGTTTTTACAGGAGGCAGGGAGGGAGGAGGTGTTGTCCAGATAGCTGTGGGAGTCGGTGGGTTCGAATTAGATGTCTGTGTTGAGTCGGTCGCCGGAAATGGAGATAGCGAGGTCAAGGGAGAGGAGGGAGGTGTTCAAAATGGTCCAGGTGAACCTGAGGGCAGGGTGGAAGGTGTTGGTGAAATTGATAAATTTTATTTTTCTTTATCATTGATGTAGGCGCCATGGTGGGGCAACTTATCAAACTTCCCACTGTATTTTTCATGTAAAAGTGCATGTGGCGGTGCATATTCTATCCTATTCCTGCAAGAAGAATGATCAAAGATATAACCGCAGCAACAGTTATTGTGTAACCTTCCCTCTGCAAAATGCTGAAAATCTGAAACGAAAATAAGATAATGATGGGATTCCTCATTCTGGGGTTAGGGTGGGACCTCAAGGAGGCGGGGCCTATTGTGGAGGCGGAGCTCCTCGTAGAAAGGTACACAATGTGGGGGTGTTACCACGAGGTGGGACTCTACCGAGGGGCGGGGCTACACGATGGGCCGGCCGTCCCCTGGAGGCGGGACTGGGCCTGGGCCTGGGGTCTTCGGAGAATGGTATCGGGAATGGTTTAGGCTGTCCAGTTGGGGTCCTGTGGAAAGCGTGCCGGTGACGGAATTTACTTAGTTGTTGTTTATATTTTATCCGGTTTATAATATTTGTTGTATTAGTTCCATTTATAGATCGGTACTGGCGTCGAGCTTTCAGGCGTTCCTTAGACAGCTCCTATCGGGGACCTTCTTGGCGTCTGTTGCATAGCTGCAAGAAACAGAGGATTAGAAAGAGAGGAGACAGATTAGAGAGGGAGGGAGGGATAGAGGGAGAGGGAAGAATAGAGAGAGAGGGAGGAATAGAGAGAGAGAGAGAGAGGGGGGGGAGGAATAGAGAGAGAGAGGGAGGAATAGAGAGAGAGAGAGAGAGAGAGGGAGGAATAGAGAGAGAGGGAGGAATAGAGGGAGAGGGAGGAATAAAGAGAGGGGGAGGAATAAAGAGAGGGGGAGGAATAGAGGGAGGAAGGAATAGAGAGGGGGAGGGAGGGAGGGAGAGAGAGAGATTAGGAGAAATAGGGAGGAATAGAAAGATAAGAATAGAGTTGGAAGGGAGAGAGAGAAAGAAATAGAGAGAGGAATAGTGGGAGATGGAGGAATAGGGAGGGGTGTGAAATAGAGGGAGAGAGCGATAGGAGGAAGAGACAGTTGGATAGAGGGAGAGAGAAAAAGGAGAAATAGAGCGAGGAAGAAAAAGGAGAGATAGAGGGTGAGAGAAAAAGAGGAGGAGAGAGAGGAATCGAAGAGAGGGAGAGAGAGCCTGGGAGAAATTGAAATAGAAGACAGGGTGGGAGAAGTAAAAGAGAGAGAGATAGGAAGAGAAATAGGGACATAGAGTAAGAAACCTAGAAGAGGAGGGAGGGAGAGTGAGTAATAGAAAAGGAGACGGAGTGAGGGAGAGAAAGAGCTAGAGAGACAGTGGGCTAAAGAGAAAGGGACACAGGCTTCAGTGTAGAGAGGGAAAAGAAATAGGAATAGAAGCAAAGGGAGAAATTTGGAGCAAAAGGAATACAGCTAGAGGGATAGAGACAGATAAGGCTTAGTTATGAACATAGATTGGCATTAAAAGAAGCTGAGGGATAATTAGCGAAGGAGTGGTGTATAACATGGTTGTATACGTAGGTAGAGATATGAAGAGAAAGGGAACATGTACATATTGGTAAACTTAGCGACAGAGCAAAACTGACATGCTGTGATTATTTTTATTTATATTTTTATTAGGGCTAAGAGGTCTGAGAGAAAATCTTATGGACAGCAAAGTAAACTTATAAAGGGAGTGAGTGGACAGAAAGATAAAGGGGCAGTTATATTCAGAGTGTGAGTGTGAGACGTAGAAATTGAGACACAGAAAGGTGCAGCCAGTTAGACAGCTAAGAACAATTGAAAACTATACAGAAGAAATGGTGTGAGATATAAAAATAATGCTATTACTAAAAGCACACTCACAAAGTGCAACATTTTTTTAAAAAAACCTGATCAAGGGGCAGTTGGCAAAGACTGAGATTACTGAGAATCAGAGAGAAGGAGTTACCTGAGGCAGTGATTTAAAAATTAGACCCTTAGAAAGAAACTGACCTTCAGCTGACACAGTGAAGGCATTCGTTAATAGCAACATCTGGGAGCAAAACACGTGTGAAAAGATTTAGGGTGTGAGAAGTTTGGACAGAAAAGCAAAGAAACAGTGTCAGAGTGTAAGAGAATCAAGACTTCTGTTAACGATACAAATACAGAGGGACAGAGCGAGAGAGAAACTAATTCACGAAGGAAGTGCAAGGATAGCCAGACCAAGAGAACATATTGTGACAGATAGGTTAAGAGGAGGTGTCTGGATCATAGGACAGGAAGCGGAGTCTGAGATTAAAAGACTGACGCAGAATTGAAATATAGACGAACAGAAAATAATTAGGGACAGGGTAAGACTTATTGAACTGAATACTGTGAGACCAGTGGGAAGATGAATAAAGAGGCGTTCAGCACTGAAGTAATCAGTCTATTTTAGAAATAAAACACTGGTCAGGAGTTAATGTTGGGCTTAAATTGGGGATAGTTTGGCTTTTTGAATAATACACGAAAAGAACAGTGACCCAAGGAAGGATATAAGAAGAGAGAGTGGGAGAATTGGTAATTGTTATATGCAGATTAGTCGGCAGGTTAGGGGCAGAGTGGGAGTTCTAGAGTGTGTAGAGTGCTTGCAGGAGCAGCAGGCACACTCAGCCAGCAATTAGTGGAGAAGATCAAGTGCAGTCACTTGAAGCTGTGACATTTTTGGCGAGAATATGGCCACAGAGAGTAGTAGTCTCTCTGACCTGAACCAAGATAAGTACGATGGCGATGAACACATCAAAATTATCTGTCTGGGTGACAGTGCCGTTGGAAAGTCCAAGTGAGTAAAACGTTTGGGTGAGCATACATTGGCAGAAATGTAAAGAGGCAGATTACAACAAAACAATTGGGTGTTATTCGTCCTCATCCTGTCCTGGAACAGCAGCTCTTTGTTATGGGACAGATTATACCAACCCTCCAATATTTCACCCATTGACCCTCATTTCAGAGCCTGGACAACAAGGGCTGTTTGATCATAGGGGTCAGGCATTGTAAACCTGGCTTGGTGTGTCATCTGGTGACAGGTGCATTCTCACCTTGTCTGGCAGGATTTGCTTAATGATAAAGAGGACAATCCCTTGCATACTTTTCTCCCATCCCTCTCCCAGAGATTACTGACGGGAGGGTTGATCCAAGGCAGGGATTATCTAGTTTTAGTATGGACTTGGAACCTGTGATGGTCCTCGTCTCTTTGTATCTGTGCCACAATAATCAAGCAATCCATAACCAGGGTGCTTATCTAATCATATAGGAACACATGAAAATGACCAGTTAAAAATACTTAGAATGTACAGCATAATAACAGGCCATTCAGTGCAGTCAGACTGTGCCTGTTTTCAATCACCATTTGAAAATTTTCCCAGGTTCTTAATCTAACCTTATCAAAATAGCCTTCCCTGTCTTTCTCCTGCAGGCCTCAATTTGGTTTGACATGAATGCTTATTCTGTACCGTGCTGCTGGTGTGGCCCTCAGTCACCTTTCATGATTAGAACTGGTAGGCTTGTTGGACAGGATGCTAAAGAGGAGGGAGATCTGAAGAAGAGTAAGGAAGGGGAAGGAAAATTAAGTATACGTAGGTCGCACTTATTGGAATGTCAAGGTCCTCAGGTTTCTTGCGTGTGTTGGAGAAGAAGCTGTGGTGAGCAGGGACAAGCTGGAAGTTGCCCTACAAAACAGGCTGCTACTGAAATGATGTGAGGTCCTGGTTGGAGAGTAACTATAGTGCTGTGGTGAAACTAAATCTGCCAACCTATGTTTAAACCCCATGTACGTGAACCATGCTGCATTCCAGAGCCTTCTGACACTTGGAAATAAGGACGGAAATGTTCTGGGAGAATATAGGCTGAATATTTTGGAGGGGACAAAAGAAATGAAGGCAGCTGTGAAGCAGTAGTTACACAAAGAGCAGCGAAGAAAGGGCCAAGAAGCAGTCAGCATCAGAAGAGCAGAAAAAAGAAAGACATGGAGGCAGCTTGCTGGTAGGTTGGTATTGGTTCCAGCTAGCTGGAAGGAGCTAGCTGGTGGGCACCTGGTAAGTGATTAAGGTCTACAATATTTTGTTCCTATGATTTACAAGAGTACAAGAGCTAATAGGATAAATAAGATGTGTAAAAAAAAAAATTAAATAGCTTATTTAGATAGCCAACTAAAACACAGTAAGGATGGCAGGCGATGTGTTATAGCTGCAGCATGTAGGAACTCCTGGATGTGAGTGTGGTCCAGGGCAAATCCAGGTTTGGTAATTGTTTAGAGTTCAAGTGACTTTGTTTCAGAGTTTATAAACTAAAGACTGAACTACAAGCAGTACAGCACATCAAGGAGGGAGACCTGAATATGTCATAATAGGTGTTGGTTATGCCCCTTGCAATGTGCACTTCCAATTTGGTCAGTGTTTAAGAAAAGGAGGGTGTGACTGCAAGTGAGGCAGGTAAGGGTACCCAGAGTGCAAGAGAGTAGGTGGCTCAGCCTTTGCAGTTGTCCAACTGGTTTGAGGTTCTTTCTAGGAGGAGAAAGTGAGGTCTGCAGATGCTGGAGATCAGAGATGGAAATGTGTTGCTGGAAAAGCGCAGCAGGTCAGGCAGCATCTAGGGAACAGGAGAATCGACGTTTCGGGCTAATGCCCGAAACGTCGATTCTCCTGTTCCCTAGATGCTGCCTGACCTGCTGCGCTTTTCCAGCAACACATTTCCATATCTGAGGTTCTTTCTACTTTTGATGAGGTGCAGGGTGGATCAGCTGACTGACCATGGCACCATGGTACAAGCAGCTAATTCGGAGTGGGAGCAAAATGGAATGTAGTGCTAGGAGGAAATAGTATATATGGAGAGAGAGAGAGAGGGAGTGTGAGTGTGTTCTGTGCAGCCAAGAGTACAGGTTTAGATAGCTAGATTGCTTACCTGGTGTCAGATTGGGACATCTACTCAGGACTGGACAGGCACTTGGAATGGGAGGGGGAAAAATTCAGTTATTGTGGTTCATGTGAGTACCAGTGATTCAGGCTAGACAAGGAAACAGTTTCTGCATGGTCAATATGAGGTGTTGGGCTCCAAGCTGAAGAGCAGAACTTGATTATTACTTTAATCACAACAAAGAGATGGCAGAACAATTGAATATGTACTTTAGCTCTGTCTTACAAAAGAAAACACAAATGATGTCCCATAAATATGCAATGAGCACAGAGTCTAATGAGAAAGAGGAATTGACAGATTTGTTAGTATTGGTAGGGAAATGGTACTGGGGAAACTAATGAGATTCAAGGCAGATAAATTCCCATGACCTGATAACCTTCATCCCAGAGCATTGAGGGAAGTGGTCCTAGAAGTAGAAGGTATACTAGTGGTCATCTTCCAAACTTCCATGGACTCTGGAACAATTCCTATGGATTGAAGGCTAGCCTAATGTAACCCCACTATTTAAGAAGGAAAGCTGAAAGAAAGCAGAACATAATAGACCAGTTACCTTGACACCAGTAGGAGGAAAATGCTAAAGTCCATCATAAAAGATGAAATAGCAGAGCACCTGGAAGATAGTGACAGGGTCGGACAGAGTGAGGATTTCTGAAGGGAAAGCAGGAGCAAGCTTGAAGGGCTGAATGGCTGACTGTTCCAATGTTCTATATTTGGATGCTTATGATTAAGAGAATTCAGTAATCATGGTGATTTTAATGTACACATAAATTGGAAAAATCAGAATGGCAATAGTAGGCTGGATAAAGAGTTTATAGCATTTGTTTGAGAATTTCTTAGAGCAGCATGTTCTGGAACCACCTAGAGAGTGGGTTACATTGGATTTCGTATTGCATAATGCAACACGATCACTAACCACTTCAGTAAAGGCACCTCTGGGTAGCGACAACTACAAGTTGATTGTATTTAACATTCAGTTTGAAAGGGAGAAAAGTAGGTTTAAGAGTAACATTTTAAACTTTGAGTGAAGAAACCAGTGCGTTCATTTTCCAAATTTGCTAGATTCTGTAAAAATTCTGTCAGATAGGAAAGTAACAATTATAACTGCTGTATGCAAGAAGAAAAGGAGGCAGAAAAAAGCAAATTGTAGGCCAGTTAGCTTGATGTCTGTCATGGGGAAAGTGTCATTATTGATCATTAAGGAGGTTAACGTTGGATACTTGGGAAATCTCAAGGCAATCAACAGTTAGTACAGTTTTGAGAAAGGGAAGTTATGTGAACATGGAAAGTATGCTTTCTCTTGTGGGCAAGTGCAGAATTAGGGGACATGTACTCTTGGAATTATCTCGCTCAGAAGACAGTGAAGGTGGGGTCTTGAATATATTTAAGGTGGAGGTAGATTCTTGTTGGGTGGGGGATCAAAGGTTATGAGGGGTAGATGAGAATGTGGAATTCAAAACAGAAACAAATCAGCTATGGTCTTATTGAATAGTAGAGCAGACTCAAGGGGCTGAATGACCTGCTTTTGCTCCCTGGTCATAGGTTCAGAATTTGCTGTTTTGAAAGTTCCGAAAAAACAACCAAAGTCAGATTCCCTGTCTCTTCAAAGTCAATAGCTTCGACAGTACCACTAACAGTGATACAGGTGAAAGAAACTCCAAGGGTATGGTGTTGATTTTTGGGAGCTCCAGGGGATTTTACAGATGGGAAAGTCATCCTCAAATGGGAAATGCTGAGGTGGTGTAAACGAAATTGGGACAGTCAATCAAGAAAGATAAGAAATTGTACTAATATAATTTTGATGGTGTACTTTTGCAGGTTAATGGAAAGGTTCCTGATGGATGGATAGTATCCTTTGAGCTCTCTACGACCATACCATAAAATGTATAAGTCCTGCTAAGATTTGCTTTCCAAAAATGCAGAACCTCACATTCATCTAAACTAAACTTCATCTGCCACTTCTCAGTCCATTGGTCCATCTGATCAAGATACCGTTGTAATCTGGGGTAACCTTCTTCACTGTCCACTACACCTCCAATTTTGGTGTCATCTGCAAACTTACTAACTATACCTCTTATGCTCACATCCAGTTCATTTATGTAAATGATGGAAGAATAGTGGACCCAGCACCAATCCTTGTGGCACTCCATTGGTCACAGGCCTTTGGAAATGGAGGCTGGTGGAGTGTAATTAATATTCTTTTGTACTTATACATTACCTTTACTAATGCTACAGGCCTGGTAACACAATGCTTATGTTACTAAGGTAGTAAACTCGAGAATGAGAGTTTAGAGCCCAGCAAGCTTTGAATTCATTTAAAAATTCTGGAATTGAAAAGTTATTCTCAGTAAAGGACACTACTTGTTAGATTGCAGTAAGAGCTGTCGTGTTGACCAATGCCTTTTAATAATACTCTAAACCTATTAATGTGAATCCAATCCTACACCAACTTCACACCCTCTGAAGTATTGCTGCTGGTGGTTTAAGAAAACAACTCACCATTCATCTAGATAATTGTAGCTATTCGTGAACTGAAGTTAATTTCACCATTTGTAGCAGCTTGTAATGTTTTGCATGAAATTTGGGCATGCTTGTCAAAGCAGGCAACATCTGTGGAACGAGGAAATAAGTCAGAGTTTCAGTTGAATGAGTGTGCAATGCTGCTTTAATTTCAATTTTCTAACATCTGGAGTATGTTCATGTTGTTTCCAACGTGACATAAGTTTTTTTTTGAAAAAAGTTACAAAGTAATTTCATGGTTTTTTAAAAATTTGTCTTTACCAATCATTCCTCCTTTTAAGAAGCTACCTCTTTGATTAAGCTTTTGGCCATCTGCTGTAAAATCTCCATATGTGACTCAATGTCAAATATTGCGTGAATACATTCAAGTGAAGTGTGTTGGAACGTTACGACATTGAAGGGTTATATAAATGCACGACACTATAATATATGTAAAAGTTAAAGTTTTTAATTGGATTAAGGCAAATTTTAATGGTATGAGACAAGAATTTTCAAAAGTTGGTTGGAATGGTTGGTTCACTGGTAAAGGGACAATTGACAAGTTGGACACTTTCAAATGTATGAGAACGAGAGTTCAGAGGCATTATGTTCCTGTTAGAGTGAAAGGTAAGGCTGATAAGAGTAGAGAACAATGGATGAATAAAGATATTGAGGTTCACATCAAGAATAAACAATAATCCTGCGCAACTAGAAATGGGGGCTCAATAACTCGGAAATAAATATTGATGTTTTAAAAACTGTATACGTTACAGGAAAGGAACATAAAGGTGAATAAATTTCCAGGACCTGATCAAGTGTGTCTTTGGACATTGAGGGAAGTTAGGGAGGAAATTGTGGGGCCCCGAGCAGAAATATTTGTATCATCATTAATCATGGGTGAGGTGCCACAGGACTGAAGGTGGCTAATGTTATGCCTTTATTTGAGAGAGGCTGTAAGGAGAAACCTGGGAACTATAGACCTGTCAGTCTGACATTGGTGATGTGTAATTTGGTGGAAATGATTCTGAAAGGTAGGATTTACATGCATTTGGAGAAGCCAAGTATGTGCGAGGGAAATCGTGTCTCATACCATTAAAATTTGCCTTAATCCAATTAAAATCGTGTCCCGCAAACCTGACTGAGTTTTTTGAGGAAGTAATAAAATGATTGGTGAGGGCAGAGTGGTAGATGTTGGACTTTAGAAAATCCTTTGATAAGGTTCCGCATGGTAGACTGATTAATAAAGGTAGATCACAGAGGATTCAGGATGAGCTTACCAATTGGGTACAAATTTGCTTTCCGGTAGGAGAAAGAGGGTGGTGCTGAAGCGTTGTTTGTCAGACTGGAGGCCTGTGACCAACGGTGTTCCATCGGGATCAGTACTGGTTCCACTTTTGTTTGTCATTTATGTAAATTATTTGGATGAGAATATGGGGGGGGCAGGGTTAGTAAATTTGTGGATGCCATCAAAATTGGTGGTATTGTGGACAGTGAAAGGTTATCTGAGATTACAAAGAGATCTTGATCAATTGGGTCAGTGAGTTGAGTGGCAGATGGTGTTTGGATAAATGCAAGATATTGCAGTTTGTAAAACTAACAAAGGCGGGCCTTACATGATTAATGGTAGGACCCTGAGTAGTGTTGTAGGACAGAGAGACCGAGAAGTTCAGGTACATAATTCTTGCATCTTGCATCACAGGTAGGGCAAGGTGGTTATGAAGGTGTTTAGCAGCTTGCCTTCAATATTCAGACTTCAGTATAGTTGTTGGGATGTCACAGTGTACAGGGCATTGGTGAGGCCTTTTCTGGGGTACAGTATGCAGTTCTGTCAACCTGTTATAGAAGGATCTTATTAACTTGGAGAGGTTTCGGAAAAGATTTACCAGAATGTTGCTAGAGTGGAGGGTTTGAGTTAGAAAAATATTCTTTCACTGGAGCATCCGAAGTTGAGGGTGTCTTTATAGAGGTTTATAAAGTCATGAGAGGCATAGATATGATGAACAGCAAAGGTAATTTTCATAAGGTGAGGGAGTTCAAAACTGGGAGGCATTTTTTAAGTTGCGAGGAGAAAAATTGAAAAACAACAAGAGGGGCAACTTTTTTTTTACAGTGGTTAGTGTGTGGAATGAACTGGCAGAGGAAGTGGTGGATGCAGATGCAGTTACGATGTTTAAAAGACATTTGGGTAAATACATAGACATTAAAGGTTTGGAAGGATATGGGCTAAGCGCAGGCAGGTGTGACTAGTTTAGTTTGGGAACATGTTCGGCATGTTGGACCGAAGTGTCTGTTTCCATGCTGTATGACTCTGACAATCGTTTTTTGCAGCTGTATCACAAATGAGCGATAGTGTAATATGTTGAAAATGTTAAATGTAAAACTCGTATATCATTTTTATTTCGCAGGATAATTTTATTTTCTGTGTGAGTCTTTTATACCTTAACTCAGATTGCAGTCGCCCTCAGCAGTTGTCCACTTATGCGCTCACACTGTACAAGTACACCACCACTGTCAATGACAAGACTGTTCTCGTGGGTAAGTGTTACATTTCTTAATTATTCTTGACCTTCATTGCACCAAAACTAAAGGAGAGGGGTCCTGTCTATTCAGAAAAAGCCCCCCACTCAGGTTTGAATGCAACCCTAATAACTATAGACTAGCTATTTTAACAACAATAATGTTTTGAAACGAGTTTTGAGAAGATTTGTAGCTCAGGTTGAGATTCTGGATGTAGGTTTATTCGATAAGCTGGAAGATTCATTTCCAGAATTTCGTCACCCTACTAGCTAACATCTTCAGTGGGCCTCAGGCGAAGCACTGCTGATAATTCCTGCTTTCTATTTATATGTTTGGGTTTCTTTGGGTTGGTGATGTCATTTCCTGTGGTGATGTCACCACAGGAAATGATATCACCAACCCAAAGAAACCCAAACATATAAATAGAAAGCAGGAATTATCAGCAGTGTTTCGCCTGAGGCCCACTGAAGATGTTAGCTGGTAGGGTGACGAAACGTCAGGAAAAGAACCTTCCAGCTCAGCGAGCAAACCTACATCCAGACTTTTTGAAAATAATAAGGGAACAACAATATGCACTCACTCGAAGAGGTTTGGGTTGATTAGGGAAACCTTGCATGGATTTGTAATTGGTAGATTGTGCTTGAGTAATTGAACTTTTTGATGAAGTATTAGAGAAGATTGATGAAATGGATAATACCTGGATGGATTTTAACAGTGTTTGACAAAATGCGCACACAGGCTGGTTAACAAAATTATAGCAAATGGAATTTAAATGTCAGGTTGGATGTAAAATTTCTTTAAAGGACAGAAAGCATTAAAGATTATTGTTTCAGACTGAAAGATATTAGTGTGTTTCTTTTCTGCACGAGTCAGTACTAGGTCGAGGGTATTTAAATACATAATTAAATTTCAAAATTTGTGAATGACATCAAACTTAGAAGAATGACAGAATAAGGATGATAATGAGGGAAAGGCTAATAGAATGGGAAGACACAAAGCAGATGGGTGCCACATTTTGGTGAAAGGATAAAGACAGGGGTATTTGAGTTAATGGTAGTTTGAAAGATTGTGGAGTGAAAGGGGGAGGGCCTGTGGTTTCATGTGCATTGTTCTCAGGAGGTGGTAGGACATATTGAGAAAGTAATTAGCAAAGCCTAGAGATTTTAGGTTTCATTTTAAGTAAGTATTGAATACAAAAGCGAGTTCTGCTGAATCAAAATTAAGCTTTGGTTAGGCCAAAACTCAAATATTGTATCCAGTTCTGGCCACCAGAATTTGGAAAAATAACATAAGGACCCTTGAGGAGCAGCACAGGAGATTTACCAGAATGATACCAAGTATGAGGGATTTTTACTACAAGTCTGGGTAGGTGAGAAGGTGGTGAGATTGAGGAAGATTTGAGTGTGAGGTGCAAGACTATGACAGTTTTGGATAAGATAGACCTGGAACACTCTTATTAGCTGATGACTGAAGGATGAGGAACACAGATTTATGGTTTTGGGCAAGCGATTCAGGGGGCATGTGAGGAAAAACTTTTATGCATTGCATGGTTCTGACCTGGCAGGTTAGTGGAAACTGTGATTTCAAAAGAAATTTGAATGGTCACTTGAGGAAAATTGAAGTGATTTGTTAGTCTATGGGGTTAGAGTGGGAAAGTAGGACTTATTGGCTTGCTGTCAGGACTTGATTGGGTCAAAACCCTTCTGTGCCATGAATGGCACTAAAGATATTCTGAATTTGCTGACTGGTTGAGTTGTCAAGTCATCAAAATTTTCATACAATGGATAGTTAGTGGTCCTGTTAGAGCCTGGCCATTTAGCAATTAAATATGAAAACACTATTCACAGAAAATAGTGGGAATCTCTCCTCCTAATAGCCTATGGATCCTGTGGGACAGTTCAAACTTTTTAGACAAAGATTGAAAATTTTGTTTGCACATAGGATCAGGGAATAGGTCTCCAAAGTTGGTAAATGTAGTTGCGGTAAAGATCAAATTGAAAGGGAAAAAACAACATGAATTTCATTTATGTTGCACCTTTCACAACCTGAGAATGTCAGAAAACCCAACATATCAAATGAAATAATTTTGATGTATTGTGGTTCTGAAAATGTGTCCATTTTGCATAAAACAGCAGTAAGGTAAGTGACCAAATCATCAATTTTAGTGAAAGTGGAATAAATTTTGGCTAGAGGATCAGAATTCCTGTGTTCTTTTTCAGTGTGTAGTGGGATCTTCAGTATTCCTAGCCTGAGGTCAGATGTGTCCTCTCTTTAATGTCTCATCTGAAAGACAACCCCTCTGATAGTGCAGTGTTCCTCAGTACTGCCCTGAAGGTTTGGCTTCGGTTATGTGCTGAAATCTTGAAAGCTTGCAAACATCACGCTTTTGCTCGTGACTGAGAATCTATCATTGAACAAAAGATGAAACCAAAAGAAGTGAGAGGATAGTGTCCTCTTTACGATCCTGTGGAAGGACGTGATCCAAACTGTACCGAGGAATTGGGGCAGTTAAGTATGCGAGGAGAATGGATTGAAACACTTGTGAAAGAAGGGTTATGATCAAGGGTGGGTGAGGTTTAGGCAGAGCGAAAAAAATTTGTTGGCTTGAATCTCCTTAATTTTAACATTTATGATTTGAAATAGAGAAGTTGAAACTGGGTGTTTTCTTTCACAGATTTCTGGGATACAGCAGGCCAAGAACGTTTTCAGAGTATGCACCCATCTTATTACCATAAGGCACATGCTTGTATAATGGTGAGTGGTCTTCAATTCCAATTCAGTACAAAATGTAAAATTATTTAATTCAGAAATAAAGTGCATTATCACTAACCAATAGATTGAAATATATCATCTCATTATGCTCCAAACACAACATAGAATGAGATTCATTTTGCCTGATACAAAGTAAACAAGTTGATCTGAGTTGTGACATAGAAATCTAGTCCAGGGACATCAGACACAAATTGGCAATGTCAATGCTTTGAGAATGTTTTAAATCTGTGCGACCTAACAGCAACCCCCCCACACAGCCAGATCCCACTGGCAGCCTTACCTGGAGTTGGAGTGGAAAGATCCTAGTACTCATTGCCACACGTACCATTATGGGATTACTGATCACCAACAATTTCCCAGAGTTTCACACACCTGTCTGCATCAGTAACAAATCTGCTGTCAAAGGTGGCTTGATTAAAATCTTCCGTTGTCATTTGACTCCTACTTGAGCTACCCAGCTGTGATGAGGCCCATTTTGTTTTTCAGGTAATGTTAGAGTTTTTCACCAACTGGCCAATAAACTATAATTTCCAATGAAGCAGCGGAACCTGTACTGAGCAGCCTGTAACATGTCTGCCACTTCAACATTTGAAACACCAACATTAAGTGTTAAATGCCTCACAGTGCCGGGGACCCGAGTTTGAATCCAGCCTCGGGTGACTGTCGGTGTGGAGTTTCATGTTCTCCCTGGTCTGCATGGGTTTCCTCTGGGTGTTCTGGTTTCCTCCCACAGCCCAAAGATGTGCAGTTGAGGGGGATTGGCCATGCTAAATTGCCCGTAGTGTACAGGAATGTGTAGGCTAGCTAGATTAGCCCTTGGAAATGCATGGTTATAGGGATAAAGTAGGGAACTGCGTCTGGGTGGGATGCTGTTCGAAGGGTCAGTGTGGACTCGATGGGCCAAATGGCCTGTTTCCACACTGTAGGGATTCTATGATGACTTTCTGTATACTGAATCCAGCATGTCGTTGCTGTGGGAAATAGTGTAGAGGGAGTTTACTCTGTCTCATATCTGTCAAGGTGCAGAAAGAACAGACCAGATACTATTAATTAGAAGAAAACTAATTTCATTTTTTAAAATTTTGACGTTAGGTGTTTGATGTCCAGCGGAAGATAACTTACAAAAACCTGACTAATTGGTACACAGAGCTGAGGGAGTCTCGGCCAGAAATCCCCTGTGTAGTTGTTGCTAACAAAATAGACGGTAAGTTTGAAGATTATTTATCTGGCAGTATGAGAAGCAATGACTTTCATTCTGTTCTTTCATCTCCATATGAAGTTTTAAATGAACAAGACAGGAGACCATAAGTAGATGCTAATGACCAAACTCATTCAGCTTATTGATTAGGAGGAATTTCACACTTTATCATATTTGGCTGCTAAGGATTTTGGGAATTTCATCCTGTACGTCCATTTCACTGTTTCTGCAAAGAATTTCCTGGGTGTTCTTCATAAGTTTTGTTTTGCACATATTAAGTGCTGGTCTTGCCTACCTAATCTTCCAATACCTCATCACATGTGAAGTATTTTGGAGTGATTTTAAATAGGGATCGAAAAAAAATAAAAATGTCTGGGTGTGCTCATTCAAGAGTGGACACAGGAGTGCAGGTATGATTGTCTTAACATCCTTCAGGGTTTTTAAAATTAATTCATGGAATGTTGCCATTGCTGGCTAGGACAGCATTTGTGGCCCATCTCAAGCTGCTCTTGAGAAAACGGTGATGAGGTGCTTCCTTGAACTGCTGCAATTATTACAATGTAGGCACACAATGCTGTCAAGGAGGGAATTCCAGACTTGGACCCGGTCACAGTTAAAACATTGCAACATAGTTCCAAATCAGGATGATTTGATTTGATTTGATTCATTGTCACATGTACTGTGTAGCTGTCGTCAATGAGCAGGAGTCTGATGTAGGTGTCCTTGTTGTCCAGACATTCCAGATATAGGTGCAGAGCTAGAGATACAGGGTCTGCTGTGGACCTGTTATATCGATAGGCAATTTGTAGGGGATCGAGGCAGGATGAGTGACTGGAGTTGACGTCGGCCATGACCAGCCTTTTGAATCACTTTGTGATTATTGAGGTGAGAGCCACTGGGAGGTCGTCATTAAGGCACATTGCATGTGCTTTCTTAGGTACCGGGATCACTGTGGTCTTCTTGAAGCAGACAGGGACTTTGACTTGTAGTAAGGAGAGGTTGAATACCTCCACCAATTGGTCCAGTCAGGTTCTGAGTGCTCTTGGAGGGGTACTTGCAAGTCATGGTGTTCACATGCATTCACTGCCATTTATCCTGCGTGGTAGAGGTCATGGGTTTGGAAGATGCAGTCAAAGGAGCCTTGTTGAGTTGCTGCAGTGCATCTTGTAGATGCAGTTATCAGTTGCTGATGGCAAAGAGAGTGAATATTGAATATAGTGGATATAGTGCCAACCAAGTAGACTGCTTCGTTCTGGATGTTGCTGAGCTGCTTGAGTGTCGATGGAGCTGCACTCATCCAGGCAAGTAGTAAGTATCCCATCTCACCTTGAACTTGTGTTTTGTAGATAGTGGACTGACACTGGGGAGAAAGGAAAATGTAAAGACAAATATTTCTGACTAAGATAATTACTTTCTTTCTTATCCTATCTACTATCATGCACATTGTTCAATTCTTCTTAAACTTGATGAGTCTAAAGTAACCCAGTCATGCCATACTGAAATGGCATGATCAAGCTATTAGAGGTCTCAGATCACCCTTGTCTGCAGTGAGGTGGTAGCCACAGTACTGGGACGGAGAACACCTCTTCATTGTAATTGATAAGGAACCAGATCTGTTTCACTGAGCTCACTTTCCTGAGACTTTTCTTGGGAAGTAGAGATGAGAAGCACAGTGGGTAAGGGGCAGACAGCAGGGAGAGAGGACAGAAGGAGAAGGTATCCATGCATGTTGTGGCAAGAGATGGAATGTGAGGGCTCAAACATCCTTTTGTTGGCTATTCCATGCTCAGGAGAAGTAGTACTGTGAACAGGCACTGTGATTGCTGGCATACTACTAAATGAACTACTTGCTGCTCTCTGTCTTTCAGCTGATCTGAAAATCACACAGAAAAGCTTCAACTTCGCCAAGAAACAGGGGCTACCCTTTTATTTTGTGTCAGCGGCAGATGGTACCAATGTTGTCAAGGCAAGTGTGGTGTATACACAGAGGGCAATACAGGATGATTTCATTTGTGTAACTGAAGCACCTTTTTGTGCACTGGGAGCCATTTTGTAGGCTGCAGTCCAGTGGTTGAGATGGAGCAGAGGTGGGCAGATTATATAACCTATCGTCCAATCATAAATCTGATTCTTGTCTTTTTCAACTTGGCTCTTATTTCAGTAATAATTCCCTCCTGTGAGATAGTGAAAGGGTAATGCAGTCATTCTCCACTTTTGATATGTTAAGAAGACCATTTTAAAAAGAGTCAAACGAAGCACTAGTATTTGTTTCTAAGGGAATGAAGTTGGAAAGCAGAAATTATAATAAATATGTAGTAAACCTGAAGGGTCACTGGCCTGAAAATATTTACTCTGTTTTCTGTCCACAGAAGCTGCTAGACCTGAGTTTGTCTCACAATTTCTATTTTTGCTTTTGACTACACCTGGCTTGTTTGAACAGTCCTGCTTTCTATTATAGAAAACAGGCACCAGTGTAAATGCAAAAAAAAAAAAGATTTTCACAAAAATTAAAGGTTATCTGGGATTATTGAAAAGTCTGAAGCTTCCTTTGTCTATGAAGGAGAAGACTGAGGGCAGGTCTAAATTGAAGCCTTTAAGATTATTGTAGTTTTATTGGGTAGATATATAAATTATTTTTCCACCTGTGGACCGGACCAAAATTTGGGGCAACAACTGTAAGATAGACAAAAATGATGTAATCAGTATCTCAACAGGGTTTTTGGAAGCTTATGTGTACGTAATTGTGATCCTAATTTGGCAATGTTATTGTGTGCCTATGCTTCTAAACTTCATTGTTAACTCTAAAACGCTTTGTGGTGCCAGGATTGTGAAAGGTGCTATAAAACATGCAAAATTATGGTTTCCTTAAATACCTATACCTGCATCTTCACCCTCTCCTGTTCTTTTCTCTACAGCTGTTTCGGGACACAATAAAGCTAGCGGTGTCATACAAACAGAACACCAATGATTTCATGGATGAAGTCATGCGGGAGCTGGAGGTGAGTGTTCAGTTGCTGGGGTAGGTGTGAATTCACCTGTAGAACCTTCACAGCATCTTCAGCCTCGGGAATTAACTGGAGTACCTGCGGTCTTGTACTTTCTCTGCTCATGTTCCACAGGCAAGTGGCTCAGGTTAGATTCCAGATGTGACTGTGGTCAGGCTTGCTTCTGTCTTCTCTGGATTTGTGGTTTTCAGAAGGGGCTGCTGAGAAATGATTAGAAGTGCAAATAAAAGAAACTGGCATTGCTAAAACACAAGTGCCAGGCAATGACCATCTCCAACAACCTCACCATCTCCTCTTGACATTCATTATCATTGCTGAATCCCTCACAGTCAACATTCTGGGGATTACCATTGATTGGTAATATATGGCTACTTTGACTAAAAGAGAAGTCAAGGACTGTGAATTCTATGGCAAGTAATTCACCACCTGACTCTACAAAGTCATCTACTATCTACAAGACACAAGTTGAGACTGTGATGAAGTACTGTCCATTTGCCTGGATAGTACATCTCCCGCAACACTCTGGAGGATGAACACCATTCAGGGCAAAGCAACCTGTTTGATTGGCACCCCATCACCCACCTTAAATGTTTAATCTCACCATCAGTGTGTGTCATTTACAAGATGTACTGCAGCAACTCATCAAAGCTGCTCAACAGCACCTTCCACATTTGTGACCTCTGCCCTTAGAAGGACAAAGGCAGCTGATGTATGTGTACATCCCTACCTGTAAGTTGCTCTCCTGACCTACAGTTATGTGACCTCTTCTTCACTATGTGCTTGCACCTGTCACAACTCATTTAGGAAAATGTGCCGATACCAGAGTCCCACTGATACCTTGCTTGTCGCAAAAGTTAAAGGTGTAACCACACAACTCAAAGTCCCCAAATTTCCTGTATAATTAGGTTAACGTTACACTGATCAAGTTTCTGGACTTAACAAGAAGCTGCAATTTATTTAAAATAACCACAGGCAAACAAAATATGACTTAAACTCTATCCCTTAACCCTCTGCACCAATGTGCAGATGGACATAGTGAAACAAAAGAACGTAAGTGTTTCTGGTGGAGGACAAACATAAGAGAACATGGTTCAATAGCATAAGTCCACAGGATGCAGTGAGGTGTCCTTTTGCTGTTTTGCAACTCCTTCAGATCTCTGATCTTCTTTCCAAGTTCATATCTTTACTGTAGATACTGATTAGTTAGTATGCTAATCTTTTGGCCTCAGTCACTGGCTGGAGACAGCAACTTGTAGACAAATAGTAGGTGAGAATAACTGGCTATCTTCCAATTCTTTGTTTCTGCTCAGCAAGGAGTGACAGAAATGCTGCCGTTTTAGGATCTGAAGGCTTTCCGCTACTGTATTCATGGACAGGCTGACCCCAAACCCAGGAACCAGTCAGATAATTGTCCTGCTGAACACTGCTGACTCTCTCAACTCAACTCATCCTGATTCAAAATCTAATGAACAGGCTGTCTTTGAGCAAAACTGCCCTGAATGTACACACAGCCAACACTGATGAATCGAGCAATCCTCCATTGTTTGAACACAGTTGTGAAACTGCAACTCACAATGAATTCCAATAACTTGTCTTTAAAAGTGCAGCATCTCTTTCTGCTGTTTATATGGCTTCTGGGTCACAGTCCAAAAATAAAAAAAGAAGAGTTATCGTCTTTAAACTCCACCCGGTTTAAGAAGGCTTCTCAAGGGCAGTTTGAGGTGGATAACAAATGGCCTAGCCAACCAGGCCCACATCCTGTGAAAGAAAAATATTCTGAATTGTGGCTGGTCTGTCAATATGTGTTAGCTGTAAAAGAACAGGTCATTGTGTCCTTCATTACACCCAGAAGTCAAGTTATGTGCTGGTCCTTAGAATGGACCAAACAACAAGTGTGGCTGGGAGAGGACAGCATTGTGCTGGTAATGAGAACCAAGGACGTTTTGTGCATGGAATTTTATTTTAAGAGAGAACTGAGAATGATGGGAAAGATCATTTCAACAAGACAATGAAAGATGATGAAATTAAGATGTTGGAAAATGGAGAGGACGGGAATCTGGAATCCCATACTCTTTTGAGATAAGGTTACCTGTCATCATGGATGCTGCAGCCAGCACAGGTTCCTCTTAAAATATCAACTGGCTCAGCATGAGAAGGCTCTCTGTTCAACCCAGCTTCCTTTGGCTTTCAGAGAATGAAAGGCAGGTCATGGGGCTGCACGGTGGCTCCGTGCTTAGCACTGCTGCCTCCCAGCGCCAGAGACCCGGGGTTGATTCCTGCCTCGGGCGACTGTCTCTGTGGAGTTTGCACATTCTCCCTGTGTCTGTGTGGGTTTCCTCCGGGTGCTCTGGGTTCCTCCCACAGTCCAAAGATGGGCAGGTGAGGTGAATTGGTCATGCTACATTGATAGCTATATTAGTCAGGGGTAAATGTAGGGGTAGCGGAACGGGTCTGGGTGGCTTACTCTTCGGAGGGTTGGTCTGGACTTGTAAGGCCGAAGGGCCTGTTTCCATACTGTGGGGAATCTAATCTAATCTAAAGTGTGAAGTCACTGTTATGGTTAAAGGGTTACAAAATTTCCAGAGGGAGAGGCAATGCTATTTCTAAGACCTGCATTAAGTTTGATTAGAAGGGAGCCATAGGCCAGAGAGACTTAGTGAGAACTAGCTGATATTTCTCTCACCCAGTGAAGGAGGAGGTTAGGTTTTCTTGCAAATAGCAGCTGTCTCCCAGCATCCCTTCATACGGTCTTCCCAATTCTTCATTTACTGGTCAAGACAGCTGTTAGACAGCAAGGGTCCTGCTTGCATTCTCACCGAGCATTCTCAAACCCACTGATTCCAGCAGGGAGTCTCGGCAAACCTGAGGGAGAATCCTGACTGACTATACCCTCATCCAGTCCCAAGCTCAGGGCACTCTTGGAAATTGTAGTAATAGATGACATTTTGACTGAGATTAGCTAATCAAACACAGATGGGTTTTTTTTTATCCTTTCTGAAAGTTTGCATTTACTAAACCTCATTTGCAAGATGATTGCTGGGAGAATGGATCTCATTCTGAGCTCAGTGGGGCACAGAATAGATGTCAGTTTGTGAGATTAACCTGCTCTCTGCAATTTCTGTTCCAGAGGTGACAAGGCCTTGGCTTGTCACATAAAGTATTAGCTGGGGAGGGATTGGTGGGGAATGTTTTACGTTGTGAAAAGATCTAACTAAGGCAATCTGAGCCAATTTTGGAAGAGAATGTGTCGCCTCTGTCTAGCCTTGCCATTCCATCAGTTTAAAAAAACACTACATAAGATTCTTTGTGCTGCCCTGCGCTCTGTCTGAGTGTGTACCACCTGCCACACTCTGCCTCAATCTGTAGCCTCTCCCCACACCCCACAATCCTGCATAGTGTGTGCAACAATCAGCGTCTTTACCTTTCTGTTTGTGTGTATGATTCCCTCTTGTGTGTTGCTCACTTTGTCGCCCTCTCTGTCAGTTTTGTACAATGTGCTGTATGCTTAAATTTTGGATTAGTGGTGCTGGAAGAGCACAGCAGTTCAGGCAGCATCGGAGGAGCAGCAAAATCGATGTTTCGGGCAAAAGCCCTTCATCAGGAATAAAGGCAGAGAGCCTGAAGCGTGGAGAGATACTTGTAGAGAGAGGAGGAAAACTTCTTCAAGGCAGGCATCCTTGCAAGAGGATTCGCAGTAGGGTTAAAATCAATTAGTGGTGCAGGGCTTTTGCCCGAAACGTCGATTTTGCTGCTCCTCGGATGCTGCCTGAACTGCTGTGCTCTTCCAGCTCCACTAATCCAAAATCTGGTTTCCAGCATCTGCAGTCATTGTTTTTACCTGTTTGCTTAAATTGCCTCTTCTTCACACATATCTCACCACTGCCAGCCTTTAGTTATCCAGTACTCTGCTAATATTCCAGCAGCATTGTACTGCAGTTTCAGTGCTGTCCTGGCAGGTGGTACTGTTGTGCTGCATTGAGATGACTGGGCCCAGTGTTATACCCAGTTACTAAAAAGTCAACCAGTAAATGCTGTCGCACCCTCCAAATTTCTACCAACACATTGGTCATTGGCCATGGGAATGCTATCTCAGAGCATGTAGGTAAGTACACATATTGTGGAATTAGTATTTATCTTGCTCCGTGAGCCTGGCTCTCTGCCCGTCATGCTCCGTGAGGCGTGACATCTCTCTTGTTGCATTTACTGATAGTTGATCTTAACTGCCAGCTGTCTCAATGCTTAAAAACAGTCTGGCATTGGTTGAGTTTCACTTCATACTGTTCTAAGATTTGACTCTTACTTGTTTATATAAAAATCTACAGCAGCCAATATAATGTTAGTTTGGTAACGTTATGATTAAGTGGAGATAGTGAGGCAGTGGGATCAGTTTGGGACCAGTATGTGGAAATGGAGAGAAGGTGAGGCTGTGGGACTCCTGCAGCAGTCAGGTGACGGATATATGTGTTTCTAACTTATATACCAGGCTGACTCTACCTCCTCCCTTCTCCACCAGAACTTTGACTTGGAAGCAAAGGAAGATATTGCTGCCAAAGATGATGACAAATCAAAAAATGAGAAAACCCAATCACCATGATGATGTTTGCCAAGGAGAGGAGCCTTAATATTGGAGTGAAGGCTCTGATGCACTCTGTTCTACATTGTGGGAAGGAACTCATCTCTGAACTTTCATCTTCTAACATTCACCGCAACACACTGAATAAGGAAGCTACTTCATAGCATGGCTGATTTATAAGTGTGATGGCAAATTCATTTCCTGGCCTGCGGAGGACTTTATTCTCCCTTATTCTCCTCACTCAAGCTGCTCAACTATTTAAACAAAAAGAAACTGGAGCACAAACAGCAGTTGTACAGATGTTGGGTAGGGTGGGAGTGGTGTGAGAGCAGCACAATGTCTTGCAGCTCTGCTGTTTATATCCCATGACATGCCTGTATCAACCCTCTTTGCCTCTGAGTAGCAATGTGCAAGAATTGTTCCCTATCCCCAAGGTCTGTTGTTCTAGAGATCTTCCACTGCACTTGAAAATGTGTCTGTTGTGTGACCCTCTTGGCTTGACCCCTCTTCATGGGGCTTTTTAAAAAATATTGTGGAGTTGCTGTCATCAGTGCTGGGTGAGAAAGAAATCATGTGGTTTGGAGTCCTCTGGGCCACAGGATGGGATAAAATACCTGTTGGTGTGGTACTGGCTGTTCCAAGCTACTGATTCAGATCACCTTTGCCAAGCCTCTGTACCATTGGTGTATCATTGAACTGTGAACGGGAGAAGAAACTGGAGTTCCTGCTCTTAATTATTACCCACTGTCTCCTGTTGAAAAGTCAAAGTGTGTTTGGATTCATGAAAATATAATGTAATGTCAGATTAGCTTGGGCTGCCATCCTCTGGACAGAGGTGCAGCTTGCCCGCAAGCAGTCCCTGAGCCCTTTATGCAAGGGAATACAGGGAGAGCAAAACTCATAGAATCCATACCCAGGGAGGAGTCAGCATCTTCAGAGGGTGGGAAAGTTCAATGCTACGTTTATGTTTTTACGCTTGATGGACTTTTTAGTGCTCATCTCTACTTATTGTATATCAACTCAGTGTGGCATTAATTAAAAACAATTCAAATGCTCTCATGGTTTATTGTCTGAAATGAATCTATTTAAAAATCCGATAGTTGTATATGATACTGAGCAGCTCGGCTGAGCTCAGAGTTCCTGCTCATACCTCAGCCAGGCTCAGTGCAACTTGTCACAACTGCCTTTTATCCTGAGGCAGCAAAGAGCATGATCAGCAAGGACATGGATCCACATTGTTCCATCTTGTCTTTGGTATTTTCTAAATTTACATACCTACTGCTGAGGATTGCAACTTAAGATGGTAACTTGGGTGAGACTGTGGAGAGAATCTGGAAACTGTAAACTATATCCTACTTCGAGCTAGGAAGCAATATGGAGCAATTTGCATCCTTTGGCAGTCAGGCATATTACAGAACAGAAGGACCAGACCCAGCTGTCTGTTTCAGTCCAGAAGCTCCTTCAGTTGATTAGGCTGTTGTGTTAAAGTTTGGAAAGGAGAAGGAGGCCTGGTGCTTTCCCCAATAAATTTTGCCAATGGTTTTAATGGCTTGAAGCAGATATATTGAATGCACCTTTTCTATTTTGGCTTTGAGTTGAGTCAGGTTTCTATGAGAGGTGCACTTGCAGCATTGAAGTGACCTTGACCTGACGATGAACAAGAACGTGTTGCAATGGGATGATCCAGAATTACTTCTCCAAATGCACTGATTAGGCAGTATAGCAGGAGTGTCACTCGGTGTCTAACATGGATATGGGATCTAAAGATTATTGTCCGTGTGCTATAATTCTCAGATCCACCGCAGACCCAATATGTATGGAAACTGGTATCAAGCAAGGGTATCTCATCACACTGTGGTTTTCTCTGTCTTCCTCACTGTCACACTCTGTCCCCGTATCCGTGGAGCTTCCTATTTTTGTGGAGATTCTCCAATGGATAATCTGGAGACCTTTCACCGAGCACTGCTATCAGTCCGGAACCTTGACTATCCCAACCTTGGTTGACAAGCTGCAGTACACCGATATTTGAATTGATTTATTATTGTCACATGTACCTAGGTGCAGTGAAAAGTTTTGTGTGCAGTACAGGCAGATCATACCAAACGATGATCATTGAGTGATAAAACAGAGTGAGGAATGCAGAGTTACAGCTGCAAAGAAGGTGCACAACATATAAGATCAATATCAGATTTGAAATTTGAGTGGTCCATTCAGAAGTGTAATAACAGCAGGGAAGTAGCTGTCATTGAACCTATTGGTACGTGTGTTTAAGCTTTTGTATCTTCTGCCTGATGGGTGAGGTTGGAAGAGATTATAACTGGGGTGGGAGGAGTCTTTAATGACGTTGGTTGCCTTTCTGAGATAGCAGGAAGTGTAGATGGAGTCAATGGATGGAAGGTTGGCTTGCATGATCGACTGAGCTGTGTTGCAACTCTCTGTAGTTAATTTACAGTCCTGCGTAGAGCAGTTGCCTTACCAAAGCATAATGTATCCAGATTGAATGCTTTCTAGGGTGGCACAGTGGCACAGTGGCTTAGTGGTTAGCATTGCTGCCTCACAGCACTAGGGTCCTGGTTCAATTCCACCTTTAGTGACTGTCTGTCTGTGTGGGGTTTGCACATTCTCCTTGCATCTGCGGGGGTTTCCTCCCACAGTCCAAAAATGTACCGGTTAGGTGGATTGGCCATACTAAATTGTCCTTTGTGTCCAGGGATGTGCAGGCTGGGTGGGTGGGAAAGGCGGGGTTACAGGGATAAAGTAGGGAGGTGGGTCTGGATGGATACTGTTAGGAAGGTTGGGTGGACACGATGGTCCGAATGGCTTTATTTCCACATTATATGGATTTAATGGTGCATTTATAAAAGTTGGTGAGAGTCTTTATGGACATACCAAATTTCCCTAGCCACCTGAGGAAGGTGAGGTGTTGTACCTTTCTGCCTGTTGCAACAGGGTAGGTGGTCCAGGACAGATCATTGGTGATCATCACTGCTAGGAACTTGATGCTCTCAATTATTTCCAGATCAGTTCCACTGATGTCAATAGGGGCATGCCCTCCTCACTGCTTCCTAAAGTCGATGATTGAATCTTTAGTATTGATGACATTGAGGGAGAGATTGCTTGGTAACTTGGTATAAAGATAGCATTCTGTCTCTCTCCTGTATTTTGTCTCGTCATTGTTTGTAGTGATGGTATGTGCACTAACTGAGGCATTGCCAATATGTTAATTGTGGTATATGAGAGAATGTGCCTTTGTCTACATGCCTGGAAGTCACTAGTCCTCTGCTAGCTTTCACTCACTTGGGCAACACTGTCCCCCAACTGTCAGGGTCCATGGCAAGTCACTGACAATGTGGATCAATTCTCATTCCTGTGCAGCCTCATTACAGTAAGTGCAGACATTCACACATGATGAAATTCAAAACCGCCTCCCGTGCATTTGTGCAGTATTTGGCTTTCTGAAGAAAAGTGTTTGATGATAAAGACCTGAAACCTGACAACACATCTGCACCGTAGTGGTGCTACCTGATTTTCTGTATGCATTGAGGATAAGGACAACATACAGCAGATATCTCAAATCCCTTGAAGTATCCTCAATGATATCTCTGAACAGTACCGAGAGAAAGTGAGGGCTGCAGATGCTGGAGATCAGAGCTGAAAATGTGTTGCTGGAAAAGCGCAGCAGGTCAGGCAGCATCCAAGGAACAGGAGAATCGACGCTTCAGGTCTCTGAGCAGTACCGCCAATCCAGTGGCAGAAAACCACTCCAATATCAATGTTGTAAGCCAACATCCCCACTGATTACAGTCAATCAGCTGCAATGGATGAGTCACATTCTCTGCATGCCTGACACAAGACTTCTGAAGTGAACTCCCTACTGCAAACTTTGTTGAGGAAGCCAGTTATCAGATGGACTGAGAAAGCGCTTCAAGAGGAGGGAGGCTTCAGTATTACCACTGAATTGTTAATCCAGAGACCAATGTTCTGGGAACCCAGGTTTGAATCTCACCGTGGTGCATGGTGGAATTTGAATTCAATAAGAATATCCGGAATTAAGAGTCTAATAATGATCAAGGGTCCTTTGTCAATTGTTGAAAAAGCCCATCTGGTTCACTAATTCCTTTAGGGAATGAAACTGCCATCCTTACCTAGTCTGGTCTACATCTGACTCCAGACCCACAGCAATGTGGTGACACTTAACTGCCCTCTGGGCATTTAGAGATGGCCAAAAATGATGGCCTAGCCAACGATGCCTTCACTCTGTGAATGAATAAAAAAGAGCTTCAGTTAAGATATGCGCCATCTTGCGTAAGGCCACCCAACCTTGAAGAAGCATCTGTTGAGATGTTAACCATCTTGAGCATCTTCCACTGGCCCAAATGGAGGCTAAGCATAAACAGTAGGAAGTATGCAAAAACCCCAGCAATCCATCCACCCATCTCTTCAGAGCCTGCCTGCAGCAGGGTGTGTGGATTGTGCTTTAGTTACCTCAGTACCCACAGCTCTGGAGTTTAAAAAAACAAGTCATTCTTTGTTTCCAGGGTCTGTTGAGAAGGCGATTATTTTGTAAATACTGTTGGAACTTGTCTGTTATTATTTTTATTTTCCTTATCATATTTGACTCGAGCATAGATTGTATGCCCTTACCCAAAGTATAACCTTAGATCAATGTTAATCTGTAAATTACTTTTTTGACTTTTTAATATGGTTGTAAAATTATTTCAGGCTGGTGATGCATCTTACGCATGGCAATTCTGCTGAGTCAATAAAACTCTGCATTGGGCAGTTTTCCAGAGAAATAAATTCCTGTGTAAAATCTGCAGCAGTTGAAGAAGTATTCTGCATTTATTGCTAAAAGTCTCTGCATAGGAAAGCCATGAATTAACCTGGACTTCAGCCTTTTTGTGTTTTATTCAGAAAGTTTAAAGAACTAGATCAGTGCATCACCTCTGATCCTTCAGTGGTCTCAGCATATCTATTCATAACTGGCATTATTTAATCATTTGCACTTATACTTATTGATCTTGAACCTTATAGCTGCATATCATGTTATTTTTTAAGAAGGAGCCTTTAGTTGTAATATAATTGAAATGTAGTTGGGAACACAAGAAATAGGAGCAAATGTAAACCACTTGAATCTGATCTCCAGTTCAGACAATTCACGGCTGAACCTCTATTTCAATTCCATCTTCCTGCACTATTCCCAAATCCTTTGATTCCCTTCGGTTTTGAAAAAGGTCTATAGATCACAGTTTTGAATATGTAGTTGACTTCATGTTCACAGTCCTTGAGTAGAGATACTCAGCTCTCTGAGTGAAGAAATTTCTCTTGCTCTCAGTTCTAAACAACCGACTCCTTTTCCTGAGACTGAGTCCAGAGGGTTAGCACCGCTGCCTCTCAGCACCAGGGACCTGAGGCTGATTGCAGTCTGTGTGGAGTTTGTAAGTTCTCCCCGTATCTGCATGGATTTCCACTGGGTATTCCAGTTTCCTCCCACAGTCCAAAGATGTGCAGGCTGGCTGGGTTAACCATGGTAAATATAAGGTTACAGAGATAGGGTAAGGGGTTAATCTGGGTGTGATGCTGTTTGAAAGGCTGGTGCAGACTCGGTGGCCCAAATAACCTCTTTGTGCACTGTAAGGATTCTATGATCCTAGCTCTAACCAGGAGAAAGAGCTTCTCAGCAGATAACCTATTAAATCCTTCTTATGTTTCAGTGAACTACCTCCTCATTGTAAATGCCAGTGAATATTAATACATTTTACTCAATCTCTCATTCCAGGAATCAAATCTAATCAGACTTTGTTTTACTGCCTTTAAGGCAAGCATGTCCTTCTTTAGGTATAGAGATCAAAGTTGTACAAAATATTTCAGGAGCAATCTCACCAAAACCCTCGTAACAACATTTCCTTGCTCCAACCCCTTTGTTAGAATTTTCCTAATTTCAAGTTGTTCATGTTAACTTTGTGTTTTGTGTACAGGCTCATCCAAATTTCTCTCAGTACAAACTGCTGCATTTTGGGAAAGCAAATCTTAGCAGGACTTATACACTTAACGGTAAGGACCAAGAGAGTGTTACTGAACAAGGAGACCTTGGAGTGCAGGTTCATAGTTCCTTGAAAATGGAGTCGCAGGTAGATAGGATAGTGAAGAAGGTGTTTGGTATGCTTTCCTTTATTGGTCAGAGTAATGAGTACAGGAGTTGGGAGGTCATGGTGCGGCTGTACAGGACATTGATTAGGCCACTGTTGGAATATTGTGTGCAATTCTGGTCTCCTTCCTATTGGAAGGATGCTGTGAACCTTGAAAGGACTCAAAAGATTTACAAGGATGATGCTGCCAGGGTTGGAGGATTTGAGCTGTAGGGAGAGGTTGAATAGGCTGGGGCTGTTTTCCCTGGAATGTCGAAGGCTGAGGGGTGACCTTATAGAGGCTTATAAAATCATGAGGGGCATGGGTAGGATAAATAGACAAGGTGTTTTCCCTGGGGTGGGGGAGTCCAGAACTAGAGGGCATAGGTTTAGAGTGAGAGGGGAAAGATATAAAAGAGACCTAAGGGGCAACGTTTTCACGCAGAAGATGGTATGTGTATGGAATGAACTGCCAGAGGAAGTGATGGAAACTGGTACAATTGCAACATTTAAGAGGCATTTGGTTGGGTATATGAATAGGAAGGGTTTGAAGGGATATGGAGTGGGTGCTGGCAGGTGGGACTAGATTGGGTTGGGATATCTGGTCGGCATGGACGTGTTGGACCGAAGGGTCTGTTTCTGTGCTGTACATCTCTATGACTCTGTTTACAAATCTCTCACCTTTTTGTAAAAGTATTTTGTCCTCAAAATTCTTTTTCCCAAAGTTTGGAATTTCAACACTTCCCCACATTGAACTTTTATTTGTATCTTTGATAAACTCTGGGGAGTATTTGGAATTAGGATTGCCTGTACTATGTCGACCTGTTGCCCTTCAATACGCTTCTATGTGAGGCTAAATGATGAGCACAAGCAGTTTATTCCATTGTTTGGAACATCACTGTTAAGTCCAGATCTGTCTTCAACTGATGCCCTACTTTGTTTTGTTAAGCAGTACGGAACTGACTGGTTTTGCATGTCTCAAAGGGCACTGTAGAGTTGTGCGAGCAGAAATAAACCAATGGGCTACAGGCCATAAAAGGAACCTTAGGTCTTGCTGACCTATATGACTCACTGCCTTACTTGGAATAAACGTACTAGATCGGCCAGCAAACAAAGCAAAACGTTGCTGTCGAAAGACTGAGGCCCCATTCACTTGGCGTCCACAAACTTGCCTGAGCCAAGAGTACCCACTAGGACAGATGCTGCGATTCACCTTTATCAATGTATGGGTTCCAAGGTGGAACAAGTGGAACACGTTTTAATGTGTCATCCCATTCTGTCTGCACATGCTGGGCCCTGACCATTGCACTAATTTTATGTGTAAAGATATCAATGTCAGATTTGGAATCTCAGTCTGTGGTATTAAAAAAAACTGAGAAAAAGTTGTTTCCTTTTTCAAATTCCATCCCTCTTGTACAAATCTGAACATCTGCAAAAGCTTGTCTCCTGTCACATCTGCCAGATTATTCCAAACTCTGAATATAGGTGCTCTTCTGTTTTCTTTAGTTCACTCATGGAATGCAGACTGTTGTTGGCTGATCCTCACCATTCTGACATCTCCTTTCAATCCACATCTCACCACTGTCCAAGTATTCCCTCTGTTGTGACTCTCCTGGTTTCATTTGCAATGATATTGTGTTTCAGTTTTCTACCCGGTGACATAGTCAGGATTTTTTCGGACAATATTGTTTTATCTGCCCATTAAACCAGACTGGCACTGAAAAATAACCAGTTATGAATTTTTCAATGAGATTGAAACAGAAACGCTATCACTCCATTATTGCAGCAATTCAAATAATATGGATAACAAAAAAAAAAACATCTCTCAGGATAGAAACTGTACAAAACATTCAGTCCAAAGATCTGGCCTATAACAATTATCAGTAATTGCAATTCACTGTAATATCTAAATAAATATTTAAAATATGCAGCTCCAGTTAATGAGTTTGCACTGAGTAGATTGTGGACCACAACATCTCTGAAATAGTATTTTGTTTCTGCATTTCTTTCGAGTGTATTTAGGGGGAGTGATCTGATTAAATCTGAATGGAACCTGATGGTGAGTGTGTGCACTTGGGAGAGGGATGGTTGTGTGTGTGCTGGACATTCTTGTGGATGTGGGGATTGTGCGTGTATGGTAAGATGTGTGTACAGAGTATCAAGACAAGTGGTGAAGTGAGTAAGAAAGGGTACCAGCATGTGTGAAGGAACTGTGTGTGTGGGTATATAGATGTCTGTATAACATTATCATCACTGGAGTCATGTGCACAGCGGCAGAATTGCTGACTCAGTTGACTGGAACTGATGCACCTCTGTTATAAGCATGCTGAGCTCCCACGCTCCCCAAAGGCACTTGTTAATAAGCAGTAAGACAGATTCAACCTAATTACACAGAGTATCGGAGCTGAGAGTCAGTCAGGTCCCTCTGTGGACTGAGCAGAACATCTGTTAGATGTGAATAGTGATTAAAAATCCACGCAGTGCCGCAGAGAAGATGCTCACTGGTTGCACTGTGCAGGGTGATGTAGGGCTTGGGGAGTAATGTTTATTGGAAGATATTTGGGATTCATTTGCTGTAGGTTCAGTAACTTGCAAAAGATGTCCCCACATCTTAGACAGCTGTGCAAACGGGTTTTTATCCAACTCATTTTCTCTCTCTCTATCTATCTTTCTGTGTCTCTTTCTCACTCACTCTCATTTTCCCTGTCAAACAACAAAACTATGAATTTGTAAAATGTTTCCGATGTAGTAAAAATTCTGAAGTTGCATTATTAAACAAAAAATAACTCTGAGCCATATATGGAAATGATAAGGACAGATAACAACAGATAGCTTTGTAAAATAAATAGTATTTTTAAAAGTATAACAAAGAATGAGGGAGAGGTTTAGTGAAGGAATTCCAGAGCTGCGCTAGAGAGCTCCATATCCCTTACCATTGGTATAACTTAAATCAGCATGCATTCCTGAATGAATATGTAGACATTGGAAGACTAGAAGCACTTACTAAGCTAGTCAATGAGCGGAACCATGTACGAACTTGACCATAATGAGGAGAATTTTGAATGTGTCATGGTGCTTGGGGGAAACCTGAGGTAGATCTCGATGAATTTAGATGGCGGATTAAGGGAGTGGGAATAGACAGTGGGGACTGAATACTCAGTCACAGTGATGAAGACTGAGGGCATGAGTCTGAGTGATGGGAATTGAGAGAGATACAGTCCGAATGATGTGGACTGAAGGACTGAGTTGCAGAGATGAGGAGTGTCTCTGGGTGAATGTGGACTGAAGGAATGGGTCTTTGGGAAATGATAGGCAGCAAGAGAGTGAGTTTGAGTGAATGAAGCAAGTGGGAGTGAGAGCACATCTGGGGTCTGAACCTGTGACCCGAATGTAGAAAGTTGAACCGTTGCATTAAAGTTTGGCATGACATTTCAGTTAAGAAGCTTCCTGAGGCAATGTTTGTCCAGGAGAGAAAGGATTAAATACTTGTTATCTTTGGATCCAATAAAGACTATAGTCCTATTAAATGCTTTACATTTCTTTATCTTTCACAGTCATTTTATCCTGTTTAATTGGAGAATTTCCCTGTGGGTACAATTTGACAGTAATCCTCTCAGTCATTCACTTGAGGATTAACAAGACCTTGGTTCTGACAATGATTATTAATCGTTGTACTTTTCCTCTCTGGTTTTATTTTCAGTTTTCAAGCAACATGAAAGTGAAGCATGGAAACTTGCCCATTGAACTAGAACAACAATTTGCATTAATATCATGCCATTAATGGAGTAAAACATCCTAAAGTGCTTCACATGAATGTAATCAGACAACATTGTACAGTGTCGTAAGAGAAGTCAGGAAAGGTTGATAAAACCTTGGTCAAACCGATTTGTTTACGAGAGCATTTCAAAGGAGGAAAGTAGTGGATACACTGAGGAGAGATTTCCAGAACTTCAGGCCTTAACAGCTGAAGACACGGTTGCCAATAGTGAAGCTATGTGTTAAATGGCAGACTTGGATGAGCGGAGAGATCTCAAAGAATTGAGGGGTTGGAGGAGATTGCTGAGATAGGGAAGGGTGAGTGCAAAGAGGGAACTGAAAATGAGGATAAGACTTTTAAAATCAAAATGCTGCCCGACCAGGATCCAAAGCACCAAAATTCAATTACTTCAGTCTTCTCCATTTTTGATGACAGGACAGCTTTGCTTATCTAATACAAGGAGTGGGATTTTCAAAAAACTGCAAGAACTGTAGGTGTGGGAAATCAGAAACAAAAACAAGTTGTTGGAAACACCAAGCAGATCTGGCAGCATCTATGGTGAGAAAGCAGAGTTAATGTTTTGGGTCCAGTGACCCTCAGGACAGTGCTGAAAAGGTGGTATTGGGGTATACCATCATACAGGTTGTCGTGTAAGGTTGGGTCAGCCTGTCTGGACACGGAATGATTTGTGTCATTGTTTGCAGTGATTTCAAAATAATCAAGAAATGCTAGATGTAAACTCAAAGGCCATCCATTTCACTTTCAATCATCCTAGTAGTTCCTTGATATAATGATTACAGAATTGTTGACTAATCATGGCAATTAAATGCAATTAACCAGTCTACAGCAAACCCACTCATAAGATGAGGAAATCTTCCAGTGAGGGAGAAATTTGGGAACCTTAGCTCCAAAGTCACATGTTTCTTCTAATCATCCTACATTTACCTCATATTATGTCTCAAAGAACTCAAATGCTGTATCGCAAAGTGTTATTTCTGAATTATGTTTATCACATTTGTATTAGAATGAATTCATGCAAGTGCTTTTACCATTTCCTTTAGAGCTTTTTTTGAGTTACTTACTAAATATTGTGTGGAATGATCCTGGCCCCAGGACACGGGACTGGAGGCTGGACTGGGAATAAATGCTGAATGTTTTATATCTGATTGATTCCCAGACATAGAACATAGAACATTACAGTGTAGTACAGGCCCTTCAGCCCTCGATGTTATGTCAACCTGTGGAACCAATCTGAAGCCTATCTAACCTACACTATTCCATTTTCATCCATATATGTCTCCAATAACCAGTTAAATGCCTTTAAAGTTGGCAAGTCTACTACTGTTGCAGGCAGTGCGTTCCATGCATCTACTACTCTCTCAATAGACACGTTTTCTGACACCCAAATGACCTTGTAAGAGGTAGCTTTCAAGTGGCAGTGGCTACCCATTTGGCAGTAATCAAAGTCAATTTAAAACTTACAACCAAAACATAAACTCCTGTAAGGTTCTTCTGCTACTGGACCTTTCACACCCTGAGTCAGGAGAGGAGGCAGTCTCCTAGTGGGTGACGGAGCACTGTTGGTGTCTCATTGTACTGATGCTGTTATTAAGCTGTATAATTGCAAATAATGGAGGCTGTGCCAACCATTCCTGTGGAGGGATCTCCTGTAACACTATGTATTATATACTTTCCATAGTTCATTTATTAAGCAAGCAGCTGATAACACTCTACCTTGAGTACAATGGCACTCCAATCCCTGTGTTGGCATCAACTACCTCTCACAATAAGGCTGCCATCTGTCACACCCTCTGCCAGTCACCCGTACCTCAGGAACCGGGCTATTGTCCTTAACTGAACAGTACAATGATCTCCTGTTGGCAGTTTTTCAGAAGATTCTGCCCCTCGGAGAACCTCCGACCCTTGGTGGGTCTAAGTCCCAGAAATGTTCCAAATGCTTGAGGGGCAGAAGATTCCACCCCAGGTTTCTGCAGCCTTTTTTTGAAATGCCCCTCTTCAAGCTCAGACCATGTTCTCTGGTTTGACTGATTAGCTGAAACAGCCTTTAGCACCTTTAAAAATATCATGTCAAATTTCAGTTTGCTAACTATCAATTCTTTTTTTTGTCCACATCTTATTTAGGTTGACTGTTGACAGAAAATGTTCTGATTTATTGGCAGCCTATTTTGTGGGCATTATTATCTTGTCATGTGAAAACAATAGAGAGTTCGGTTGCAGAGAGCTTCATACTGCTCAATGTATCACACAGTACATGAGGAACACCCCAGATCTGCAAGAAATCTCAAAACATTCAAAAACATTCTTATTTCACAATTGCCCCTCTATTTCTAATTTGCATCAAAGTAAAATGGTTTTGTGCCCCCATTGCAAGAAAAAATGCATCAGTTACATTGAAAAACAGCCTCAATCTCTCACATCATGATAATGCAGAAGGATTTGAATTTTATTTGCCTCATTAGATTTCTGTATAGAATCATTTGTAACTCAGAATTTTGTGAGCCTTCCAAGCTACAAGCATAATCAAATACCTCCATAGCGATTATAGCATTAATGAAATATTGGGTAAAGCACCCCCTTACACTGTCCTGTTTAGCAAGTACCGCATTGATTAGATACAGAAAAAAAAGCATCTTGTGCACTATCCTGTCAAAGACTCTCAGGGCAGATATAGCACAGCCTAGACACAGAAGGCTGGGTTAATGCATCTTCCTAGAGTTAGGGCTAAGACTGGGAATCACCAAATCTTTGCTTCTTTGAGAGCAAATTTAAATTTCCAGTATGAAAATGAGCAGAGTCCATTTTTTCATAAGCAGGACAAAGTCTAAACCTCAAACGTACACCCTCTAACATAGGGGGGGTGCCCATTTACAGACTTTGGGAATTTCTTTTTTGTATCATGCTGTATTGTGATCAAGTTGGACAGTTTTTGGAAGGCTTCTCAAAACTGTCTTTTTTAAAGAGTTTTGGGTAACTTAAAAAAAGCCTGCTGAGGTGTCCAGAAATTTTTAAAATTCTTGTTAAATACAAATATTATTAGATGAAGTATTATAAGTTAAAAGTGTTTTCACTTAGTGAATCATCATAGGGCTTTGTTCTGCAAAAGTATTCAGAAAGTCATACAAAACAGAAACAAACCCTTCGGTCCAACTCGTTCATGCCACCCAAGTTTCCCAAACTACTTTAGTCCTATTTGCCTGCGAATGTCCCAAATTCTTCCAAACCTTTTCTATTCATGTACCTATCCAAATGTTCTTAAATGTTGTAACTATCCTTGCGTCTGCCATTTCCTCTGGCAGTTTATTCAAGTTGACCATCACATTGATCAGTATTGTGCAAGTTTTCAGACACTATTGAGTCTTGTTTTTCACTAAGAAAAGAGTTCTCTTGCATTCAAAACTATAGAAAGCGGTGCTTGGGAACTCTACTGTTGGGATTTGATGTGACTTAAATGTCTGCAATGGTTTAAATTGGATAAAATGGTTTCATTTACAAAATTAACAGTCACCTACAATTGAATTACTTTGATTGACAGGTCATTTGGTGTAGCCATACAAAAGCTAGTTATCTGTCTTTCTAGTGTCAATAGACTCCATATTTTGCGTCATAATGGTTTGATGTGATAGCTGAACCTATTATGAATAGTTGGCTGAGTTTCAAAATGCGGAGACAGAGGTGGGGAAAGCATATTGTTCAAAATATTTCAAAGTATTTTGAATAATGTGCTTCCCTCCCTCACCCCGTCATTCACCCTCCACCGCATGACTTCTATTCCCCATTCCACTGTTCTAACACTCCCTCCAAATGCAATAAAGACACAGTCCCCTTCATTCCCTTCCCCTAACTCCCTTCGCAGCCCCTCTCTCTCCCTTCCACTACTCACAGCCATCTACCGGATGTATTTCTACTATTGTCCAACCTCCCATCATACTCTCTTCCTGTTTTCATCTATCCTCACTTCATCACCCTGCCCCTGTCATCCCCTTTGTCTGCAGCTCCCCCTCCACCCACCCCCAGTCCTGAAGAAGGGTTACACCCGAAACGTTGACTTCTCGACCTCCTCAAGCTGCCTGGCTTGCTGTGTTCTTCCAGCCTCCTGCGTGTGTACTGCCATTCAGTCATGGCTGATAAGTTTCTCAACACCATTCTCCTGCTTTCTCCCTGTAACCCTTGATCCCCTTGATACTCAAGAACCTATCTATCTCAGTCTTCAATGTACTCAATGACCTGGCCTCCATATCATAGAACATAGAACATTACAGTGCAGTACAGGCCTTTCGGCCCTCAATGTTGCACCGACCAGTCATACCAACCTGAAGCTCTTCTACCCTACACTATTCCATGTACGTCCATATGCTTGTCCAATGATGACTTAAATGCACTTAATGTTGGTGAATCTACTACCATTGCAGGCAAAGCATTCCATACCCTTACTACTCTCTGAGTAAAGAAACTACCTCTGACATCTGTCCTAAATCTATCACCCCTCAATCTAAAGCTATGCCCCCTCGTGCTCACTATCACCATACTTGGAAAAAGACTCTCCCTGTCCAATCTATCTAACTCTCTGATTATCTTATATGTCTCTATTAAGTCACCTCTCAACCTTCTTCTCTCCAATGAAAGCAGCCTCAAGTCCCTCAGCCTTTCCTTGTAAGACCTTCCCTCCATACCAGGCAACATCCTAGTTAATCTCCTCTGCACCCTTTCCAAAGCTTCCACATCCTTCTCATAATGAGGTGACCAGAACCGTACGCAATACTCCAAGTGCGGCTGCACCAGAGTTTTGTACAGCTGTAGCATAACCTCACGGTTCTGGAACTTGATCCCTCTATTAATAAAAGCTAAAACACTGTATGCCTTCTTAACAACCCTGTCAATCTGGGTGGCAACTTTCAAGGATCTGTGTACCTGGACACCGAGATCTCTCTGCTCATCTACGCTACCAAGAATCTTACCATTAGCCCAGTACTTTGCATTCCGGTTACTCTGGCCAAAGTGAATCACCTCACATTTGTCCGCATTAAACTCCATTTGCCATCTCTCAGCCCAGCTCTGCAGCTTATCTATGTCTGTCTGTAACCTACAACATCCTTTGTCACTATCCATAACTCCACCGACCTTAGTGTCGTCTGCAAATTTACTAACCCACCCTTCTACGCCCTCATCCAGGTCGTTTATAAAAACGACGAACAGCAGTGGACCCAACACCGACCCTTGCAGTACACCACTGGTAACTGGACTCCAGGATGAACATTTCCTATCAACCACCACCCTCTGTCTTCTTTCAGCAAGCCAATTACTGATCCAAACTGCTATATCTCTCACAGTCCCATTCCTCCGCATTTTGTACAATAACCTACTGTGTGGAATCTTATCGATTCCTTGCTGAAATCCATATACACCACATCAACCGGTTTACTCTCATCTACCTGTTTGGTCACCTTCTCAAAGAACTCAATAAGGTTTGTGAGGCACGACTTACCCTTCACAAAACTGTACTGACTATCCCTAATCAAATTATTATTTTCTAGATGATTATAAATCCTGTCTCTTATAACCCTTCCCAACACTTTACCAACAACTGAAGTAAGGCTCACTGGTCTATAAGTACCAGGGTTGTCTCTACTCCCCTTCTTGAACAGGGGAACCACATTTGCTATCCTCCAGTCTTCTGGCACAATTCCTGTAGACAATGACAATTTAAAGATCAATGCCAAAGGATCGGCAATCTCCTCCCTGGCTTCCCAGAGGATCCTAGGATAAATCCCATCCGGCCCAGGGGACTTATCTATTTTCATACTCTGCAGGATTTCTAATACCGCTTCCTTATGAACCTCAATCCCACCTAGTCTAGTAGCCTGTATCTCAGTAATCTCCTCGACAACGTTGTCGTTTTCTAGAGTGAATACTGCCGAAAAATATTCATTTAGTGCTTCCCCTATCTCCACTGACTCCACACACAACTTCCCACTACTATCCTTGATTGGCACTAATCTTACTCTCGTCATTCTTTTATTCCTTAAATACCTATAGAAAGCGTTAGGGTTTACCCTGATCCTATCCGCCAACAACTTCTCATGTATCCTCCTGGCTCTTCTGAGCTCTCTCTTTAGGTCTTTCCTGGCTACCTTGTAACCCTCAAGCGCCCTAACTGAGCCTTCACATCTTATCTGAACATAAGCCTTCTTCTTCCACTTGACCAGAGATTCCACTTCCTTCGTAAACCATGGCTCCCGCGCTCTACAGCTTCCTCCCTGCCTGACAGGTATAACCTTATCTAGGACACTCAGAAGCTTTTCCTTGAATAAGCTCCACATTTCTAATGTGCCCATCCCCTGCAGTTTCCTTCCCCATCCTATGCTTCCTAAATCTTGCCTAATCGCATCGTAATTGCCTTTCCCCCAGCTGTAACTCTTGCCCAGTGGTATACATCTATCCCTTTCTATCACTAAAGTAAACATAACAGAATTGTGATCGCTATCACCAAAGTGCTCACCTACTTCCAAGTCTAACACCTGGCCAGGCTCATTACCCAGTACCAAATCTAATGTGGCTTCGCCCTTTGTTGGCCTGTCTACATACTGTGTCAGGAAGCCCTCCTGCACACACTGGACAAAAACTGACCCATCTATAGTACTCGTACTATAGTGTTCCCAGTCAATATTTGGAAAGTTGAAGTCCCCCATGACAACTACCCTGTCTCTCTCACTCCTATCGAGAATCATCTTTGCAATCCTTTCCTCTACATCTCTGAAACTATTCGGAGGCCTATAGAAAACTCCTAACAGGGTGACCTCTCCTTTCCTGTTTCTAACCTCAGCCCATACTACCTCAGTTGACAAGTCCCCAACCATCTTTTCTACAACTGCAATACTGTCCTTGACCAACAATGCCACACCTCCCCCTCTTTTACCATCTTCCCTGTTCTTACTGAAACATCTAAATCCTGGAACCTGCAACAACCATTCCTGTCCTTGCTCTATCCACGTCTCCGAAATGGCCACAACATCGAAGTCCCAGGTACCAACCCATGCTGCAAGTTCATCCACCTTATTCCGGATGCTCCTGGCGTTGAAGTAGACACACTTCAAACCAACTTCTTGCTTGCCGGTGCCATCTTGCGTCCCTGAAACTTGATTTCAGACCTCCCTACTCTCAACCTTTTCTATACTTGAATTACAATTTTGGTTCCCATCTCCCTGCTGGATTAGTTTAAACCCACCCCAATAGCCTTAGCGAATTTCTTCCCCAGGATATTCGTGCCCCTCTGGTTCAGATGAAGACATCCTGCTTGTAGAGGTCCCACCTACCCCAGAAGGAGCCCCAATTATCCTTCTGTGGCAATGAATTTTAAAGGGCAAGTCAAATGCCGAGGCCCTGATGATGTACATCTGTGGATTCTAAAAGAGATAGTGCAGTGGTTGTGAATGTGCTATTTATGATTTTCCAAAAAAAGTAACACTGTTATTCAAGAAAGAAGGGAGAGAGAAAATAGGGAATTAAAAGCTAGTGAACCTGATTTCTATCATCTAGAAAGTGTTAGATCCATTTTTAAGAAAACCTTATTCCTCAACTGTATTAATATATTTTAGCATGACCTTGATCTACAGTTGAAACTTTATTGCTGGAACAGCACAGCAGGTCAGGCAGCATCCAGGGAACAGGAGATTCGACGTTTCGGGCACAGGCCCTTCTTCAGGAATGAGCAGAGAGTGTTCAGCAGGAGAAGATAAAAGGTAGGGAGGAGGGACTTGGAGGAGGGGCGTTGGAAATGTGATAGGTGGAAAGAGGTCAAGGTGAGGGTGATAGGTCGGAGTAGGATGGAGGCGGAGAGGTCAAGAAGAAGACTGCAGGTCAGGAAGGCGGTGCCGGGCTGGAGGGATCCGGCTGAGACAAGGTGGGGGGAGGGGGGATGAAGAAACTGGTGAAGTCCAAGTTCATCCCCTGCGGTTGGAGGGTTCCCAGTCGGAAGATAAGACGCTCCTCCTCCGACCGTCGGGTTGTTGTGGTTTGGCGGTGGATGAGTCCAATGACCTGCATATCCTCGGTGGAGTGGGAGGGGGAGTTGAAATGCTGTGCTACAGGTTGGTTGGGTTGGTTCGTCCGGGTGGCCCAGAGGGCCGACGGTCGGAGGAGGAGCGTCTTATCTTCCGACTGGGAACCCTCCAACCGCAGGGGATGAACTTGGACTTCACCAGTTTCTTCATCCCCCCTCCCCCCACCTTGTCTCAGCCGGATCCCTCCAGCCCGGCACCGCCTTCCTGACCTGCAGTCTTCTTCTTGACCTCTCCGCCTCCATCCTACTCCGACCTATCACCCTCACCTTGACCTCTTTCCACCTATCACATTTCCAACGCCCCTCCTCCAAGTCCCTCCTCCCTACCTTTTATCTTCTCCTGCTGAACACTCTCTGCTCATTCCTGAAGAAGGGCCTGTGCCCGAAACGTCGAATCTCCTGTCCCCTGGATGCTGCCTGACCTGCTGTGCTGTTCCAGCAATAAAGTTTCAACTTTGATCTCCAGCATCTGCAGACCTCACTTTCTCCTTGATCTACACCTCACCTTCTTTTCATGCCCCTTGTCCCCTCCTGTTCATCTTCTCTCTACACACCTCCTCCTCACCTATCCATCTCCCATATCTCTCTTCCCACTCTCAACACAACTCAGATATCTTCTCTTATGCCTCCACAATTTACCCTTTTTTTGCCTGTACAACTCATTCCACTTGACCATTTTTCCACATATCATTAAACTCCATCTTCTCAATGCATCACTCAATCTGACCTATTCATTTTCTTCCCATATCCAACATTCCCACCTACCCTCATTCTCCCCATATCTCTCAACCTCACAGACCCAAATTACACTATACTCCTCAGCCTCGTCTACACATCATCCCCCATGCACATTAACATTATTTACCTCAAGCATCACAACCCATCTTTTCCCTGTTAGCCTGATGCCCATTTTCAATGATATCCCTCAGCTTTATCCTTGCACCTTCACACTATACGCTTTAGACTACCTACGCAACTTTTCCCCATATCCCTGTGCCACAACTACCTACATTCACCACATTTCCTTTCCTCTCTTCACCAATACACCTTCTCCCCACATCCATTCCCTGTCCACAAACATACCTGGATTTCCATTGATCTAATTTACACCATTTGCTTTTGCCTAATTTGACGACTCAATTTAACCTTCTCATTGTTAGTTTCTTGAATTTTCTCAAGGTGTAAGGTGAAGAATGCTGCTTTTTCTTCAAGAGAAACTTATAAAAACAACCATTTGAACCAAAAAGACCATTATGTCATTCAATTTGGCACTCTAGGAAGGGAATTGGTCTGATTCTAATCTGTAAGATGTAAAGCTGCAAGGGTTGTTTGGACCTAAGGTAAAATCTTATTCCTCACACTTTATCCCAGGAAGTGTTAATCTAATCTCATTACCTCATTTAGGATCAATCCTGAGCAGTGAAGTCCGGCTGAAGGAAAGGGTAATTTCAGATATCTGGAATTTCAGTTCCATGGATGTCAAACTTGAGGATGATTTGAGGTGCACAGAGAAGGGGCATATCCTGGATCCTTCAATCCAGACTTTAAAAATGGCCACCTATCTGTCTCACGTTTAGTCTGAGTTGGGTGTATGAGGGTTGGGCCTGATGGTGTGGGCTGTATTGGGAGTCGGCACAGCTGATCGAAGGACAGAGGAGGGAATCAGCTCCTGGGGCTTTGATAAAGTGTTCAAAGCTTCAAAATAAAAAATAAAATGCAAAACATCCCTCTCACTCACCCTGTCACTCCCCATACTCTAATCACACCAGTTAGTGCCATTTACCCACACAAAGGCCTCTATACTAAGTTAATTTAAGCAGGTATACTTACTCCACATGATGCCTCATAGGCCCGGTGCTACCATGATCTTGCACACATTCTGCATGGCCTCTAATACCCTCTATGCTAATCTATGTACATTTATCCATCCTGTAGCTTCTCATACAGTCTGTGATCACATGCCCCGTGCAGCTCTGCCATAACAGCTCATGCCTACAAGGCAACCTCATTGTTCTATGGCTAATTTTTGCCAATGCCAATTTAATATCCATTCATGCCAACTCAAACCCTATCCACCATTCTTTGCCCTTCCCTCTCAATGCCAAGTGAGCTAGTTCCCACCATGGTTAAACCTTAGGAGGCATGTTGACAGAAAATGACCTATGGGCTGAATGTTATATATTATCCAAAGGTCATTTTTGTTGAAGTTCATGGAGGGTATCTGCAGGGCCAGCATGTTCTCTTTCACAATTATCCTAAATGCACCTCATTAACCATCCACTATGCCTCTATAATGCCCCTCTTGTCTGATGCTAACTTGATTCTCTCACAAGCCATAACCAGAAGTACTAATTATTGCTGGAATGTTCTGAGATCCCTGCTGCTGACACCATTGTTAAAATGCCACTGTGCATTTGGTCAGGCAGCATTAGTCCAGAGCTGCCCTGCATGGTTCATGATGATTGCCCCAGACATGATGGATATTTGGAAATGTGAGGACTGCAGATGCTGGAGATCAGAGTCAAGGTTAGAGTGGCACTGGAAAAGCACAGCAGGTCAGGCAGCATTCGAGGAGCAGGAGAATCGACGTTTCAGACATGGTGAATATGGGGCTATTGATGCCCTGATTTGCGGACAGGAACCTGGAAGTCATGATGGAAGGGCTGGTGCAGAAGGGGAACATTCCATGCCCTGAGGACCACCAGAGGAAGCCACAACACCACACCCTGACAGCATGGTTTGAGGTCAGTGTGGCCTTCATGGTTCGGGAGAAACACCAGCAGTATAAGAAGGTGATTGATCATCTCTGCTCTGCTAGGATTGGTGCCACTGTTTTCTGTCTGCTAGCTCATACTCTAACTTAGCTACTGAACCCATTTCCCACCGAGGTTCACTGTCATATGCAATGTCTTTTCTCACTTGCTGTCATTCAGCCCACCCTGCTAACCTTGCAGAGCCTGTGTTGCCTACACACTCGCTCACTGTCAGCTCACCACTTTTCCCTGCTGTATCAGCACTAACAACTGTACTACCCGCATTTGTACCACTCAATCCACCCTTTTCTCTCACCTCAGGAGAAAACAGCCTATGATTGCCTGAAAAGGTAGTAAGGGTGGTTGGTGAGCTGACATTTGGCTTTTCAATCCCAAGGAGGAGAGAATCTTGCTTCATTCTGATGAAGACAGAAACCCCCATGTCCCAGCAACCAAGTATGATGCATGGTCCATTGTTGTCCTACCTCCAATCTGCAGGTCACACATTACACATCATTGCATTAATATGGTCCTTCATTAATAATCTACCCCACCTCTTTTTTCTTTTTGCCTATTTTTCTGGAACAAGAATACCCTTCAATATTGAGTTCCTGGTCTTGGTCACCTTTAACCACATCTCCATGATAACTATCAAGTCATGTTCATTTACTTCTATTTGTGCCATCAACTCTTCTATCTTGTTACTCTTCCATCTTGTTACTCTTCTGTCTTGTTACAGATGCTGTGTGCATTCAGCCTTAAGCTTTGACTTTTCCCATTATTACTTACTCTTGTTTTCATTTCCGCTGCACTCCTCTTGTTCACCTTTTCATTATCCTGCATGCTTCAACTCCCTTCAATTGAAACACGCCCCCCCACTAATTAGTTTAAAGCTCTGTTTACAACAGTAATTATACGATTCACTACACCACTGGTACCAGCGTAGTTCACACGAAACCCATCCCAGTTCTCTATTTCTCCAGTACAGGTGGAAGTGCCCCATGAATCAGCACCCATTTCTCCCATGCCAACTATACATTTACCTCCTTAATCTCATTTACCCCGTGTTAATTTGCTCTTGTAGTAGGTAGTAATCTCAGGTAGTAATGTGGAGATTATTATCTTTGTGGTTCTGCTTTTTAATTTAGCCCAAATTGCTCATAATCCTTCAGCGGAATGCCTTTCTTAATCCTACTGTTGTTATTGGTAACTGTGTGAACCACAGAACCCCAGCTCAGAAGTGACATCCTGAACCTTGGCATTAGGTAGACAAAGCAGCTTTCCAAATTCTACCATTTTGCTGCAGAGAATAGTATCTCTTCCCTTAATTCTGCTATCCTCTATTACTACTACATTTCTCTTTTCTTCCCCTACCCCCATTTGAATGGCGCTTTATAACACAACACTTTATTCAGTTCACTCATTCTTCCTGTATACTGTGCCTTCATCCACAGTGGGAGCAAGAACTTCAAATCTATTAAACAACATCACTGTCTGAGATCCTCCAAAGTTAAATTCTGGATCCCTGTAACTGCCTCACTCGCATTCACACCTCGATCACAGGCTAAATTTGATGTAATTAATTTAAAGGGTGTGTCTCTGTCCTCAATCACATTATCCAGGTAACTGTCCCCTTCTCTGATGTGCTGCAGTGTCTGCATCTCTATCAGCAACTCATCAACTCTGAGCTTCAGTTCCTTGAACAGCCAACATTTACTACAGATATGGTCACTGTGGATTGCACCGATGTCCATCAGCTCCCACATACTACAGCTACAACATATCGCTTGCCCAGCCATCTTTATTCTTTTTAATTAGTTCATTTAGATGTTAAGTATTTTAAAAATGAATGATTTAACTGTTCTTTTCAGCTACAATTACATCTGGCATCTGTTTTCCTGTGACATCACACGTCAGTTCTGGCAGGTAGGAACTGTACAAGGGGCTGTCTGTCATTGGTTTTTTTTATAATATATTTTTATTAAGAAAAATAGATTTAAATATTATAACAAATACAAAACAATGCAATTCAAAACAGTACAAAAATAGTACAAAACTAAACCCAAATAATAAAAAAAATTCTCCAATCCACCCTCCTGTATGAATGTATAAACATATACAGAGAAATATAAAATTTTAAAAAAACTAAACTAGCTATTTAACTAAACAAATAAATAATAACTCAGCCCAGCCAAACAAAACACTCATACATTCACAGTTCCTCCTCCCTGGATATTGGACTCATGAGACACAATCGTTACGGCTATATAAAAGCCCTTGTTAGTGTGGCAGATAAATCTGTGTCCAGGTATTTCAAAAAGGGTTGCCATGTCTTGTAAAAATTCTCAGTTTTGTGGTGTACCATATTTGAGAGAGAATCCAGGGGAATATGCTGCATAACAATCTTCCGCCAACCCGACAGGCCTGGGGGGTTTTCTGATATCCAACCTAGCAAGATATTCTTCCTTGCACAGGATGTAAGAATATATTGAAAAGTTTTTTCTTATGCACATCTGCAGGAAATACAGATGGGTAGGCCCAAAAGGAGAGAAATAGGGTCCTTCTCCACCCTTACACCCAAAATCCTCTCCATTGCACCCGCCACAGCGCTCCAATATGTTTGAAGCCTGTCACAAGACCAAAGACAATGGGTAGGAGTACCCGTACAGACCTTGCACTTGGGACATGCTGAAGATACCCCTGGTTTAAATTTTGACAAACGGTCTGGGGCTAAGTTGAACCTGTGGAGAATCTTCAACTGTAAAGCATGCAAATTGATATCTTCCTTGCATTCTCCCAAATATCCTCCCATGCCTCTGAAGAAACTTCAACACCCAGCTCTCTTTCCCACATCTTGCAGAGTCGATCAGACTCATCTGAGGTAGCACCCCCCCTCCCCCCCAATTGGTGATATAAAGTACTGACAGAGAGTGTACTCTTAGCCGTTAGTACCCCTCTTTCTATGTCAGATTTGTAGGGATCAGTCAAATGTGTGGTGTTTTTTTGAATAAAATCCCTAACTTGAAAAAAATGAAAGAGGTCTCTATTAGGTAACTCGTACTTCCGTACTAACTGATCGAATGACGTCATTACATCTCCCTCAAATAAATCACCCATGCAAGATACACCCCTAGCTGCCCAACATTTAAATGCTGAATCTATCATACCCGGTTGAAAATCTGGCATACCCACTAAAGGTGTAAACAAAGATGTTTTGCCAATATTACCTTCCCTCTGCCGAATTGCCCACCATGCTTTAACAGTATTGATGACTATTGGGTTATGGCAATATTCCCTAACTGTCCTCACTTTGTCCAAAAACAGCAAACTGGTAAGGGGGCACCTTGCCTGGGAGACATCGATATCTAGCCATATTGAAAGAGGGTCCCCACAAACCCAATTACTTACGTAGGTCAAAAGCGAGCTTATTTGGTAATTTTTAATGTCCGGAAGGTCTACTCCCCCCAGTCTGTGAGGCAACTGCAGTTTGGCTAATTTAATGAGGGGCCATTTACGGTGCCAGATAAAGGAGCTGAATCAACTGTTCAGTCTCCTGAGTGTTTGTTTATTGAAAATCAGGGGGAGCATCCGCATAGGGTATAGCAAACGAGGGAGAATATTCATCAAGTGAGGACTATCCGACCCAACCACGAGACTGAAAGTGCCTCCCATCTTTGGAGATCTTGTTTAATTTTTCCAAATAATTGAGTAAAATTGGCTTTGAACAGCCAATCCAGAACTGGAGTAATGAATATGCCCAAATACACAAAACCCCCCTGTGACCACCTAAATGGGAATCTATAGTCACTCTCAAGAGCCAACTCTTTCATAAGACCACCCATGGGCATAGCCTCTGATTTAGCAAAATTAATCTTATACCCTGAAAAAGCACCAAACGTGTGAATGCATTGTATCAGGCAAGGCACTGAGACTGCTGGATTTGTCAAGAAAATTAGAACATCTGCATACAGCGAGATCTTATGTAATTTTGACCCCACTTCTGGAGCTGATATATTGAGATCCCCACGAATGGCCTCTGCCAACGGATCAATCAGCAACGTAAAAAGTAATGGTGAAAGGGGACAGCCCTGCCGGCTGCCCCTAGAAATATTAAAATTGCTTGATCGTACCCCGTTGGTAATGACCGCAGCGAGAGGTACACTGTAGAGAACCTTTACCCATCTTATGAAAACTTCACCCAGACCAAACCGGTCTAGAGTATAGAAAAGGTACGGCCACTTAACTCGGTCAAATGCCTTCTCTGCATCTAAAGAAATCACCAATCCCTGTATTGACTATTGTTGGCATGCTTGAATTACGTTAAGCAGCCTCCTAACGTTATTGGAGGATCTGCGACCCTTAATGAACCCCATCTGATCCTCTTTAATAATGGAGGGTAACACAGTCTCCAGCCTTAACACAAGAGCCTTAGAGAGGATCTCAAAGTCCACATTTAAGAGCGAGATGGGCCTGTATGTAGCACAGTCTTCCGGATCCTTCCCTTTTTAAAGGATAAGTGAAATATTGGCCTCTCTCAGAGATGGTCGGAGACAATCATGACTGTATGAATCATTAAACATATTCAGCATCGGGCCTGACAGTATACTTATAAATTCCTTATAGAATTTACTGGGAAGTCCATCAGGACCAGGACCCTTTCCACTCTGAAGCTGCCTCACAGGTTCTTGCAATTCTTGCTCTGATAATGGGGCATTGAGAAAGGAATGTTTTTCGGGAGTCACACCCGGGAGCTTCAGATCTCTAAAAAAGGATTCCATTCTGGCCTGCCCCTCCTCATAATTCTCAGACTGATATAACTTAAAATAGAATCTCTGGAATGCCACATTAATCTTTTTAGAATCACATGTTAGGTTCCCAGACCCTTCCCTAATCACTGTAATGGTTTGTGGGGCACTTCTCTTTCTGGCAAGGTATGCTAAGTATTTGCCTGGCTTGTCACCATGCTTGTATAACCTTTGTTTTGCAAAAGCCAGCTCCTTCTTTGCCGTCTGCGTGAGCACGGAATTTAATGCAGACCGCAGTGCCGTAATCCTCTGTAGTTTGACCAACGAGGGTCTGTCAAAATAGGCCTTCTCGGCTGCTTTCAATCGTGCTTCAAGGAGATGTTGCTGCTCACCCTTCTGCCGCTTCCTACTTGTGGAATATGAAATAACTAACCCCCTGGCATAAGCTTTGGCAGTTTCCCAGAGAACAGATGAGCTATCAACCGAGCCTATGTTGATGTCTAGGAATGCCCAAAATTCCCTAGAGAAATACTCCACAAACGTACTGTCCATGAGAATAAAGGGATCCATTCGCCAGTACCTTGAATCCACTGTAACATCCTTAAGCTTAACCATGAGGTACACTGGAGCATGATCAGAGATGGCAATATTACCAATCGTACAGGATGGCACCAGATCCAGGGTTACCGCAGGGGTCAGAAAAAAATCAATCCTCGTGTGACATCTATGCAGATTGGAGAAAAACGTGAAATCCCTACCTGTAGGGTGGAAACACCTCCAGACGTCCACCAACCCTAATTCCCCACACAAACCCAATAACTGTTTAGTTTGTGCAGAGGGTATCGAGGGACCTTTAGGCAACCTGTCTACTGTGGGGTCCATGAGGCAGTTAAAATCTCCCCCTATAATGATGTGCCGAGACTTGAGACTTATCAGTTTAGAAAAAGCATCTGCCAAGAATTTAAGAGGATGAGCTGGGGGACAATAAACATTTAAAACACCATATTCTTCCCCATTTATCAAGGCTTTAAGAATTACAAACCTCCCGTATGTGTCTTGAACACATTTCCAACAATTTAAATGAGAGATTTTTCCTAACCAATATAGCCACTCCCCTACTTTTGGTATTAAATGATGAAAAATAAACTCGGTCAAAGCCATTCCGCTGTAATTTCAGATGCTCCTTGAAATCCAAATGTGTCCCCGTAACAAAGCAATAACCATCTTCTCTTTCCTAAGACTCAAGACTCTTCCTCTTAATTGGTGAGTGACTTCCCTTGATATTCCAGGTACACCATTTAATCAAATCATTAGCCATAATCTTCTGCAATTACATTTAAATTCCAGAGAGGAGGAACCCGAACCATAAATTGCTGAGCCTTAGTGTCGCATGGTCCACCAAATATAAGAACTATATAAACTAAAACCACTACATTTCACAAATGTACAAAATTATTAAAAATAAAAAACAACAAAAACCAGAAAACAAACCAACATATAAAGTGCCAATAGCGCTGAGTAGGGGAACTCACCCCCTGCCCGGAAGGGGCAACTACCCATCCCGAACTGCCCATAAATAGGTATCTAACCATCTCAACCACCTTCACTTCTCCCAGCTAGAGCCGCATCGCAAGCACAAGCTAAAAAGAATAAACACCCCATAGAATATCAATATGAATAAAAAAACATTCTTTTATTAAAAAAGGGGAATAAATACCCCACCCATCCTTTGGTATGTCCTAAATTAGAAATTTAAAATGTACATCTTAACCACCGCCAGACATAGTTTGAACCAAATTATTATCAATAGAGGGAAAAAAAAGGGGAAAAACAAAGCTCCAACCGGATTTCCTCCATTTCTTTTACAGAATGATAAATGCATACCCAAGCAATGATATTTATACATACTACAATTGTTTAAAGTAGGTTAGTTTGTCCACAAAGTCTCTTGCCTTCTCCGATGTGTCAAAGAGATGCATGGGTCCATCTAAGGTGATCCGAAGCACTGCCGGATATCTCAGGGAGCACTGAATCCCAAGCTCCTTCAATCTTCTCTTGACACCATCATACGATTTTCGTTTCTGGACCACTGCCACTGAAAAGTCCTGAGAAAACATGATCTTAGAGCCCTTGTAAATTAGGGCCTTTGGATCCTTCCCCTGGAGTCTGGAAACCTCCATGACTCTCTCCTTATCCTGGTAATGACGGAACTGCACCAGGAAAGGACGAGGGCATTGACCCAGACCCGACCTCCGTGCTGTGACCCGGTGAACCCTTTCTATCTTCAATCCTCTCATACCAGTCTCCAAGTCAAGGAATTTCGGAAGCCAATCTTCAACAAATTCCACAGGCTGCTCACCTTCCCCTCTCAGGCAGACCGATGATCCGAATGTTTTTACCCCTGCGCCTGTTTTCAAGATCATCCACTTGGTCACGCAAATTACGAACCTGCGTCTTCAGGGCTTGAATTAACTGGCATCAGCTTCCACGACTGTGACCCTGTGCTCCACCTCCATCTCTTCTCCAGGTCTCCCAGCTTCTGCTCATGCTTCTGCAGCATGAGAGACACTGGAGCCAGCTTCTCTTCAATCTGTTTCCCCAACATCTCGTGAGATTTCGAGAGCTGGTTCACCAGGTCCTGGAGAGTAATCGGCACCGAGGCTGCTGCAGGCTGAGCTGCAGGCCTGGCCTCGGATGCTCCTCCTCCCTTTTTAGGCATTTCTGGACAGCTGAAAATACAGGTAAGTCAATTTTTAAATGTGTCTTGGGGCTCCACAATATTTCCAATGCCCCAAGAAATCCTGATGACCTGGGTTGGGCGGGTGAAAGGACCGTCCTGCTCCTGCTGCGATGCGAAGCTCTGCAGTGTGATCTTCTCAGATCCCCGCCATCTTAGATCCCCTGTCATCGTTTTTTTAATCTCCCACCATCTCTGCTCTTCTCACACAGATCCAATCTTTTTGCAAAGCTGCGGTTCCCACATTCTCTCATGCTGTTTCAGAAGCATCGAGTCCTCCTTTCTGTTGTTCTTTTAAGGGCTAGTGACTGGCCTGTAAGCCCTGCACTCCTGATGGAAGGCTCGTGAGTCTAAAACCAGGAGACATAATCTCGGGATAAATTTAAGACTAAGATTCAGAAAAATTTCTTCAATCAGAGGGTAATAAACTTTTGCCATTCTCTCCTCACAGCTGTGTGTGGAAGCCCAAATATTGAGCAGGTTCAAGACAGAAATCGATAGACATCTAGGCTAATGACATAAAGGCTCTGGATAAGGTACAGAAAGGTTATTATATATTTGATCGGAATTCCCTGATTGTATCTCAGGTAATATTCATACTGTACCGGTTGGAATTGAAATGTTTCTTCTCCCGTAGAATGTTAATAGCCTGTGAGGAATATTAATTAGAGTCCCTAGTGATTTGCTGCTCCCATCTATTTTGTTAAGTCTTATACGAAAGGTCTTTCCATCCCAGAAGTTCCAGCTATTCTTTACGTTTAATTGAATTGTCCTCTACTACATCAGCTCATCTGTGCTGGCATTTCAAGTCAGTCCCTTCATTATTAAACAAGCTCAATGACCTTTGCAGGCTGCTGTTTACTGGTTGTATCTGCGTGTTTGGAACTGTGTGGTCTTAATATTCACCAATAGATTAATCACAACAAGGACAGGTTTCCAGCCTTCCAAATGAACTGTCCTCTCTCATGAACTCTCTCTCATTCACTCTCTTTCTTCACACTTCCACAAATTCTCTTTCTCCCATGAACTCTCTCCCTTGAAATCTCTCTCCTTTCCTCTTACTCTTTCTAATTTTCCCTCCCTCAAACTCATTAATTCTTTCTCTCTATCTCCTATGAATTGTCTCAAAGTCTGAATCCAATTTCTCTCTCCCAATCTTATGAACACTCTCATTAAATCATTCTCTTTCTCTAGCTATCTCAAAAAACAGCCTTACTCATAATTTTACGACCATAATTTTTCACACTTGCTTGAATTCTTTCTTCATTATGCCTTGTATTATCAGGCTTAAACTGTGTAAAGAATGGAAAGACTTGCATTTATAGAAAACTTGTTATATCTTCAGGACTTTCGAAACTGCTTTACAGTCAAGTAAATACTCTTTGAAGTGCAGTCATTGGACGAATCTGATGCAGATCTGAGAAAGATAGACCACGGTGAGATTTGTGGCAAAATCGCTCAAAAACTCTGGTGAGGTCTATCTAAATATCAGGAGCAACTCACGTTATCGTTTGTGTATTTGCATATTGATGAGGTGAGTTTCTCACTGAGCAACAGCGAACTACCAATTAGGGCTTGTTAAACAACTTATTAATGCCACAGCTCACATCATTAATATTCAGCTTCCTATCTTATCAAATGCACTGAACAAGCTAGACATTAATAATCTCAACATGAAAGACAGAGCAGGTATCTTATGACTCCAGCTTGGTCAAAAGGACCTCCATTGTTGGACATTGAGCCTCCACATCCCAGGACATGGCTACACGCACCCCACGTTCACAGATATTGGCATCCAACATGTGCCAGCCTTGATGGACCCAGCTCATGGACTGGACCGGGCTGCATTCCCAACCGTTCACTTGCTCTAATTGTGCTCACTCAGTCTCAGCCTATCTGGGTGCTCCTAGCATCCCTGCCTGCTTTGTCTACCTTGCCTTTTTGCAGCCAGAGTTACAAGCTCGTATTACTTCTGTAAAGCACAAAAACAGAAAATGCTGAAGAAGCTTAGCAGGTTTGGCAGCATTATTGGAGAGAAAAGAGAGTTAATGTTTCAAGATCAGTCACTCTTCTTCAGAACTGGTCAGGTTTAGATATAGAGTAAAATTTCCAGGAATGAGTTGCACTACCTGAAGAGCAATAAATACACCTGTGGCCGTTCCAAGTCATAGAGTCATAGAAATGTACAGCACGGAAACAGACCGTTCGGTCTAACCCGTCCAACCCAACCTAGTCCCACCTGCCAGCACCCAGCCCATATCCCTCCAAACCCTTCCTATTCATATACCCATCCAGACACGTTTTAAATGTTGTAATTGTACCAGCCTCCACCACTTCCTGTGGCAGCTCATTCCATACACGTACCACCCTCTGCATGAAAAAGTTACCCCTTAGGTCTCTTTTCTATTTTTCCCTGTCACCCTAAACCAATGCCCTCTTCCTCACCTTCCCCTTCCTCACCTCCGCCTCCCAACACCATCTCCCCCTACGCATCTGCCCCTCCCTCACACACCCCCTCCTCACACCCTCTCCCTCTGCACACTCACACCTCCCTCCCACCCCCCCCCTCCACTCCCCCTGCCCCCAACTCCCTCACCTGCCCCTCCTAACACCATTCCCCTACACTCACCTTGGGAAGTGACTGGAATCCCAAGATGAGGATATTGCGTTGACAGCATGGCGGGAATCAGGAATTGTTAAATAGGAATGATAGGGAATCAAATATGTGGGAAAATATACTCAGTTGAACACGAGTAAAAGAGGTGACTTGTGGTATGATGATAGGCTGATGGGGAGGAGTTTCAGTCTGCATTAAGCATTGCGTATCTCAATCATGGCCAAACTCATAAAACAAGAATACTGGTCCTGTTTTCCTGAATCAGTCTGGTTCAGTTCATAAGAATCACACTTCCAAAATCAAAGGGCTATTAGTTTAAGAGTCATAGAATCCCTACAGTCCAGATATAGGCCATTCAGCCCATCAAGTCTACAACAACTCTCTGAAGAGCATCTCACCCCCCCATCCTCATATTTCCCATGGCTGATCCACCTAGCGTGCACATCCCTGGGCACTATGGGCAATTTATTACAGCCAATCCATCTAACCTGCACAAGTTTGGTTTGTGGGAGGAAACTGGAGCACCTGGAGGAAACCCCACAGACACGGGGGGAGTATGCAAACTCCTCACAGACAGTCGCCGAAGACTAGAATCGCATCTGTGTCCTTGATGCTATGAGGCAACGGTGCTAACCACTGAGCCATCATACTATCCTAAGCTCACCCAAAATGCTTGAACATGGTTCCTCTTCAGTAATGAGACATTGCTGTACCATCAAAATCTGAGAGTTTAATGTCTCCAAAGACTTGTTGCTCAAAATATCTGATCAATTCATAGAAACAATCATCAAAGCTAATAGACAGCCAGACAAGTGGGATGTAAATCAGACAAAAGTCATGATGACCATTGCATCTAGTTCTGGTCTTAAGCTATGTTGGTGCATACATATGGAGTCTCAGAGTCACAGAGATCTACAACAGAGAAATAGGCCCTTTGGCCCATCAGGTCTTTGTTTTTTCTGCAAAGAGAGAGACAGGTAGCTTGTCACATAGCAGAGCACTGAACAGGCAAAGGCATGGGAACGTGTTACTATAAGCTCCGTACTATATTGATGTCACACCTACAGCATATTCCAACAGCTTTATGTGGCAAACATGCTGCATATGCTTCAACAAAACAGCCGTGTGTGAAAGTCAAACAGCTGTAGTCTTGGTAAGAGACTACAGACAGTCAGGAATTACCATCACAGTTAGCCAAGGGGCTGCTCAGCTTCCAGTTCATGGAGTTGGCCACAGTCAGTCCTGCAGGTCAAGTGCAACCAGACCAATGATAACAGCTTTCTCAGCTGGGGTGCAGTGGAGACGTGGAGCTGGGAGGGGGTTCAGTTTTCCCATAGTAAGGCAGAGGGAGCGATTGAGGATGATGACAGTGGTTGGAAAAGCAATTAGTGAATACGCATGGGCAGGAAAGGTGTCTCCAGTGAATGAGTAGGAAATGCAGAGGGCAGTAAAGGTTAGTAGTTTGGAAGAATGAGGTGGATGAGAACTGTTGATTGGACATGATGCATTCAACAGTGTGGTTGATGAACTTGGTGACATGAGTATGTAGCAGTAGAATTAGAGTGGATGATGGCCCTGTGAGGGTGAAGTTACAGAAGGAAGATGGTGGCACTTGCCCTTATGGAGACTAGAAGGTAGTTAATCTTTTCCTGCACTGCTGTGTTGTGTATTTCACTGGGCACCCTGTACAGACCCAGCTGGGCTTTGCCAGCCATTCTGGTGAGTAGCATGGCCCTCCTTTCCATCACACTGTCGACCAGCACTTCCACACGCCCAAGTCCTTGTCAATGAATTAAGGAGCAAACTTTGCCTTTCTGTGCCATTTCCTTTCAGATAACACTGCGCAAGGGCACACTGTGAAGGCCAGTTGTTGGCCTTGCAGCAGCTGACGTGATTTTCAGTTGGCATTTAAATATGCCGCCAATGGCATGATCGTCACAAGATGTCGGCAGTGGCAAGCACTTCAGCCTCCTGCTGCCTGATACCATGAGACCGGTGCCGAAAAGGCCAGTCACATCATTTATAAGGTGAAGAGCAGAATATCAGGTGAGAAATGTCGCTGTGGGCCATGTCAGCATCTTATATCAAAATCACACAGGTAGTTATACACCCAGTGGTGAGTGCTGAGGCAAACAGAACAGAAGGAGCTTGACCCCATCACTGGTCCATACTGAATGAGCCAAACATAACCACACCAATAACTGGAGCTAACAGCTATTTGTCAATGTCACTTATTTAGAAAGGGTGAGACATTAGCCAGTGTTCCCAATGACTATCTAATGAATCCTTATAGGCTTTGGTCATCTCTCTGGTAGTTGTGATCTGTTTGCATTCGTCTATGTATGTGTCTTGATAACACAGTTAGAATGGACTATTCTGCTGCAAGAGGCATCATGGCTGACCACAGTATGTGATCCTGCTGTCTTCCTGCAGAGGAATTGGGCAAGGGAAAAGAGAACATCAGCAGAATTCCATGAGTTATTGGTCCAGGGGTATCAAATCAAATTGAGGCAATTCTTCTCCACTCCACTGGGTGGCACTAGCTAACCCAGGACTGACTAGGGTTTGAACACAGACTCGGTAAAAGTGAGGACTGCAGATGCTGGAAACCAGAGTTTAGATCAGAGTGGTGCTGGGAAAGACTGACCTGCTGTGCTTTTCCAGCACCACTCTGATCTAAATTTTGAACATAGAGTGTCCCCCTGTCAAATTGTCACACCTGGTAAGCTCACTTTCAGGAGAATGGGAATCATTTCCTGATCACATGTTTATTCATTGTAAAAACATAGGAATCAGGAGCAATTAGTCTGGTCACCAGAAATCATGGTCTACTTGGCCTATAGGTCAGTGCAGTGAAGATTAGGTTAGATTTCATACAGTATGGAAACAGTCCATTTGGCCCAAAAAGTCCACACCAACCCTTCAAAGACTAACTCACCCCGCTACCTTATATTTACCCTGACTAATGCACCGTACACTATGGGCAATTTATCATAACCAAATCACCTAACCTGCACATGTTTGGATTGTTGGAGGAAACCCAGGGAGAATATGAAAACTCCACACAGACAGTCACTTGAGGTGGGAATCAAACCCCAATCTCTAGCACTGTGAGGTAGCAGTGCTAACCGCTGAGCCACCATACCAATTGATATGTTACCTAACTGGAGGATGGCTATGAAGTCAGGGACAGCTTATGAGGGAACAGGTGGGATTTCCGCAGGAAGGAGGTCAGATGGTGCAACCACCAGAACCACACCGAGCCAGAGCTGGCAGCTGAAGACCTGTGGACACAGCACGCAGATTGATTGTTTGAAGTGAGGAAAATGACTATTTTAATCGAACCTCACAGGCTGTATCCCTCAGCTATTAAAGCTAATGATGAATCCCTGACATACACCAGATGGTCACCCTGTACTCACAGCAACCAAGATTCTTCCCCACAATCTGATTTGAGAAAGTGTGCGAGGTTTACTAATTACTTTCTGTTTGATAGACTTTTCTAGTTAATTATAAATCAGAGTAAATACAACTTAGCCTTGTTTGATAAAGCCTACAGATTAGAACCAGCAATGAACATCACTGACAGAGATAGTATCAATTTTACATATACATCTAATGTCTCGACTTATCTTGATAAGGTCTTAGCCTCATAAACATATGAATCGATACATGAACTGTCTTGAAGGAATGCCTGACCCATTCTGGACCAGGATAGTCCAGATGTGAGTTTATATAGCATCCTTTATGACAACTGGACATCCCAAAGCACTTTCTTTTCCATTTGTGGTTGACAGCATAATGACCCAGATATGAAGTATATTTAAAGTGCAGTCATTGTTGTAAAGTGGGAAACACAGCCATCAATTAGTACACAGCAGGCTGCCACAATAAAACCAGTGTGCTAATAACCACCATTACAACTTTCTGTTCAGCAGCCTCAGCTTTAAGCTTGAAAGTTCCTTCCCTATACTCCCCTCCTGCTCTCTCTTCTAACTTGCACTTTCAACCTATCTCCCATACCAATCCTTTGGACACGTGTCCAGAAACGGTCCCTTTTGTGATCTGTGTTAAATGTTGTTTGATAATTCTCCTATAAAGCACCGGAGGACATTTTACGCCAAAGGTACTGAGTTATTATTGTTTAGCAACAAGAAGCCATCCTGAGGATGAACTGAGAAAGTATATTAGTTACAGGAATTTAACAAGCTCCCACCCCTCCCCAGGTGTAAAGCAAGATCCTTGCATGGCTACAGTTACCACTAAGTAACAGGCTTCTAATGGACTCAGTGGAATTAATTAAGGGTTCCTCACTGAACATGCAGAGACTCACTTGTGCATTCCACCTCTGTGCTTATTCTATCTGTTGACGTGTTGGTGTTTAATTTCACGGCTGATTGAGCTAAAATGCTTGTGTTATGCTGCATGGTGCATTAATGTCAGTGACTCTTAGCCTCATGATCCAGTACGTGATGAAAACATAGAACAGCCCTGCTTCATTGAGTTGGTGATGGTATGACAGGATTTGTCTCAATCAGACTGTAGCCAGTCCACTATCACTTGCTCTTGTTCAATATCAGTATTTGAATCATCACACCGTTACCCATCTGTGGAAAAGAAATAATTTCATTCCTATAGCACCACCATGGATGTCTTGTAGTCCCTTATAATCAATGCAGTACTTTGATGTTTGTTCATGTTGCAATGTGGGAAAAATGGAAGTTAAGTCTGCACAGCAATATCCCACAACGGCATTGTGATTATGTGTGGACAATTTGATTTTAGTTGATTTAGGGGTCTTACTTATCATGGGATCTTTCACATTGACCTAAAGGGGCAGTTTAGGTTCTGCCAGGCCCAATCAGCTCCTTGATTCATAAATGGAGAAAAGAGCTGAACTCCAGAGGGGAGGTGAGAGGGACTGCCATGGCAGTATTTAACTGAGTTTAGCATCAAGGAGCTCAAGCAATGCTAGAGTCACTGGGAAATGGGGGAAAAGCCATTGCTGGTTCGTCATACCTGAAAAAGAAATGTTTGCAACTGTTGAAGATCAGTCATCTCAGCTCCAGGACATCTCAGCAGGAGTTCTTTAGGGTAGTGTCCTAGGCCCAACTATCTCCAGCTGTTTTATCATGGTCTTCCCTCCATCATAAGGTCAGAACTGGTGATGTTGGTTGATGATTGCACAATGTTCAGCACCATTCATGATTCCTCAGGGACTGTAGCAGTCCATTTCAAAATACTACAAAACCTAGACAATTTCCAGGCTTAGGCTGACGAGTGGCAAGTAACATTCACATCACACAAGTGCCAGGCAATGTCCAGAGAACATAGAACAATACAGCACAGTCCAGGCACTTCGGCCCTTGATGTTGTGCCGACCTTTTATCCAATTCTAAGATCAAACTAACCTACATACCCTTCATTTTACTATCATCCTGGTGCCTATCCAAGAGTTGCTTAAATGTCCCAAATATATCTGATTCTACCACCACCACCTGCAGAGTCCATGCACTCACCACTCTCTGTGTAAAGAACCTACCTCTGACATCTCCCTTAAACCTTCCTCCAATCATCTTATAATAATGCCCCCTTATGATAGCCATTTCTGCCCTGGGAAAAAGTCTGGCTATCCACTCTAACTATGTCTCTCATCATCTTGTACACCTTTATCAAGTCACCTCTCATACTTCTTCGCTCCAATGAGAAAAGCCCTAGCTCCCTCAACCTTTCTTTATAAGATATGACCTCCAGTCCAGGCAGCATCCTGGTAAATCTCCTTTGCACCTTGTCTAAAGCTTCCACATCCTTCCAATAATGAGGCAACCAGAACTGAACACAATATCCCAAGTGTCGTCTAACCAGAGCTCTGTAGAGCTGCAGCATAACCTTGCGGCTCTTAATCCCCTGCTAATGAAAGCCAACACATTGTATGCCTTCTTAACAACCCTATCAACTTGGGTGACAACTTTGAGGAATCTATGGACATGGACCCCAAGATCCCTCTGTTCCTTCATACTGTGAAGAATCCTGCCTTTAACGTTGTATTCTGCATTCAAATGCGACCTTCCAAAATGAATCACTTCACACTTTTCCAGATTGAACTCCATCTGCCACATATCAGCCCAGATCCGCATCCTGTTAATGTCTAGTTGCAACCTCCAACAGCCCTCCACACTATCCACCACTCCACCAACCTTTGTGTCATTGGCAAACTTACTAACCCACCCTTCCACTTCCTCATCCAAGCCATTTATAAAGCGCACAAAGAGCAGTGGCCCCAGAACCGATCCCTGTGGAACACCACTGGTCAGCGAGTTCCTGGCTGAATACTTTCCGTGTACCAACACTTTCTGCCTTTTATTGGCCAGCCAAATATGTATTCAGACAACCAGATTTTCCTGTATCCCATGCCTCCTTACTTTCTGAATGAGCCTACCATGGGGAACTTTATCAAAATCCATGCTAAAGTCCATGTACACTACATCCACTGCTCTACCTCCATCAACGTGTTTTGTCACATCCTCAAAGAATTCAATAAAGTTTGTGAGGCATGACCTGCCCCTCACAAAGCCATGCTGACTATCATGAATCAAGCTATGGTTTTCCAAGTAATCATAAATCCTGTCTGTCAGAATCCTTTCCAATAATTTGCCCAGCACTGATGTAAGACTGACTGGTCTGTAATTCCCAGGGTTATCCCTTTACCCTTTCTTGATCAAGGGAATACTATTTGCCACCCTCCAATTATCTCGCACTACAGTGGACAATGAGGATGCAAAGCTCATCGCCAAAGGCGCAGCAATCTCTTCCCTTGCTTCCTGTAGTAATCTTGTGTATTTCCCATCTGGCCCAGCTAACTTATTTATCTTAATGTTTTTCAAACTTTTTAGCACATCTTCCTTTCCAACATCACGGTTTGACCATACCAGTCTGTTTCTCGCTGTCCTCACAAACGACAAGGTCCCTGTTGGTGGTGAATACGGAAGCAAAGTATTCATTAAGGACCTCCCCTGTCTCCTCCAACTCCAGACACAAGTTCCTTCACTAGCCCTGATCGGCCCTCCCTCACTCTGGCCATCCTCCTGTTCCTCACAGTACAGATTGCCTGAGGGTTTGATGTAATCCTACCCGTTAAAGCTTTTTCATGCCCAGTTCTCACTCTCCTAAGTCCATTCTTCAATTCTTTCCTGGCTACCTTGTAACTCACTAAAGCCCTGTCTGATCCTGCCTCCTCAACCTTAAGCTTCCTTCTTCCTCTTGACTAGATGTTCCACATCCCTTGTCACCCAAGATTCCTTCACCCTATTGTCCTTCCTTTGCCTCAGTGGGACAAACCTGTCCAGCACTATCAGCAAGTGCTCCCTGAACAACCTCATCAGTCTACTCTCGATCATCAGTAAAGTGATAGAAGGTGTCATCCACAGTGCTATCAAGCAACACCTGCTCAGCAATAACCTACTCAGTGACACCCAGTTTGGGTTCTGGCAGGGCCACTTTGCTCCTGAACTCCTTACAGACTTGATCCAGACATAGACAAAAGAGCTGAATTCCAGAGATGAGGTACGAGTAACAGCCCTTGACATCAAAGCTGCATTCAACTTAGTGTAGTATCAAGGAGCCCGAGCAAAACTGGAATCGAGGGGTATCAGGGGGAAACTCTCCACTGTTTGAAGTCAGACCTGGCACATAGGAAGATGGTTGTGGTTTTTGGAAGTCAGCCATCTCAACTTCAGGGATGCTGAGGAGTTCAACCAACTTCACCTGCTTCATCAATGATGTCTCTTCCACACAAGGTCAAAAGTGACAGAAGTAACATTTGGATAGGTACATGGATGGGAAAGGTTTAGAGGGATAGGGACCAAATGTGGGCAGTTGGAACTAGCTGAGTGGGCACCATGGTCAGCATGGACCAGTTTGGGCCTGTTACCATGCTGTATCATTTTTAAAAGGTAGGCGTGTTCATTGATGATTGTACACTGCTCAGTACCATTTGTGAGACCTTAGATATTGAAACAGTCCATGTTTAAATGTAATAAGATCTGGACAATATCCAGGCTTGGGCTGGCAAGTGGCAAGTTGCTTTCATGCCACACATAAATGCCATGCAATGATGATCTCCACTTAGAAATAATCTAACCAACTGCTCCTTGCTTTAATGGTGTTACCCTAACTGAATCCCACACTTTCCCCATTGATCAGAAACTCCACTGGACTTGCAGTATAAATACAGTGGCTACAAGAACAAGTCAGAGCTTAAGAATACTGCAGCTGAGTAACACCTCCTGAGTCCCCAGAGCCTGTCCCACCATCTACAAGGCACAAGTCAGGAGTGTGATGGAATACTCCTCACTTGCCTGGATGGGGGCAGCTCCATCAACACTCAAGAAGCTTGACACCATCCAGGACAAAGCAGCCTGTTTGATTGGCACCACATCCACAAACATCCCATCCCTCCACCACTGCAGCTGTGGGTGCTGTCTACAAGATGGACTGCAAAATTCGCACAAGATCCTTCTAAAATCATGATCACTATCATCTCGATGGACAAGGGCAGCAGATATATGGGAATGCCCACCACCTGCATGTTCTCTTTCAAGTCATCTATCATCCAGACCCGGAAATATATCACCATCCCTTCACTGTCCTTTCGAAATCTTGGATTTCCAGCTTGAATAGCATTGTGGGTCTATCTGGACTGCAGCAGTTCAAGATGCTAGCTCACCACCACTCAAGGGCTGCTAGGGATAAGCAATAAATGGTGGCCCAGCCAGTGATGTCCACATCACATGAGTAAACAAAATAAAAATCCTGCATCTAGTAACAATGCTCTTGACTCCCCAAAGCTTGCCCGACATCTACAAGGCACACGGAAGAGAAAGTGAGGACTGCAGATGCTGGAGGTCAGAGTCGAGAGTGTGTTGCTGGGAAAGCACAGCAGGTCAGGCAGCATCTGAGGAGCAGGAGAATCGACGTTTCAGGCATAAGCCTTTCATCAGGAATGAGGCGTGTGGGCAGGGGTCTGAGAGATAAGTGGGAGGGGGGGTGGGGTTGGGAGGAAGTTAGCTGAGAAAGCGATAGGTGGGTGAAGATGAGGGAGAGGATGATAGGTCAGAAGGGGGGAGTGACAGACAGGTGGGGAGTGGAGGCTTAGGACTGGGATAATGTTGGGGTGGGGGGGGAGGGGAAATGAAGCTGTTGAAATCCACATTTATCCCGTGTGGTTGCAGGGTCGCAAGGCTGAATATGAGGTGTTCCTCCTCCAGGTGTCAGTTGGCGGTGGAGGAGGCCCAGGGGCTGCATGTCCTTGATGGGATGGGAGGGGGAGTTGAAGTGTTCAGCCATGGGGCGGTGGGGTTGAGGGTACGGGTGTCCCAGAGATGTTCGCTGAAACCGCCGCATGAAGGCATCCTGTCTCCCCGATGTAGAGGAGACAACACCGGGTGCAATGGATGCAGTAGATCTACAAGGCACAAGTCAGAAATGTGATGGAATAATCCACACACGGGTGAGTGCAAATCCAATAACATTCAAGTACCTTGAAAAAGCAGTCTTCTTGATTGGTGCCACATCCACAGACAGACACATCTTCTTCCACCAACACTTCAGAGCAGCATGTACCATCTATAAAATGCACTGCCGAAATTCACCAAAATTCCTTAGACAGCATCATCCAAAACCATGACCATGATCATCTCGAAGGACAAGACAGCAGAAAAATGAGAATGCCACCATTTCCAGGTTTCCTTCCACACTGACTTGGAATTATATTGCTATTCCTATACTGTTGCTGGATTCTTCCCTGACAGCATTGTAGGATACCCACAGCAAATGGACTGCAACAATTCAAGATGACAGCTCACCACTACCTTCCCCAGGGCAACTAGCGGTGGGTAATAAATGCTGGCCAGCCAGGGACGAACACATCCCCTGAATGAACAATAAGAAGAAACAGGTTGTGTGCCTCCGTTGTGATTCCTGATGAAGGGCTTTTGCCTGAAACGTAGAGCTTCCTGCTCCTCGGATGCTGCCTGACCTGCTGTGTTTTTCCAGCACCACAGTCTCGACTCTGATCTCCAGTATTTGCAGTCCTCACTTGCTCCATTGTGATGTACCTATAGCAGTCCTAAACTGCTGGCCCTCACCATCCACCACGAAGTAGGATGTAATGTATAATCTAATGATTGTGGACAGAACGAGACAGCAGTTCGACAGATCACATGGGCCTGTGCAGCACCCCCAGTACTATTGGCAGCATATCTTTGGAACATATTACTATTTTACAAATATGCTTTGTAAGATTGATATTTTTCAGGAAAATGGATGAATATAACGTGGTGGCAATGGGATTTTGAAGATTTGTCTGAGAAATGTCCAAGGATTAACCTTTTCTCCTCTAACTTACTCATTTTTCTTAAACTAAAACAACTGCTACATACTCTCAATGTGTAAGTGATTCTGCATCACTGTAGTGATCCGACATAACATGCCTTTCTACCGGGACATCATAAGTTGGGACAGCATACATTGGCTTTAGGTAACATTGTAAGAAGCAAATCGATCACTCAGCCTGAGTTTCATCCCCTCGGTGTAGAGATCATGTGGCCTCTGCTGACTACCTCCGCTCTATCTGTATAATCGACCTGGAGCTTCCAGTTGCTTATTAGTTCTGCAGTTCACCATGTTCCCATGCCAACGATTCTGTCTCAGCACTGACACAGTGCTCCAGCAAAGCTCAATGTAAGCTGGAGGAACTGTACCTCATCTTCTACCTAGGTACCTCATAGTCTTCAGGGCTCAACATTCAGTTTAACAATTTCAAAGCATGAACACCCTCCTCTAATATTTGCTACCCATCACCACACCGCGCATGTTATTCTCTATGGGCTGCTCCTGGCACAGCTACATATAATTGTGTATAAGCTAAAAACTCTTGCTTTCTCTTTCTCAGGAAGAGGTGTCTCGCTTGGTAGCACTGACTACAAAGAAGTATCATAGAACTGAGAGCTTAAAAAGGTAATTGCAATATTTTCTACAGCTGACTGCATTCAGGAAACCAACTAACAAACTGTAGTGGTCACAGGTTAAAACCTTAGAACTCAAGTATATCCAAAGGTTCGAGTGTATATTATCTTCTTTTGTAATGAACATTATTCACCTTTACCTTCATATCCATGTGTGTTCTCTCTATGTCGCTCTCTCTCATTATCTCTCTCTGTCTGCTCTTTCTTTTCTCTGTCTCTTGCCCTCTCCCCCCCTCTCTCTCTCTCTCTCTCTCTGCATGTGCGTAGGAGGAACCAAGTAACGACCTGAAGGTCATTTGCTCAATGCTGCATTTTTATAATGGGGTTGGCCGGTAATAATTTAGTCTTCCTTTAACTCAAGGAAACTCTGTAACTGGCTCCTTGATCTTTAAAATAAAGATAATTAACTACATTTTAATTTGAGAGAGTTACAGCTTGTGATAAAAGAACTTCAGCCTCTGTTGTGACAAAGAGTTTGAAAAGAGGAGAGCTGCTTCATGGCCCCTCCTGCAGTGGCAACACCAATCACCTGCTTCTGTTTCCAATTGTAATTGTTGAAGACCATGGGCTAGTAAGGTGGATCAGTGCACATTGTATATGGTACACACCGCACCACAGTTACAGTGTATCAGTGTTGGAGAGAATATATGTTGAAGGTGCCGGATAGGGTGTTGAGCTAGCTCACTACTTTGTTCTGGACGGTTTCACCTTATCAGGTGTTGTACATGTACCTATCCAGACAATTGGAAAATATTTCAGAAAATTCCTGCCTTGTGGATCGTGGGAATTAGGACAGGAGCCTCTTGTCACAGAAGGTTGAATCTCTGACTGATTTACAGGCTCATGGCAGATCCAGTTCAGTTTCTTATCAACAATGAGCACCTGGATATTGATGAGGGGGGTGCAGAATTGATTATTTCTTTAAATATTCAGGGAAGGTGATCAGACTCTTCCCTTGTCAGCAATGGTCATTGCCTACACTTGTGAGGAGCTTATGTTGTTTGTCAGTTATCCCAAGCCTGGATGTTGTCCAGTTTTAGCAGCATTCAGGCATGACTACTTCATTAACTGAAGAATTGTGAATGGAGTTGAACGCTGTGCTATCATCAGTAAATCTATCCACATCTGACCTTCTGATGGATGGAAGGTCAGTGCTGAAGCAGCTCCTGATGGTTCAGCCTAGAACACTGTCAGAATGTTGAGGAATCTCCAGTTTCCAACACTGACCAGTTATGTTTATTAACTCATATGCTGAGGCACTACAACAAATTGAATAGATATGCTGAAACTTCAAGGATCGGTTTATCACTGGATGCCTTTAATATTAACCAAATCTACTTGGTTCTGATGATTGTACTGCCCATTGATTCAGGTCTTAATATGGATGTGCAAACTTCAGCAAGAGACTTATTAGTGAGAGATTAATACTGAAGGACTGAAGCAAAGAGTTAAATGTACAAAAACTTATTAAACACATTTTTACCAAATATATTTTTTCTGACTGGGTTCACACAATTCTTAGAAAAGACACATGCGTATGCGCACGCACACACATACACACACAAACAAAATGGTTCAAAGCTCCTCGCCAGTAGAATCACTGACCCTGACACACCTCATTTTGTACATTGAATATGCAGCAGAAAACAAAAACTTCTGAGAACCTAACTGAGTGCATGATGTGACTGACAGGCTTTCTGACTGACTGCCACCAGAAATAGTATGAATACAGCTTTTGTCTTAATCCTCCTTTAAACTGACTGCACAAGATCTGATAGATTGCGTATGCTTGGTATGCATTGCTATAAACAGCTGCAGCCACACAAACTGTTCCCTGCAAAACCTTAATATTGATCTTTATTCCCCAGATGGAGTTTTTGCCACATTGACTTCTCCTGAACACGTTGGACTATAATCAGCCTCTTGTAATAATTTTCCCTGATTGTTTTTATTCAGGCATGGGAGTTGGGCATCACTAACTGGCATTTATTGCATTTATTGCCTGTCCCTAGTTGCCTTTGAACTGAGTAGACTACTGGGCCAATTCAGAGGGCAGTTGAGGGTCAACCACATTGCTGTGGCTCTGGAGTGACATGTAGGTCAGACCAGGCAAGGATGGCAGATTGCCTTCCCTAAAGGACATTACTGAACCAGATGGTTTGTTTTCTGAAAATCATCTCATGGTCATCAATAGATTTTTAATTTCAGATTATTATAGAATTCCACCATCTGCCATGGTGGGATTTGAACCCAGGTTCCCAGAATATTAGCTGACTTTCTGGATTAATAGACTAGTGATAATACCACTGGGAAATCACCTCCTCAACATTCTAGCCAGTGATCTTGTTACACATCACCTAAGTGGTTAATTCTTACATATGTGTCACATGTAAAGGCTTCAGGACCCTGTAGCAACATTACAATTGTTGTCATAATGCTGAACATCACTGAGTATAAATTAAAAGTGAGATAACAAGAGTTCAGAGCAAATATGTCCCTGTTAGAGTGAAGGGTAAGGCTGGTAGTAGTATGGAACAATGGATGAATAAAAATATTGAGGCTATAGTCAAGAGTATGAAAGAGGCACATTTTAAGGATAGACACCTTAGTGAATCTCTTGAACAGTATAAGAGACGTAGGGGCATTCTTAAGTGGGAAATCGGGAGGGCAAAAAGGCGATATGAGATAGCATTGGTTGATAAGGTTAAGGGTAATCCAAAGAGATTCTACAAGTATCTTAAGAGCAAAAAGATCAAATAAGGAGAGAATAGTGTCCCTTAGACAGCAGCAAAGTCATCTATGTGTGGTACCATAGGAGATAAGAGCGATGCTAATTGAACATTTCGCTTCAGTATTTACTGTGCAAAAAGATGTGAAAGCTAAGGAACTTGGGGAAATAAATATTGATATCTTAAAAAGAGTCCAATTTACAGAAGAGCAGGTGCTTGATGTCTTAAAAAATATATAGCTGAATAAGTCTCAGGCATCTGATCCAGTACATCCCAAGATGTTGTGGGAAGGGAAGAAATTGCGTGGACTCTAGCAAAGATACTTATATCATCTATAGCCACAGCTGAGGTGCTGGAGGACTAGAGAGTGGCTAATGTTCTGCCTTTATTTAAGAAAGGCCCTAAGGAGAAGCCTGGGAACTATAGACCAGTGAGTCTGACATCAGTATTGGGTAGGTTGTTGGAGGGGATTCTGAGAGATAGGAGTTACATGCATTTGGAGAGGCAAGGACTGATTAGGGATAGTCGGCTCGGCTTTGTGTGTGGGAAATTATGTCTGACAAACTTAATTGAGTTATTTGAGGATGTGACCAACAAGATAGACGAGGACAGAGCAGTAGATATTGTCTACATGGACTTTAGAAAAGCCTTTGACAAGGTTCCACATGGTAGACTGGTTAGTAAAATTAGACCACATGGGAGTCAGGGAGAGCTTACTAACTGGGTACAAAATTGACTTGACAGTGGGAGACTGAGGATGGTGGTGGTGCAGGATTGTTTTTCAGATTGGAGACCTGTGACCAGAGGTGTTCCACAGCAATCATAACTGGGTCCATTGTTGTTTGTCATTTAAAGGAATGGTTTGGGTGAGAATTTGAATGAATGACTGATTGTCACATATATCTTGAAGATACAGGAAAAATGTTTTGTTGCCACAATCTGACACCAATTTGAGTTACAATAAAAATAAAAAGAAATTACTGAAATAAAAGTTCATCTTCAATTCAAATTGGGGTCTCAAGCATGGCTCCAAGGCTTCTGCAAGGTGGCTGGAGGGTGTTCCGGTCCTCAAAGAGTTCCAAGCTGAGAACAGCAATAACGATGCCAGTGCCCCAGAAGACCCTGACTCTGTTGTTGCCACCACCTCACTGACACTGCTAGGAATCCAAGCTCCAAGCCCACCATCAGCAGAAGTCCAGGGTCTGGACCTATTGCCTCTACCAAGAGTCCAGGCTCTGGGCTTACTGCCTCCAGGAGTCTGAGCCTCCAGGCCTATTGCTGCCAGGAGTCCGAGCTCTGGGCCCACCACTGCCAGGAGTCTGGGTTCCGGGCCTACCACTGCCAGGAATCTGAGCTCTGGTTCTACCACTGCCAGGAGTCCAGGCTCCGGGCCTACCACTTCCAGGAGTACGAGCTCTGGGCCTACCACTGCCAGGAGTCCGGGCTCCGGGCCTACCATTGCCAGGAGTCCGGGTTCCGGGCCTACCACTGCCAGGAGTCCGAGCTCTGGGCCTACCACTGCCAGGAGTCCGGGCTCTGGGCCTACCACTGCCATGAGTCCGGGCTCCGGGCCTACCATTGCCAGGAGTCCGGGTTCCGGGCCTACCACTGCCATGAGTCCGGGCTCTGGGCCTACCACTGCCAGGCGTCCGAGCTCCGGGCCTACCACTGCCAGGAGTCCGCGCTCCGGGCCTACCACTGGCAGGAGTCCGAGCTCCGGGTCTACCACTACCAGGAGTCCTAATCCATGCTGTTGATGCTGCAGCCACCATCCAACCAATACCTCTCCAGCCTCGAAGGTGAAGAAAAAAGGAAGAAGAAAAAGAAGAAAAGTACAAATCGCAAACGATGCCGCTGGCCTGGAACAGACAGGCTCTGACGATCCCATACACTAACTACCCTGTCAGTGTTATGGCGTGGTTAGCAAGTTTGCAAATGACTCCAAAATTGGGGGTACAGTGGACAGTGAAGAAAGTTATCTATGATTACAAAGGGATCTTCTTTTAGTATGTGTGTTCTTCTCCTGAATGTCTTGTTTCTCTTCCTCGGCAAATTAATTCTACATTTCTAATAGTTTCTTGTCAATGACATCAATGAATATGATTTCTCTTTCTCATCCCATGATCTGTTTAAATCCTATATGTTCTCGGCCTATATTATTCCTGCTCTGTGTTCATCTCTTGTCCGTATTGTCTCCTGGGCTACAGCTTTTGTAGCTTATGTGCTCTTGGCTTGTACATATATTTTGCACTTCGTGGCTTCTTTGCTCCTCCTTATGTTTTTTTTTTCAATCTGTTATGGTCATTCTCAATGATGTAGGCTTCTGAGATAGAAATGCAAGTTGTGCATTCAATCTCCTAACCATCAATAACTCTGACAGTCTGTGGTGGTGGTCTGCAAAATTTAAATCTTCATTCTTTTTTAGTGAAGCTTCTAGTGCATACTTTCTACTCTCAGCTTTGCTCTTTGCTGGAGAATAGAGGAATGACCTCACAACATGAATGAAATGTGTAAATATTTTGAACTGTTTATTTGCTAACTGTGGATCACCATAGAGTCCAGAATGCCAAGCATTGAATACACTTTCTTGGGTAATTCTCTCACCGACTCTGCCTTGATTTTGCGTCGATGGTTAATGTCAAAACACCTTGAGCAATAGTCTATGACACTGACAAAGATGTGCCTTTAAACTTGAATAGACCCATTGCCAAGCATTCCCGAGGGCCTAATGGAAAAGATGATGATAATAACAGTTCTTCTCTTTGCTGTTCAGAACACAAGGAACACTTATTTCTTGTATTGATTGAGAAATTCTTAGCCACCACACTGATCGATGCAATCTTGCACAACACTGTGTAATGTTCAAGTGACAAAGTTAATCACTCATCAGAGCCTAGCATGTTGTCTATGACAGTGAGATGTCTGTACTGTTCAAAGGACTGGCATAGTGTGACATTTCTGTGGGTAGGAAGTTATATTTAGGTTACACCATGTAACGATTTCAGATTTCCTTCCAGAAAGGATATCAGTGAAACAAATGGTTTTTTTTATGATAGGTTTTTGTTGAATTAGGTTCAGTTTTAAACACACCTTCATTATTACTCTCAATGATGTTCCTCCAGGATCTTGTGAGTTTATTGGGATGACTGCAATTTAAGCCATTTGAGCTGATTCTCTCAAGCTGAAGCATGTGCTCCACTGTTGGGTGTCAATTTACTATGTTTGAGTTTCCGGTATTTATCTTTAAAGTTGTTGATTTCTCTCAAAATTTGATTTTCTGGTTTTATGAAGTCTCCATCTCTTGAATGCATCATAATTCGAAGGTTACGCCTTTTGTTTCAGCTTTGACTATATTATAAACATATTGCTGTTTTAAAATGACTCAAATTTTCACCATTTGACACTGTACGCCCTCTACTGAGCAGTCTACCCGACTATATGGCTTCATTCCCTTCCATTTGGTGAGGCTTCGACATGGCACTTGGTGCAGCTTTCTGCATGTTTTGGTCTGAGGTTTTTAGTATATTCTCTCTCTTGTGGGCTATAAACTGAATCACCTCACTCAGTACTCTCCTTGGTGCACCACCATCCCCTCGAAAGACCAACCTGTTCCACTGTCTCCATGCAACATTAAATCCTTTCAAGCTTATGAAAGTTCTAACAAGGCCTCATCTGATTGTCTGACTCCAATTTGTTAATAAATTAATTCAGCTTTCAATCTTTTATGTAGGCAATTCTGTGCCAGCCAATGAAGGTCATTTATGAACGACTACTTGCGTCCATAGTGCTTTGGAAGTGGAGTTGCAGATAGACAGGGTGGTGAAGAAGACATTTAATACACTTACCTTTATAGGTCCGTGCATGGAGTATAGAAGTTGGGAGTTCATTATTTGCAGCTGTACAGGACATTAATTAGTCCCCTTTTAGAATACTGCATACAATTCTGGTCTCCCTGCTGTAGGAAAGATGTTGTGAAACTTGAAAGGGTTCAGAAAAGACTTACAAGGATGTTGCCAGGGCTGGCGGGTTTGAACTGTAGGGAGAGGCTTTTTCCCTGGAACGTTGAAGGCTGAGGGGTGACCTTATAGAGACTTATAAGATCATGAGGGGCATGGATAGGGTGAATAGCCAAGATCTTTTCCCTCGCATACGGGACTCCAAAACTAGGGGGCTTGGATTTAAGGTGAGTGGGAAAAAATTTAAAGGAACCTAATGAGCAACATTTTCATGCAGAGGGTGGTGTGTGTCTGGAATGAGCTGCCAGAGGAAGTGGTGGAAGCTGAACATTTAAAAGGCATCTGGAGGGATACATGATTAAGAAGGATTTGGAGGGATATGGGCCAAGTGCTAGCAAATGGGACTAGATTAGTTTAGGGATATCTGGTCAGCGTGGATGAGTTAGACTGAAGAATCTGGGCAGCACGGTGGCTCAGTGGTTAGCAAGCTGCCTCACAGTGCCAGGGACCTGGGTTCGGTTCCCGCCTCAGACATTCTCCCCGTGTCTGCGTGGGTTTGCTCCGGTTTCCTCCCACAGTCCAAAAGATGTGCAGGTCAGGTGAATTGGTCATGCTAAATTGCCTGTAGTGTTAGGTGGATTAGTCATGGGTAAATGTAGGGGAATGGGTGGGTTGCTCTTTGGAGGGTCGGTGTGGACTTGTTGGGCTGAAGGACCTGTTTCCACACTGTAGGGAATCGAATCGAATCTGTTCCTGTGCTGTACAGCTCTATGACTTGGATTTTTATTCTATTTCATTTACATCTGCTTAATAAGCACATTTCTCTAAACATTATCATGATCAGCAATACAATGCTGTATTCTTGTCAATGGCCTATCTTGCTAATAAGTCATTCTCTGTTGTATAAGGTCTGCAATGGGTACCTTGGAAGTTTCGGAATTGTTCTGGTCCCTGTCTCTGGGGGGAGTTAGTCAGTTATTCTAATTGTTTTGTGAGCAGTAGGTCAATTCGACAGTCATGTAGCACAGACCGACTTAGCATCTCCTCGAGATAGCATCTCTGACCTGGTGTTAGTATTGCTAACTAATCTGAAGCCGATGTAAAAAGTAAAGTAAAGTCACCATAGCCCCAATGGACCATAGGCCAGCTCTCTCTTTGGAGACAGTGACTGGTGGTGAGTTTAACCTGTGGGTCACCACACCTCAGATGAGGGGTGAGGTTGAGAAAGTCAGACTTTCATGGGACCTCAGTCATTACAGGAAGCAAGCCCATGGTTTCATTGTGCATCATAAACCTGCCATATCTCCAACTGAGCTAACCATCTGCCAAAGACTTATTAGTGGTTAATCCCTCACCACTTAATACAACACAAATCGCATAGACTAGTATAACAATGATGGTTGGTGAGAAAATCTACGTTAAAAACAATTTTAGTAGAACCAGGTACCAGCCATAGACATCCCTTATACCATGGGGGCAGAGATGCAGACTGCTATCTAAAGAATTGACACCAAGGAAAAACATTCAACTAAAACAAAAGTGCCTAGTTAAGAATTCAGTAGCTTTTAAAAAGGAGCACAGATCGAGTCAGCTCCTGAACATCCAGCAGCACAGAGCTAGAGAAACGTTAGCAGCAATAATTCTTTAGAAACTTGAAGCAGCCAGTACCAGATAAAAAGTAGTAAGAAACTCACAAAGATCAGAAGCAGTCTTACCAAAGTTACAAAGCGATAAATCCAAATCCTGATTGCTAAAAAGGTGGTTGACTTCAGGCTCTAAAGGTAAGCAGGATGGAAGTACTTTTGGAGTAAAATTCTTACTGCGATGCTGAATGAAGTTTTAAACAATTGTATTTATTAAACAAACATCCGGGAGAGGACCCTAGCAGGAAAGACAATGGGACAGCAATGGCTAAGAGCTTCTGGGAGTAATTCAGGAGACAAAGCAGAGATTCATCTCGAGGAAAAGGAAGTGTAGTACAGGGAGGATGAGGCAACTGTGGCTGACGAGGGAAGTCAGGGATAGCTAAAACAAAAGAGAAAGTATGTAATGTGGTGAAGGGCAGTGCGAAACCAGAGAATTGGGAAGCTACCAACAAAACCAACATAGAGTCATAGAGTCATAGAGATGTACAGCATGGAAACAGACCCTTCGGTCCAACCCGTCCATGCCGACCAGATATCCCAACCCAATCTAGTCCCACCTGCCAGCACTCAGCCCATAATATCCCTCCAAACCCTTCCTATTCATGTACCCATCCAAATGCCTCTTAAATGTTGCAATCATACCAGCCTCCACCACTTCCTCTGGCAGCTCATTCCATACACACAGAGGGCAACAAAAAAAGAAATAAGGAGAGGGAAGATTAAATATGAGGGTAAGCCAGCCATTAATATAAGAGTTTCTTTGCATATATAAAGGGCAAAAGAGAGGCAAAAGTGAACTTTGGGCTGCTGAAAAATGATGCTGGAGAGATAGTAGTGGGGAACAAGGAAATGACTGAGGAACTGAATAATTACTTCGTCATTCTTCCTCGTGGAAAACATGAGTAATATCCAAAAAAAATTCAAGAGAGTGAGGGGCAGAGCTGATTATGCTGTCGGTCCCCAAGGAGAAGGTGCTAGAAAGACTGAATGGCCTGAAGGTGGATAAATCACCTGGACCAGATGGACTACACCCTTAGAGTTCGAAGGGAGATAGCTGAAGAGATAGTGGGGGTGTTAGTGGGGATCTTTCAGGAATTGCTAGAATCAGGGAGGGTCCCAAAGGACTAGAAAATTACTAATGTAACACTGCTGTTTAAAAAGGGAGTAAGGCAAAAGACGGAAAATTACAGACCAATTAGTCTAACCTCGGTCGTGGGTCAGATCCTGGAATCCATTGTGAAGAATGAGATTTCTGAATACTTGGAAGTATATGGTAAATTGGGCAAAGTCAGCACGGTTTCATCAAGGGGAGGTCATGCCTGACAAATCTGCTAGAATACTTTGAGGAAGTAATGAGCAGGTTAGACCAAGGAGAGTCAATGGATGTTATCTACCTGGACTTCAAGAAGGCCTTTGACAAGGTGCCGTACAGGAGCCTACTGAGTAAGATAAGGGCCCATGGTGTTAGAGGCAAGATGCTAGCATGGATAGAGCTTGGCTGTCAGGCAGAGAGTGGGGAGAAAAGGGTCAGGATGGCAGCCAGTGACAAGTGGTGTTCCGCAAAGCTCAGTGTTGGGACCACAACTTTTCACTTTATATATTAATGATATAGATGAAGGAACTGAGGGCATTCTGGCTACGTTTGCAGCTGATACTGGATAGACTGGAAGAGAAAAGCAAAAGGGGAAATGGAGAAATAAAGAAAGCAGATGCAAGTGGCCAAGCCCCAGGCCAGGAGCATAATCACAGCGCTGCTCCAACCCTGCCACCATCTTGGCCAAAGCTTGTTAAAGAAGCAAGTCTTACTGTGTTATCTGACAAAGCAGCTCAGTTAAACCAGGTTTATCATTGTCTGGTCTAAGGGGTGTGTTCTCCAGCCTTCTGCTGCATCTGCAATGTCCCCCAACAACCTGATGAGCTTTTGGAAATAAAGGTTTGTTCTTGACCACAAATTTCATTTCAGTTACTGAATTTAAGCTTTTTGCACTGCCATCAGCACTGATCACATGTTTTATTATATTTTTTAGATTCTAACTTTGGAGTCCATTGAACTTTCTGCAAGAACTCTTTACTTCCAGCATGACCTGTGAACATATTCTCTCAAGACAAGGTTGGAGCTTTGTTCTTTTCCAGTCTATCCATTAATCAACTGTCCCTGAAATCATCAGCATTATATATCATACTTGTACGTCTTCTGGTATTAATTTCATCACTCTACAGACCTGATTAACATTACTCAATCAAACAAATCCATCAAAACAAGGAACTGGCCATTAGTCACAGTGCATTCTAAGAGTATGGTATGATGGTGACGTTGTCATATTCCTGGATACCTGGAGAATGAAAATTACAAATCTTGTGCAACCAGGGATAAGTAATACGTGTTAACCTTGATAATGATTCCCAGAACCTAAGAACGAATTAAATAATTAACCCAGGGCAGGACTTAAATAGCTCATGGTAGGACCCACAGAGTGTTGCTGAACAAAGAGACCGAGGGGTGCTTGTGGCTGTACAGGAGATTAGTGAGCCATTTTAGAATACTGCATACAAGTTTGGTCATCCTTTTATAGGGAAGATGTTGTTAAACTTGAGAGGGTGCAGAAAAGGTTTACAAGGATGTTCCCGGGACTGTAGTATTTGAGTTCTCGAGAGAGAGAGGCTGAATAGATTGAGATGTTTTTCCCTGGAGCATTGGAGGTTGAGGGGTGACATTGATAGAATCATAGAATCCCCTACAGTATGGAAACAGGCCATTTGGTCCAACAAGTCCACGTCGACGCTCTGACGAGTAACTTACCAAGACCCATTTCCCCCTCCCCTATTACTTTACATTTACCCCTGACTAATGGACCTAACCTACACATCCCTGAATACTAGGGGCAGTTTAGCATGGCCAATTCACCTAACCTGCACATCTTTGGATTGTGGGACCTTATAGAGGTCTGTAAAACCATGGGGGACATGGGATGGGGGAGTCCAAGGCTGGAAAACCTAGCTTTAAGATGAGAGGGGAAACATTTAAAAAAGAACTTGAGGGATAATGTTTCCATGCAGAGAGTGGTGTGTGTATGGAACAAGCTGCCAGAGGATGTGGTGGAGGTGGGTACAATTACAACATTTAAAAGGGATCTGGAAGGCCGTATGAATTGGGAGTGTTTCGGCAGATGTGGGCTAAATACTGGCAAATTCCAATCAGTCAGGTCAGATTGGGTTGTATGGCCAGTGCGAACGAGTTGGACGAGGTGGACCTAAGGGTTTGTTTCTGCACTGTATGACTCAATGACTTTACAGTTCTAATTCATTGTATAAAGCATTGTGAGATATTTTGAGGATATGGCAGGGCATCTCCTACACTCTATCTTTCACCAAGCAGTCTCGTCTGAACTATCATGACCTGGGTGTTTCTCTAATTGGAATCGATAGCCTAGCTGGTTATTTAGTTACTTCTACACCCATATTCATTAGCTGGTGATTAGGGGATAATTAGAGGAACAGTGAGGCATGTTGCTAAAGAGTTTTCTAGTATGATCATGATGATGTCATTCATCATGGTAATTGTGTGGCATGCTTCACTTCCTCTTGAGTTCACATCAAACTAATCTAAATGGTTTCTTTACTGTGAGGTATCTAAAGCCTTCTGAATAGACTAAATTAAACAGCTACTGGACCACACAATTGGCTATGCTGATATAATCTTATTTTGCTGATTTGAGAGCTGTAGTTGCACAAGCCAAACAGACTAGAGATGTACCATCTGTTCTGTGTTGACTTCCAGGGCAAGTAGAGATCACCAATATCCAAATAACGTGTTATGTTAACATGACTGAATACGTGGTCTCTTTTAATTTGTTTAAAAGCACAGCCTTTCAAACCTTATTTCACATTGGTTATGGCCACTGAAATGTATAGTCCTGAGGTGAGCCATTTGGCCCATCTGCCTCTTTTTCACTGAACCAATCCAAACCACATCCCACTGTCCTTTATATGTTAGCATGGCTTAGTAGATGGCATTCTTATTTCTCATCCCAACCTGGGCTCAACCCCAACTAAGACTTGACCATTGGTACTATAGTCCAGTAAGGAGGGAATGTGCATTTTTGGAGGTTTCTTCCTTTTGGCAGCATGTTAAACTAGAGCCCATCTGCTCTCTCAGGTAGATAATAAAAGTAACACAATTCCAAAAAGAGCAGGGAGTCCTTGGTCATTGTGAACTGTGTGTCCTTTCTAGGATGTATTTCTCAAGCCAAATGCTGTCTCTCATTTATTATCCCCAGTCTTCCATGTTGGACATGAGAATATTAACAGATGTTACCAAAATGGACTTCCAGAGGCATTTGATAAAAGTTGTGTGCAGGAGTCTGTTACCAAAATAAGATTGCACACAGTTCAAGGTATTAAAGACTAAATGGAATGTTAACCTTCATTTCAGATGTTTTAATTTCATTCAGAATTTGTTAATTCCCAGCTGATATACTATTGTTCTGAGCACTTCACCTCATGAAAGACATATTCACCAGATAGACACACCATCCGTTTGAACCTGATATATTCTCTTGAGGTTAGAAGTTTAAAGATAAACTAAATGAATTGTTGTAAATGACAGACACTTTGATAGGATTCTCACAAAAAGACTATTCTCTGTGATACAGGGAGCCAGAAAATCAGGATCCAGTTTTAAAATTAAAATTGGGACATTTAGGAATGATGTCAGGAAAGCCTTTTACATGCTGCTGACAATGCCTCAATTGCCTCAGCGTCACTACATGCTGTGGGACAACTGATATTTTCAATTCTGAAATCAATTGTTTTTGTTGGCTAAAGCAAATGGAACAAAAGAGGGGAAATAGAATTGAAATTCCAATCAGCCATGATTTGATTCGATGGTTTGAGGGCCTGAATGGGATGACCTAGTTCTGTTTTTATGTTTAAGCTGAGTTCTGTGACTGCACCTCAAAGCAATTGGGGATGATTTCTCTGCTAAGTTAGGTTAGCTTCCTCCTTTAATTCAGCCTTTTGCAGTTTTTCACTGCTGATTTCACTTCTCTGTTCATTATTCTATCTTTTAGCCTCTCCCCTCATTCTAGTTTTGTATGTAATGGTCACTGCATCCATGCTGACATCTCTTTCATTATTTTAATGTGTCATTGTCACTTATTTTCCAACATTTTTAATGAGAATGGTAGTGGGCGGCACGGTGGCACAGTGGTTAGCACTGCTGCCTCACAGCGCCAGAGACCCGGGTTCAATTCCCGACTCAGGCGACTAACTGTGTGGAGTTTGCACATTCTCCCCGTGTCTGCGTGGGTTTCCTCCGGGTGCTCCGGTTTCCTCCCACAGTCCAAAGATGTGCAGGTCAGGTGAATTGGCCATGCTAAATTGCCCGTAGTGTTAGGTCAAGGGGTAAAATGTAGGGGAATGGGTGGGTTGCGCTTCGGCGGGTCGGTGTGGACTTGTTGGGCCGAAGGGCCTGTTTCCACACTGTAAGTAATCTAATCTAATCTAACCTCTTTGTGTGATGAACATTAACTACACAGTGCAGACTCTGAATCTGTTATAATTTGGAATCTGATCATTTCCTTCAACTGCCCACCGAGTGAAGATAGAGTGAATTGGGCTATTCAAGCCAGATAAATGCCAGGTTTGACTGTTATGTTAGCCAGTGTCAACCCAAGCCTGATCAAAGCTGCTACAATTGGACTCAATGCCTTGGATCACATTGCAGTGAATTCAACTAAGTCTTCTGTTCCCTGGATATTTGTGAGTGTTGAGTCAGGCGAACATCTCTGTTCCATCCATGGAACAGCCTGTCAATACTTTCTTCCCTGGCTCACTGAGGTGAGGTACCAGATGACATCTAGTACTTGTAATTTCCATTCCTTCAGGGCAAGAAAGGATGTAAGTAGGAACAGAAGCTATTTTGTTCTTCCGTGAAGTCCCAGATACCACCACTCCTAATTGCCTCCTCATTTATGTTACCTTCTAAACTGCTGAAGTAACATGTCGTGTGTGATATATAATCTCTGCCACCCTCCATCTCATTCCTTCAGACCATTTTTTCACCTCACCCTCCCCTAATCTTTCTGACACAGGCTTTCCCTAAATTCCACCCTGCCTTGACCTTCCCTCACTTGCTGAAAAATGTGTTGCTGGAAAAGCGCAGCAGGTCAGACAGCATCAAAGGAGCAGGAGAATCGACGTTTTGGGCATAAGCCCTTCTTCCCTCACTTGCTGTCTGCATTTGCTGCTCCACCTCTCAGCCTCCAGCTGTTTCCCTCTCCCACTCCCTTCCTCCCACCAGCTTTCGCTGACTCTATCAATATCTGAAGAAACCTTTATTAACCTCAGCCAATTCTTTGTGCTCATTTGCTGACAATAAACATTCTGCTAGTTTTGCCTCCATTTACAGCTTGATCTCAGTGTGTCTCTAATTGGCCCGTTGTATAACTGGTCAATAAACTGTGACCAAATAAACAAAGGTCAGACTGGATCAGTTTAACAGCAGCTCTGAAGTACATGTTGCAATGGCTCAGCTAACAAAATAGATTAATCAGAGCAAGTTGAATATCACAATCACTGCAGTTCCTGTCAGCTTATTTAATGTATTACAGTCCCTTTCAATTAAAAAGCACTTGAAAAGAGAATGATTTGCTCCATCCATCTAATAATAAAGGGAATTTAACTCCTCGTTGTTGAGAAGATTGGTACATTAAAATTCCTGGCAGTACAAATACAAGTGATTCCCCGGTGTGTGGTCACTCTGTGTTTGATACTAATTGGCACAAAGGGGTTTTAGTCAAAGGTGCAAGATAATTAAGCTGTTGTTAACTGATTCAAGTGAAATTCTTGTCCGTTGTCCTAAATAAATTAATCTCTCGTTGACTATCTTATATTGATGACCCCAGGTTTGAATCTTCTCCTTGATGGAAATATTATCTCTGGGCTGGATCTTTCTCTTTTGGCTGAATCCGAGTTGCATCGAGTACGTAGGAAGGATTTCCACTGTGAGGCCAAGTGAGCTTCTCATCATATCCTATGTAACTCACCTCATCTACCCTGTCACTGCGGTGTCCTTCCTGTTTGATTCCAGCCAATCCTACCACATGCCATTCCCAGAACAACTCAGCACTCAGTGTAAATTCCAGGATTCACCGTCTTGTGCGTGCACCATCTTTAAAAGCCCGTTGTGCATCTGGACAAGCACAGTTAGTCCAGAGTTGCCCTGTATGGCTCCTGGCATTTGGCCAGGGAATTGCATATTCCAAAATGCATCACCTCACATTTGTCCAGATTGAACTCCATCTGCCATTTCTCTGCCCAACTCTCCAATCTATCTAAATTCTGCTGTATTCTCTGACAGTCCCCTTCACTATCTGCTACTCCACCAATCTTATTGTCATCTGCAAACTTGCTAATGAGGCAACCTACACCTACCTCCAAATCGTTTATGTATATCATAAACAACAGTGATCCCAGCAAAGACACCACTGGTCACAGGTCTCCATTTGAGAAACTTCCTTCCACTACTACTCTGTCTTCAGTTGCCCAACCAGTTCTCTATCCATCCACCTAGAACGCCCTGGACCCCATGCGACTCCACCTTCTTCATCAGCCTACACTGGGGAACCTCATCAAACGCCTTACTAAAGTCCTTGTATATGACATCCCTTCCCACATCAATCAACTTTGTCACCCCTTCAAAGAATTTTTTTAGGTTTGTAAAACGTGACCTTCCCTGCACAAAACCATGCTGTCTATCACTGATAAGCCCATTTCCTTCCAAATGGGTTTATATCCTATCCCTTAGTATTTTCTCCAGTAGCTTCCCTACCACTGACATCAGGCTCACAGGTCTGTAATTACCTGGATTATCTCTGCAACCCTTCTTAAACAAGGGGGCAACATTAACAATTCTCCAGTCCTCTGGGACCTCCCCAGTTTTCAAGGATGCTGCAAAGATATCTATTAAAGCCCCAACTATTTCTTCTCTGGCTTCCCTCAATAACCTGGGATAGATCCCACCATGTCCTGGGGACTTGTCCACCTTAATGTCTTTTAGAATACCCAACACTTCCTCTCCAACACTTCAATTCACCACAAAGGAAAACAGGAAAGCCACACACACAGACCAAGTCCTGAACTACGAAAGCAACCACCCCAACACACACACAAAAGAAGTTGCATCAAGACACTATTCAAAAGGGCCACAACACACTGCAGTACAACAGAACTGCAAAAAGAGGAAGAAGAACACCTCTACAATGTATTCGCCAAAAACGGATACCCCCGCAATGTCATCAACAGATGCCTAAGGGAAAGACAACAGAATGAGGACATACCACAACCCAAAGGACTAGCCACACTACCATACATCAGGAGCATTTCCGAACTGACAGCCAGACTACTGCGACCACTAGGACTCATAACAGCACACAAACCAACAGCCACCCTCAGACAACAACTCACCAGAACGAAGGACCCGATACCCAACATGAGCAAAACCAATGTAGTGTATAAAATCCCATGCAAGGACTGCACAAAACACTACATAGGACAAACAGGAAGACAGCTAACGATCCGCATCCATGAACACCAACTAGCCACAAAACGACACGACCAGCTATCCTTAGTAGCCACACACGCAGATGACAAGCAACATGAATTCAACTGGGGCAACATTACGATTATAGGACAAGCTAAACAGAGAACAGCCAGGGAATTCCTAGAGGCATGGCACTCATCCACAGATTCAATGAATAAGCACATCGACCTGGACCCAATATACCGCCCACTGCAACAGACAGCTGGAACTGACAACCGGAAGTGGCAGATTCAAACCACTACAAATGCTGGAGGAAAGATCACAGAAGCGCTTCACAGGAGGCTCCCAAGCACTGAGGATGTCACCTAGACAGGGGACGAAATGTCTGCAACACAAATTCCCAGCTCGGCGAACAGAACCACAACAACGAGCACCCGAGCTACAAATCTTCTCACAAACTTTGAACTTCCTCTCTCCTTATGATGTAATCAAACATTTATCTCTAACCTCAATATCCACCATGTCCCTCTCCTCGGTGAATATCAATGGAAAGTATTCATTAAGATTCTCACCCATTTTCTCTGACTCCTCGCATATCTTTCCTCCTTTGTCCTTGAGTAGGTCAACCCTTTCCCTCATTACCCTTTTGCTCCTTATAAACAAATAAAAGGCTTTGGGGTTTTCCTTAACCCTGCTCGCTAAGAATATCTCATGACATTGTTTAGCCCTCTTAATTTCTTGTTTCAGATTGGTCCTACATTCCCAATATTCTTCCAAAGCTTCATCTGACTTCAGTCACATAGACTTTATGTACACATCCTTTTTCCTCTTAGCTAGTCTCACAATTTAACCTGTCATCCATGGTTCCCTAATCTAGCCGTTTCTATCCCTCATTTTCACAGGAACATTTCTCTCCTGAACTCTAATCAACCTTTCTTTAAAAGCGTCCCACATATCGAATGTGGATTTCCCTTCAGACAGCTGGTCCCAATCTACATTCCCGAGCTCTGCTGATTTTGGGTACAGTTAGCCTTCCCCCAGTTTATCTCTCTTCCTTTAGATCCACTCTCGTCTTTGTCCACAAGTATCCTAAAACATGTGGAATTGTGATCATTATTCCCAAAGTAATCCCCCACTGAAACTTCAACCACCTGACTGAGCTCATTTCCTAACACCACGTCCAGTATGGGCCCTTCCTTAGTTGGATGACTTACATACTGCTCCAGAAAACCTGCCTGGATGCTCCTTACAAATTCTGCTCCATCCAATCCTCTAACACTAAATGATTCCCAGTCAATGTTGGGAAAATTAAAATCTCCATCACCCTGTTGCTCTTTCTATGATCTCTCTACACATTTATCCTCTATCTCACATGACACACATGGGAGGCTATAGGGCACCCTGTTCCGCAGGGAGGGACTTGGAAGGCCTGCTGGACAGGCAGGAATTGCTCTTCCCCTCCCCAGGGCCAAGGTTACAATACTCGGCCATAGCCAAGCTGGTGCGAGGTTAAAGCAGTCTCAGCCACATGGAGGAATTGCCCATCCCTCATCTCAAACCACCTTCTCAAGGACAGCTAGAGATTGGCATCAAATATTGGGCCCACCAGTGACGCCACATCCCATAACCGAATAAACAAATTCAATCACCTTCTCCACTCCATCATCAGACGTGCCACAATCTTCACTCTGCTGCTTCACACTTACTCGATCTATGCTCCTGTACCCACCTTCTACCAAGTCTCATGCTCTCCCACTCTCTGCCCTGGTTCAGTATTACGTCAGGAGTGAAAATCTGTTCTGTGGCCAATCATTCCCTCCTGATTAGTATCTGAATACCGAGCAGAAGCGGAACTGAAAAGCTAAATTCATTGCTGACAATTAGGGATTGCTACTGACGACAAGGTAATTATCACAAGCCCACGCTGCCCAAGGGTGTACATTTAATTCGAATTATACAGTGTTATCCCACTGAGATTGTAGCTCTATCAGTGGAACTGTAATTGTATTCTCACTTTAAATTATTTCAATATCTAACTCCTGTCTCTGGTCTGAAGGACATACATGTATGGCATGAATTATTCACAGCTTCTAAGAACGGTGTGATTTATGCATTAAGTTGCCTTTCTCATCCAAAGTACCATCTTTGTGTCAGATTGTTGACAAGTATTTTGGAAATGTTGAAAATCAGTGGGGAAGATATAGCAAGGAACAGAGGCAACATCAAATGCATTTCCCTGACATCAACCTGACCAAATACAACCTTCTATCATTCGATTCCCTCACTCTTATCCACCCTTACCGTGCCCACTCCCCAAATCTAATGTTGCTCATTCTGACCCCACTCATTGTAGCTGTTCTTGCTCTGTCCCAAATGTAAACTGTTTTTGCCCTGTCACCCTAAAGCACTAGTCCTCATCCCACAATTCACTTCAGCTCTGATGAAGAGTCACCTCGACTAGAAACATTAGCTTGCTCTCTCTCCATGGATGCTCCCTGACCTGTTGTGATCTCCAGTAAAGTTTGTTTTCGGCTCAGATTCCAGCAGCTGCAGTAATTTGCTCCTGGATTGTGTTCAATTGACTCTTTGGGGAATGCCCACCCTGAAGAAGTTTTGTTCTTACTTCAGACAGGAGTTAAGGTTGTCTCTTTCACCAGGCACATCTTCATTGCTTTCCATTTCACTGCTGGTGTTCATAAATGTATCTTGCCTTGCCTCTTACCAGTAACCTGTGGTATGTGTGCTGCTTGACCCTCTCTCTCTCTCTTTCTCTCTCACCATCTAATCAATACAATACTCTTACCTCCCCTTCCACTAAAACCTCTCACCCTGCCCCTTCCACTATAACGCATTCATACCTGACCCTCCACTAATGGAGTACTCCCCCCCGCTTCCATTTTAACACCATGTCATCCTATCTTCATGTCATTATACACTCTTATCCTATTGGTTTCATTATAATAGACTCTCAGTGTAACACATTCTTATAAACACCCATTTTTGAACAATCTAACCCTGCCCCTACCATTTTGACAAAGTGTGACCCTGCATCTCCCATTATAACACATTTACGCTCTCCTGCCCCACTGTAACACACTCACATCTTCCTGTGCCAATATCCACAATCTCACATTGCCTCCCATTTTACCTCAATCTCACCCTCATCCCCCATTATTACTCACACTTGACTATTCCATCATTGGAGCACATTCCCACCCTGCCCATATAACACAATTTCAAATTGTTTCACCTAATATGGCATTCTCTCATCCACACCTTCCTTGTAATACATGCCCACTCTGCCCTTACCATTATTACACACTCTTTCCATGCTCCTCCCATTGTAAAACATACTTGCCCTATCCCTCACTCTCATACTCCATTATAAGACACTATCCTCCTATTGTCACGTTGTTATGTTTTCTCAGTGGAGGAGATCTTGAATACAGAAACCTGTCACTCACAGGTGAGTGTTACCAACTAAGCCACAACTGAACATGTGTCCAAAGGTCCCTCTGCACTACAGCTCCCAGCAGAAGCATCTGTGGTACATACCGTATGATTAACACACCTTTACTATGTGACATCAAACACTCCCAAGGCAGTATAACACTGATTAGATTTGGAATAAAACTCCCTTTACACTGTCCCATTAAATATTTCCAAGGTAGTATACCACGGATATAATGACATAAGAAAGTTCCTTCGTAACTATCTGTCAGTATGTCTCAATCAGCATGTTTTGAGGAGTCTAACAGAGCTGGATTATGGTTAGTTTTGTTTTGCAGGCTGATATGCCCTATTGTTTGCCCAAGCTAATTTTGTATTGGAGGCTGCAGTGTGTATGTGTGCACAGCCGCTCTGATGTTCAATGCATTGAACATCAGAGTGGCTGTGCACACATACACAGCCCTGCATTTAGAGGGAACATTGTCAGGAACTGTGGGCTATCACTTTGTCTGTTCAGTAACCCAGTTTTAGACTTTCAAATACATTAACCCTCAAGGGAGGCAATGGCTTAGTGGTATTATAACTGGATTATTAATCCAGAGACACAGGTAACCTTCTGGGGACCCGGCCTGAATCCCACCATGGCAGATGGTGGAATGTGAATTCAATAACAATCTGGAATTAACAGTCTACTGATGATTATGCATTCACTGTCCAGTGTTGGGGAATGTCCTTCAGGAAAGGAAACTGCCACCCTTACCTGGTGTGGCCTACATATGACTTAAGACATGCAACAATGAGGTTGACTCTTAACTGCCCTCTGGACAATTAGGGATGTGCAATAAATGTTAACCTAGCCAGTGACACCCTCAACCCATTAATCAATAAAAAGAAAACCCATGGCACTAACTAATCCTGAGCAGTAACACTGTGATGAGGAAAACAGCACAAAAATATGACACTATCCAATTCTGACAATTCCAGGTTCTCTGCCTTCCATATCTTCTAAACATGCAACCACCCCCCCCCCCCAATCTTCACCAAGTGCCATTACTTAATACGCCGCTATCAGAACATTGTTAAAAGTTCAGCATCTGATGTTCAAGCTCCTATACATCTCATCTACCTTAACTATAGAACTTCCTCCAGTCAGCTGGTGTACCTTAGTCCCACTGAGTCTGGTCCTGACCATTCCCTATTAGCCTCTCCCTCCTCTTTTACAAGTTGATTTGGCCCTATATGGCTTCTACTAAACTCCCCTAATTCCCTCCATTTTGCCCCTTCCGTCATCGGAATTGGGGACTCCCTCTTTGACTAAGCATCACTTCAGTGATTGGACCATCAATCTATAAATTACAATTAGCTCACTGAAGCATTTGCAAACATCTCTCTATTCATGAGGAGCATGCATCAGCTGACAACATCCCTCTGGTTGGACACAAATTATCAGAGATAGTTTCCTCAAACATTTTATTCATATTTCTAGATGGACAGATGGAACCTTGGTTTCATAACTTACCTGAAGAGTGCTAACTGTCCTCCATACTGAGCTGAGGTTGTCAGCCTTTGGGCTATATCTATAGTTTTAATCATAGTTATATCCTCATCAAGCAATCTGTAACCCCTGACTCTAAGATCAGTGTGCCGACAACTGAGTTGTGCATGATAAATATAGACAAGAATTGAAGTGAATCTGCGAAGGAAGATGTGAAAGGGGTTCTCATAATTTATTCATGACCAATTCTTAACCAAACTCCCACAATGAGGGAAGTGCTGGTTAACCTGATTCTAATTAATGAAAAAGAGCAAGCAATCAAGTGAGAAGCAGTACCCACAATAGAGTTTGATTTCCTGCAGAAAGACCAAAGAATATGGAAAGGGGAAGTTGAAAATGAAAGTGAAATAAAGGACAGCTGCTGCTACAAGATAAAGAGAGAGAATCTTCTGATGGAGTTTGACGGACTCTGAAGAATATCTCTGCTGCTCCCTCTGTATTTTTCTCTTAAACAGCTCCTTTTAAGGTACAACAGTCTCTTCAAATCAGCCTCTGCAAAAATATGCAAACTATATCATGTGATGACCTTGATCTGGAAGCTCTACAGTAAAGAAAATTTGTATTTTCTTCCCTACGTCTGTTGAATCAGTAATTGCTTTTAAGAATGTTTGAAATGGATTTTTAGTAATTTTAATCAATTGTAAGGAGATCAATTGCAATTTTCTTGGCCAGTGAGGAATACTGGTCCTTCTGAACTGGTCCCCTTTGCTCTGAAAGCAGTACCAATGGGAAGAATATTCAAATCAAGAGCTGTCGCTGGTAAACAAAAAGGAGACCTACAAGCAGGAAAGCTGAAGGTTGAAAGTGATCAGTGCACGGTTGCAAACACAAAGTAAAGGCAGGCAGAGGCAGAAAAGGAACACAGAGGGTTTTTGTGAGAAAGAGCAAATTCTTCTCAAGGAGTAGCCAGTTTTTCTGTTCTGTGGAAAAGGAGGCAGGAGTTTCTTGAGGTACTGTGTTAGCTGCTTAAAAGCATCCAAAGGAAAAAGTGAGGTCTGCAGATGCTGGAGATCAGAGCTGAAAATGTGTTGCTGGAAAAGCGCAGCAGATCAGGCAGCATCCAGGGAACAGGAAAATCGACATTTCGGGCATAAGCCCTTCTTCAGGAAATTCCTGAAGAAGGGCTTATGCCCGAAACGTCGATTCTCCTGTTCCCTGGATGCTGCCTGACCTGCTGCGCTTTTCCAGCAACACATTTTCAGCTAAAAGCATCCAAAACCTCGAAGGCCATGTGAATGGCTCAGGAACACTAAAGAGCGGGCTGTATTCTCATAAGTGACCAAACTCTGAACCAGGATGTTAACAGTTGGTCAGTTGAAAAGGAACTCTGGAAAGCTGCAATAATTCGAGAGACAGATCTCCTTTAGAAGTTTGCCTTGCTGATGAAAATAGTACCAATGAACCTCAAAAATGAAAACCTGATTAATCAGACACTTGACCAACTCAACATGAATAAAGAATAGCATTTTGTGGAACTCTGCAGGTCTCTAGTGTCTCATTTGCGCAGGGGGTGATTTGGGTGTTTATGTATCTGTCAACCATAACATTGTTGCATCAACTACTTAAAGTGAAAATTATTTTTTTATTTGCAGTATGATTCACCTGCTAATTCATGTTTCATTTACGATGACACAGATTCATGTAAAAGTTATAAAAAGTGAAATTTTGTTGGTAGCTTCCTCTTTGGGGGTAACTTGGTTTACAGTTCCCCATGGGGATTGTAACAATGGATAAAGAGAAACAACACTAATGAGACAGGTAATGAGTTAAAGCCGGGAAGTAATTAATGTCCAACAAAGCATGCAAGAGGTGTTTAACTCCACCATAACGCTTCCACTTCCAGCTGAGGCTGAAGGTAATCATCTCCACCTTCGGAATACAAAGTAGAGCCCCTCAAGCATTCTGGTAACAACTTTGCATTGCCTTACTTATCATGATATTGTATTAGGTAGCCGAATAAAATTACAAGGGAGAACATAGGATACATATTACACCACATTACATAGAATTACACAGGATCAAATAACATGATATAGATCTTTGCAGTAATGCATTATGTTGCAATGCAAGGAAATACATTGCATTAAATTTTGCAGGATTACATAGGACTGATTCTTTAGTTTTCTGTGTCCAAGTGTGAGCTATGTCAGGGTTTTGGGGAATTTGTGCCAAGAGGGCCAGTGAGATTTCATACCCTACCTTATCAAACCTACCTGCTGAACTGCCTGCCCCGGCCTAATGGTATCCCTCTGGTCCAAGTTAGCCCCATCGCATCATGTGCTGTTTTGATACCAACTTACTTCTCAGTGGGTATCCACCATATCCCTTACACCTGTGCTATTGATAAAAATCTGCTGAACACTCAGAAAAGCCATGTCAGTCCATAGCTGCCCTGCATGACGCCTGACATTTGCACTGAACATGGCAGATGGAGAGAAATCGTCTCCTTGCTTTGTGGGTGAGGTCCTGGATGTTCCACCGGATAGTGGACTTCTTTTACCCCTAGGACCAGCAGGGGAGGCCACAAGACCAGACCATCCAGTCTGGGTTAAAGCAGACTCAGGAAGTGCCCTTCTCCACTCTGCCAATGTCAGTGTCACCACCGTCTCTCGGTTACCTCACATTCACTGTCTCTCTCCTACTGCATTCACCTGCTACCAAGGCTTATGTTTTATCATGTTCATTATTGCCTGACATATCTTTCATCATTGGCTCTCATTCATATGAACCTCTGACACCCCTGCATGCCCACTGTGCTGGCTACACACTCACCCAGAACACCTCTTCAGCTGTGCCCCACTTCCATCTCGCTAATACCTGCCTCCCTCACATTCTGGGCGGAAAAAGCCCCACAACAGGTCAGCAAGAGTCAAGACAGATGATGGGTTGCCTGATCTTTGGTTGCTCCCCACTTATGTAGAAGAATCTTGACTTGATTGTCCCAACTGGCTGATGGACTGGTATTGAAGACTGGCCTTGACGTACTGCACTGGGCTATCCCCTTGACTGGACAGAGGAACAATGTTCACCATGACAAGCTTCCTGGTTGTGTGTCTGTGTTAAATGGCAAGGCAAGACAGCAGTAATATGACCCTTGTTTCTCGAGCTTAGATGAGAACGTGCAAAAACACAAGGCAACACAATGCAAATTGGGAATGCTGTGAACATCAAGATGGGCTCAGACTGAGCGGGTGTTAACAGCTGAGAGATTCAGCTGGATCCAGTCCATGAACTGGGTGCAGGGCCCTCACTGCACAGTGTCCTTGCTGCAGCACTACAAGGATAGTTGCTGGAGCAGTTCGAGGTGAAGCATTGAAATGCAGAAGTGTTCTTTAAGTAGATCAACAATGAGTCATAAGGTATTTAGAAGCTGGTACTTGTCAGATGACATTCTCCAATGGGAGAATGTGCCCATTGCCCCGAGATGTTGATGCCCAATGTCCAACCTTGAAGCAAATAATAAGCTAATGTCCCTTAATACCTATACTGCTTCCCATGTCTCTATTTCTCAAACACTAGCTAGTTTGTCCAGCATAGTCTTATATGGGTTTATATTTGATTGATTGATTGTTTCATCGTCATGTGTATTTTGTTACAGAACACAGTGAGAAGTGTTGTATAGTGTCACCACTCTCCAGCATCATCTTAAAACCAAAACAGAGAGTATAAAGGCAGAAAAATAATGAAATAATGAAAAAGAGCTCAACTTCACAGACAAGGGTTTGAGCAGTGTGGACTATGGCAAGATTTGTGGCAGAGTCATACAAAAAGTTCAGCGTGACCTATCATGAAATCAGGAGCATCTTACACCATCTTTTATTCTTTTAACAAGCACTGTGGCAAGTTTTCCACCAGATAATGGCTAGTTGCCAATTGAGTGGGATCATTGCTTGTTAAATGCCTTGTTAATGGATGAACACACTCCAGTTCTCCATCACACCAAGTGCAAAATAGATGTCAATTTGGAAACCAAAGTGGGAGTCTGGTGACTTCTGCTCGTTCCTTCAGCGAAGGATCTCCATCTTTGACAGAGGGCACCAACATCTCAGGATGTGGATTATGGGCATCAGCCATACGCACCTGATGATCACAGATATCGGTACCTGACATATGCCACCCTCTTAAAAACCCTCAAGATACATTTCTGATCCATTAATAAGACACTTCTGCCATTCAATGTTACACCTTGGGCTGCACCAACAACTATCATTGTACATATTATGTGTGTGATATGCTATGGATGGTATGTTATACTGGGTGTATAATATTAAGTCTGTAGTGGCAGATGGAAGATGTTTGATATCATATGGAGAAGGGTAGAATGGTTTGGGAAAAGATAATGAATTGTGTGATCGCTGATAGTTGAATGAAAAATGGCAGTGACAGATCAGAGCTAATAATACAGGAATTTTTAGGTAAATGATTATTTGAAAAAAGTACATTTGAACAGGAAGGCAAGGTGAATAATTTGCATGGGGTGAGGAGCTGAAGTGTTGATGGTGCCCAGTCTGAGAGGTGATTGACTCACACACTGTTCTGTCAGCAGGAGCCTCCGGGTAAGTCAACGAGCAGCAAATTGCAGTCTAATAACACAATTAACAAGAAAGGTCTGAGCAGGCCACCTTTGAACTGCCTGTCACCATCTCAGGAGACTCTGCAGAATGAGTTGTTCTGGTCCAGGTTTGTGCCTGAAGGCCCTTAATCACCAGCTTCCTGATACAGCGCAACAACCAATGATGAAGAACTTGCATTTATAAAGCACCTTCCACAACCTTAAAATCTCCTAACATACTTTGCAGCCAATAAGGCACTTCTAAAGTGCAGTTGCTGTTGAAGTGTAGAAAACACAGGAGGCACTGTATATACAACAGGGTTTCACAAACAGTATAATTATCAGTGTTTTATTAGGTGTAGACTGAAGGATTAACGAAGGGAGAACTCCTCTCCTGTACTGTGAGAAGTGCCATGGATCATTTAACCTGAGGCCAGCTAGTGCAGCACTCGGGCATCATCCTAGTTTAAATGCAAATTTAGTGTACAGAACAACCTCGATTATCCGAACGAGATGGACATGGAGTGTTTTGTTTGGATAACTGATTTGTTTGGATAACTGATCTGATTGTAAACAAAGGAAGCATTTACCGGACCTTGAGATCTTGTTCAGATAATCTGAAATTCAGAAAACTGATGTTCAGATAACCGAGGTTGTTTTGTAAATATTTTCCTCCTGTATCGCAACAAATAAATTGAATGTGGGACACAAAGACCAGGAGACTCTACAATTGATTCTCGTACTTGTGTCATTCAGAGAAGCTTCTGGGAAGCAACAGTCAACCAACATTGAATGGCAGAAGTGTCTTATTAATGGATCAGAAATGTGTCTTGAGGGTTTTTAAGAGGGTGGCATATGTCAGGTGCCGACAGTCAACCTCAACGGGCTTGGAAAATAAGGTGGGACGAAATGTTCCTTTTACTAATTTCTTTTCCCACTCATAGGCATTGGCTACAGATGGTGCCATGGTCACACTTGGCTTTGAAGCCTATTCCCCAACCCCCCACACACCTCTCCACAGTCCAATGACATTGTGAAGGATATTTGAATATTGCCCAGTATCCCCGGAAACCATGTCCCTACAGAAGTCTGTCATTTTCAGGAGAGAAGTCTGTGAGCCAGAGTACAGATATTTTATCTCTTGTGCCATGAATTATTGCTACTGCCGTGAAAATCAGTGTGGACAATTACAAAACAATTTCAGATCGTTCAGTACAGGCGTCCCTGATTTATGAATATCTACTTAAGGAAGTTCATATTTATGAATGTGATCCCATGCCTGGCTTTAGTTTTAAAGACCTGACATGTAAACTCTTCCAATATTTAGAAATGGAGGCGTTTTGTTCCAACATGTGACCAAATTGCTTGGCAAGTGGACTCCAGACCAGAACCTGTACACAACTCAAGGTGGGCAACATGGTGGATGAGTGGTTCACACTGCTACCCTCCCAGCACCATTGACCTGGGTTCTTTGGTGACTGTCTGTGTGCAGCTTGCATATTCTCCCCATGTCTGTTTGGGTTTTTGCTAGTTGCTCCAGTTCCCTCCCACAATCCAAACTGTGCAGGTTGGATGGATTGGCCAGGCTAAATGACATTACATTGTCAAGGTTGAAATGCGGATAGGATGGGATGCTGTTCAGAGTGTCGATGCAGACTTGGTGGGCTGAATGGCCTCTTTTCACACTGTGAGGATTCGATGTTACTATGACTTCCTGTATGCCAATAGAGTAAGGAATAGATAACACAGGGAATGCTAAGCATCAAGAAAGGCGTGCATGTGTATTATACAACTTCCCATTACCCTATCATTACCACAACACTCACTTTACTATTACCATCAAACCATGGGAACAATCATAGTTCAGTGAGGAATGCAGGTGCAGCACCTGACATATCTAAAAGTATGGTGCTAAACATAAACTGTTTTGGACAATGTGCTCATTCAACAGCAGAGGTAGCACAGATATTCCCAAAGAGTATCTGCAGTGTAGATATGTGTTGTGTGTCAGAACCAAGAGGAAACCCCAACCATGTAGAATCCTCTGAAGAACACTTTAAAGTCAGCGGGTTCAAATTCACTAAAGCCCAATAGTTACCAAGGAAAGGTTAGAGAATTACAACCAATTCTAATTCCTGGGTATATATTAAACTGAACCCCTTACTCACCATTGATAGCCCACTACACTACCACATCCCTAACCCAACCCTGGTGGACTTGACCACCTCTTAACCGAAATTCAACCTATGGCTTGAAACGTCCCCGCCCCAACCACCTCACCCCTACATTCCAATCCTGCCAGACTCAACACACAACACATAACTGAAGTAGCACATGATGGAATAGTCAGATATGATAGTCAGACTCCTATGCTCAATTACAAGACTGAGAAACTTAGAAAAGGAAAGCAAAACCAAAACATAGGGGCAAATATCTGTCTGAGAACTTGAAATGAGGAGAGTATTGCAACAAATTGAATAGTTTTCAATGGTTTTACATGATTAAGAATAAATAACAAGTCTGGGCAGAGAATTCTCCAAGGAAAAATAATGACCACACTAGGAGTCAGTACAAGGTTAACCGAGTGGGAGGTCTTCCAATACTGGGATAAAAATTTAGAACTGCAAGCAATCTACCAAAAGCTGTGGACTTAAATTTACACTTTCTGAGATATTTAGGAACATGGAAGGACAAAATCAAACTCAAAACTGGGCAATTCAGAGAAAAGAAAATTCTCCAGACATCAGGTTGCTTCAAGATTAGATAGCAAGTCAACACATTCTATAGCAGCGCAGTACCAGATGATATTATTGGAAGACAAGGCATTAATGGGACATCACAGAAACACTGGAGAAGAATGTGCAATTGAGAGGGCAGTGCAAATTCCATACAACCACAACTCTGCAGACGATAGTTGAGGTTGGTAACCTTACAACCTTTAAAAAGTACTTGAATGAGCATTGAAATATCATAATATTGAAAGCTGGGGGCCTTAGTGAAGAAATGTGGGACTAGGTAAATCATGGTGTATGTTTGGTGGTACATACTCATTGGCCTTAAGGGTTTCTCCTGTACTGTATGTTAATCATAATTCTATGATCTTAATGCATTATTACCACTCACTACCTACCACAATTGCAACAGATTCATCTACTGAAGTCTGGGCAGGGCTTTTTTCAAGAACAATCAATGAGCCAATTTACAATGTAAATTATCTAACATTATCTGACACTGAGATGTGACACAACATAACAGGTAAAGAGAATCGTGGGGTCACATGGGTTTGTGAAGAGTTCTCAGATTATATCATTAGTTTAAATGTCTTCATGAGAACAGACCTCCAAACCACTACTTTCCTTCTTTGATAGAAAGAAACTTGCTAGAATGTCTAGTTTTCTTACTTGATGGAAAGGGGCTCACTAGAATGCCTCTGAGAATTCAAAGGCTTGAGTTGAGATTAGTGGATGGACTTGGGAAGTGACAAATGTCCCCAGCAAACTGCAACTGACTGTAGATTGTCCAGAACCACCACTGACCATCCTATACTGTCAGATGTTGACCTGAATAGTGAGATTAAGTCACACAGTCAGTTGACTACAGTGACCAGATACAGAATGAGGATTGTATCCACATCTGTCAATATTGCATCCAAAGCTGACCGGTAGCATGGTGATGCAAACCTGATTTGAATGCAGGGAACTTTTTACTATTGTGGATGATTTTGGAGAAAGTGCATCAGAGCCACTTGGTATCAGGAAATGCAGAGCGCAGGATTAGTCTTTGGTGTGGTGGCTGAGATGTTAGAATGAAGGTTTTTCAATGTCAGATGTGCAAAATGCACGGACTTGAACAAAGAGAGTCAATTCCCATCCAGTCCATAGGAACCACTGGGGAAACAAATCAATTTGTGCTTAATGGGAAATCTTATCTGATTGTCATTGATTATTCTTCCAAGTTGGATCATGGTCAAATCTCTAAGGAGCATGACCACTAACACATACTTTTGGGCTTTAAAGGAAATCTTTGCAACATATAGCATTCCTGACCAGGTTGTTTCCACATGCTGGTGCACAATTTGCTCATAATTACTTCACAAACTTTGTAGCAAACAGTGGATTTTTGCATCATACAATTTTTCTGAAATATACCCAATTCAAAGTGAAGCAGAAAATAATTAAGTAACATCAGAGCACTGGTTTCAAGATTCCATTCCTAGACTACAGATCTATTCAGTTAACACTGTCACAACAGTTGGTGAGCAGAAAGTTTTGAACATAGCTTACTGTGTTGCGATAAAGTTACTACCAGGGCCAATTGTCCAGGATAATGAAAGAGATCAAGATCAAGAACATTTACTCATTTCACACTATGTCTTGCACTCATCAGGACCATTCACAAGAATACCAATTCCTATGTACAGTAAAACAACTTGAGAGGAGAGAGCTAATTGACTGTCAAGTGAACTCTGATATATGGAGGTGATGCCTTGGAGAATGTACCCAATATGCTGCTAAATCTTATTTAAATTTTAAACCAACAGGGTGACTCTGATTGGTCAGGGCATAGCTCCAAAAAATGAACCAGTGAATGGATGTCTTAGTTTGCTGAGTTGAAACCTGGTGTAGTGCATACACATGTTTTTTCTCTGTAAAGCGCAGGGCACTATGTGTTAGTGTATGTAAATTCCAGTACATGCAAGTGTACTATGCTATGAGCCTGATAATCCCAAATTGGAGTCAGCATAATTTTTGTATGCTCTGGGTTATCCAACAAATGTTGTCCAATTGCAGAATAACATCTAATCTTGGACACAATGTCATAAGTTTTGCCAGCATGGGTTGGTTGAGTACAGTCAGTACCTTGATCTTTGCCAAACTTTTACAAGTGCATACTGTTTGATATGATCCACTTGTCTTTAGGTTATATGATCTGCATATCTGGCTCCATACTGGCACTAAAATCATACATCATGTTACTCATTTCTGTGAAACATCTTTTTGGCTTGATGGCAGCATCCTGTTAGTGGTGCTGTCTGTGTTGTTACAGCATAATAGCAAATCATCCTGAGTCATAGAAATGTACAGCATGGAAACAGACCCTTCGGTCCAACCCGCCCATACCGACCAGATATCACAACCCAATCTAGTCCCACCTGCCAGCACCCAGCCCATATCCCTCCAAACCCTTCCTATTCATATATCCATCCAAATGCCTCTTAAATGTTGCAATTATACCAGCCTCCACCACTTCCTCTGACAGCTCATTAGAGATCATCTAAAAGGAACCTACCCCAATTGATGGAAAGAGAAAAGTTCTGGTAACAGACCAAGGCAGAGAAGGAATGATATCCCAAAGCGAACATAAGTAAGAGAGATCTTGTACAAGACAGAATGAAAAAGGTAGAATATATCAAAAAATGAGAAATCTTATTTCTGTTCATCAGAAGTATCAGTCTTTCATTGGATGATCTGTGATGTTACCCCAGAATTTCATAAAGGACCTGACACTACACACACATCAATGAAGGCCATTCAAATGAAGACACGCAAAGTCAGAAAAAAGCCTACAGATCTTCTAAACCTGACAGGGTCAGGGAGAGGTATGAAGCCTTCTGACAGATCGAATCTTTGTTCGAAAAGACACAAAGGCTGGGGGGAGAGGGGAGGTAGAAGTATATAAATAATAACACAAAAAATGCCACGATGGAATTGGTGGGCAAATGGAGTGAATGCACCTCCCATTATAATGATGTAAGAGAACACATGACAGAGGCCTAAAGGAATTAGATAATGGCTTCAGCAAAGTTAAACATAATACTTTAAACTATGCACCTGGTCCCTTAATAGGAAATAAAATAGCTTTTGTATAAAGCTACTGAATGCTCTGTAACCTTCCCACAGTTTGACTAACCAACAGAGAGACAGGACTATCAAATGCACCAAGTACCTCTCACTGATGCTCAGTTTCTATTCTGTTAGTCACAAACTGAGGTTCCACAGTTCATTACACCATTGGTTCAACCAAGACAAAAGAGCTGAATTCCAGAGGTGAGGAGAGAGTGAATGGCCTTGACATTAATACAGCATTTGGCCAAGTGTGGCATCAAGGTTTCCCAGCTTAATTGAATCAAGGAGAATGAGGGAGATCTCTTTTCTGACTGGAGCCAGACTTAGCACAAGGAAAGATGGCTGCGACTTGTGGATGACAATTGCAACTGGTGCAGGATCTTGTGGCACGTGTCCCTCAGGGTATTGCTTGTGTGTTATTCCTTTCGGAACGTAAGAGCCAGGATAATAATAATAAGCTACAGTATTAAGCCATGGATCAGGATGAAACATGATCAACAACCCATCAAAAGAATACAAGAGTCCAAATATTCCATAGTTATCTGTGATTGTAAGTTATAGAATGAGCTGTTAAATAAATCTGTTTGAGGTTTTCAAGTAAACTGAAGCCATGCTACTTAATCTGTGTTAGTTGTTGATAACACAAGAAATCTGACATGGAGAACAGGGCCGGGGATATTTCTTGTTAAAAAAAAAGACAGATGCGAGGCTTGAAAACCCAAAGACAATTCCTTGAAGCAATGCAGAAGCAATGGAAACCCAAGGCAAAGAAATAACTGCAGGAACAGCGTGTACTTGATTTGTAAGCCTGTTCAGGCAGAGTGGGTTCCAAATTGGCCTGTAGAATCTGCAGTGCTGTCAAGGCAACCTCAAGTACAATTACTGTGCAAAAAGAAAAAAAAACTATGCAAGCCAAATATCAAGCTTAAACTGCAGCTGATAACAGCTCAGGGCAAGATGACAAAATTGTGAAGGAAAAACATCAGCTGCATTGAAGAATGTCCACACCTTATAATAGCAGGACCACTATAAATTCCTCATGCAATAGATAGCACATGCAAATGACTGCAGTGAAAGTAAAGGTAACCACGAAAATGGGGGATTCCACAGGGTCAATACTTCAGGAATCTCTCAAGAGAACCATAGGGATCCTGCTGAGCTGTGAGTAATGCTTGAAGATCAATTATGTGCAAGAGCAAGCTTTAGAATTCACTGTCTAGAGCTGAGGTCTCACAAGTAACAGCCAAAGGAATCAATTGCTCAGTTTTTCAGTCGTTGCCATGACAAAGGTGATGAGAAACATTGAGTCCCAGTGGGCTACATTGCCAGAGCTCTGATTCTTTCTGCAATATGAGCTGCAGAGCTCTGACTCTTACTGGACTTCTGCTTCCAAAGAACTGACTTTCAGTGACGTACAACTTGACAGCACGACCTCTCCTTGGCATCCAGATTTCAAAGCATTGCTCACTGATTCCCCTGGGAGTACAGTTTCCATGGACATGCTATCCTCTAGTACCTGTATCAAGAAGACTGTGTGAAATGAGAGAGTGATGGCCGATGAGGCAACTGAGGAGGAGAGAGGAGGTACGACTGACGGACCTAACCCTTTGGCTCCTTCATGTCTTTATACCATAACTCATGGAGTTACTGCATGAGGCTGGGTGGAGGGTTTGCATGTATTTTACATTTTTTTGTCTCCCTTATCAAAGAAAATTAGCTGTAACTAGTAGCTCAAGGATGTATGCATCTCATACTGCACGGCAATGGATTGTATGAATTCAGTCAGATTAGATATGTGTGCCTGTTACTTTTCAGCCAACAGTCCTTTTATTTATACAACGTGTCTGCTTCTAATGGGTGTCACGACTCATGCTCCCATCAAGTTGAAAGTGACAGGCCCTTGACTTCAATCCAGCACAAGCCAATTAATCTTTTGACATCCAGAGTTGGAGAGCTATCTTGACAACTATTCTATTGCTGTGGAATATCAATGCTAAAGTTCAACAACACATCCTTTAATAATAATCTTTCTGGAATGCTGAATTTTGTGAAACTTACAAAGTCGACTTTATCGCTCACACATCTGGTTTTTGCAGTTCTGCGATTGGATAAGTATCAAACACTGTCCATCAATAAACGATATCTCCTGGATCTCTGCTCCATCAAAGGATCCTCAATGCTGCTGTGTGATGAGTGAATACTGCATTATTTTTGGATAACACTTGATTAGCTTTCAAGTCAGTACTCCACTTTCTGACAAAGCTTCTGGAAATATTTTTATTGTGATTTATATTCATAAAAATGTAGTTTTTTAAAATAAACACATTGTATCCCCTAAAATTGATATTGGCTATTATCTTTGACAATTACTTCATTGGCCAGCAGAGGTGGTAGAGGTGGACTAATTTAAGATGCATCTGGACAGATGCATGAGTAGGTGGGGAGCAGAGGGATACAGATGCTTAGAAATTGGGGAACAGGTTTAGACAGTAGATTTGGATTGGCTCAGGCTTGGAGGGCTAAAAGGCCTGTTCCTGGCCTGTAAACTTTCTTTGTTCTTTGTTCTTAATTATTCACAGTCAACTGTCATATTGTTCCAACCAGTTTCTAGGTGATTAATATATTATAGTTCCAGACAGGATTCCCCAAGTTGTCACCTTCTGGGTGAGGACTGATAAATCTACAGACTTTTTTATTCAACTGACCCCCATTTAGATACAATAAAGTTAATTTAAAATGGATCCCTTCCCCTGTGGGATTTCTTGTGGACCAAATGAATTTATATTCTCAAAGGAGCCAATTTAACCAAGCTTTCTTGATTTAATGGAAGAGTGAGTTTGTTAATCACTCAACACCAAAGAAATAGTAATGCGACACATAAAGAAGGGTCCTGATTTACAAACAGCTGACTTATGAATGTTTGTACTTAGGAGCGCGGTCCCACCCAGAGTGTAATTTTATAAACCCAATATATGAATATTTCCTGTACTTACGAACTATTGCTTTACATTGTCGTGCATTGTGTTATGACCTGCATACACATCATCTTGCCAATAGATTCCAGAAAGGAACCTGTTCGCAGAACCAAGTCCAAAAAAAGGATAAAAGTTAAAAGATATCCAATCAGTTACAAATACAGAAATTGTTGGAAAAACACAACAGGTCTAGCAGCGTCTGTGCAGAGAAAGCAGAGTTAACGTTTCGGGTCCAGTGACCCTTCTTCAGAACTAATTGTAGCCAGGAAAGCATTGGAATATGTGCTGAAGATGGGGTAGGGGAGAGGGGAGGAGGAAACAATATGTTGTAATGGAGCCCAGAGAGAGAGAGAGAGAAAGAAAATTGCTGGGCAAACATAGAAATGGGTAAAGGCCAGCCTGGGAAAATCAATAGCTGCTAATGGGGATTGTTAGTGGCTGGAAAAGTGTTGTTTGTGGTAGCAGTCCATGTAATAACAAGGCCTGGTGAGTGGGGGGTTGGAATAAGGACATGGGGAAAGATGCTCAGGCCCTAAAATTATTGAACTCGATATTAAGTCCTCAAGTTTGCAGAGTTCCCAACTAGAAACAATGTAAAGCTAACCTGTTTCTGGATTGTTTATGAAGAGCAAATAGCAGAACATTACAACTATTATGTTGGGTTATACTTCGGGCACTGATTTTGGTAGGTGAGCAAGATGCTGAGTTTAGGAGATCAGTGAAAAGATCTTTGTCCTATTTCCTTTTGACTTCGGTTGTACTTGCTTTTTGGCTTCAACAAAGTGGGTGAAACTTTCTTCCTACAGTCTAGAGATAACTCAGGTTTTTTTTGAGTTGTGACTTTCACAGTGCCACTCTTTGTCCACTAGTACACTAAGAACAGGTTAAAATTGGAATTTAATTTTAAAAAGTGTATTTTGAAAGAGAGAAACACAAATATGTCTGTAGTTTGGGACATAATCCATAGGAGATCACTTTCTGCTGAGAACTGGAGAGATAATAATGGTTAGCCCCTCATTATCCCTTTTGCCTCAGGGGATCTCAGTCCAGTTTATTTTGGCTTGCCTCCGTTCTATTAAGGCATGTTACTTGAAATTCTCTTGACACCAATATGTGTGAAATTCCAGGGTTCCTTCTAAATAGCTACTGATTTTACATCTTTTGGCTGTACATCTTTTTTAAAAAATGTTGCAATGAAAAATAGAAGATGACCATAAGAAGGAGTGTCGCCCCCTACCTGTACAGCTGGTGTATTTTCTGGCAGAAGACTTCCTCAGTTGTCCAGATTTCGCAGATGTTGCTGCACACTAGGCGGTCATCGAGTTATGCAACATAATGAGATAAATGTGGCCCTATCTGGTTCATCTGGTTTTGTAAGTTGGCTGGGGCATTTCAGATTTTGAATGGCATGACACTGGAAAAGAACATTTTTATTTGAATGCGATGGGGTTGTTACTGACATCTCTAATTACACTTAAACTAATTTACTCCTCAGCCATTTCAAGGGGCAGTTAAGAGTTGACTAATTGCTGTAGAGACCAGGTAAGGGCAGCAGATTTCCGTCACTAGAAGGATTTGTGCATCAGATTATTTTCATTGTATACTCATCATTAGACAAGCTTTTAATTGATGATTGTACTATGTTCAAATGTCACCATCAGCTGTGGTAGAATTTGAGGGCTGTCCCTAAAATATTAGCTGGGGCTCTGGATTACTCATCCAGTGATGTATATGAGTGAATATCCTGCATGTGTATTAGTGACTTTACCCCTCTGTATATTCATGAATTTACTGTGTGTATTAATGCCTCCCTAGTAGCACGTTTGTAAGTGACCATGTTTATAACAACCAATTTTATGTATGTATATTTGAGCATCCCAGTGAATGTGTGAATTTCCATGTAGTGAATTGAATTTGATTTTAGAATAATCTTTGATGTCTCATTCAGTGCATTGGATCCTGATCTGGCTGATTAAGCAAGTTGCTCACAGCTAGAATATGGGACCAAGCATTATATCAGTGGAATGCGAAAGAATTATTATAAAGCTGCAAGCACTGCTATACACACCATGGTTAACAGCTAAAACAGTTGACACACACAGGAAGTTTACAGAATGACAACACATCAGATATGCACCAGTTCAGACTGGCTCCCTCCATAATAGCACTTCCTGCCCAGAATAATGTGCCAACTACATTGGTGCAATGATGCCAAGGACTTCATTTTAATCAGACAAGTAATTCACACAGTCCATTCCTGGGTGGTGTGAGATGGACGTATCCTGAGCTGCCAGGCTACAGTTAATCTTCTTCGGTCAAGAAGACGTTTTCTTTAAGAAACACATCTCATTCTCTTGTCATGCAGTCACTCCATGAGTTAAAGTGCAACAACTTGAAGGAACCATAGAATAGGCCCATCAGCCGTACCTCCTCTCTCCTCTTCAGTTGCCTCACTGGCTCTCACTCTCGCAATTTACACAGTCATCTTAATACAAGTACCTGAGGATAGCGTGTCTGTGGAAACTGTACTCCAAGTGGAATCATTGAACAGCATTGTAGAAAACTGGATGCCAGAGTCATCAAATTGTTCATCACTGAGAGCTGGTTCTTATACAACTAGAAGTCCAGTGAGAGTCAGTGCCTTGGGATTCATAACGCAGAAAGAATCAGAGCCTCTGGAAATGTACCCCACTGAGAGTCAAATTTGTTCAATTCGGCCTGTTTTCTATCGAATTTAGAAGGTTAAGATGTGATCAGAAATTTTCAAACTATTAACAGTAAAAGGCAAACTCATAAAGATAGACTATTTATACTGATTGTGGATTCTAAAATTAGGGGCATAATCTTAAAATTAGGGTCTCTCATTCTGGAGAGATATTAAGAAGCACTTCTACACAAAAAGGATGGTACAGGTTTGGAACTCTCTTCTACAAATGGATGTCAATGTAAGATCAGTTGTTAGTTTTAAATCTGAGAGAGACAAATCTTTGTTAAACAAAGGTATTAAAGGATGTTGGCCAAGAGCAGGTATATGGAGTGCTGCCACAGATTATCCATGATCTCAGTGAATGGCAGGAGAGGCTTCAGGCCTACTCCTGTGTTTATATTCCTATGTTCCTATGTTGTGAAATCAGGTCCCAGTAATAGTCAATGCTTATGAAACTGCAACAAAAACAACATATGCTTAAGGAACTCAGCAGGTTTGACAGTATCTATGGAGATAAAGTCAGTTAATGTTTTGAGTCCCAAATAACAGTTCTTCAGAATTCAGAACTCCATTTTGGAGAAGAGTCATACTGGACCCATAATGTTCCTGAAGAAGGGCTCATGCCCGAAACGTCAATTCTCCTGCTCCTTGGATGCTGCCTGACCTGCTGCGCTTTTCGAGCAACACATTTTCAGCTCTGATCTCCAGCATCTGCAGTCCTGACTTTCTCCATAATGTTAACTCTGTTTCTCTCTGTAGAGGCTGTCAGATCTGCTGAGTTTCATGAAATAACTGCACAGAGGCCAGTATCCCTTCACCAAGTCACCCTTGATTTACATGTGCACAGTACAGGCACTCTGACCAGCCAGCTCAGAACCCTGGATGTGAAGAATCCCTGAGACTCCTGTTTATAGCTGTCAGCCTGGACTCCCTGATTGGCCCAGGTTACCATCCCCAATCAGGAATCTCATACTCAATGGCTGATCTGTGGCCGAACTCCATATACCTGCCATTGGCTGATTTCCTTTACTACCTTTGTTTAACGATAATTTGACGATCTCAGATTTAAAATGAACAACTGATCGAGCATTGACTAGCTTTTGTAGAAGAGAACTCCAAACTTGTACCATGCAGAAGATGAGCTCAGGAAAGGGCAGAGGTGACTGAATTTACAGAGCTGGAAATGGGTGATTTTTGTGATGGTGCAGACGTGAGGTAGGAAGCTCACCTCAGGCTGAAACATGATACCAAGGTTGTGAATAATCGGGTTCAATCTCAGGCAGTTGCCAGGGAGAAGGATGAAGTTGACTGACGTGGGAATGGAATTTTGGTGGGATCCAATGACAATGGCTTCAGGCTGAAGTAGTAGAACTGGGGGTTGTCAGCATGCATGTGAAAACTGATGTGGTTTTGGAGGATGTCACTGAGAGGCAGTGCACAGGTTAGAAACACAAGGGAAACAAAGAAAGATCCTTGGGACAGCAGAGATAAGGGTGCAGAGGCAGAAGGAGATATTAATACAGACAATTCTTTGGCTGCAGTTAAATAAATAAGAAGCAGGTGTGTGGATCATCAGGCAGCTGGAAGACAGCAGGAACACTGGAGCAGATACTGTGATCAGCTGTGTTATAGACTGCAGGCAGGGCCAGGAGGCATCATTTTCCTGAGCCTGCATTATAGAACCAGTCATTTATTTCTCTGATAAGAGTTGTTTTGGTATTATTGCAGGAACAGAAATCAGACTAAAAGGATTCAAACATGGAGTTCCAGACAAAAAAATCGGTGGAATTTGTAAGGTGGCAACTCTTCAAGAACTTTGGATAGGTAAAGGAGGATTGAGATGGGGGCATCATTAGTTTACAATAACAGCGATATCAAGGAATGTTATTGGTGTAGAGGGGTATTGTTCACCAATTTATAGGAAAGCAGGATCAACACCTGCAAAGAGGGAACTGTTGGCAATATCAGTGAATATGCGCCCAGGAGGGAATCTAGTACCCCATTGAGAGTCAGTGCATGTGAAACCTGGATCCCAGTGAGAGTCAGTGCATGTGGAACCTGTACCCCAGTGAGAGTCAGTGCATGTGGAACCTGTATCCCAATGAGAGTCAGTGCATGTGGAAACTGTATCCCAGTGAGAGTCAGTGCGTGTGGAACCTGTGATCCAGTGAGAGTCAGTACATGTGGAACCTGTGTCCCAGTGAGAGACAGTGCATGTGAAACCTGTGTCCCAGTGAGAGTCAGTGCATGTGGGACCTGTGTCCCAGTGAGAGACAGTGCATGTGGAACCTGTGTCCCAGTGAGAGTCAGTGCATGTGGAACCTGTGACCCAGTGAGAGTCAGTGCATGTGAAACTTGTATCCCAGTGAGAGTCAGTGCATGTGAAACTTGTATCCCAGTGAGAGTCAGTGCATGTGAAACCTGTATCCCAGTGAGAGTCAGTGCATGTGGAACCTGTATCCCAGTGAGAGTCAGTGCATGTGGAACCTGTATCCCAGTGAGAGTCAGTGCATGTGAAACTTGTATCCCAGTGAGACTCATGTGCATGTGAAACTTGTATCCCAGTGAGAGTCAGTGCATGTGGAACCTGTATCCCAGTGAGACTCAGTGCATGTGAGACTTGTATCCCAGTGAGAGTCAGTGCATGTGAAACTTGTATCCCAGTGAGAATCAGTGCATGTGGAACCTGTATCCCACTGAGAGTCAGTGCATGTGGAACCTGTATCCCAGTGAGAGTCAGTGCATGTGGAACCTATATCCCAGTGAGAGTCAGTGCATGTGGAACCTGTACCCTAGTGAGAGTCAGTGCATGTGGAACCTGTGTCCCAGTGAGAGTCAGTGCATGTGGAACCTGTATCCCAGTGAGAGTCAGTGCATGTGGAACCTGTGACGCAGTGAGAGTCAGTGCATGTGGAAGCTGTATCCCAGTGAGAGTCAGTGCATGTGGAACCTGTATCCCAGTGAGAGTCAGTGCATGTGGAACCTGTGACCCAGTGAGAGTCAGTGCATGTGGAACCTGTGACGCAGTGAGAGTCAGTGCATGTGGAACCTGTATCCCAGTGAGAGTCAGTGCATGTGAAACTTGTATCCAAGTGAGAGTCAGTGCATGTGGAACCTGTGACCCAGTGAGAGTCAGTGCATGTGAAACCTGGATCCCAGTGAGAGTCAGTGCATGTGGAACCTGTATCCCAGTGAGAGTCAGTGCATGTGGAACCTGTATCCCAGTGAGAGTCAGTGCATGTGGAAACTGTACCCCAGTGAGAGTCAGTGCATGTGGAACCTGTATCCCAGTGAGAGTCAGTGCATGTGGAACCTGTGTCCCAGTGAGAGTCAGTGCATGTGGAACCTGTGACCCAGTGAGAGTCAGTGCATGTGGAACCTGTGTCCCAGTGAGAGTCAGTGCATGTGGAACCTGTGTCCCAGTGAGAGTCAGTGCATGTGGAACCTGTGTCCCAGTGAGAGACAGTGCATGTGGGACCTGTGTCCCAGTGAGAGACAGTGCATGTGGAACCTGTGTCCCAGTGAGAGTCAGTGCATGTGGAACCTGTGACCCAGTGAGAGTCAGTGCATGTGAAACTTGTATCCCCGTGAGAGTCGGTGCATGTGAAACTTGTATCCCTGTGAGAGTCAGTGCATGTGGAACCTGTATCCCAGTGAGAGTCAGTGCATGTGAAACTTGTATCCCAGTGAGAGTCAGTGCATGTGAAACTTGTATCCCAGTGAGAGTCAGTGCATGTGAAACCTGTATCCCAGTGAGAGTCAGTGCATGTGGAACCTGTATCCCAGTGAGAGTCAGTGCATGTGGAACCTGTATCCCAGTGAGAGTCAGTGCATGTGAAACTTGTGTCCCAGTGAGACTCATGTGCATGTGAAACTTGTATCCCAGTGAGAGTCAGTGCATGTGGAACCTGTATCCCAGTGAGACTCAGTGCATGTGAGACTTGTATCCCAGTGAGAGTCAGTGCATGTGAAACTAGTATCCCAGTGAGAATCAGTGCATGTGGAACCTGTATCCCAGTGAGAGTCAGTACATGTGGAAGCTGTATCCCAGTGAGAGTCAGTGCATGTGAAACTTGTATCCCAGTGAGAGTCAGTGCATGTGAAACTTGTATCCCAGTGAGAGTCAGTGCATGTGGAACCTGTATCCCAGTGAGAGTCAGTGCATGTGGAACCTGTGTCCCAGTGAGAGTCAGTGCATGTGGAACCTGTATCCCAGTGAGAGTCAGTGCATGTGGAACCTGTGACACAGTGAGAGTCAGTGCATGTGGAACCTGTGTCCCAGTGAGAGTCAGTGCATGTGGAACCTGTGACGCAGTGAGATTCAGTGCATGTGGAACCTGTATACCAGTGAGAGTCAAAGCATGTGGAACCTGTGACCCAGTGAGAGTCAGTGCATGTGGAACCTGTATCCCAGTGAGAGCCAGTGCATGTGGAACCTGTGTCCCAGTGAGAGTCAGTGCATGTGGAACCTGTATCCCAGTGAGAGTCAGTGCATGTGGAACCTGTATCCCAGTGAGAGTCAGTGCATGTGGAACCTGTATCCCAGTGAGAGTCAGTGCATGTGGAACCTGTGTCCCAGTGAGAGTCAGTGCATGTGGAACCTGTATCCCAGTGAGAGTCAGTGCATGTGGAACCTGTGACACAGTGAGAGTCAGTGCATGTGGAACCTGTATCCCAGTGAGAGTCAGTGCATGTGGAACCTGTGTCCCAGTGAGAGTCAGTGCATGTGGAACCTGTATCCCAGTGAGAGTCAGTGCATGTGGAACCTGTATCCCAGTGAGAGTCAGTGCATGTGGAACCTGTATCCCAGTGAGAGTCAGTGCATGTGGAACCTGTATCCCAGTGAGAGTCAGTGCATGTGGAACCTGTGTTCCAGTGAGAGTCAGTGCATGTGGAACCTGTATCCCAGTGAGAGTCAGTGCATGTGGAACCTGTATCCCAGTGAGAGTCAGTGCATGTGGAACCTGTGACACAGTGAAAGTCAGTGCATGTGGAACCTGTATCCCAGTGAGAGTCAGTACATGTGGAACCTGTATCCCAGTGAGAGTCAGTGCATGTGGAACCTGTATCCCAGTGAGAGTTAAAGCATGTGGAACCTGTATCCCAGTGAGAGTCAGTGCATGTGGAACCTGTATCCCAGTGAGAGTTAAAGCATGTGGAACCTGTATCCCAGTGAGAGTCAGTGCATGTGGAACCTGTATCCCAGTGAGAGTCAGTGCATGTGGAACCTGTATCCCAGTGAGAGTCAGTTCATGTGGAACCTGTATCCCAGTGAGAGTCAGTGCATGTGGAACCTGTATCCCAGTGAGAGTCAGTGCATGAGGAACCTGTGTCCCAGTGAGAGTCAGTGCATGTGGAACCTGTGACACAGTGAGAGTCAGTGCATGTGGAACCTGTGTCCCAGTGAGAGTCAAAGCATGTGGAACCTGTGACCCAGTGAGAGTCAGTGCATGTGGAACCTGTGACGTAGTGAGAGTCAGTGCATGTGGAACCTGTATCCCAGTGAGAGTCAAAGCATGTGGAACCTGTGACCCAGTGAGAGTCAGTGCATGTGGAACCTGTATCCCAGTGAGATTCAAAGCATGTGGAACCTGTGACCCAGTGAGAGTCAGTGCATGTGGAACCTGTATCCCAGTGAGAGTCAAAGCATGTGGAACCTGTGACCCAGTGAGAGTCAGTGCATGTGGAACCTGTATCCCAGTGAGAGCCAGTGCATGTGGAACCTGTATCCCAGTGAGAGTCAGTGCATGTGGAACCTGTATCCCAGTGAGAGTCAGTGCATGTGGAACATGTATCCCAGTGAGAGTCAGTGCATGTGGAACCTGTATCCCAGTGAGAGTCAGTGCATGTGTAACCTGTGTCCCAGTGAGAGTCAGTACATGTGGAACCTGTATCCCAGTGAGAGTCAGTGCATGTGGAACCTGTGACACAGTGAGAGTCAGTGCATGTGGAACCTGTATCCCAGTGAGAGTCAGTGCATGTGGAACCTGTGTCCCAGTGAAAGTCAGTGCATGTGGAACCTGTATCCCAGTGAGAGTCAGTGCATGTGGAACCTGTGACACAGTGAAAGTCAGTGCATGTGGAACCTGTATCCCAGTGAGAGTCAGTACATGTGGAACCTGTATCCCAGTGAGAGTCAGTGCATGTGGAACCTGTATCCCAGTGAGAGTTAAAGCATGTGGAACCTGTATCCCAGTGAGAGTCAGTGCATGTGGAACCTGTATCCCAGTGAGAGTTAAAGCATGTGGAACCTGTATCCCAGTGAGAGTCAGTGCATGTGGAACCTGTATCCCAGTGAGAGTCAGTGCATGTGGAACCTGTATCCCAGTGAGAGTCAGTTCATGTGGAACCTGTATCCCAGTGAGAGACAGTGCATGTGGAACCTGTATCCCAGTGAGAGTCAGTGCATGTGGAACCTGTGACCCAGTGAGAGTCAGTGCATGTGGAACCTGTACCCTAGTGAGAGTCAGTGCATGTGGAACCTGTATCCCAGTGAGAGTCAGTGCATGTGGAACCTGTATCCCAGTGAGAGTCAGTGCATGTGGAACCTGTATCCCAGTGAGAGTCAGTACATGTGGAACCTGTGTCCCAGTGAGAGTCAGTGCATGTGGAACCTGTGTCCCAGTGAGAGTCAGTGCATGTGGGACCTGTGTCCCAGTGAGAGACAGTGCATGTGCAACCTGTGTCCCAGTGAGAGTCAGTGCATGTGGAACCTGTGACCCAGTGAGAGTCAGTGCATGTGAAACTTGTACCGCAGTGAGAGTCAGGCATGTGAAACTTGTATCACAGTGAGAGTCAGTGCATGTGAAACCTGTATCCCAGTGAGAGTCAGTGCATGTGGAACCTGTATCCCAGTGAGAGTCAGTGCATGTGGAACCTGTATCCCAGTGAGAGTCAGTGCATGTGAAATTTGTATCCCAGTGAGACTCATGTGCATGTGAAACTTGTATCCCAGTGAGAGTCAGTGCATGTGGAACCTGCATCCCAGTGAGACTCAGTGCATGTGAGACTTGTATCCCAGTGAGAGTCAGTGCATGTGAAACTTGTGTCCCAGTGAGAATCAGTGCATGTGGAACCTGTATCCCAGTGAGAGTCAGTGCATGTGGAACCTGTATCCCAGTGAGAGTCAGTGCATGTGGAACCTGTATCCCAGTGAGAGTCAGTGCATGTGAAACTTGTATCCCAGTGAGAGTCAGTGCATGTGAAACTTGTATCCCAGTGAGAGTCAGTGCATGTGGAACCTGTATCCTAGTGAGAGTCAGTGCATGTGGAACCTGTGTCCCAGTGAGAGTCAGTGCATGTGGAACCTGTATCCCAGTGAGAGTCAGTGCATGTGGAACCTGTATCCCAGTGAGAGTCAGTGCATGTGGAACCTGTGTCCCAGTGAGAGTCAGTGCATGTGGAACCTGTGACGCAGTGAGAGTCAGTGCATGTGGAACCTGTATCCCACTGAGAGTCAGTGCATGTGGAACCTGTATACCAGTGAGAGTCAAAGCATGTGGAACCTGTGACCCAGTGAGAGTCAGTGCATGTGGAACCTGTGACACAGTGAGAGTCAGTGCATGTGGAACCTGTGTCCCAGTGAGAGTCAGTGCATGTGGAACCTGTGACGCAGTGAGATTCAGTGCATGTGGAACCTGTATCCCAGTGAGAGTCAGTGCATGTGGAACCTGTATCCCAGTGAGAGTCAGTGCATGTGGAACCTGTGACACAGTGAGAGTCAGTGCATGTGGAACCTGTATCCCAGTGAGAGTCAGTGCATGTGGAACTTGTGTCCCAGTGAGAGTCAGTGCATGTGGAACCTGTATCCCAGTGAGAGTCAGTGCATGTGGAACCTGTATCCCAGTGAGAGTCAGTGCATGTGGAACCTGTGACACAGTGAAAGTCAGTGCATGTGGAACCTGTATCCCAGTGAGAGTCAGTACATGTGGAACCTATATCCCAGTGAGAGTCAGTGCATGTGGAACCTGTATCCCAGTGAGAGTTAAAGCATGTGGAACCTGTATCCCAGTGAGAGTCAGTGCATGTGGAACCTGTATCCCAGTGAGAGTTAAAGCATGTGGAACCTGTATCCCAGTGAGAGTCAGTGCATGTGGAACCTGTATCCCAGTGAGAGTCAGTGCATGTGGAACCTGTATCCCAGTGAGAGTCAGTTCATGTGGAACCTGTATCCCAGTGAGAGACAGTGCATGTGGAACCTGTATCCCAGTGAGAGTCAGTGCATGTGGAACCTGTGTCCCAGTGAGAGTCAGTGCATGTGGAACCTGTGACACAGTGAGAGTCAGTGCATGTGGAACCTGTGTCCCAGTGAGAGTCAGTGCATGTGGAACCTGTGACGCAGTGAGAGTCAGTGCATGTGGAACCTGTATCCCAGCGAGAGTCAAAGCATGTGGAACCTGTGTCCCAGTGAGAGTCAGTGCATGTGGAACCTGTGACGCAGTGAGAGTCAGTGCATGTGGAACCTGTATCCCAGTGAGAGTCAAAGCATGTGGAACCTGTGACCCAGTGAGAGTCAGTGCATGTGGAACCTGTATCCCAGTGAGAGTCAGTTCATGTGGAACCTGTATCCCAGTGAGAGACAGTGCATGTGGAACCTGTATCCCAGTGAGAGTCAGTGCATGTGGAACCTGTGTCCCAGTGAGAGTCAGTGCATGTGGAACCTGTATCCCAGTGAGAGTCAGTGCATGTGGAACATGTATCCCAGTGAGAGTCAGTGCATGTGGAACCTGTATCCCAGTGAGAGTTAAAGCATGTGGAACCTGTATCCCAGTGAGAGTCAGTGCATGTGGAACATGTATCCCAGTGAGAGTCAGTGCATGTGGAACCTGTATCCCAGTGAGAGTCAGTTCATGTGGAACCTGTATCCCAGTGAGAGACAGTGCATGTGGAACCTGTATCCCAGTGAGAGTCAGTGCATGAGGAACCTGTATCCCAGTGAGAGACAGTGCATGTGGAACCTGTATCCCAGTGAGAGTCAGTGCATGAGGAACCTGTGTCCCAGTGAGAGTCAGTGCATGTGGAACCTGTGACACAGTGAGAGTCAGTGCATGTGGAACCTGTGTCCCAGTGAGAGTCAAAGCATGTGGAACCTGTGACCCAGTGAGAGTCAGTGCATGTGGAACCTGTGACGTAGTGAGAGTCAGTGCATGTGGAACCTGTATCCCAGTGAGAGTCAAAGCATGTGGAACCTGTGACCTAGTGAGAGTCAGTGCATGTGGAACCTGTATCCCAGTGAGAGTCAAAGCATGTGGAACCTGTGACCCAGTGAGAGTCAGTGCATGTGGAACCTGTGTCCCAGTGAGAGTCAGTGCATGTGGAACCTGTATCCCAGTGAGAGTCAGTGCATGTGGAACCTGTGACACAGTGAGAGTCAGTGCATGTGGAACCTGTATCCCAGTGAGAGTCAGTGCATGTGGAACCTGTGTCCCAGTGAGAGTCAGTGCATGTGGAACCTGTATCCCAGTGAGAGTCAGTGCATGTGGAACCTGTATCCCAGTGAGAGTCAGTGCATGTGGAACCTGTATCCCAGTGAGAGTCAGTGCATGTGGAACCTGTATCCCAGTGAGAGTCAGTGCATGTGGAACCTGTGTTCCAGTGAGAGTCAGTGCATGTGGAACCTGTATCCCAGTGAGAGTCAGTGCATGTGGAACCTGTATCCCAGTGAGAGTCAGTGCATGTGGAACCTGTGACACAGTGAAAGTCAGTGCATGTGGAACCTGTATCCCAGTGAGAGTCAGTACATGTGGAACCTGTATCCCAGTGAGAGTCAGTGCATGTGGAACCTGTATCCCAGTGAGAGTTAAAGCATGTGGAACCTGTATCCCAGCGAGAGTCAGTGCATGTGGAACCTGTATCCCAGTGAGAGTTAAAGCATGTGGAACCTGTATCCCAGTGAGAGTCAGTGCATGTGGAACCTGTATCCCAGTGAGAGTCAGTGCATGTGGAACCTGTATCCCAGTGAGAGTCAGTTCATGTGGAACCTGTATCCCAGTGAGAGACAGTGCATGTGGAACCTGTATCCCAGTGAGAGTCAGTGCATGAGGAACCTGTGTCCCAGTGAGAGTCAGTGCATGTGGAACCTGTGACACAGTGAGAGTCAGTGCATGTGGAACCTGTGTCCCAGTGAGAGTCAAAGCATGTGGAACCTGTGACCCAGTGAGAGTCAGTGCATGTGGAACCTGTGACGTAGTGAGAGTCAGTGCATGTGGAACCTGTATCCCAGTGAGAGTCAAAGCATGTGGAACCTGTGACCCAGTGAGAGTCAGTGCATGTGGAACCTGTATCCCAGTGAGAGTCAAAGCATGTGGAACCTGTGACCCAGTGAGAGTCAGTGCATGTGGAACCTGTATCCCAGTGAGAGTCAAAGCATGTGGAACCTGTGACCCAGTGAGAGTCAGTGCATGTGGAACCTGTATCCCAGTGAGAGCCAGTGCATGTGGAACCTGTATCCCAGTGAGAGTCAGTGCATGTGGAACCTGTATCCCAGTGAGAGTCAGTGCATGTGGAACATGTATCCCAGTGAGAGTCAGTGCATGTGGAACCTGTATCCCAGTGAGAGTCAGTGCATGTGTAACCTGTGTCCCAGTGAGAGTCAGTACATGTGGAACCTGTATCCCAGTGAGAGTCAGTGCATGTGGAACCTGTGACACAGTGAGAGTCAGTGCATGTGGAACCTGTATCCCAGTGAGAGTCAGTGCATGTGGAACCTGTGTCCCAGTGAAAGTCAGTGCATGTGGAACCTGTATCCCAGTGAGAGTCAGTGCATGTGGAACCTGTGACACAGTGAAAGTCAGTGCATGTGGAACCTGTATCCCAGTGAGAGTCAGTACATGTGGAACCTGTATCCCAGTGAGAGTCAGTGCATGTGGAACCTGTATCCCAGTGAGAGTTAAAGCATGTGGAACCTGTATCCCAGTGAGAGTCAGTGCATGTGGAACCTGTATCCCAGTGAGAGTTAAAGCATGTGGAACCTGTATCCCAGTGAGAGTCAGTGCATGTGGAACCTGTATCCCAGTGAGAGTCAGTGCATGTGGAACCTGTATCCCAGTGAGAGTCAGTTCATGTGGAACCTGTATCCCACTGAGAGACAGTGCATGTGGAACCTGTATCCCAGTGAGTCAGTGCATGTGGAACCAGTGACCCAGTGAGAGTCAGTGCATGTGGAACCTGTACCCTAGTGAGAGTCAGTGCATGTGGAACCTGTATCCCAGTGAGAGTCAGTGCATGTGGAACCTGTATCCCAGTGAGAGTCAGTGCATGTGGAACCTGTATCCCAGTGAGAGTCAGTACATGTGGAACCTGTGTCCCAGTGAGAGTCAGTGCATGTGGAACCTGTGTCCCAGTGAGAGTCAGTGCATGTGGGACCTGTGTCCCAGTGAGAGACAGTGCATGTGCAACCTGTGTCCCAGTGAGAGTCAGTGCATGTGGAACCTGTGACCCAGTGAGAGTCAGTGCATGTGAAACTTGTACCCCAGTGAGAGTCAGGCATGTGAAACTTGTATCACAGTGAGAGTCAGTGCATGTGAAACCTGTATCCCAGTGAGAGTCAGTGCATGTGGAACCTGTATCCCAGTGAGAGTCAGTGCATGTGGAACCTGTATCCCAGTGAGAGTCAGTGCATGTGAAATTTGTATCCCAGTGAGACTCATGTGCATGTGAAACTTGTATCCCAGTGAGAGTCAGTGCATGTGGAACCTGCATCCCAGTGAGACTCAGTGCATGTGAGACTTGTATCCCAGTGAGAGTCAGTGCATGTGAAACTTGTATCCCAGTGAGAATCAGTGCATGTGGAACCTGTATCCCAGTGAGAGTCAGTGCATGTGGAACCTGTATCCCAGTGAGAGTCAGTGCATGTGGAACCTGTATCCCAGTGAGAGTCAGTGCATGTGAAACTTGTATCCCAGTGAGAGTCAGTGCATGTGAAACTTGTATCCCAGTGAGAGTCAGTGCATGTGGAACCTGTATCCCAGTGAGAGTCAGTGCATGTGGAACCTGTGTCCCAGTCAGAGTCAGTGCATGTGGAACCTGTATCCCAGTGAGAGTCAGTGCATGTGGAACCTGTGACACAGTGAGAGTCAGTGCATGTGGAACCTGTGTCCCAGTGAGAGTCAGTGCATGTGGAACCTGTGACGCAGTGAGAGTCAGTGCATGTGGAACCTGTATCCCACTGAGAGTCAGTGCATGTGGAACCTGTATACCAGTGAGAGTCAAAGCATGTGGAACCTGTGACCCAGTGAGAGTCAGTGCATGTGGAACCTGTGACACAGTGAGAGCCAGTGCATGTGGAACCTGTGTCCCAGTGAGAGTCAGTGCATGTGGAACCTGTATCCCAGTGAGAGTCAGTGCATGTGGAACCTGTATCCCAGTGAGAGTCAGTGCATGTGGAACCTGTGTCCCAGTGAGAGTCAGTGCATGTGGAACCTGTATCCCAGTGAGAGTCAGTGCATGTGGAACCTGTGACACAGTGAGAGTCAGTGCATGTGGAACCTGTATCCCAGTGAGAGTCAGTGCATGTGAAACCTGTGTCCCAGTGAGAAGCAGTGCATGTGGAACCTGTATCCCAGTGAGAGTCAGTGCATGTGGAACCTGTATCCCAGTGAGAGTCAGTGCATGTGGAACCTGTATCCCAGTGAGAGTCAGTGCATGTGGAACCTGTGACCCAGTGAGAGTCAGTGCATGTGGAACCTGTATCCCAGTGAGAGTCAAAGCATGTGGAACCTGTGACCCAGTGAGAGTCAGTGCATGTGGAACCTGTATCCCAGTGAGAGCCAGTGCATGTGGAACCTGTATCCCAGTGAGAGTCAGTGCATGTGGAACCTGTATCCCAGTGAGAGTCAGTGCATGTGGAACCTGTATCCCAGTGAGAGCCAGTGCATGTGGAACCTGTGTCCCAGTGAGAGTCAGTGCATGTGGAACCTGTATCCCAGTGAGAGTCAAAGCATGTGGAACCTGTGACCCAGTGAGAGTCAGTGCATGTGGAACCTGTATCCCAGTGAGAGTCAAAGCATGTGGAACCTGTGACCCAGTGAGAGTCAGTGCATGTGGAACCTGTATCCCAGTGAGAGCCAGTGCATGTGGAACCTGTATCCCAGTGAGAGTCAGTGCATGTGGAACCTGTATCCCAGTGAGAGTCAGTGCATGTGGAACATGTATCCCAGTGAGAGTCAGTGCATGTGGAACCTGTATCCCAGTGAGAGTCAGTGCATGTGTAACCTGTGTCCCAGTGAGAGTCAGTACATGTGGAACCTGTATCCCAGTGAGAGTCAGTGCATGTGGAACCTGTGACACAGTGAGAGTCAGTGCATGTGGAACCTGTATCCCAGTGAGAGTCAGTGCATGTGGAACCTGTGTCCCAGTGAAAGTCAGTGCATGTGGAACCTGTATCCCAGTGAGAGTCAGTGCATGTGGAACCTGTGACACAGTGAAAGTCAGTGCATGTGGAACCTGTATCCCAGTGAGAGTCAGTACATGTGGAACCTGTATCCCAGTGAGAGTCAGTGCATGTGGAACCTGTATCCCAGTGAGAGTTAAAGCATGTGGAACCTGTATCCCAGTGAGAGTCAGTGCATGTGGAACCTGTATCCCAGTGAGAGTTAAAGCATGTGGAACCTGTATCCCAGTGAGAGTCAGTGCATGTGGAACCTGTATCCCAGTGAGAGTCAGTGCATGTGGAACCTGTATCCCAGTGAGAGTCAGTTCATGTGGAACCTGTATCCCACAGAGAGACAGTGCATGTGGAACCTGTATCCCAGTGAGTCAGTGCATGTGGAACCTGTGACCCAGTGAGAGTCAGTGCATGTGGAACCTGTACCCTAGTGAGAGTCAGTGCATGTGGAACCTGTATCCCAGTGAGAGTCAGTGCATGTGGAACCTGTATCCCAGTGAGAGTCAGTGCATGTGGAACCTGTATCCCAGTGAGAGTCAGTACATGTGGAACCTGTGTCCCAGTGAGAGTCAGTGCATGTGGAACCTGTGTCCCAGTGAGAGTCAGTGCATGTGGGACCTGTGTCCCAGTGAGAGACAGTGCATGTGCAACCTGTGTCCCAGTGAGAGTCAGTGCATGTGGAACCTGTGACCCAGTGAGAGTCAGTGCATGTGAAACTTGTACCCCAGTGAGAGTCAGGCATGTGAAACTTGTATCACAGTGAGAGTCAGTGCATGTGAAACCTGTATCCCAGTGAGAGTCAGTGCATGTGGAACCTGTATCCCAGTGAGAGTCAGTGCATGTGGAACCTGTATCCCAGTGAGAGTCAGTGCATGTGAAATTTGTATCCCAGTGAGACTCATGTGCATGTGAAACTTGTATCCCAGTGAGAGTCAGTGCATGTGGAACCTGTATCCCAGTGAGAGTCAGTGCATGTGGAACCTGTGACACAGTGAGAGTCAGTGCATGTGGAACCTGTATCCCAGTGAGAGTCAGTGCATGTGAAACCTGTGTCCCAGTGAGAAGCAGTGCATGTGGAACCTGTATCCCAGTGAGAGTCAGTGCATGTGGAACCTGTATCCCAGTGAGAGTCAGTGCATGTGGAACCTGTATCCCAGTGAGAGTCAGTGCATGTGGAACCTGTGACCCAGTGAGAGTCAGTGCATGTGGAACCTGTATCCCAGTGAGAGTCAAAGCATGTGGAACCTGTGACCCAGTGAGAGTCAGTGCATGTGGAACCTGTATCCCAGTGAGAGCCAGTGCATGTGGAACCTGTATCCCAGTGAGAGTCAGTGCATGTGGAACCTGTATCCCAGTGAGAGTCAGTGCATGTGGAACCTGTATCCCAGTGAGAGCCAGTGCATGTGGAACCTGTGTCCCAGTGAGAGTCAGTGCATGTGGAACCTGTATCCCAGTGAGAGTCAAAGCATGTGGAACCTGTGACCCAGTGAGAGTCAGTGCATGTGGAACCTGTATCCCAGTGAGAGTCAAAGCATGTGGAACCTGTGACCCAGTGAGAGTCAGTGCATGTGGAACCTGTATCCCAGTGAGAGCCAGTGCATGTGGAACCTGTATCCCAGTGAGAGTCAGTGCATGTGGAACCTGTATCCCAGTGAGAGTCAGTGCATGTGGAACATGTATCCCAGTGAGAGTCAGTGCATGTGGAACCTGTATCCCAGTGAGAGTCAGTGCATGTGTAACCTGTGTCCCAGTGAGAGTCAGTACATGTGGAACCTGTATCCCAGTGAGAGTCAGTGCATGTGGAACCTGTGACACAGTGAGAGTCAGTGCATGTGGAACCTGTATCCCAGTGAGAGTCAGTGCATGTGGAACCTGTGTCCCAGTGAAAGTCAGTGCATGTGGAACCTGTATCCCAGTGAGAGTCAGTGCATGTGGAACCTGTGACACAGTGAAAGTCAGTGCATGTGGAACCTGTATCCCAGTGAGAGTCAGTACATGTGGAACCTGTATCCCAGTGAGAGTCAGTGCATGTGGAACCTGTATCCCAGTGAGAGTTAAAGCATGTGGAACCTGTATCCCAGTGAGAGTCAGTGCATGTGGAACCTGTATCCCAGTGAGAGTTAAAGCATGTGGAACCTGTATCCCAGTGAGAGTCAGTGCATGTGGAACCTGTATCCCAGTGAGAGTCAGTGCATGTGGAACCTGTATCCCAGTGAGAGTCAGTTCATGTGGAACCTGTATCCCACTGAGAGACAGTGCATGTGGAACCTGTATCCCAGTGAGTCAGTGCATGTGGAACCTGTGACCCAGTGAGAGTCAGTGCATGTGGAACCTGTACCCTAGTGAGAGTCAGTGCATGTGGAACCTGTATCCCAGTGAGAGTCAGTGCATGTGGAACCTGTATCCCAGTGAGAGTCAGTGCATGTGGAACCTGTATCCCAGTGAGAGTCAGTACATGTGGAACCTGTGTCCCAGTGAGAGTCAGTGCATGTGGAACCTGTGTCCCAGTGAGAGTCAGTGCATGTGGGACCTGTGTCCCAGTGAGAGACAGTGCATGTGCAACCTGTGTCCCAGTGAGAGTCAGTGCATGTGGAACCTGTGACCCAGTGAGAGTCAGTGCATGTGAAACTTGTACCCCAGTGAGAGTCAGTGCATGTGGAACCTGTATCCCAGTGAGAGTCAGTGCATGTGGAACCTGTATCCCAGTGAGAGTCAGTGCATGTGAAATTTGTATCCCAGTGAGACTCATGTGCATGTGAAACTTGTATCCCAGTGAGAGTCAGTGCATGTGGAACCTGCATCCCAGTGAGACTCAGTGCATGTGAGACTTGTATCCCAGTGAGAGTCAGTGCATGTGAAACTTGTATCCCAGTGAGAATCAGTGCATGTGGAACCTGTATCCCAGTGAGAGTCAGTGCATGTGGAACCTGTATCCCAGTGAGTCAGTGCATGTGGAACCTGTGACCCAGTGAGAGTCAGTGCATGTGGAACCTGTACCCTAGTGAGAGTCAGTGCATGTGGAACCTGTATCCCAGTGAGAGTCAGTGCATGTGGAACCTGTATCCCAGTGAGAGTCAGTGCATGTGGAACCTGTATCCCAGTGAGAGTCAGTACATGTGGAACCTGTGTCCCAGTGAGAGTCAGTGCATGTGGAACCTGTATCCCAGTGAGAGTCAGTTCATGTGGAACCTGTATCCCACTGAGAGACAGTGCATGTGGAACCTGTATCCCAGTGAGTCAGTGCATGTGGAACCTGTGACCCAGTGAGAGTCAGTGCATGTGGAACCTGTACCCTAGTGAGAGTCAGTGCATGTGGAACCTGTATCCCAGTGAGAGTCAGTGCATGTGGAACCTGTATCCCAGTGAGAGTCAGTGCATGTGGAACCTGTATCCCAGTGAGAGTCAGTACATGTGGAACCTGTGTCCCAGTGAGAGTCAGTGCATGTGGAACCTGTGTCCCAGTGAGAGTCAGTGCATGTGGGACCTGTGTCCCAGTGAGAGACAGTGCATGTGCAACCTGTGTCCCAGTGAGAGTCAGTGCATGTGGAACCTGTGACCCAGTGAGAGTCAGTGCATGTGAAACTTGTACCCCAGTGAGAGTCAGTGCATGTGGAACCTGTATCCCAGTGAGAGTCAGTGCATGTGGAACCTGTATCCCAGTGAGAGTCAGTGCATGTGAAATTTGTATCCCAGTGAGACTCATGTGCATGTGAAACTTGTATCCCAGTGAGAGTCAGTGCATGTGGAACCTGCATCCCAGTGAGACTCAGTGCATGTGAGACTTGTATCCCAGTGAGAGTCAGTGCATGTGAAACTTGTATCCCAGTGAGAATCAGTGCATGTGGAACCTGTATCCCAGTGAGAGTCAGTGCATGTGGAACCTGTATCCCAGTGAGAGTCAGTGCATGTGGAACCTGTATCCCAGTGAGAGTCAGTGCATGTGAAACTTGTATCCCAGTGAGAGTCAGTGCATGTGAAACTTGTATCCCAGTGAGAGTCAGTGCATGTGGAACCTGTATCCCAGTGAGAGTCAGTGCATGTGGAACCTGTGTCCCAGTCAGAGTCAGTGCATGTGGAACCTGTATCCCAGTGAGAGTCAGTGCATGTGGAACCTGTGACACAGTGAGAGTCAGTGCATGTGGAACCTGTGTCCCAGTGAGAGTCAGTGCATGTGGAACCTGTGACGCAGTGAGAGTCAGTGCATGTGGAACCTGTATCCCACTGAGAGTCAGTGCATGTGGAACCTGTATACCAGTGAGAGTCAAAGCATGTGGAACCTGTGACCCAGTGAGAGTCAGTGCATGTGGAACCTGTATCCCAGTGAGAGCCAGTGCATGTGGAACCTGTGTCCCAGTGAGAGTCAGTGCATGTGGAACCTGTATCCCAGTGAGAGTCAGTGCATGTGGAACCTGTATCCCAGTGAGAGTCAGTGCATGTGGAACCTGTGTCCCAGTGAGAGTCAGTGCATGTGGAACCTGTATCCCAGTGAGAGTCAGTGCATGTGGAACCTGTGACACAGTGAGAGTCAGTGCATGTGGAACCTGTATCCCAGTGAGAGTCAGTGCATGTGGAACCTGTATCCCAGTGAGAGTCAGTGCATGTGGAACCTGTATCCCAGTGAGAGTCAGTGCATGTGGAACCTGTGACACAGTGAGAGTCAGTGCATGTGGAACCTGTATCCCAGTGAGAGTCAGTGCATGTGGAACCTGTGTCCCAGTGAGAGTCAGTGCATGTGGAACCTGTATCCCAGTGAGAGTCAGTGCATGTGGAACCTGTATCCCAGTGAGAGTTAAAGCATGTGGAACCTGTATCCCAGTGAGAGTCAGTGCATGTGGAACCTGTATCCCAGTGAGAGTTAAAGCATGTGGAACTTGTATCCCAGTGAGAGTCAGTGCATGTGGAACCTGTGACACAGTGAAAGTCAGTGCATGTGGAACCTGTATCCCAGTGAGAGTCAGTACATGTGGAACCTATATCCCAGTGAGAGTCAGTGCATGTGGAACCTGTATCCCAGTGAGAGTTAAAGCATGTGGAACCTGTATCCCAGTGAGAGTCAGTGCATGTGGAACCTGTATCCCAGTGAGAGTTAAAGCATGTGGAACCTGTATCCCAGTGAGAGTCAGTGCATGTGGAACCTGTATCCCAGTGAGAGTCAGTGCATGTGGAACCTGTGACACAGTGAGAGTCAGTGCATGTGGAACCTGTGTCCCAGTGAGAGTCAGTGCATGTGGAACCTGTGACGCAGTGAGAGTCAGTGCATGTGGAACCTGTATCCCAGTGAGAGTCAAAGCATGTGGAACCTGTGACCCAGTGAGAGTCAGTGCATGTGGAACCTGTATCCCAGTGAGAGTCAAAGCATGTGGAACCTGTGACCCAGTGAGAGTCAGTGCATGTGGAACCTGTATCCCAGTGAGAGTCAAAGCATGTGGAACCTGTGACCCAGTGAGAGTCAGTGCATGTGGAACCTGTATCCCAGTGAGAGTCAGTTCATGTGGAACCTGTATCCCAGTGAGAGACAGTGCATGTGGAACCTGTATCCCAGTGAGAGTCAGTGCATGTGGAACCTGTGTCCCAGTGAGAGTCAGTGCATGTGGAACCTGTATCCCAGTGAGAGTCAGTGCATGTGGAACATGTATCCCAGTGAGAGTCAGTGCATGTGGAACCTGTATCCCAGTGAGAGTTAAAACATGTGGAACCTGTATCCCAGTGAGAGTCAGTGCATGTGGAACATGTATCCCAGTGAGAGTCAGTGCATTTGGAACCTGTATCCCAGTGAGAGTCAGTTCATGTGGAACCTGTATCCCAGTGAGAGACAGTGCATGTGGAACCTGTATCCCAGTGAGAGTCAGTGCATGAGGAACCTGTATCCCAGTGAGAGACAGTGCATGTGGAACCTGTATCCCAGTGAGAGTCAGTGCATGAGGAACCTGTGTCCCAGTGAGAGTCAGTGCATGTGGAACCTGTGACACAGTGAGAGTCAGTGCATGTGGAACCTGTGTCCCAGTGAGAGTCAAAGCATGTGGAACCTGTGACGCAGTGAGAGTCAGTGCATGTGGAACCTGTGACGTAGTGAGAGTCAGTGCATGTGGAACCTGTATCCCAGTGAGAGTCAAAGCATGTGGAACCTGTGACCCAGTGAGAGTCAGTGCATGTGGAACCTGTATCCCAGTGAGAGTCAAAGCATGTGGAACCTGTGACCCAGTGAGAGTCAGTGCATGTGGAACCTGTATCCCAGTGAGAGTCAAAGCATGTGGAACCTGTGACCCAGTGAGAGTCAGTGCATGTGGAACCTGTATCCCAGTGAGAGCCAGTGCATGTGGAACCTGTATCCCAGTGAGAGTCAGTGCATGTGGAACCTGTATCCCAGTGAGAGTCAGTGCATGTGGAACATGTATCCCAGTGAGAGTCAGTGCATGTGGAACCTGTATCCCAGTGAGAGTCAGTGCATGTGTAACCTGTGTCCCAGTGAGAGTCAGTACATGTGGAACCTGTATCCCAGTGAGAGTCAGTGCATGTGGAACCTGTGACACAGTGAGAGTCAGTGCATGTGGAACCTGTATCCCAGTGAGAGTCAGTGCATGTGGAACCTGTGTCCCAGTGAAAGTCAGTGCATGTGGAACCTGTATCCCAGTGAGAGTCAGTGCATGTGGAACCTGTGACACAGTGAAAGTCAGTGCATGTGGAACCTGTATCCCAGTGAGAGTCAGTGCATGTGGAACCTGTATCCCAGTGAGAGTCAGTTCATGTGGAACCTGTATCCCAGTGAGAGACAGTGCATGTGGAACCTGTATCCCAGTGAGAGTCAGTGCATGTGGAACCTGTGACCCAGTGAGAGTCAGTGCATGTGGAACCTGTACCCTAGTGAGAGTCAGTGCATGTGGAACCTGTATCCCAGTGAGAGTCAGTGCATGTGGAACCTGTATCCCAGTGAGAGTCAGTGCATGTGGAACCTGTATCCCAGTGAGAGTCAGTACATGTGGAACCTGTGTCCCAGTGAGAGTCAGTGCATGTGGAACCTGTGTCCCAGTGAGAGTCAGTGCATGTGGGACCTGTGTCCCAGTGAGAGACAGTGCATGTGCAACCTGTGTCCCAGTGAGAGTCAGTGCATGTGGAACCTGTGACCCAGTGAGAGTCAGTGCATGTGAAACTTGTACCCCAGTGAGAGTCAGGCATGTGAAACTTCTATCACAGTGAGAGTCAGTGCATGTGAAACCTGTATCCCAGTGAGAGTCAGTGCATGTGGAACCTGTATCCCAGTGAGAGTCAGTGCATGTGGAACCTGTATCCCAGTGAGAGTCAGTGCATGTGAAATTTGTATCCCAGTGAGACTCATGTGCATGTGAAACTTGTATCCCAGTGAGAGTCAGTGCATGTGGAACCTGCATCCCAGTGAGACTCAGTGCATGTGAGACTTGTATCCCAGTGAGAGTCAGTGCATGTGAAACTTGTATCCCAGTGAGAATCAGTGCATGTGGAACCTGTATCCCAGTGAGAGTCAGTGCATGTGGAACCTGTATCCCAGTGAGAGTCAGTGCATGTGGAACCTGTATCCCAGTGAGAGTCAGTGCATGTGAAACTTGTATCCCAGTGAGAGTCAGTGCATGTGAAACTTGTATCCCAGTGAGAGTCAGTGCATGTGGAACCTGTATCCCAGTGAGAGTCAGTGCATGTGGAACCTGTGTCCCAGTGAGAGTCAGTGCATGTGGAACCTGTATCCCAGTGAGAGTCAGTGCATGTGGAACCTGTGACACAGTGAGAGTCAGTGCATGTGGAACCTGTGTCCCAGTGAGAGTCAGTGCATGTGGAACCTGTGACGCAGTGAGAGTCAGTGCATGTGGAACCTGTATCCCACTGAGAGTCAGTGCATGTGGAACCTGTATACCAGTGAGAGTCAAAGCATGTGGAACCTGTGACCCAGTGAGAGTCAGTGCATGTGGAACCTGTATCCCAGTGAGAGCCAGTGCATGTGGAACCTGTGTCCCAGTGAGAGTCAGTGCATGTGGAACCTGTATCCCAGTGAGAGTCAGTGCATGTGGAACCTGTATCCCAGTGAGAGTCAGTGCATGTGGAACCTGTGACACAGTGAGAGTCAGTGCATGTGGAACCTGTGTCCCAGTGAGAGTCAGTGCATGTGGAACCTGTATCCCAGTGAGAGTCAGTGCATGTGGAACCTGTGACACAGTGAGAGTCAGTGCATGTGGAACCTGTATCCCAGTGAGAGTCAGTGCATGTGAAACCTGTGTCCCAGTGAGAAGCAGTGCATGTGGAACCTGTATCCCAGTGAGAGTCAGTGCATGTGGAACCTGTATCCCAGTGAGAGTCAGTGCATGTGGAACCTGTATCCCAGTGAGAGTCAGTGCATGTGGAACCTGTGACACAGTGAGAGTCAGTGCAAGTGGAACCTGTATCCCAGTGAGAGTCAGTGCATGTGGAACCTGTGTCCCAGTGAGAGTCAGTGCATGTGGAACCTGTATCCCAGTGAGAGTCAGTGCATGTGGAACCTGTATCCCAGTGAGAGTCAGTGCATGTGGAACCTGTGACACAGTGAAAGTCAGTGCATGTGGAACCTGTATCCCAGTGAGAGTCAGTACATGTGGAACCTATATCCCAGTGAGAGTCAGTGCATGTGGAACCTGTATCCCAGTGAGAGTTAAAGCATGTGGAACCTGTATCCCAGTGAGAGTCAGTGCATGTGGAACCTGTATCCCAGTGAGAGTTAAAGCATGTGGAACCTGTATCCCAGTGAGAGTCAGTGCATGTGGAACCTGTATCCCAGTGAGAGTCAGTGCATGTGGAACCTGTATCCTAGTGAGAGTCAGTTCATGTGGAACCTGTATCCCAGTGAGAGACAGTGCATGTGGAACCTGTATCCCAGTGAGAGTCAGTGCATGTGGAACCTGTGTCCCAGTGAGAGTCAGTGCATGTGGAACCTGTGACACAGTGAGAGTCAGTGCATGTGGAACCTGTGTCCCAGTGAGAGTCAGTGCATGTGGAACCTGTGACGCAGTGAGAGTCAGTGCATGTGGAACCTGTATCCCAGTGAGAGTCAGTGCATGTGGAACCTGTGACCCAGTGAGAGTCAGTGCATGTGGAACCTGTATCCCAGTGAGAGTCAAAGCATGTGGAACCTGTGACCCAGTGAGAGTCAGTGCATGTGGAACCTGTATCCCAGTGAGAGTCAAAGCATGTGGAACCTGTGACCCAGTGAGAGTCAGTGCATGTGGAACCTGTATCCCAGTGAGAGTCAGTGCATGTGGAACCTGTATCCCAGTGAGAGTCAGTTCATGTGGAACCTGTATCCCAGTGAGAGACAGTGCATGTGGAACCTGTATCCCAGTGAGAGTCAGTGCATGTGGAACCTGTGTCCCAGTGAGAGTCAGTGCATGTGGAACCTGTATCCCAGTGAGAGTCAGTGCATGTGGAACATGTATCCCAGTGAGAGTCAGTGCATGTGGAACCTGTATCCCAGTGAGAGTCAGTGCATGTGTAACCTGTGTCCCAGTGAGAGTCAGTGCATGTGGAACCTGTATCCCAGTGAGAGTCAGTACATGTGGAACCTGTGACACAGTGAGAGTCAGTGCATGTGGAACCTGTATCCCAGTGAGAGTCAGTGCATGTGGAACCTGTGTCCCAGTGAGAGTCAGTGCATGTGGAACCTGTATCCCAGTGAGAGTCAGTGCATGTGGAACCTGTGACACAGTGAAAGTCAGTGCATGTGGAACCTGTATCCCAGTGAGAGTCAGTACATGTGGAACCTGTATCCCAGTGAGAGTCAGTGCATGTGGAACCTGTATCCCAGTGAGAGTTAAAGCATGTGGAACCTGTATCCCAGTGAGAGTCAGTGCATGTGGAACCTGTATCCCAGTGAGAGTTAAAGCATGTGGAACCTGTATCCCAGTGAGAGTCAGTTCATGTGGAACCTGTATCCCAGTGAGAGACAGTGCATGTGGAACCTGTATCCCAGTGAGAGTCAGTGCATGTGGAACCTGTGACCCAGTGAGAGTCAGTGCATGTGGAACCTGTGACACAGTGAGAGTCAGTGCATGTGGAGGAGAAAGTGAGGTCTGCAGATGCTGGAGATCAAAGTTGAAACTTTATTGCTGGAACAGCACAGCAGGTCAGGCAGCATCCAGGGAACAGGAGATTCGACGTTTCGGGCACAGGCCCTTCTTCAGGAATCTTCAGGAGTCAGTGCATGTGGAACCTGTATCCTAGTGAGAGTCAGTGCATGTGGAACCTGTATCCCAGTGAGAGTCAGTGCATGTGGAACCTGTACCCCAGTGAGAGTCAGTGCATGTGGAACCTGTACCCGAGTGAGAGTCAGTGCATGTGAAACCTGGATCCCAGTGAGAGTCAGTGCATGTGGAACCTGTACCCCAGTGAGAGTCAGTGCATGTGGAACCTGTATCCCAATGAGAGTCAGTGCATGTGGAACCTGTATCCCAGTGAGAGTCAGTGCATGTGGAACCTGTGACCCAGTGAGAGTCAGTGCATGTGGAACCTGTATCCTAGTGAGAGTCAGTGCATGTGGAACCTGTATCCCAGTGAGAGTCAGTGCATGTGGAACCTGTACCCCAGTGAGAGTCAGTGCATGTGGAACCTGTACCCGAGTGAGAGTCAGTGCATGTGAAACCTGGATCCCAGTGAGAGTCAGTGCATGTGGAACCTGTACCCCAGTGAGAGTCAGTGCATGTGGAACCTGTATCCCAATGAGAGTCAGTGCATGTGGAACCTGTATCCCAGTGAGAGTCAGTGCATGTGGAACCTGTGACCCAGTGAGAGTCAGTACATGTGGAACCTGTGTCCCAGTCAGAGTCAGTGCATGTGGAACCTGTGTCCCAGTGAGAGTCAGTGCATGTGGGACCTGTGACCCAGTGAGAGACAGTGCATGTGGAACCTGTGTCCCAGTGAGAGTCAGTGCATGTGGAACCTGTGACCCAGTGAGAGTCAGTGCATGCGAAACTTGTACCCCAGTGAGAGTCAGGCATGTGAAACTTGTATCCCAGTGAGAGTCAGTGCATGTGAAACCTGTATCCCAGTGAGAGTCAGTGCATGTGGAACCTGTATCCCAGTGAGAGTCAGTGCATGTGGAACCTGTATCCCAGTGAGAGTCAGTGCATGTAAAATTTGTATCCCAGTGAGACTCATGTGCATGTGAAACTTGTATCCCAGTGAGAGTCAGTGCATGTGGAACCTGTATCCCAGTGAGACTCAGTGCATGTGAGACTTGTATCCCAGTGAGAGTCAGTGCATGTGAAACTTGTATCCCAGTGAGAATCAGTGCATGTGGAACCTGTATCCCAGTGAGAGTCAGTGCATGTGGAAGCTGGATCCCAGTGAGAGTCAGTGCATGTGAAGCTTGTATCCCAGTGAGAGTCATTGCATGTGGAACCTGTATCCCAGTGAGAGTCAAAGCATGTTGAACCTGTGACCCAGTGAGAGTCAGTGCATGTGGAACCTGTATCCCAGTGAGAGTCAGTGCATGTGGAACCTGTGTCCCAGTGAGAGTCAGTGCATGTGGAACCTGTATCCCAGTGAGAGTCAGTGCATGTGGAACCTGTATCCCAGTGAGAGTCAGTGCATGTGGAACCTGTATCCCAGTGAGAGTCAGTGCATGTGGAACCTGTGACCCAGTGAGAGTCAGTGCATGTGGAACCTGTATCCCAGTGAGAGTCAGTGCATGTGGAACCTGTGACGCAGTGAGAGTCAGTGCATGTGGAAGCTGTATCCCAGTGAGAGTCAGTGCATGTGGAACCTGTATCCCAGTGAGAGTCAGTGCATGTGGAACCTGTATCCCAGTGAGAGTCAGTGCATGTAGAACCTGTATCCCAGTAAGAGTCAGTGCATGTGGAACCTGCATCCTAGTGAGAGTCAGTGCATGTGGAACCTGTATCCCAGTGAGAGTCAGTGCATGTGGAACCTGTGTCCCAGTGAGAGTCAGTGCATGTGGAACCTGTGTCCCAGTGAGGGTCAGTGCATGTGGAACCTGTATCCCAGTGAGAGTCAGTGCATGTGGAACCTGTGACCCAGTGAGAGTCAGTGCATGTGGAACCTGTGTCCCAGTGACAGTCAGTGCATGTGGAACCTGTGTCCCAGTGAGAGTCAGTGCATGTGGAACCTGTGTCCCAGTGAGAATCAGTGCATGTGGAACCTTTGTCCCAGTGAGAGTCAGTGCATGTGGAACCTGTGTCCCAGTGAGAGTCAGTGCATGTGGAACCTGTGTCCCAGTGAGAGTCAGTGCATGTGGAACCTGTATCCCAGTGAGAGTCAGTGCATGTGGAACCTGTGTCCCAGTGAGAGTCAGTGCATGTGGAACCTGTGACCCAGTGAGAGTCAGTGCATGTGGAACCAGTATCCCAGTGAGAATCAGTGCATGTGGAACCTGTGTCCCAGTGAGAGTCAGTGCATGTGGAACCTGTATCCCAGTGAGAGTCAGTGCATGTGGAACCTGTGACCCAGTGAGAGTCAGTGCATGTGGAACCTGTGTCCCAGTGAGAGTCAGTGCATGTGGAACCTGTGTCCCAGTGAGAGTCAGTGCATGTGGAACCTGTATCCCAGTGAGAGTCAGTGCATGTGGAACCTGTGTCACAGTGAGAGTCAGTGCATGTGGAACCTGTGTCCCAGTGAGAGTCAGTGCATGTGGAACCTGTATCCCAGTGAGAGTCAGTGCATGTGGAACCTGTGACCCAGTGAGAGTCAGTGCATGTGGAACGTGAGTGCCAGTGACAGTCAGTGCATGTGGAACCTGTGTCCCAGTGAGAGTCAGTGCATGTGGAACCTGTATCCCAGTGAGAGTCAGTGCATGTGGAACCTGTGTCCCAGTGAGAGTCAGTGCATGTGGAACCTGTTTCCCAGTGAAAGTCAGTGCATGTGGAACCTGTGACCCAGTGAGAGTCAGTTCATGTGGAACCTGTGACCCAGTGAGAGTCAGTGCATGTGGAACCTGTATCCCAGTGAGAGTCAGTGCATGTGGAACCTGTATCCCAGTGAGAGTCAGTGCATGTGGAACCTGTATCCCAGTGAGAGTCAGTGCATGTGGAACCTGTATCCCAGTGAGAGTCAGTACATGTGGAACCTGTGTCCCAGTGAGAGTCAGTGCATGTGGAACCTGTGTCCCAGTGAGAGTCAATTCATGTGGAACCTGTGACCCAGTGAGAGTCAGTGCATGTGGAAGCTGTATCCCAGTGAGAGTCAGTGCATGTGAAACTTGTATCCCAGTGAGAGTCAGTGCATGTGGAACCTGTATCCCAGTGAGACTCAGTGCATGTGAGACTTGTATCCCAGTGAGAGTCAGTGCATGTGAAACTTGTATCCCAGTGAGAATCAGTGCATGTGGAACCTGTATCCCAGTGAGAGTCAGTGCATGTGGAAGCTGTATCCCAGTGAGAGTCAGTGCATGTGAAGCTTGTATCCCAGTGAGAGTCATTGCATGTGGAACCTGTATCCCAGTGAGAGTCAAAGCATGTTCAACCTGTGACCCAGTGAGAGTCAGTGCATGTGGAACCTGTATCCCAGTGAGAGTCAGTGCATGTGGAACCTGTGTCCCATTGAGAGTCAGTGCATGTGGAACCTGTATCCCAGTGAGAGTCAGTGCATGTGGAACCTGTATCCCAGTGAGAGTCAGTGCATGTGGAACCTGTATCCCAGTGAGAGTCAGTGCATGTGGAACCTATATCCCAGTGAGAGTCAGTGCATGTGGAACCTGTATCCCAGTGAGAGTCAGTGCATGTGGAACCTGTATCCCAGTGAGAGTTAAAGCATGTGGAACCTGTATCCCAGTGAGAGTCAGTGCATGTGGATCCTGTATCCCAGTGAGAGTCAGTGCATGTGGAACCTGTATCCCAGTGAGAGTCAGTGCATGTAGAACCTGTATCCCAGTGAGAGTCAGTGCATGTGGAACCTGTATCCCAGTGAGAGTCAGTGCATGTGGAACCTGTATCCCAGTGAGAGTCAGTGCATGTGGAACCTGTGTCCCAGTGAGAGTCAGTGCATGTGGAACCTGTGTCCCAGTGAGAGTCAGTGCATGTGGAACCTGTGTCCCAGTGAGAGTCAGTGCATGTGGAACCTGTGACCCAGTGAGAGTCAGTGCATGTGGAACCTGTGTCCCAGTGACAGTCAGTGCATGTGGAACCTGTGTCCCAGTGAGAGTCAGTGCATGTGGAACCTGTGTCCCAGTGACAGTCAGTGCATGTGGAACCTGTGTCCCAGTGAGAGTCAGTGCATGTGGAACCTGTGTCCCAGTGACAGTCAGTGCATATGGAACCTGTGTCCCAGTGAGAGTCAGTGCATGTGGAACCTGTGTCCCAGTGAGAGTCAGTGCATGTGGAACCTGTGACCCAGTGAGAGTCATTGCATGTGGAACCTGTGACCCAGTGAGAGTCAGTGCATGTGGAACCTGTGTCCTAGTGAGAGTCAGTGCATGTGGAACCTGTGACCCAGTGAGAGTCAGTGCATGTGGAACCTGTATCCCAGTGAGAGTCAGTGCATGTGGAACCTGTATCCCAGTGAGAGTCAGTGCATGTGGAACCTGTATCCCAGTGAGAGTCAGTGCATGTGGAACCTGTGTCCCAGTGAGAGTCAGTGCATGTGGAACCTGTGTCCCAGTGAGAGTCAGTTCATGTGGAACCTGTGACCCAGTGAGAGTCAGTGCATGTGGAACCTGTATCCCAGTGAGAGTCAGTGCATGTGGAACCTGTATCCCAGTGAGAGTCAGTGCATGTGGAAGCTGTATCCCAGTGAGTGTCAGTGCATGTGGAACCTGTGTCCCAGTGAGAGTCAGTGCATGTGGAACCTGTGTCCCAGTGAGAGTCAGTGCATGTGGTACCTGTATCCCAGTGAGAGTCAGTTCATGCGGAACCTGTGACCCAGTGAGAGTCAGTGCATGTGGAACCTGTATCCCAGTGAGAGTCATTGCATGTGGAACCTGTGTCCCAGTCAGAGTCCGTGCATGTGGAACCTGTATCCCAGTGAGAGTCAGTGCATGTGGAACCTGTATCCCAGTGAGAGTGAAAGCATGTGGAACCTGTATCCCAGTGAGAGTCAGTGCATGTGGAACCTGTGTCCCAGTGAGAGTCAGTGCATGTGGAACCTGTACCCCATTGAGAGTCAGTGCATGTGGAACCTGTGTCCCAGTGAGAGTCAGTGCATGTGGAACCTGTATCCCAGTGAGAGTCAGTGCATGTGGAACCTGTGTCCCAGTGAGAGTCAGTGCATGTGGAACCTGTGACCCAGTGAGAGTCAGTGCATGTGGAACCTGTGACCCAGTGAGAGTCAGTGCATGTGGAACCTGTGTCCTAGTGAGAGTCAGTGCATGTGGAACCTGTGACCCAGTGAGAGTCAGTGCATGTGGAACCTGTACCCCAGTGAGAGTCAGTGCATGTGGAACCTGTGTCCCAGTGAGAGTCAGTGCATGTGGAACCTGTACCCCAGTGAGAGTCAGTGCATGTGGAACCTGTGACCCAGTGAGAGTCAGTGCATGTGGAACCTGTATCCCAGTGAGAGTCAGTGCATGTGGAAACTGTGACCCAGTGAGAGTCAGTGCATGTGGAATCTTTGTCCCAGTGAGAGTCAGTACATGTGGAACCTGTATCCCAGTGAGAGTCAGTGCATGTGGAACCTGTGTCCCAGTGAGAGTCAGTGCATGTGGAACCTGTGTCCCATTGAGTTTCAGTGCATGTGGAACCTGTATCCCAGTGAGAGTCAGTGCATGTGGAACCTGTGACCCAGTGAGAGTCAGTGCATGTGGAACCTGTATCCCAGTGAGAGTCAGTGCATGTGGAACCTTTATCCCAGTGAGAGTCATTGCATGTCGAACCTTTATCCCAGTGAGAGTCAGTGCATGTGGAACCTGTGTCCCAGTGAGAGTTAGTGCATGTGGAACCTGTGTCCCAGTGAGAGTCAGTGCATGTGGAACCTGTATCCCAGTGAGAGTCAGTGCATGTGGAACCAGTGTCCCAGTGAGAGTTAGTGCATGTGGAACCTGTGTCCCAGTGAGAGTCAGTGCATGTGGAACCTGTATTCCAGTGAGAGTCAGTTCATGTGGAACCTGTGACCCAGTGAGAGTCAGTGCATGTGGAACCTGTGACCCAGTGAGAGTCAGTGCATGTGGAACCTGTGACCCAGTGAGAGTCAGTGCATGTGGAACCTGTGACCCAGTGAGAGTCAGTGCACGTGGAACCTGTATCCCAGTGAGAGTCAGTGCATGTGGAACCTGTGTCCCAGTGAGAGTCAGTGCATGTGGAACCTGTATCCCAGTGAGAGTCAGTGCATGTGGAACCTGTGTCCCAGTGAGAATCAGTGCATGTGGAACCTTTGTCCCAGTGAGAGTCAGTGCATGTGGAACCTGTGTCCCAGTGAGAGTCAGTGCATGTGGAACCTGTGTCCCAGTGAGAGTCAGTGCATGTGGAACCTGTATCCCAGTGAGAGTCAGTGCATGTGGAACCTGTGTCCCAGTGAGAGTCAGTGCATGTGGAACCTGTGACCCAGTGAGAGTGAGTGCATGTGGAACCTGTATCCCAGTGAGAGTCAGTGCATGTGGAACCTGTGACCCAGTGAGAGTCAGTGCATGTGGAACCTGTGTCCCAGTGAGAGTCAGTGCATGTGGAACCTGTGTCCCAGTGAGAGTCAGTGCATGTGGAACTTTATCCCAGTGAGAGTCAGTGCATGTGGAACCTGTATCCCAGTGAGAGTCAGTGCATGTGGAACCTGTGTCCCAGTGAGAGTCAGTGCATGTGGAACCTGTGACCCAGTGAGAGTCAGTGCATGTGGAACCTGTGTCCCAGTGAGAGTCAGTGCATGTGGAACCTGTGACCCAGTGAGTGTCAGTGCATGTGGAACCTGTATCCCAGTGAGAGTCAGTGCATGTGGAACCTGTGTCCCAGTGAGAGTCAGTGCATGTGGAACCTGTGTCCCAGTGAGAGTCAGTGCATGTGGAACCTCTATCCCAGTGGAGAATGGGGAAGCAATAGCCTAGGAGAATTTTCGCTGGACTGTTTATCCAGAGATGCACATGATGTTCTGCAGACCCAGATTGTGTAGGGTGGCACGGTGGCTCAGTTGTTAGCACTGTCGCCTCAAAGCACCAAGGACCGAGGTTCGAATCCAGCCTCAGGTGTTTGTGTGGAGTTTGCACATTCACCCTGACTCTGCGTTGGTTTCCTCCCACAGTCCAAAGATGTGGAGATTAGGTGGATTGTCCATACTAGATTGTCCATTGGGTCTGAGGATGTGCAGGCTAGGTAGATTGGCAACAGACAATGCAGGATTAGAGAGATGGTGAGGGAGGAGTGGGGGGGGTGGTCTGGGTGGCATGCTGTTCGGAGGGTCAGTGTGGACTGAATGGCCTGCTTCCACACTGTAGAGATTCTATAATTCTCGGTGGAACCTGTATCCTAGTAAGTACTAATGTTTGGGAACCTGTCCCCGAGAGAGAGTCAGCGCACATGAGTGTCAGTGTGAATGATTGCTCATAGAATTTGAACTTCAATGAAAGTCAGTGTCCACGAAACTGAACTCCAGTGGGAGTCAGTGTCAATGAAACTCATAACCCTGGAAGAATCTATGCCAGAGGCAGAAGGTGTGCCAATGAAACATGCATTCTAGAGAAAAATATCTTAGCTGTGGATGCAAGCATTCTGAGGGTCTTGGATACTGTAACAGCAGTATCCTCCAGCATATTATCAGGGGCGACTGAGTCACTGGCACATAGGAATGATCTCTCACTGTCCTTACGTCAGCAACATTGCCAAGTGTACACTGAGATGGTGAGTGACAGTGGGATGGTAAATGTGTGTGAAAGTAAGTGAACAGAGAATTGGGATTCACGGGTATCAGAATGCCTCTCTTCCACCTCTTCATCCTCAGCTGTTTGCCAAAATAAACGTGCCAATGGATGGTTCCTGCAAGAATTTTGCACCATTTTGCAGCTGATGTCAGTGAATCATAGCACCTGCTCTGATGAATACTACTGGGATGCTTGTGAGCAGCCCACATGGTAAATTATTTAGACAGACACCCTAACAGTCGGATCAATGACATTTTGAGGCACATTGTTATGTACATACTGACCATGTATAGCGAATACACTGGAATCATAAGCTCAGTGGTCAGAGGATAGCCCCTTCAGGTTTGTTAATGGGGCCCAATTGCAATTGGTGTTCGTACTGTCACAGAATGAAGCCGTCATGACTGCTACCAGCACATGGGGCCAAACAGCATTAGCAGCAAGTGAGAGATGGAGCTCAGTGATTCCACAACCAACGGATCTGATCTGAGCTCCGCACTCCTGCCCCATCTCGTCATGAATGATGTTGGTTAATTAAGCAATTCATTGGAGGCAGTGACCTCACAAGTATCATCTCCTCAATGTTGACAGAGCTCAACGTATCAGTTCCATAGATAAGCCTGAAGCATTCGTAATAATCTTCAGCCGGAAGTAACGAGTGGTGATCCATCTCAGCCTCCTCTAAAAGTCCCCAGCAACACAAATGCTGATTCAATTGATTTGAGTCGGTCACATAATATCAAGAAACAGTTGGAAGCATTGGATATTTCAAAGGCTAAATGCCCTGACAACATTCTGCAACAGTACTAATGATGTGTGCTCCAGAACCTGTCACCCCCCCCACCCCCCACCCCCACTGCCCCCCAGTTAGCTGTAACAGCACAGCTATGGGACTGGCTTGTCACATTATTTACATGTTGTATTCACAATGTGATGCTAATGCAATCAGTGGAATCCTGTATAATAGACAAACCTGCAATCCTGCCCAAGCTATGTTCTGATTCAATCTGCTCTCTGACAATCAAGTATTTCTTCCAGAATGTGATGGTTGTGTTCTTGTGTGACCCTGCATTACAGAAAAATTGTGCTTTAGAAACAGTGCTTAAAGTGTTGGTGATGTAATTATGTTACAGCCAACACACACTTTCAAAGTTTGCGCTTTAGAAAAAATGCCCCCAATTTGTTAATCGCGTTATCGTGAATTCACGTTAACGAAACATGCACTATTGCAGCTGTGTGTGGTGGGGGGGGATTGGTGTGGGGGTTTGGGGTATTTCCAGCTGTGTGAGAGGGGGAGTGGGATATGTCAAGCTGTGTGAGGGGGGAGTGGGGTATTTCCAGCTGTGTGAGGGGGGGAGTGGGGTATGTCAAGCTGTGTGAGGGGGGTAGTGGGGTATTTCCAGCTGTGTGAGGGGGGACTGGGGTATTGACAGCTGTGTGAGGGGGGAGTGGGGTATGTCCAGCTGTGTGAGGGGGGGAGTGGGGTATTTTCAGCTGTGTGAGGGAGGGAGTGGGGTATGTCCAGCTGTGTGAGGGGGGACTGGGGTTTTGACAGCTGTGTGAGGGGGGGAGTGGGGTATTGACAGATGTGTGAGGGGGTGGAGAGGGGTGTAAATTAGAGGAAGCAGAGGCTGGTCTGTGTCCAGGAAGATCGTGATTCACTCCAGCTCCAAGAACAGAAGTGGATTCTTCCTATTTTCCCATTCATATTTGACCCTTGCCTTTCCCACTTGAGTAGGTGAAAGCAGGTCAGTACCTCTGAGCAGGTATTCCAGAAACCCGGCATTGTGTTCGAATGTGCCTTGTTCTCTGAGCATCAATACCCAACTCCAAATTGCAGTTGTTTTAATTTAGTCAGAATTCAGGATTCACATTAGCTAGGGAATCTGAATGCCAGCAATGTGCTTATTTTGATGTAATATTTCAGAAAAATCATTCTCTCTCATCCTAATGACATGGGGGATCATTGCTTTGCCTGATTGTGGCTGGGTTCTTGTTAGATCAGATTTCCCAGTTTGGCTATAAAAGGCATCAAAGGAGTTTTCTTGTGAAATATCTTCTGCTACAAAGGGACAATTATCCTCAACACAATCTGACCACAGCCATAATCTGCAGATAGTTCTTTTCTCTCCATTCAAACTAATCTTGTCGGTCAGGCTCCTTAGCTGATGCAAGGTTTATTATTTTACAAGACTTGTGAATATATCGGACGAGAAAAAACACCCACTGGCTTATCCAGTCTGCTTCACATTGATGTGATGCCAATTATGGATCGCAGTTTGGACTCTCCCCACCCACCCGAAGCCATTTGATCTCCTGGGAGTAGTGGGTTATGAGATCAAAACACAGACTAATATGGACAGGAAAGAAAATTTCACTCAGAACCATTTTGGTGATCAAATTCATTCAACTGTCATCTGACCCTGAATAAGATCACACAGGTACCTGCTTGTTGTGTGAGCTGATCATTACCTGCGCCTGAAACAGACCTAGCTCATGCTCGAAGGGTTTAAGCCAATCTGCATTCACTGCATTGGCAAATGCCTTGTTTCCCTGATCTTCGGGAGGACAACCTCCCGTAATCTAATCAGCTCCTGTCCTCCTATAATATGAGACTGTGATCCCTGGTCCTCCCTGGAGCTCCTTCATTGAAAAAATTCATCCAAGCAAAGTCAATAGAGTGCCTTTATATAACCCTCAACCAAATCACTTCTATATGCCTCGCTAAAGGCTGGACCCCAGCACTTTGAGGCTGTCTGGGTAATTAAGATTCTTTAAATTGAGAATTAATTCCAGGCACCTCCACTGTTCTCTTTCTAAAGCCTCAGTATGGATAAAAGATTGACTCTGGGCACAATGTTGGAACAGTGACATGCCCTGTATTCCTCTTTCTTGGCTGACAGTCATGAATCTCTGGATAGGTCAGGGCCCAGAACCTGTGATCAGTGATGAGTCCTGACCACCACTGTGTGAGCATGAGCAATCATCCAACAGTGATACTACCTTGCTCGTTCAATTTATGCTTTATTTGTGACCAACTGTTTGAACATGTTATGACACACATCCGGGACTTGACCTTCTGCCCCAGAGGGACAACTCTACCACTAAACCACCAGACCCTTATCGTCCAACTCTCCCCATGTGAAACGGTGTGCTCACTAATTAAAGGGCATCTTTAAGCACCGTCTCAGCAATTTTAAGAAACGTAAAATAAAATATGATCACAGCCACTAAACAAAACACTCCACAGGATGGTTTGCAGGGCCAAGCAAGTGAGATAGGACTCAAGGCCTACCTAGTGTATGGACCATACCCAATCTGCCACCATGAAGCCTTGTTTAGGCCTTTGGCTTTCTCCCAGCAGTTCTGGGCAGAAGGCTGCAAGCTGACTATAAAACTCCACTCACCCTCTGATAATTGAGCTTTATTAGCTTTTAACTTGATTTAATTAGCTGTGTGTTGCTAGTAGACAATAGCCCTGTGTCTCATGACGACAGTAAATCGGCAGTGCAGTCAGTGGTGTGAAATTATGCACCTGTCTGTCTCCATTCACATCCACACATTGGGTGAAATTCAACTCAGAGGCTTAAGATCATCAAACAGAAAGATGAGTATTTACTTACTCATATCACCCAAGTACACACATAATCAATTATTTTCAATGTACATTCACAAATGGTTGCCATTTTGTGCACAGCGGATCTCATGAATATCAACTGATATGTGAACTGCGTGTCTTTTTTGTTGCTTCAATGCCTGGGCACCAAGGGGAATCCTCTACATTCTTGTATAATAAAACTGGTTCTTTGAGAATCAGCAGAAACCAGGCGGGCACAGTTACATTCAGGCTTCTCCCAGATAATATTCTAATATTTACGATGAAAAGCCAGTGTTAACTGATTTACAATCTCCTCTCAGGTACAGGCTGTATGTGTTCTTTTGTAATACCAATGAATGAAAAATCATGATGGAATTACTGGAGAGCACAGGTGTTACCCACCACACTGTGAACTCTTTCACAACAGGGGGAAAATAACCTCAGAGACAGCAACTTGAGGCTAAGGTTAATTGTTGAGATCATGGTTTAGAACCCCAAAGCACTTTTAACTTGTAATTCCAAAATGTGCTTTTTTAAAGGGGGCTGATATCGTCATTATCATTGGCAGTCCCTCACAGACCTGGATGACTCCCTTTCACCCTCAGGATGAGTCCCTAGGGCGCTGTACAGACCCATGTGGCTGCCACATGTTACACTTAGGGCAGGTGGTGGTCATGGGAATGAGGTGGGTGGGGCATTGGTATGGCAGCGCAATCCTTTCACTGCTTGTTCCTGGCTTCCTGACTGTGATCTATAGACTCAATGCCCTCCACTTTGGACAGTCTTGGGCCAGTGATTCCCTGGTGTGCATGAGAATGCTGTACTTCCCCAGTGAGACCTGGCAGTAGAGCACCTGCTTGGGGGAGTCTCTTGTCAGTCATGTGGATGACATTCCTAGCCCATTGCAGTCAATCAAGGTGAGGTGGGGGTAGGGGGTGGGGGTTGCCAGTGCCTCGATGCTGGGGATGTTGGCCTGGTCGAGGACCCTGGTGTTGGTGCGTCTGTCCTCCCAGCTGATTTGCAGGATCTTGCACGGGCAGCGTTGGTGACATTGCTCCAGCACCTTGAGGTCCCTGCTGTGGACAGTCCACATCTCAGAGCCATATAGGGGGGCGGCGACTACCACAGCTCTCTGTACCATGATCTTGGTGTCGGATCTGATGTTGTTGTCCTCAAACACCCTTTTCCTCAGGGAGCCAAAGACTGCACGAGCAAACTGGAGGCAATGCTGGATCTTTTCAATCAACAGCTGCTTTGGCCAACAGGGCATTTCCGAGGTATTGGAAATGGTCAATCTTCTCTCAGGCCTCCCTGTGGACCTTGATGATTGGGGGCTTGCTCCACAATGCCAGACCAGATTGGTGGATGACCTCCATCTTCCCTTGTTTAGGGCTGATATAGTCAAAACGCACTGTGGCTGTAAATTAAGTGGCTGCCTGAAGAAAGATACAAGGGCTACTATTAACAACAACCCTTCAAAGGGAGAAGAGGCGAGTAAAAACAGATTGGACTGTGATCTCTTCTAAGTGCTAACAAACCCTGCTCAACAACAAGCCTTGCCCTGCTGATTATATTCCAAATTGCAAACATATTTTGTGTCTTCTCCTTTGGAGAATACCTAAGGACAGGAGGTCTAAATCCAGTTTCAAACCTATTACAGTGTGCTAATGGAACTGAGCAGTGTTGTATACATCAGCTTGTGTTCCATCATTTACATATTGTGAAGGTCACAGTCAAAGAGCTATTGCCTAGTTAGCTCTGCTTTGCAAGCAGAGGAATTCCCTTACTCTGAATGTTAGAGGTCAGCTAGCCAGCAAAGCTGACCAATGGAAATAGAAATGCAAAAGGACTGTCTTTCTGCTGAATGTTGGAATTCAATCACGGTCAGGAATCAGAATGACAGAATCTTAATCACCTGCTAAACTAACACTTGTGAAACTTTCAATCTTTGAAATAAATACTGTTAATGCTAACAGTAACCTCCACTCTTGATGAATAATTCAAAGACTGGTCCATACGTTCTTTTTTAACCTTTAGTTTTCTCGGATTTACCTCTTATTTCTAATCTGTGTGTATGTGTGCACTGTTACTAATTCTTCTTACATTTAATAATTAATAAATTCACTCTTCATTAACTCAAGAAAGCCAAGTTAAATTGCTTCCTTTTAAAACATAAGCTGATTTGAGTCTGGGAGAAAGGTGTCTTCAAGGGAACTGATCTATTTTTAAATTAACCATCAACTGAGGGGCTGGGTGAATAAAGTCATCCTTCCATCCCTGGGAACAATTTTGTGTAACCTGTCTGGAACCCGAACATTTTGGGGAACTTCACTCTGTATAACCAGTCAGTATTAATTACTAATGTACAGAATCTGACCTTACTGCACTTTCCAAGGAGTGTTTATGCAATAATGCATTGAATGCTTTAATTTGAATCTCTCCTTTGCCCTTAAAACTATTATCCTTCAATTGATGAGCATAAAATTCACATTCCAAAAGTAAATGAGGCAACCATTTAAGAAGCGTACAGTTAGTTATTGCACTGACCCATGGGTATCTGTGTTAGCCACAGATGCTGAATTAGATTCAGATAATAGATCACCAGTCTTTGTTTTTTTTTACTGAACCAATATATCATTCAATTTGCAACATCCTCTCTGATTCCAAAAGCTGTCACTTCCATTAGATGTACAGTTACAATCAAAACCTTTTAGTGCAGACTTTAAACTGACTAAAAGAGAGGCAAGGATGGTTGGTGAATTGCAGGGAGTTATCAATTCTGAAACTGGGTGGAAAGAGAGAAAATTCGGAAGAGCTGAGGAATTGCTACGTGCAATCCTGGTGGGATCAGATCACTTGCTGATGTTTTTTGTTCATTCACAGGATGAAGGTGTCACTTGCCAGGATAGCAGTTATTGCCCAACCCAGAGGATGGTTAAAAGTCAAGTATATTGCCGTGGGTGAAGTCACATGTAGGCCAGACCAGGTAAGGATGGTAGTTTCCTTCTCTAAAGGACATTAGTGAACCAGGTGGACTTTCTCCAACAATGGACTCATGCTCATTAGACTCTTAATTTCAGATTTTTTACTGAGTTCAAATCTCACCCTCTGTTCTGGTGGGATTTGACCCAGGCCTCTGAATTAATAGGTCTAGTAATAATACCACTAGGCCATTGCCTCCCCTAAGCAGTGAAGGTGGACAGTGTTCTCAAATAGAGTGGGAGTCGGAGCTTAAATACAACTCTGTTTAGTCCTACCCAAGCTGTACACTTTCCCATTTTGGCAAACTATGGGGATTTAGGGTTGGTGAAATTATCTTTTGTGTTGAGAGTGTTAATCATCAGCCTTACAGACAGAACAAATGCTTTTATCTGCTGTCATTGCGCAAGGGAGTCTCGAGATTAAGAACTTTTAAGAATTGACCTTAGAATTATAAACTGGAAATGTGTTGCTGGAAAAGCGCAGCAGGTCAGGCAGCATCCAGGGAACAGGAGAATCGACGTTTCGGGCATAAGCCCTTCTTCAGGAATGGCTTCTTCATTCCTGAAGAAGGGCTTATGCCCGAAACGTCGATTCTCCTGTTCCCTGGATGCTGCCTGACCTGCTGCGCTTTTCCAGCAACACATTTCCAGCTCTGATCTCCAGCATCTGCAGACCTCACTTTCTCCTTAGAATTATAAAGCAGAGAAGGAATCCAATCAGCTTATTTTGCCCTTGCCATTCTTTGAAAAGGTTATCCAATCAGTCCAATGTATTATCGGTAAGACGGTCTAATATTCTATGATAATCATAGTCAGTATCACTTTTTGACTTGAACAAGATCATCATATTCCTGTATTGTCTGAATGTCCCTTCAGGAATTTTGATGCAACCCGATCGGAGTTGATCTGTTTGTGTGTTGACCTGTGGCTTCTGTCTTCATGTTCCCTTGGCAGAATTTCTGCTCTGGTTTTGAGGTTGACAAAGCCTTTGGCTTACATCAAGAATTGGAGCACATTCTGCTGCTTTCTGTTGCAGCTTTTCTCCAGTTGTTTTGTTTTTTTGTTGATTGAAAGGTTATATTTGGCCTGAGGCACTAAAGCTTATACATCAGTTTACAACATCATCCCGATCAGCAGCTCCATTTGCAATTAGTCACTATGCGGTGGCATTGCTTTGTAACTGAGGAGGGCTGATTCTCAGCCTGGACTCATATGTATTGGGAACTTTACAGTCCTCACCACTCTTTCTACCTCTATGTTGAAGTGATGATGGAGTGGAGAATTTATCACATGGTTGATGCCTGCCTCAAAAGTGAACATCCTGAAATCCTTATTCACGAATTGAGGTCCATTGTCAATACAAATTCTATTGGGAAACTGCATAATGCCAAATTTTTCTCGATGCTCTTATCACTGAAGCTGCTGTGGTTGACTGAAGTAATGCAACTCCAATCCAACTTGAATAATAGAATAAAATATAACTTCCTTTTAGAATCAAAGATTTTTTTTGCGAGCATGTTTCATGCAATTCCACAATTTCATTTAAATCATTGGCTGAGTAAGCATTTGTTTGCGTGTGACATGTGTTTGTCACCATGAAAATTAATCCTGTCCACCACAGTGATTGTTTTGCTCTTACATTTGGCGATACCCAGAAGTCCCCTGTGATATATCTGCATTGCATTGCATTGACTTCGATGTAACTGTTCTGTGGTTGTATATCAATAAACCTCCTACTATTGTCAATTGATGCTTCTGCTCCTTGTACCTATGGGCACATGGCCTGCTAGACCATATTTTGACCACTCTTGCAGACAGAGTTGTTTGATCTTTGTGCATTCTTTGTCAGGTTTTTGAACAACATGAATCTTTCTGAATTTGTTCTCAGTTGCTGTTGAGGTATTGGTTATTACATAAGACCATAGTCGACAGGAATACAATCTTCTTTTTCTGCTTGATGTACTGCTGCCCTCAAGAGTTACTTTTGGGTCTGTTTGGAGCGTAAACGGTCCCATAATTATATTTCATTTGCCAAAGCCTGAAGTTTGAATGTATAAGGCATTACCAGTAATATTACCAAAGGCTTGTGGCTGTCTCAAACTGTAATTTCAGTTCCATGTGACAGTTGGTGTGTCTTTCATATCTCCACATAACTGCTCATGCTTTCTTCTCCACAACTGCAAACTGCTGGTCAGTCTTCAGCAAAGTTCTGAATGTAAATTATAATTGTTCTCCTGTCTCGTTAGTTTGCATTTGAAGACAACTCACCACCATCTCTTCCAGAGCAACTAGAGATACATGATAATCGCCAGCGACGACCACATCTCATGAATGAATTAAAATCTAGTTGGAATCTTGTCGGCCACAGAACAGCATGGACATTGGTGAGAAGATTGGGAAAGTTGTCAGAGATTAACTGTAAGAGACTCCTGATATCGAGAGCAACAAGACCCACTTCCTAACCAAGTAGAGAAGAGCTGAGATGAGAATTTCTTTTGTGAGAAGTGAGAGGCCTAATTGCTTGCATTAACATCCTGATTATGATGTCATCTTATCTCAGCTTCCTTCTCCCGCCCCCTAGATGGGCAACAGTTCCTGATCTGAAGGTCAAAGTGGTAACTTGGTGACCAGCTCACTGATGATTTCTCTGGTTTTAGATCCTGGCTCTGGAGAGTAATTTTTTTACCCCCTTTAGCTGCTATCATGCCTTACCTTGTGCTTTAAGGTATTTCTGCTACCTCTGCATTGTGATATTAGTTTTGTGTATCACTGGCTGTGGTTGTCTTCACATACATTGTCCTGAAGTTGCTTGCTACTTATCATTAAATAAATATCTTTAACACCTTATGTAATATAACATGTTTTAATTTATACTGTACACATTAGGTTCGAAGAGTGTGGTGCTTGAAAAGCAGCATCCAAGAAGCAGGAGAATCGACGTTTCAGGCGTAAGCCTTTTGTCAAATACAGCTCTCTTGTGGACTGTCAAAGACCTGTCATGTTGTGGCTGTACAGGACATTGGTTAGGCCACTTTTGGAATATTGCATGCAATTCTGGTCTCCCTCCTGTCGAAAGGATGTTGTGAAACTTGAAAGGGCTCAGAAAAGATTTACAAGGATGTTGCCAGGGTTGGAGAATTTGAACTATTAGGGAGAGGCTGAATAGGCTGGGGCTGTTTTCCCTGGAGCATTAGCGGCTGGGGGGTGACCTTATAGAGGTTTATAAAATCATGAGGGACATGGATAGGATAAACAGACAGTCTTTTCCCTGGGGTGGGAGAGTCCAGAACTAGAGGGCATAGGTTTAGGGTGAGGGGGAAAGATATAAAAGGGACCTAAGGGGCAACTTTTTCACACTGAGGGTGGTATGTGTATGGAATGTGCTCCCAGAGGAAGTGGTGGATTCTAGTACAATTGCAACATTTAAAGGTATCTGGATGAATATATGAATAGGAAGGGTTTGGAGGGATATGGAACGGGTGCTGGCAGGTGGGACTAGATTGAGTTGGGATATCTGGTCAGCATGGACGGTTTGGACCGAAGGGTCTGTTTCCGTGCTGTACATCTCTATGACACCATGACCTCTCTCTTCAGATGCTCATTCCTGACTGGTATCTATTGATGTTAGAGTCATATTATGAGTTACCTTATCATTATTGATGTGAATTTCATGAAACCACCAGTTCAGGAACTTACCATTGCAGTAGAATGTAATGATGCAGGTCAAATGATTTGAAGAGTGCATGGAAGGAGAGGGGAAAATGATCATTAATATCTGGGTGATGATTGAAACTTGTGCATGATTACAGAGGTCTTCTCAGGAAAGAAAAATAGAAAAGATAAAGAAATGCTGAGGAAGGAGAAAAGAAACAATTTTTTGCACCTTTATTTGTCCATCAGAATTGACAGATTGCAGGTGAAGCCATGATTTGGTAAAAGAACCAGCTAATGTGAGCACAGCAAGATCCATACATTAAAAGACCAGATCTACACAACTAGAACAATAGTTAGTGAGGTATTTAATATGATGTGAGAATAAGGTGACATCTACTTTATTAACCCTCTTCTCATTGACTACCCCAAGGATTGTGCTCCTGTAAAACTTTCCATTCATTTCCCAGTGCAGGTGTCCTATTTATCACTGGATATAAATAACTGCTAGGTAATATCAAATTAAGTAGAAAGTCAGTTTAATTATCATTCAAAAGACAATTAATCATAACCTGTCAGTCAAACTGAACCATTGATTAATTGTGATACATTACTAGAAAGCCTGGTAGCACAGAGGTAATTTTCCAGTGACCCAAACACGAACAGATCATTGCTCATCTAAATTGGGAGGCCAGGAATTCACCCTCAGATCTCATTCGTTTAATTGCGATGAGTTGCCTCAGCCTGTCACACCCCATCTTTCTTCTTGGGTCAACCTAAAGATTCCATGGCCCTATTCTAAGAACCGTGAGGAAATTCTAATGTTTAACCCTCAACCCAAAAGCAGCCCTTATTATCTAGCCCTTATCGTATTTCGTTTTTATGGGATCTCCTTATGTGCAAATTGGCTGTAAATGTTTCTTAGGTTCCAGCAGTGAATAAACTTCATTTATACTTAATTGTCTGTGAAATGCTTTATGGCATTCTGAGGTTGCACAAGGTGAAAGTCACCATACAGCTTTTTTCTTTCTTCTTACTTTGCATTTCCTTTTTATCTTTCTGCTGGAGAAGCTGTTTGCGTAAAAGGGAATTGGGTTGCTGGTGAGGTTCAGGTTCTTTCCTGAGAGCTCAGAGAACCCTGGGATGTCTGCGTGTTTAGTCCTTAGCTTGACCGAACACCTAACTGTAAAAGAATTTGTGTACTATGAATGGAATGTAATTGTGCCTGAATTCCTGGTTTGTGAGGAGCCAGCAATTCTTCTGCACCCTCAATAAATTCACTTCCAGCTCAATTTGCCATTAACCTACTTACGGAAAATTTTTGTCTCTGAATCTGAGATTAACGCAACGGATGACATATTTCGGCTCTGAATAATGAGCTCCCCTGTCTCAGAATTTATTAATCTACAACATTTGGCAAGAAGTACATTTCAAAAATATGAAACCATTGCCCACGCTCCCTTTATCTTAGAGGCTGAGCTTAGAGATAAAAGAAATACATCAAGCTGGATGGATAGACTTATCGTTACATTCCCTGCTCAGATCTCTCAGAAATAAATGAAGCACTCCAATCTATGGCCTTCTAAAAATGCGGCTGTTATATAAACAAATGGAGCAGCTACATTATACATGGTAAGATCCCACAATGTTTCCACATTCTCTGAGGGTACACCTAGATAGCAGGAAGAATTCCACATAAATAACTCACCAGGTTTTTAACAACACTAGTGAGGTGTTGCCCAGCCATTGCTTCTCGATTTAGCTTCTCGCTACACCTGGCAGTTTCCCTACTCCTCGGCTTCTCAATAAAAAAGAACATTTCCTCTCAGATTAATTGCTCCGCTGATAAAAAGAATGAAAAGAGACAATACATGCTAAATGGTGTAATATTAAAGGGATGCAAGACCAGAGAGACCTTGGATGTTTGTTAGCAAATCATTGAAGGTGGCAGGAGAGGTTGAAAACAGTTGTTAAAGCAAGTAGGATTTTGCACCTTATAAATAGTTCTGTAGATTATAAAAGCCAAGATGTTATGTGGACAAATTGGAAAAGCTGGTGTTGTTATCCTTAGAACAGAGAAGGAGAGAGAATATATGCTACACATATTCAAACTCACAGAGGGTTCAAATTGGATACATTAACTTCAAGGGGCAAACTGACATTTACTTCCAGCATCTGCAGTCCATACTGTCTCCAACATTTGTATAGCATGAGAGTGTTGTTGAAAATGAACTGAACTGTGCATGCTGCTGAGTTAATAGGTTCAATGAATAGTGATTCATACAATAGTGACAAAATTGGTGACAGCCATTGACTGGCCTGTTTTCCCAGGGCAATGCCCTGACTAACCAGTAAAATTTGAAAAAATGGCTGAGTGTTAACTGTCAATCAACATTAATGAGTTCGGTGTCTGTGGCAAAGCCTTTACCAATTCACAGAATCACAGAAGTTATCCAGAAGTGAAGGAGGCCATTTGGCCCATCATGCCTGAACCAGCTCTTCAAATGAGCATCACTACCTGGTGCCAATCTGCTACTTTTCTCCAAATCTTAGCACATTATTTCTTTCCAAATTGTCATCTAATACTCTCTGGAATTCCTAAAATGAACCTGCCCTGCCTGCAACACACTTCCAGCAAGCACACTTCGTACCCCAACTGCTTGCAGAGTGAAAACATTTTATTTCTCATATCACCACTCATTCTTTTGCAAACCATTTAAATCCATGCCCTCTCGTTCTTGTTCCTTTTATGGGTGGGAATAATTTCTCCTTATCAACTGTATCTTACACACTCATGATTTTGAAAACCTTGATCAAACATCCACTCAGCCTTCTTCTCTCCAAGTAGTACAGTCCTAATCTCTTCAATGTATTTGTGCAACTGAAGTTTCTCTTCCCTGATCTATTATTGTAAATTGCTTCTGCACTCTCTCTGTTGTGTTCACATCCTTCTTATAATGTGGCACCCACAATTGTTCACGATACTGTGCGTGAGGTCTAGTAAACAGTTTGTACAAGTACATCACCTCCTCAGAGTCAACGTGCCATCCAATCAGCACTCTCCTGTCATGGAGTGTAAATGTTGATTTTCCCCCTCAATTTGTATTCTTGCAAAATGTCCTGATCTGTCCAAGACAAACAGCTTTAACAAAACTTGTCTTTGCTCAGCAATGCTTAAATTTGTCAGCTTAATCCTTCATTCCACTCTCTGTCTTATACTTGACTAGCTTCCCCTTAAACACAGTCATACTATTTACCTCAAGCACTTCTGTAGGAGAGTTCCAAATTCTCACCTTTGTTGCAGAAATGAAAGTGTTTTTTTTTCTGAATTCTGATTGAGGCTGTGTCTTATGTTTTTTTGGCAAAATGTTAGATTTGTCAAGTTTCATTGATGTTATCATTCTGCAAGGCCCAGCAAGTTCTGTCATGATACCTTTCCAAAGTTGGCTCATTAGTCATCTACTCACCCACAGCTGCCTCCTCAGCCAATTCCAGCCCGACCCTAGCACCTGCTGTTCCTACATAGCCGTCAAAAGGCATGGCACTCACACAATCTTCAAAAGGCCACAGAGCACACGGACCCGCATTAGCATTCCAATGCTGCCCCAGTTGTTGAATGACAGTCTTTCTGAAGATGTCGGAGAAGGGATAAATGGTCCCACGACTCTCCAACAGGGCCCTGAAGTCCAGCGGAGAGCATCCTTTACCAGGAGGACCAGCAGGAGGCCACAGCACCAGCCTGGTCTGAAATCACTACCTGAATCAGTGCAGTCACCATGGTCCAGAGCTGCAAGATGGTCAACAGGCTTCTCTGCTCTGCCATGCTACGTGCCACATTCTTCTCATTGCTACCATACACTTGTTCTATCTCTGCTATTGCACCCACTTTCCACTAACTCTAGTGGTCCACCACTTTCACTATTGCCTGCAATAGCTTCCCCAACTCGCTTTTGTTCCTGTCCCCAATCTCTCACAGCACCAACCCTGCCTGGCCTCTGCACTGCTCACTCTCTCACCTGTTACCAACTCAACCAGCACTAACAGTTGTGTTACCCACTTTCATCTGACTCTATCCCTCTCTTTTTCTTATGCCTAGAGAAAACAGCCCACAACTGAATGGAAAGAGCAAGGGCAAGTGGAGAGGTGCCTGACATCAGGTTCCTCACTCTCTACTTGGAGAAAATCCTGTCTTTGCAGGAGCAGACTGGGACATACCTTGAGGGGATGTTGAGACATCTATGTCCCATCAACCAAGAAAGTACCACTCTTCATTCCACTGTAACGCACAAATTAACTCCGCTGACAACGTCATTCATTGCACACCACGTCTAACCATCTTCTGCAATGCCTTCTCTCCCTTGTATGTCTTACAGATAGCAGTGGGATGACTTTAGCAGAGAAAGGGACCTCTCCTCTTCAATGGCTTCTGATCACTAAGGTACTGAGGTGTCCAAGGAAGCATCGACAAGGCTGCCTCCTGCACCCACTCCCCCACTCCCCCCACCCCCACCACCAGCTCAGATACCTCGGTGGGAATGCCAGATTCAGAAAAGTTTGGGAGCATGAGCTGGTGAGCTGTACAGCTGGTTGCCAAGGAAGTGCCAGAAGCTGCTAGCACATGGAGGACTGACGGAGACCAGGTACCTGGTCAGCTCCAGGCTGGAGAGGACCTTATGTTGATGCAACTGGAGACTTCATGCAAATTCATAGAGAGGATCAGCAACAGATATGTGGGAGGCAACAGCCTTCATTGCCCAGGGACTGCAGGAATGCAAATGTGTTATGAGACCCACTTGCTTCAAACTGGCGATTGTCTGGACGTCTACTTGGATAGGTTGGTAGATACCATAGAGAGCCAGATCCAGCAACGTCAGGATACAGGCACACAGCTGGACTCCACTGTCCCTGGCACTGGGGTCCTCATGGTCAAAAGCGTGGCGACAAGGGACCAGGAAACCTGATGGATTGACAGGTTCCTCTAGGGACTACAGTGAGGATTTCTCCCCGACACTTTCTCTTTTATTCATTCACAGAAAGAGGACATCACTGGCCAGGCCAACATTTATTACCCATCCCTAATTGCCCAGAGGGCAGTTAAGAGTCATCCTCTCCATGTTCTGATCAAAGCTTTGTGCCAAGTTGGAATTGGAATCCTCCAAGCCCCTTAACATTGACGAGAGGTTCCCTTTACTCTGTAAAGGATACACAGTGTGAATATCTGAGCTGATGGCTACAACCATCAGGTTAAGGAACGGCACTTTACCTGCCTGTTCATACACACCAAATGTCCTCATTGCAGCATTTAAATGATGGGTGCTGGTGTGTATCCTTCCTGAGCATTCTGCAAATGGATCTGAGAGGTTCCACAAGGATCCTGAGGAGTTGGCAATAATTGGATGCCAATGTCTGTTGACGAGCAGTGTGTGCAGCAGGTGCCCATGGATTGTGCCCTGAGATTCAGGTATGTGTTGTCAGCAACATTGGACCTCCTGGCAGCCAACAGTGAGCTGGCCATGTGCTGTTAATAAGGTTGCTAACAAGCAATAACCCCTGCCCTGGGTAGGCAACTCCCTGCTGCTGAGTCAGAATCTCACTCTGACGCCCAGCTCTTAGTTAAAAGATACAGCAAGTTGTTCCCAACATTGAGACAGGCTTTGCTGTATTTCTCACCCAACTCTGCCACATTTCTTACCAAAGCCCACAGCATTCAGGCCCCTGGAAGATTTTGTCCTGATGCCTTTAACTTATACTTTTCCCCAAGAGTGGACATATTCTTTCTCTACCCATGCTATCAAAACCTGTCATAATTCTAAAGACTTCGACAAGATCTTCTCTCAGGCTACTTTATTTTGTTGAGAGGAAGACAGCTCAATTCTTTCCCAAATTGGATATCCATGTATTTATCATCTCATCTTTGTCAGCTCTTCACAGTATACTCTGCCCATTGCTTATCTATCCTTCTTTTTGTATAACAATCAGGAATGTGAGCAATATCCTGAGGCTTGATTGAGGTTTAGCATAACTTCCCTACTTTTCACTTCATTGCTTCTGGAAATAAAACCAGGAGCTTGGTTTGCTATTTTAATAAGGCACAATTTTTAGTGATTAATGTTTTGATACACCAAGATCCATTTGTTCTTCTATCCCATCCCGACTTGCAAATTGCAAATTCACTTCTTGCTCTTCCTAAAAAAAAGCACTAGTTCACATTCATCTGTATTGAGCTACATTTGACAATTATTTTCCCAGTCTGCACATTCATTGATTTGTTATCTAAGGTGGTCTGTCACAACATTGTCTATTCAATTTGGTGTCATTTGCATATTTAGAAATGGTGCTTTTGGTTCTTAAGTTCGATTACCAGTGTAATTTGTGAACAGCAGAGTTCCCAGCATTGGTCCTTGTGGAGCACCATTTCCCACTTGCAGCAAATCCCCTTTATTTTAACTCTCTCTTTATTGCCTTGAAACCAACCTGTAATCTATTCTGTCACTTGTATCCTGATTCTACGTTTGCTCATCTGATCCATCTTATTCATCTTAGTTTGAGAAACCTTATTGGTGGCCATTTGAATATTCAAATAAATTACATCCACTGTTTTACTGCTGTGTCTGACAACTCCTGCAATTTTAATAAAGTTGTCCAAGCAAGAGTCACCCTTTTTGAAATCTACGCTGACATGTTCATTATTACAGATTAGATTAGATTCTCTACAGTGTGGAAACAGGCCCTTTGGCCCAACAAATCCACTCCAAAGAGAAACCCATTCCCCTACCCAACATTTACCCCTGACAAATGCACCTAACACTGTGGGCAATTTAGCATGGCCAATTCACCTGACCTGCACATCTTTGGATTGTGGGAGGAAACTGGAGCACCCGGAGGAAACCCACTAGACACAGGGAGAATATGCAAACTCCACACAGAGAGGTGGGAATTGAACCCAGAAACTTGGTGCTGGGAGGCAGCAGTGCTAACCACTGAGCCACCGTTCTTTTTTTTAAATTGATATAAAACAATCACCTGCTTCCTTTAAATCCACAAGGTTGTGACAGTAAGTATTTGCAATTTTCTATCATACATGTTTTTAATTTTAACCATCATTGTTTTAAGTGCAGTTCAAACACATAAAAGTTTGGGATTGGTGGGGAATTTGTTGAAAAGTACGTTTTCAAAAGCTTGATTTCTTTCTTGAGCAGTGGCATCTGGGGGACTTTAAACAGCTGTTGTCATTGTATCTCGTTTAATGACCTCACAGAGTCTCTGAGAGGATCCTCTCTGGTGGGTTACTGACAGTTTTTGAGGCTTTTTTTGGCAGACACACAACTCTTTGAAGATCGTCAGTCAAGGTGAGCAAAGTCTTGTGACAAAACATAACCCTCATGGAGTCATCTCCTGTGATTCTGTCTAAATCCTTTAAAATATTTCAGCAAGGGGAATAGTATGAATTGTCCTCTCTCTCACTCTCTGGTCATTCATGAAGTGAACCAGACACCCTCTGCTCGATCACTCAGACTGACTGCACCTTTCATATCCAGTCTGTGAATTTATCCTGAGTCAGGGCAACATGAGGGATTTGAGTCATGAGTAGAGGGTGGGTTATTCTACATGGGGAAGGAGATGATCTGAAAGCAAGGCTTTCTTTTTAAATGTGAATAGTAACAAATAGGAACCCAGTGTATCCCTTTTAACTAAACTATGGAAATGGAATGAGAGGAATCAGATTGAAACTAGTGAGAAGTTATATCTAGTTTCCTCATTTTCTTCAACACATTCTTTAAGCCTAGAATTCCCCCCTTAAAACTTTTAGTCACCTCTCACAGGACAGAATCTTATAGGAGCCTGAACAACATGGGCTTTGCAGGGACATATAAAACAATCAGGCCAATCCCAACAGGATGCCAGGAACATCTTGCAGTATCTTTTACCAAGCAGTGAAGCAGGTTTCTCACTAGGCAGCTGCAAATTTCCCATTAAGGGGGATTATAGTTTGTTAAGAGCTTTATTAGTGCCACAACTCACTTTATTAATATTCAGCTTGTGAGTACCTGGGGTCACAGAGATTCTTCATGTTGGACACTGGGCACTGATATCTTAGGGAACATTCTACGGCTACTGGCCACATGCAGGCCTATCCACAAACATTGGCATCTGATATTTGCCAGCCTCTGAGAGCCCTCCTGGCTCATCTCTGATCCATTTCAATGCTGAATGAGCAACTACCATTGTCATGTTGCTGCAAGGACACAGTGCACTCAGGGACAGGCAGCCAGCTCATGGACTTGACCAGGCTGTCCTAGCACTCACACACTTGCAGCCTACCTGCATGCATACAGCATCCCTCCCTTGTATTGTCTTACCATGCCATTTTTTGCATTTCCTCCTCGATGAGACAGCTCACAGTACTTCTACATTACCTTGGCATTTGGCATTGGCACAAAGCCAAGTAGCTTGCCATGGCTGTCAGAAGTCCTCAATCAAATCAGTGGAGACAGCCTTTACTTAGGGGGTCCCAGCACAGTAGGTCAAGGGTAGTCTCCGATACCATAGAGTCATAGAGATGTACAGCATGGAAAGAGAACCTTCGGTCCAATTCATCCTGAATCCGAAAGAAACCCTAAATTAATCGAGTCCCATTTGCCTGCATTTGGCCAATATCCGTGTACATCCTTCCTATTCATACACCCATCCAGATGCCTTTTAAGTGCTGTAATTGTACCAGCCTCCACCACTTCGTCTGGCAGCTCATTCCACACACGCACCACCCTTTGCATGGAAAGGTTGCTGCTTAGGTCTCTTTTATATCTTTCCCCTCTCACCCTAAACCCAGGCCCTCTAGTTCTGGACTCGCCAAATCCACAGAAAAGACTTTGTCTATTTATCCTATCCATGCCCCTTATGATTTTATAAACTCCTATAAGGTCACCCCTCAGCCTCCGACACTCCAGGGAAAACAGCCCCAGCCTACTCAGCCCCTCCCTATAACTCAAACCCTCAAACCCTGGCAACATCCTTGTAAGTCTTTTCTGAACCCTTTCAAGTTTCACAACATGGAGGGGTTTGGACCAGGGTCTATCAGTTGCTCAGATTCGGGATCTCTCTAAGGCATGAGGAGCCGAATGTCGAATGTCACTGATCTTGTCTCATTCTGCCTTATTGTAGCTTGCTTTCGCCCTGGAGTGAGAGAAAGAGGCAGTTGTTAAGGGAGTTCGAAGCGTGTGACACAGCAATCACATTTTGTGCAAATGCCGAGGTGTCCTGAGTGAGTGAATTGGCAGCGCGGAGGACTTGTAGGGTTAGTGGTGTTGGGTTAAGTAGGTAAGAGTGAATGAAAGATGTTACAGGCATTAATGTGTGTGGTAGATCATGAAACCTGTTGAGGGGTGGGTCCAGCAGCAGAGATATCAAACACAAGATGGTAGCCTTATGCTGACAAGGTGGAGAATGTAATTGACCTCTTCCTGCATTGATGTGCTGTGGGCTGAGACTGCACTAACCTGGGGGCAACTACAGACCAGGCTGGCAGATCTGCTCTCATGGCCTTGTCTGCCGATCCCTGGGGGAGAGAACAGCCCATTGGTGCACAACCAATCCAGCAGAGCCTTCAGATCCCTGCCTGCAAAGCAGAGCACCAAGTCTCCATTGTCTGTCATGACTAGAGCAATGCCAAGAACTGTGTGAGGCAGCTTCGAACTGGCAGTGCTTGTCGAGTTGCAAAAAGTGCATTACTGTAAGTCTGAACAAAGTATTTTCCAACTGTTTCTGAACAAGCATCAAAAGACAGTGAGACCGCTAAAAGGCTCACTAGCAGTGCAGAAGTTAGATTCAAACTGAGTAGATGAGAAAAGAGGCCAATTACTGGACACCCAAAGCAGATTTGTTGCCAATAGTAAGGGGGAGTAAAACATAGTTTCAGCACAAACACTGGTGTAGGAAGCAGGATTAAGACTTCAAAGAGTGATTTAAAACAGCTAGCAAGCAGCTTTTTGATGATAAAATTAAAGGAAAAGCAAGTTAAGAAAAATTTTCAGAAATACAGGCATAAGTAAATTGATTAGAAATATCTGTATCAAGAATTAGTTATTGCAATTCAAAGTTTCAGAATTCTTACAGTGAAATAGCGAAATCTTTATTTTCTTCAGAGTTTCATTGATAAGAACAAGTTTTTATATAAGTATAAAGTTCCTGAAATTTTAATTCGGATTTTCACCACTTTAAAATTCAGAAAAAGAATCAAAGATGCACAAAATGAGTGCCTAATTAATAATGTCTCATTGATTTTTGGCATTATAAAGTGTGTCTGTGTGTGAAATATGATCTTTGCCATCTTTGATCTCATCAAAAAGGAGCAATCAACATCTGTCATTGACATAGTCAATAGTTACTTGAGTGAAGCCATTTTGTTCTGACCAGAATCCTTTGGAAAATCCTTAGCCAGCTTGGAAAAGAAAAATCTTCATTCCTCTTCATTGACCTCTGTGAGAAAATCATATCAGGAAAGGAAAACCAAACAACATTAAAACTGAAAAGGGATTAAGAGCTTTTAGTTAGAATTACAACAACAATGTTTACAACAACAAAAATATCAATGATAATTTTAATAAACAAAAAAAACCAAGACAACAAAATGAGTGAAACACAGGAGCTCAAAATCCTGTCAAATTAAGAAAATAATCAATAATTTCAATAGCTAGATTTTCTGAAAGAAGGGAGTTGTGAATTGCTGAGAGGAGATTGCACTCAAAGGTCCTTCAGAAAGGTGGAGCTTTACTTCCATTCTGTGGGAGTGTAAGGGGCAGATATGGGGTCAGTTTAATAGTTAATCAGGAGATAGACTAGGTTTGTAACTGTCTATCTTTTTCTGAGTGTTTGATTTAATTTAATCATAAACATTTTATTTGATTTCATCTGAACCAACTTAAGTCTTTGATTTTTGTGGAGACTTTCAGAGGGTTCAAGTCACAGAGGAATTTCCTAGAGGAAGGTTCAATTTCCTGGTCTCTTCCTTTAAGGTCTCTATGAGCAAGTCTGATCAACACCGACACAGCAATCGACTGGTCACTCAGGTGCCCATGAACAATTGGACAATGCAACAAAGTTCATCTGTACCAATTTTTTCACTAGAAAATGTAAAGCAATCTGACCCAATTGATAAATCAACAAATCAGTCAACATGGAAAGTGCAATACCTAAGAGTTCAAACAGCTTCTCGATTGGACACTGAATCATATTTAGAACAGTTGAGCACAGTTCTTTGCTACATGCGCAGACATTGGATCAATATATTAAAAAAATCAGGACCTCATGTATTACACAGACAAGAGGCTGATGAGGAACAAATTATAGTTGACAGCCTTGAGTCAATAACTTACTTCAAGCACAAGCTGGGCCACTGGCAAGGTAAAGCTTTAATTACAGATATGAACTCCAGGAAAAGCTGTGGATAGGTTCAATTCCCTGGTATATTGGACCTATCTGTGCTATCTGAGCAGTGCAATTATGGAAATCTACAACAATAATTCATTTGCAACAATATTGTCATTGGTCTTTTCCCAGATTTGCTCAGTCATAAGAAGGTCTAACTTTAGAAAGAGCAGTCCAAATAGCAATGGAAACAGAGCTTAGATAACTGTTCAAGTAGTATTATACAGCAAAAGTTTCACTTAATGCAGAATATTCTAAAGGGAGTGTCAACTACTTAAAGAACAATGAACCTGCTGATCAAAAGAGACGATCCTCTCATCTGAACAATATACTGCATACGGCAACATCAACATGGAATCCTAAACAATTTGATGTGATAGTATCTTGTAGGTGTGCTTCAAAAGCTCCAACCAAGAAAAAATATTGTCTAGCTTTACAATAACAACATTATTCATAATAGGAAGTTAGGCCACTTCTTGATGATCTGCTAAAGTCTGAAGAACAAACCAAACATGGAATCAAATCATTCGTATCCAAACATGGAGAAGAAGATATCTAAAGAAAATTTGTAATTCTCCATCACTCCTGCAGATGCATCAGGTGCATGGTCCTTCAGCAAGTCCTGTCAATCTGTTTGATGCAACCTGAGAGAATGAAAGATCATTAATTTAACCTCAAGTGTTCCAGTGAAGATAAATCAAGTCAAAGACTTGGCAAGGTATTGGAGATATAAAGAAAATTTTTATAAGTGGTGTACAGAGAAATAACTGAATTGAGGGGCATGAGGCTCAACTTTTCAATGCAGGGGGTGGTGCATGTCTGGAACTAGCTGCCAGAGGAGGTGGTGGAGGTTGGTACAATTACAATATTTAAAAGGCATAAGAATGGGTATATGAATAGGAAGGGTTTAGAGTGATATATTGGCCAAATTCTGCCAAATGGGATTAGATAGGTTTAGCATATCTTGGTGCAGGCAAATTGAAAAGCAGAGCCTCCGAAAGATAACAATTTCAGGATTACTCCTAATGGCATGTACTAACAAGATCAGGAATAGGAAAATAAACTGGTCAATTATGTGTCTGAATGGATGGTGAAGGTGGGAGGGATTTAGGTTCTTGAGGCATTGGGACCAATTCTGGGGATGATGGGACCTGTGCATGCTGGAAGGGCTGCAGTCCAACAGAACCCAAGCTATTATCCTCACAGGATCATTTTGCAAGTGTGTTGTGGGACCAGTACTACAACAACTCACCATGGATCCTTCAACAGCACCTTCTAAACCTGCAACCTATACAAACTAGAAGGGGAAAGGTAACAGATACATGGGAGCACCACCCCCATTGAGTTCCCTTCCAAAGTTACAGATCATCCTGACTTAGAACTATATCACCGTTCCTTCCCTTGAAATCCTTGAACTTCCAGTCCAAAAGTTCTTCAGATGTACCTACCCCCAACTCCACTCCCCTCCCCATCTACCACAACAGTTCAAGAATGTAGCTTGTCATCAGTTTTGTAAAAGCAATTATTGATAGGCAGTAAATGCTAACCCAGCTAACAAAACCCCCATATTCAATGATAATTTCAAAAACAGATTTTCTGTTCATTGTCTTATTGTGGGAGCTTGCTGTGCACAAATTGGCTGTTGATTCGTACATTAAAACAGTGACTGTTATTTGAAAGTACTTAATTAATTCTAACATGCTTTACATTCTGATGTCATGAATATATAAATGTAAAACTTTATTTTATATACAGTATGTGTAATAGAATGTCTGCTATTTCTGCTTAGCATTTAACAGAGGAAACCTATCTGGACTAATATTTCCTCCTCCTGAGGTTTCCTTAATGTATAAATTGTCTCCCCTTTTCTATCTTACATGCCTTTTTTGTTCCTATCTTCTCATATTGTCTTCATCATATCAGTATCTTTGGTAAATACCATAGTAAAAGTAATTTAATGTTTCTGCCATTTTGCTCTGGGTTGCCTTGTAGGTTTCTAGGTGTCCATTATTCCGAACTTGTTCTGTTTCTTTTTATGATTGTAGGATGATTTACAATTATTTTTTACATTTGTGGATAATTTAGTTTTGAAAATTCTCTTTGCCTTCCTGTTTTCTAAAAAAATCCTGTAAACAAATAGCAATAATAATCATCACTTGTTTTAGTTTCTGATCAAAGAATAGCAAATAGACAGTGAGACAAATGGATAAACAGTGATATTGTAGCAGAAAGCAAGTGAGATTGTACAGCCAGTTAATGAGATAGTAGCGTACCAACATCATGGGAGCTTCAATCTTTTGATATGGGTTGAAATTCCAGCTGCCAAATTTGAAGCCGCTCCAAATAGTTTGACTATTTAATTTACTGTTTTCACTCTCAGAGCTGTGGCATTATGAAAGTCACATATTCTCAACACGACTAAGTAAAGGAGACAGCTCCAGCTGGTGATGATATTGGCCTTTACTGAGCTAGTGCAATCTTCCCCATGGGATCAAAGTTCAATCTAATCTTCATTAGTCCTCTCAGTGTCTTTCTGTCTCCTTTTCCTCTCTGCCTCTTGCGAGCTGTCATCTCACTCTCATTCCCCTTCTACTTTCTCTCTGTCACTCACTTCTCTTTTTTTATTTGTTTCCCTCTGTCACTCACTCCATCAACGCTACGTCACTTGCTCTTCTCTCTCTCTCTGTTTCACTCCCTCTTTCTCTCCTGCACTCACTTCCATTCCTGTTTTAAACCTCCTGCTCAATCTCCCTCTCTCTTGGTCACATGCTTCCCTCGCTCTGTCATGCTGCTTCCATCGTTCTTTTCTGACTGTCATATTTCCCCTTCATTCTCTCTCACTTCCCTCCTTTTTGCCTTATTTACTGTCTCCTTGTAATTATTGTGTATAACAGCTGGCTGGAAAACAATGTCTGTATGATTCTGCAATGCCACTCTATTCCATCTGAAAGAGAAGTAAAAACTGAGATGCTTGAGCAACTCAGCAGATCTAGTAGTATCTGTGGAGACAAGGACAGAGTTAACATCTTGAGTCTAAATTACTCCTCTTTGGAGCTGGGCTCTTACAAAACCTACAGGGAACTAGCAGTGGTGGAGCTTTCATCACATACATTGGAGAAAATTCCGGAAGGTTTGGCCAAAGAGGAGAAAAGATGGGACATCTCCAGAAAACAAATTCCAGAATTCTTCAAACACATGGTAACAGAGCAGAAATATTCTAAAGGTTGGCAAAGAACTTCAGAAGACTTCAAAGCCAAGCCAATCATTGGAAATACTCTGGGGAGAAAAGCACAGAAATGGAACACTCCAATTAAAAAGGGAAAATCCCTCATGTATATCCCATGTTAATACAGCCCAATGGTCATTTGAGATAGAGATGTGTGGGAGATATAAAGAAACTGTTCTGGAAATGGTGTACAGAGAAGTAACCTAATTAAGGGACCTGAGGGACAACATTTTTGTGCAAAGGGTGGTGCGTGTGTGGAACTAGCCTCCAGAGGAGATGGTGGAGGCTGGGACAATTACAACATTTAAAAGGCATCTGGATGGGTATATGAACAGGAAGGGTTTGGAGGGGATATTGGCCAAATATTGGCAAATTGGATTAGATCAGATTAGGATATCTGGTGGTGCAGGCAAAATGAAAAGCAGAATCTCAAAGCTAGTAATTTCAGGATTACACCTAATGCCATGTACAGTGAGATCAAGAATACGAGAATAAACTGGTCAGATAGATGTCTGAAGGGATGGTGTAGGAGGGAGGGATTTAGATTCCTGAGGCATTGAAACATATCTGTATGGCCCAATGGTCATTGAGGATGGAAACTCCAAGAAAGACTTTGCCATTGCAACAGACATTTGAAAACAACAAAGAGACCAGAAATGTGAGCTCTGGGAGTGGCACTGAACTGCACGAGGCTTGTATTTGTAAGAGCGGTGGCACAAGGTTGGTATATTTTTAAATGCTGTTGGGCCAATGATGTCCTGATAAGCTTGGAAAGAAGTATGACAGAATATGAGGTGTTAAATAAAGCTAATTAAATATACTTTAGGTCTAAAAGAGATTTAGTCATAATGCAAAAAAGGTTTAATCAATTATCTCAGAAACAGGGAGAGTTGGTTAAGTCCAATAGGATATTGTGAGTAGAGAGCTTTGAAGCAGGAACGAAGTTGAGACTATTTTGTGGTCAGTGTGAGGGATGAAAAATTGACAAATTTTCTTCAGTGTAAGGAGTACCTAACTTTGGAACAGTCAATCCACTATACCAGGATTGCTTCAAGCATCTACCATTTGAGACCTCTTCTGCATCACAACCTTTTCAAAGAGCAGCACCAAGAATTCTGGAAGGAAAACAGGAAACTACTTGCCTCATGCCTGGTAAAACAAAGAAGGGCCATGACCAGAAGGTCAGGGAATTGCTAAGTGCACAACAAAATGCAGACCTTATCATAAACAAGAAATGCCAATTCTCAAAAAACAATGCCTAACACACTTCTAGAATATGGCATCCAAGAACAACGTGTTGTGGTTGGTCCAAGGAAGAAAAGGACTATCAGTGAATGTCTAGCTAAGAAGTACGTAGGTGCTGTGCAGCACACCTAAACATGGTGAATCAGATGGAAAAGTTCATCTCTGTTGTAATTAGTCTTACCCAATACATAAGAGAGAGTTGAGAAAACGACCAATGATGCTTTTGGAGTCAGAGATGGAAAACCTGTATATTTCACGGTGTAAATGGAAAGTAGTACATAATTACCAAAGTTTCCTTTCTATAGTTAAATGAAGATGTGAACAGTTTGCAAACTATCTCATGGCATAGAAATTCCAGGTCCAGATGGACCATAACCTTTCGTCATCTTATTAGGATCAAAAGAGATTGTCTCCATAATGGCATTTAGGCAATGATTCAGGCTCAGATTGCTGAAGTATGATTGTGTCATAATGTATGTTCCAGGCAAGACACAATAAGGGCTGATAAACTCTCAAGGGCAACAATGGATCAAATAGACAGAGGAGATTTAATTCTTAGAGAAATGGAGGCTTATTTTATGGAAATAACCAGCATTTACTGCAATGGAAGGAAGCCTGAGAAATCTGTGCGGGTCAAAGATTGAGAAGTGCACAAAGGTCAGATGATTCTGTCCACAAATGTGATCGTAATGTAATCCAGCAGATCAAGTATTGAAACAGTATCACAAGCAAAAACAATTGGTGTATGACCATACCATGCTTATAGCAAAGTCAATGAGATAATAGATTCTGCAGAGTCTCCATAGAGGACTAGGCATCACTGAATGTAAAAGCTAAAGCTCATTAAATTACGAAAGCTCAGCAATCAGTATGGCGGTCAGACTTTTCAAAAGAGAGAGAGAAAATGTAATTTGTCATGCCATCTGTGTGTCAAAAGTAGTCAACTGCCAATAGAGTCATTAATTTCTTCAGAATTTCCAGCACGGTTATAGGAATAGTCAACAGTGGATTTATTTGACTTCAGTGTGAAGATATGTTTAGTCCTTGCAAACTATTATTCAAGATTGAATTAACACAATTAGATTCTTCACAGCATTGAAAAGGTCCTTTGCAAAACACAGTTTCCGTGAGGAGCTATAATTGAATAACAGACCTCAACTTCACCACAGATCCTTGGACAGCACCTTCCAAACTCACAACTACTACTATCTATAAGCAGATAGGAACACCACCATCAGCAAGTTCCCCTCCAAGCCATTCACCATCCTGGTCTGAAGCCATATTGCCGTTCTTCCACTGGGTCAAAATCCTGAAACTCCACCCTAACAGCATTGTGGGTCTACCTGCAGACCACGGATACAAAATTGGCTACACAGTCGGAGACAGAAGGTACTGGTGGAGGGTTGTTTCTCGAACTGGAGGCTCATGATTAACATTGTTCCATAGGGATCAGTTCTGGGTTCACTTTTGCTTGTCATTTATATAAATGGTTTGGATGAGAACACACGAGGCACAGTTAGTAATTTTGCAGATGACAACGAAATTAATATAGTGGACAGTGAGAAAGGTAATCTAAGATTACTCAAAGAGATCTTGATCTATTGGGTCAATAGGCTGAGGAGTGGCAGATGGAGGTAATTCATAATAAATGAGAGGTATTGCATTGGAGGGCAGTACTTACACAGTTAATGGTAGGGCTCTGGATAGTGTTTTAGAATAGAGAGACCTAAGCATTCAGATAAATAATTCCTTGAAATTTGCATCACAGACTGGGTGGTTAGGAGGGTGTTTAGCCTTTATTGCTCAGACCCTTGAGTAAAGGAGTTGTGACATCACATTGAGGTCGTACAGAACGTTGGTGAGGCCTCTTTTGGAGTACTGTGTGCAGTTCTGGTTGTCCTGTTATAGGAAGGATATTATTAAACTGGAGAGGGTTCAGAAAAGATTTACCAGGATGTTGCCAGGAATGGAGGTTGGATAAGGTGGGACTTTTTTCGCTGGAGAATAGGAGGTTGACCTTATAGAATATTATAAAATCATAAGGGGTATAGATATGGTGAATAGCAAAGGTCTTTTCCCTAAGATGGGGAGTTCAAAAAAGTGAGAGAAGAAAGATTTTAAAAGGACATGAGGGACAACTTTTTTACACAGCAAGTGGTTAGTGTGTAGAATGAACTGCCAGAGGAAGTAATGGTTGCAGTTACAATAACAATGCTTAAGGGACATTTGGACAGGTAAATCATTAGGAAAGGTTTGGAAGGAAATGGACGAAATGTAGGCAGGTGGGAAAACTAGTTTAGTTTGAGAATATGGTCAACATGAATTAGTTGGACCGTAGGCTCTGTTTCCATGCTGTATGACTCTATGGGCTGCAGTAGTTCAAGAAGGCCACTCACTACCGCCTTCTCAAGGGCAACTAGGGATGGTCCAGTGGCACCCAGGTCCCACAAGTGAATAAAAACACATTTGTGAACAAGAAAGTTCACTTCAGAGGCAGGTCTTGATCAGTGACAAGATTTGCACTTTATCCTCGGTTGTTGCAGATGCAGGGAGAGCAGTCAAGTCTTGAAGTTACTGATGCAAGAAGCGCAGAGTGAGAATTAATGCTGCTCCTTTACAGAATGACACCATTAAATTATTTTAATCAACTTGTTCAGATAGGTCTCCAGCACAGCTGGGACATCGGATAGCAAGTCTGAACCTGTACTATAATAGTCTACAGTGCCATTAAATACTGTATTCACCAGCTTAAGATATTTCTATTCATTCTGTTCAGAGATGTTATTATCCACTTCAAGAACAGGTGGGACTTGAACCCAAGTCTCTTAGCTCACAGTTGGGGACACTCCTACTGCACCACAGGAATCTTTAAAGAACTCTTATTAATTGTTAATGAGGAAATTGAATTCACATATGTCAGTCATAAAGAGAAACCTCAAGCCAAAAATAACCCCTCAGGATGATGCAACATTAAATGAAATGGAGCAACATCACAGCAAAAAGTCAACAGCAGAGGTGGAACAACTCTAGGTACAGGATGAAAGCATTTTTGGCTTTGAAAACAGGGTAGAAAGTCTGGTTGAGAAATAGAAAATCAGAAGCTACAGCCAAAAGAGGAACAGACTAACCAAAATATTATATTGTCAGGATGCCCAAAAGGACTTTCAGGAGAAAAAAAGAAGGCAAATATCTTATTCAACCAAAGAAGCCAAATCAAATACAAAGGCCATAGAATGTGGGATAAATATACGCATATGGTATTAGATAATATGCAGAATGTTCAACAATTCCAAACAAGGTACAGCACCATCATTATTCTGTTGAAATCAAGGGAACCAAATGGGGACATCTTCTCAGAATTCCAGATCCTTGTAACCTGAGAACTTTGGACTTGGAGGGGTGAGGGAAATGGTGATAATCACACTAATGATTACTGTGCCTGTTAAAGTAAGTAAAAGTGAATAATCGGAATTAGCTAAATCAAGAATGAGAGAAACCTGTTGGAGGGAGCAGTAGAATGGAAAATACAAATGATGATGTCACTGTAATATCAGTAAGGGGGATTGGAAGAACACATCAGACCAGGTGCACATCAAGGGAAAGGTCTTAGACACTGCAAGGGCGAGCTGAATTCAGTGACCTGTACTATGTAAGTATGAACAAAATAATGTTACAGTACCTCAGAAGTGGAAGAGCCTCACTCTAGGATAAAAAGCCAAGAGCCTCTAAATTGGTTTGCGAAGACACCTATAGCTTAGGGATACTTGAGTAACTAAATAATGCAGTGGAAGTATTAGCCTAAAGCATATAATATAGCAGGAGCCACTACCATCTTCAATTCATCATTATTTACAATTACTGATCTATTTGTTCAGCTAGTTTGGTGATAACAAGTGCATGTTAAGTAAATTAAGAAAAGAACTTTATAGAAATCAAATAGAAGGAATTTGAGAAAGTTATTGCTTTGGATGGAGGCGATACCTGGTATTACAGACCACATCAGACCTCACCCCCTCAAACGTTTTAAAGAAAGAAGCATGGACCCTAACTTTCTCTTCTTTTCAAAGGCAAATATGAAGTGCCTGTTCCCGATGTGATGTGACTGGTCAAACTACTCGATGTTAAACAAAACACAATTCATTTAAACACTGTTGGACCAAAGGACTATACAACCAACGAACAGGAATTTAGAATAACTCAACTGTATTGGAAAACTGAACAGAATAATGTTCCGATATAGCAACATCCATAAACACACCCCTTTGGCAAAAAAGGGAAACCCAGACACAGACTCTCACATGCAGTTCTTCAGTCCAGGAGGAAATAAACATTGAGAAAACTCAGAGAGAGTAGCAGCCAAGAGACATTCACTAGAACTTCCAACTCTGAGACCCCGATAACTTCTAATGTTACTGAAAAACCAAAATCCAGAAATCCTAATTTGTGAGAGCTGGCCACACCCATTCTAGCAGTTAAACAAAATCCAAGGCCTTCAATGCTGTTTGCATTCCTCAAGATTGCTTGGCACCTCTACCTTACAATCTCTCTTCAAAAAAAAGGACAAAATAACCTCTTTAAAGTGACCACATTGTTACACTGGGCACTGCAATCTGCTTGGCACTGCAACTTGATTGGCACCCAACTCTTATTCCTTTTCATTGGCTATTTCCTTCCCAATCCCACCTGACCATCACAAACTCAATCATTCCTGTATTCTAACATATTGTCTAAACTTCAAAACTGGCCGAACAGCCCATTCCCCTCTCCTCCTTTCCTCAGGTTCACCACTGGTCATAGGATCTTCAGATTCCTTCCTCAGCCAATGTTTTCGCTGGTGGGAGAGTCCAGAATAGACTGTTCATGGGAGATTTCACAAAGAGATGGGATAGTTTTGGCAAATAGAGTTAAGGCGAATCCAAAGGGTTTTTATAAATACATTAACGACAAAAGGGTAACAAGGGAGAGAATAGGGCCCCTCAAAGATCAGCAAGGCGGCCTTTGTATGGAATTGCAGGAGATGGGGGAAGATACGAGATGAATATTTTGCATCAGTGTTTACTATTGAAAAGGACATAGAAAGTATAGACTGTAGGGAAATAGATGGTGACATCTTGAAAAGTGTCCATATTACAGAGGAGGAAATGCTGGATATTTTGAAATGCATAAAAGTGGATAAATCCAAAGGACCTGCTCAGGCCTACCCTAGAACTCTATGGGAAGCTAGGAAGGTGAGGGACAGGATGTGCATGTATTTGGAAAGGCAAGGACTGATTAGGGATAGTCAACATGGCTTTGTGTGTGGGAAATCATGTCTCAAACTTGATTGAGTGTTTTGAGGAAGTAACAAAGAGGATTGATGAGGGCACAGCAGTAGATGTGATCTATATGGACTTTAGTAAGGCATTCAACAAGATTCCTCATGGAAGACTGGTTAGCAAGGTTAGATCTCGTGGATTACAGGGAGAACTATCCATTTGGATACAGAACTGGCTAAAAGGGTGGTGGTGGAGGGTTGTTTTTCAGACTGGAGGCCTATGACCAGTGGAGTGCCACAAGGATCGGTGCTGGGTCCACTAAGTTTCGTCATTTATATAAAGGATTAGGATGTGAGCATAAGAGGTGTAGTTAGTAAATTTGCAGATTACACCAAAATTGGAGGTGCAGTGGACAGCGAAGAAGGTTATCCCAGATTACAACAGGATCTTGACCAGATGGGCCAATGGGCTGAGATGTGACAGATGTAGTTTAATTTAGATAAACGCAAGGTGCTGCATTTTGGGAAAGCAAATCTTAGCAGACTTATGCACTTAATGGTAAGTTCCTGGGGAATGTTGCTGAACAAAAAGACCTTGGAGGGCAGGTTCAAAGCTCCTTAAAAGTGGAGTCACAGATAGGTAGGACAGTGAAGAAGGTGTTTGGTATGCTTTTCTTTATTGGTCAGAGTTAGAGTTGGGAGGTCATGTTGTGGCTGTACAGGACATTGATTAGGCCACTGTTGGAATATTATGTGCAATTCTGGTCTCCTTCCTATCAGAAAGATGTTGTGAAACTTGAAAGGGTTCAGAAAAGATTTACAATCATGTTGCCAGCATTGGAAGATTGGAGCTATAAGGTGAGGTTGAATAGGCTGGGGCTGTTTTCCCTGGAGTATTGAAGGCTGAGAGATGACTTTATAATGATTTATAAAATCATGAGGGACATGGATAGGATAAATAGGCAAAGTCTCTTCTCTGGGGTGGGGGAGTCCAGAACTAGAGGGCATAGGTTTAGGGTGAGAGGGGAAAGATGTAAAAGAGACCTAAGGGGCATCTTTTTTACACAGAGGGTGGTACGTGTATGAGATGAGCTGCCAGAGGAAGTGGTGGAGGCTGGTACAATAGCAACATTTAGAAGGCATCGGGATGGGTATATGAATAGGAAGGGTTTGGAGGGATATGGGCCAGGTGCTGGCAGATGGGACTAGATTAGGTTGGGATATCTGGTCGGTATGGACAATTTGGACTGAAGGGTCTGTTTCCATGCTGTACATCTCTTTGACTGTATGACTCTGTGACTTCACCAAACAATGGCAGTTGGAATCTGGAGTTGTGATAATGCCACTGGCCTATTAATTCAGAGGCTGTTTAATGCTCTGGGGATATGGGTTCATAATCCCACAGTGATAGCTTGTTAAATTTAGATTCAGTTCATAAATCTGGAATTTGAAGCTACCTTCAGTAATGGTGACTACAAAACTATCACAGTCTTTGTAAAAAGGATGTCAACAACCTCGTCCATCTGGTTCATTGATGTCCTTTCTGTGATCCTTAGCTGGTCTGGCTCAGGTATGACGGTTTATTCTTAAAGGCATTCTAAAATGACTTCGAGAGCCACTTAATTGTAAGGGCAGTCAGGGAAGGGCAGCAAACATTAGACTTGACCACAACACCTCGGCCTCATGAAGAATAAAGAGAATAAAGAGAAAAACATGGCTGGGTCAGTTTAGCTGCAGTTTAGAATGAAGCTTCCTCTGCATTATTCTTTCAAACATACACTGAGCAGTTACTGCACACATTAGACACTGAAGTTCTTTATACCTTGTTCTATGAACTACTTTCACTCTGTTTATTTCTCACACAGTTTCTCTTATACAGCATTTTTCTCCCTCAGCATCTCTCTCCTCTTCACATCGTCTCACTCTATCACATTACCATACTGTGTAGAATTGAATGGCCCTCCCCAAGGTGAGATTGGGCAGGGGGCTGTTAATCAGGTGTGAGGGTTCCAGTGCTGGTTTTCTGTCTCAGCCTCAATTAATCAAAGGCAGCCAGTGACTGATTGAGGGACTCAGCAACAGCAAGGGGGATCGATGAGAGCCACTCCCACCCCTTCCCCACACACAGCCAATGATCTCCCCTCCCTCTGATTGTCATCTCACGCTTACTCATTGGTCAGTCCCTCGTTGACTTTGGTTGATAGGTGGCAACAGCCATGACATCCCAATGGCGCTCCCTGCAATGAAGAGGTGCGAACTCTCATTGGGTGGGATTTTCTTGATACCAAGGAGGGTCCTCCATTGGCCACTCAATTGTACTTAATATATTTCCCAAAATAAATGACATGTGACTCTTGACCAGCTGGTATGCAATACCCCATCACCAGGATTAAATTCTACCCACTGTTTCTCTCTCTTACTGTCTATCTCACATTCTTTCCACACATTACCTCTTTCCCTTATTCTCTCCCGCTGTTCCTTATGCAATGCCTCTCTATTACAGTCTCTCTTTCCCACATTGTCTAACACAATGATTCTAGAAGGGACAGGTAGAGAAAACAAGGAACTACAGGCCAATTAGCATGACATCTGTCATTGGAATCTACTAGAAATTATTATTAAGGATGTCCTAACAATGAACTGAGAAAATCATAGTTTAATTAGACAAAAAATGGGAAATTGTGCATGACAAATTTAGTAGAGTTTTGTTTGAGGACATAAATAATAGAGTTGATAAAGGAAAGCATTAGCTGTAGTGTAACTGAATGCCAAAAATGCAATCAATAAGGTGCTCCACAAAAGGTTAATCAACGAGATAAGGTCCCATGGAAAAGGGATTATTATGTTTGTGTGAATTGTGAGTGATTAACAACGGCATAAATGGGGCATTTACAAGTTGGCAGGCTGTGACTGGTGGAGTGTTGCAAAGATCTCAAAACTGGGGCCTGAATTATTTCCAAACTTTATTCATGATTCAACAAAAAGACAGAGCATAACAGAAAATATAAAGAACTGTGAATGTTGGAAATTTGAAGCAAAAGCAGAAAGTGCCGGCAGCATCTTTAGAGAGAAAAACAGAGTTAACGGTTTTGGTCCAGCGAGCCTTCGTCCTTTCTATGTCAAAATGCTGACTGTTTTTTTTCTGTACAGATGCTGCCAGACCTGCTGCCTTTCTCCAGCAGTCTTGGCTTTTGTTAGTGAGTAATGTTATCTAAGTCTGCTGATAATATAATACTAGGTGGAAAGTTGAGGACTTTGTAAAGAGTGTACAAAGATATATCGGCAGTTTAAGTGAGTTCGCAACAAGATGGCAGATTGTGTATGAGAGGAAATATCAAGTTATTTACTTTGTTCCTAAGAATAGAAAAAAATGACTTTTTTTTAAAAATGTGCAGGTGTTAAATGTTGATGTTCAGAGAGACTTTGGTTAATATGTGGGAACAGCAAACAATTAGAAAGGCAAATGGCATGTTTCCCTTTATTGCAGGAGTTTTGGAGTACAGCAATAAAGGAGTCCTGCTTTAAGTAAAGGTGTGATGTGATAATAAGATGCTGTAATTGGAGTGAGACTGATCTGGAATCTGTCTGCTATGTTGGTCTTCAGTTTTGTGGAAGAATGTATTTGGTTTGGTAGTGGCAGTGCAAATGTTTGCAGGTTGTTCTCTGGGACAAGAGTTTTGGTTTTTAAGGCGAGACCAAATAATTTGAGCCTGTATTCTCAGAGTTTAGAAGAACAAGCGGTGATGTCATTGAACATATAAACATGTCCTTTGTTTTTATTCATTCGCAGGATGAGGGCATCGCTGGCTGAGCCTGCATTTATTGCCCCATCCCTAAGTGCCCAGAGTCAACCACATTGCTGGAGTCACCTTTAAGCCAGACCAGATGAGGATGGTAATTTCCTTTCCTGAAGGTCATCAGTGATGGGTTTTTATGGCAATTGACAATGGTTTTCACCATGGACATCCAGTCCCTGTACACCTCCATCCCCCATCACGAAGGACTCAAAGCCCTCCGCTTCTTTCTTTCCTGCCGTACCGACCAGTACCCTTCCACTGACACCCTCCTTCGACTGACTGAACTGGTCCTCACCCTGAACAACTTCTCTTTCCAATCCTCCCACTTCCTCCAAACGAAAGGAGTAGCCATGGGCACCCGCATGGGCCCCAGCTATGCCTGCCTCTTCGTAGGATATGTGGAACAATCCATCTTCCGCAACTACACTGGCCCCACCCCCCACCTTTTCCTCCGCTACATCGATGACTGTATCGGCGCCGCCTCGTGCTCCCACGAGGAAGTTGAACAGTTCATCCACTTCACCAACACCTTCCACCCCGACCTCAAATTCACCTGGACAGTCTCAGATTCCTCCCTCCCCTTCCTCGACCTTTCTATTTCTATCTCAGGCGATCGAATCAACACGGACATCTACTACAAACCGACCGACTCCCACAGCTACCTGGACTACACCTCCTCCCATCCTGCCCCCTGTAAAAATGCCATCCCATTCTCCCAATTCCTTCGACTCCGCCGTATCTGCTCCCAGAAGGACCAGTTCCAAAAACGCACAACCCAGATGGCCTCCTTCTTCAAGGACCGCAATTTCCCCCCCCGACGTGGTCGACGATGCCCTCCACCGCATCTCTTCCACTTCCCGCTCCTCCGCCCTTGAACCCCGCCCCTCCAACCGCCACCAGGACAGAACCCCACTGGTCCTCACCTACCACCCCACCAATCTCCATGTACAGCGCCGTCATTTCCGCTACCTCCAAACGGACCCCACCACGAAGGATATATTTCCCTCCCCTCCCCTATCAGCATTCCGTAAAGACCACTCCCTCCGTGACTCCCTCGTCAGATCCACACCCCCCACCAACCCAACCTCCACTCCCGGCACCTTCCCCTGCAACCGCAGGAGGTGCAAGACTTGCGCCCACACCTCCCCCCTCACCTCCCTCCAAGGCCCCAAAGGAAACTTCCATATCCGCCACAGATTCACCTGCACCTCCACACATATCATCTATTGCATCCTCTGCACCCGATGTGGCCTCCTCTATATTGGGGAGACAGGCCGGCTACTTGCGGAGCGTTTCAGAGAACACCTCTGGGACACCCGGACCAACCAACCCAACCACCCTGTAGCTCAACATTTCAATTCCCCCTCCCACTCCACCAAGGATATGCAGGTCTTTGGACTCCTCCATCGTCAGACCACAACAAAACGACGGTTGGAGGAAGAACGCCTCATCTTCCGCCTAGGAACCCTCCAACCACAAGGGATGAACTCGGATTTCACCAGTTTCCTCATTTCCCCTCCCCCCACCCTGTCTCAGTCAAATCCATCAAATTCAGCACCGCCTTCCTAACCTGAGATCTTCTTCCCGACCTCTCCGCCCCCACCCCAGTCTGACCTATCACCCTCACCTTGACCTCTTTCCACCTATCACATTTCCGACGCCCCTCCCCCAAGTCCCTCCTCCCTACCTTTTATCTTAGCCTGCTGGACAAACTTTCCTCATTCCTGAAGAAGGGCTTATGCCCGAAACGTCGATTCTCCTGTTCCCTGGATGCTGCCTGACCTGCTGCGCTTTTCCAGCAACACATTTCCAGCTCTGATCTCCAGCATCTGCAGACCTCACTTTCTCCTCAATTGACAATGGTTCCATGGTCACCAGTGGATTCTGAGTTCCAGATATTTCTTAATCAAATTCAAATTGCACACTTTGAACCCAGATCCCCAGAACATGAGCTGAGTTTCTACGTTAATAGAATCCCTACAGTGTGGAAACAGGCCCTTTGGCCCAACAAGTATACACCGACTCTCCGAAGAGTAACCCACCCAGACCCATTCCCCTATATTTACCCCTGACTAACCTACACATCCCTGAACACTATGGGCAATTTAGCGTGGCCAATTCACCTAATCTGCACATCTTTGGGTTGTGGGAGAAAACCAGAGCACTCAGAGGAAACCCATACAGACACAGGGGAGAATGTGCAAACTCCACACAGACAGTCACCTGAGGCTGGAATTGAACCCAGGTCCCTAGTATTAGTCGGCAGCCGTGCTAACCACTGAGCCACAGTGGCACACTAGTCTAGTAATAATACCATAAGACCCTTCTGAAGAGGATTGACAGGGGTTTTTTTTTCTGCTGGCTAGGGAATCAGACATGGGGACATTCTCTGGATAAGTCTTAGGGCTGAGATGAGGAGAAATTTCTTCACTCAGAAGTTTTGTGAATCTTGGAAATTCTTTATTCTGCGAGGCTGGTAAATGCTCCATCTCTGCTTCCATTTAAGACTGGGGCAGATTTTTGGTCTCCGGTGAGCAAAGGATATGTGGAATGAAATCAAAAAGTGGAATTGAAACCCAAGGTACTTCATGGTCATATTGAATGGCTGAAGGTCTCAACAATACCCCATTTGTATTATCTCAGTCATTGTCCACACACTCTGGTTTGAATTTCAAACCTCTGACCTATATCAGGGCAACACAGTAATTAAACATATCTCCAGTGAGGAGGTGCAGAAAGTTGCAAGATTCTACAAGTAGCATTTGTTGATCCATGATAGGAGTTAGCAGATAAAGAATTCAGCGCGATGCTGACTTTGACAGTCACTGGGATTGCCCATGCTTAGTTCACTTGGCAGCAACCACGTGATGAGAAATTTGGAAATTTTCTCGTAGTTACTCATGTTTTCAAAACTTCTCCTCTGCCTTGTTTGGGGACAATGCTTTGTTCAAATTAGAACACTCCTGTCGAGTGGCAAGTGATGCTGATGCTAATCTTACTTCCTGGCTGGGGGCTTTTGTGGCACAGTGTTAATGTGCCTACCTGTTGTGGCTGCCATGTCCAAAAGCAGCACCAAATGGCCGAAAGTAGTTTTTAATTGTCTTAGATTAGCTTGTTTGGTGTATTGAAGTATATCATAAGTGAGAATAATAGTAGCTCTATACGTGGGATATGTATGCAAGGTAACAGATTAAGATAGTACACAAAGGGTCCTACTACAAACATGCAGCTGAGACAGTCGGATAAGGACATCCTTGTGTATGTTGATAGAATTCCATATCTACCTAAGTTAAACTTGGAGATCCATCACAAATAGATTTATTTCAGTTCTAGTTTCCAGGTAATCACAGTTAACGATTTTGAATTCATTATAGATTTGGATAAAGAATCTTAAAAGAAAGTCACAATAAGCATTAAAGAGATTCCATTAAACAATCCTCTCAACAAGAACAGCCCTTGATGGCAGGGGAGGATTGAATTACAGACACAGGATTTCTAGCCTCTGACTTGCTCTTATAGCCACAGCTTTTATGTGGCTGGTCTGGTCAGTTTCTGATCAATTATAACCCCCAAGACATTGCTACTGTGGGTTTCGACAATCATAATGCCATTGCATGTCAAAGGAAATGGTTAGATTCTCTCTTTTTGGAGATGTGTGACATGAATAATGACATGCCATTTATTGTCCAGTGTGAGACTCAAGAAAATTAAATGTTTTTGAAAGAATCCAAGTTCATACTTCTGGTGAGAGCTTTACGTCATTAATTGCATTCCATGATGCTCACATACCACAGATTACTCCATTTTTATAAACCTTACAGATTACTAGCTCCCCATATTTATGGAACCAATTCACACCCAATCAACTCCTAACTAATATAACCAGCAGCTGTTTCCTTGTTCTATGGGGTCTCAGACAGTCCTTCAGATGTTATTAGGAGGTAAAATACAGTTCTTGATGCACTGGGACATGGACTGCTTTAGTATCTCAGAAGTCATGAATTTAAAAAAAAATTCTTTGTTGAGCTTCTTTCTTGAACTGCATGTGCTGATTTACGATGCCATTAAAGGAAAGAATTCCAGGATTTTGACACAGTGATAGTGAAGGAACATATTTCCAAGCCAGGATGCTCACTATCTTGGTAGGGATGATGTTGCCATCAAAATAGCTCTCCAAAAGCCGATATCCCATCACCACATCATCCTCTAGTTAGATGTACACTGACCCAGCTCGCACAGAGCTGACTCCTCGAGTGAACAGAACCCCTGAGACCCTTTTTTTATAAAACCTATTTTCCTAATCAACCTGTTCAGAGATACTATTACGCACCACTGGAGCATGTGGGGCTTGACTCCGGATGTTCAGGGGTAGGGACACTACCACTGCACCACAAGAGGGCACCAACACTCCTGTTTATTTTTTTTCCCTGTTTATATTAGTTTCTTTTCTTCAGTGCTTATATTTTCCCATGTTCTCCTGGTTATATATTTTTTGCCCAGCTCCCATGATGTGTGTGTGCAGGTGTGAGACACAGTGAAAGACAACAGGTGACATAATCCTGCTTTTTTTTTAAAATCTTTTTTCCTTTTGTTTTTTTTGGAGACTCTAAATCTCCTATTTTTTTTGTTTTTTTTTTCTTTTTCTTCCCCTTACCCTCACACTACTGCCTAACTGTGATAGATATAAACAGGATTGCACACTATCAGCCAGGGCACCCTGATTGGACCAGGTTAACAGCCTCAATCAGGGAACTCAGTCTTGAGGTTCACCTGGCTGACTTTGTTACATTAACTACAACCTTGCACCTCTAATTTCTGAGACGTAGGCCTGTTGTTTCTCCTGTAGCATCTCTGAGGCATTTTCACACCAAGTCTGGTTCCACTGGCAGTGTGTACTGGACTGCAGTCTGCATTTGCACCCAGAGTGTCTTGGAAGAATTTCATCATCTTTTTCAGTTGGAAATGACATTGAGGCTGCAACATCTATCATGTCCATCTCATCCTGAGAGATTTCTTTGATGCTTGGCAGAGGGGGAGAATCCACAGGTTCTGGTGAACTTGCCAGATGTTCTGAGCCACCGTTTGAGGGTGCAGTTTTCATGTGGTCCACCTGCTTGTTCAGGACCGTCCCACCTACACAAATTTTGAACGTCATGGGACCTGATGGTGTGTTGAATATGCCTCTTACTCACAGAGATCTATTCCTGTAGTTCCAATCCCAAACTTCTTCCTCTGGAGTGAACGCTCTCTCTTGCTTAGAAGAGTCTTGTGTCCAACATTGGTGTTCCTGATGCCATTTTCCTCCAACCCCGAAATGCTTAGGTCTGGGAAGACCAGGTTTAACCTGGTGTGGAGTCTTCACCCCATTAGCAACTCTGTTGGAGCTATCCGTGTAATTGTGTGAGGGGTGGTCTTATAATTAAACAGGAATCGGGAATTTTTGGTATCCAAGTGAAACTGTAGACTGTTTATTTAAGCCTGTCTTCAAAATTTGGATTGCTCTTTCTGCCCGACCATTGGATGATGGATGGTATGGAGTTGTCCTTACATGCTGATGCCATTTGACTCTAGGAAATACTCAAATTCCCTGTTGGTAATTAACATTCCATTGTCTGTGATCAATACTTGTGGGAGTCCGTGCTTTTCAGTTGTCATCCCTGAGTTTGTTGAATGAACTCTATGCTCATTAAACCATCTTGAATGGGCATCCATAATGACCAAAACATTGACTCCATGTACGGACCACTATAGTTGACATGTTACCGATTCAGGATTCACCTGTCCATTTCCACTAATGGGGGGGGGGGGGGTGCTGCTGGCAATACTCTGTACACACCAATGCAGCTATATGAGCATCTAATGCTGGCTATCATTCATAACTTTGAACCGACATCTTCATTTTGGAAACCCCTAGAGGATCTTGGTGAAGTTCAGCCAGTGACCTTTACTCAGCACAGTCACTCTTGTTCCCCACAGGAATATGCCGTTCTCTATGGTGATCTGGTCTGGCCAGGTCCAGAAAGGTTTCAATTCTGGTTGGATGATCCTTGTAATTCCCATGTCACCACCACTAATCCAGATCAAAAATACTTGCCGAGTTGAAAACCTGGGAGTAACCGGATGGTGAGTGTGGTTTGAAACCCGGCCATTGAGAAGTGGAAGGTAAAAAACAATGACTGCAGATGCTGGAAACCAGATTCTGGATCAGTGGTGCTGGAAGAGCACAGCAGTTCAGGCAGCACCCGAGGGGCAGCGAAATCGACGTTTCGGGCAAAAGCCCTTCATCAGGAAAACTTGCCACTGGGCTCCGGGTGACTGACGTGTCGCGCTGTCACCGTTAGGGGAGGCTGTTGTCAGCTTCCTCAGCAGAGAGTGAGGACCGTATGGAGCACTCCCTGCTCAGCTCCAACTCCTTCCCTTCACTTCAGCGATTGAGGAAACCCAGCGATCCTAAGGAGTGGATGACGCTGGGGGCTTCCCTGGCAGGTTGGGTTCATCCAGCAGCAGTAGCCAGCGCCTCCTGCCTCCCGGTGCCTGTGATGGACAGCTCAGAGCGGTGCGCCTGTGCTGTGTCTGACCCCTACAGAAGCAGCCCCGCAAAGTTTACATTGTAGTGTCCAGCCCCGTTTCTCCAGCAGATTCCAGGCTGACGGAGGGCAGCATCTTACCTGGGTCAAGCCTACACCTGGACACACCCCCCTCCCCGAGACCCCCATCGGAAGGCGCCCAGTGATAAAGCTTTAAAAAGAGGGGCATTGAGAGCAGCACTTCCTCTCCGTTACTGATGCTGTTTCATCAATCCCTTTCGGAGAACTTGCAGCAGCTGGGATAGCTCGGAAGCAGCTGGAGTTTCCCGGGAAAGGACAGTGCAAGGGGGTTTATCTGGAGAATGGACTGGAGGGAGTGAGCAGGCTTTTTGGGTAAGTTCATATCTAACAGCACTGGCAGTCTGACCGTGACATTCTCTGGGAGCAGGAGGGCACATATTGCTAGCAGTTTCTGAATTCCTAACTTCCCCGAAGTGAAGACAGGGCTGGCGCTTTCTGAAGGTCGTTTGGTCTTTGAAACTCTGCACTTGCCGTGACTGGGAGCTATCTGTGACAACATGGGTGTAAGCTACCGGTCAGCCCCTGCATGAGAAACGGACCGACATCTGGAAAGGGGCAATAATTTTCACATCAAATGTCGTGTAGATCGTTTTCAGCAGCCCCTTTTCACACTTTTTAAAGAGTCTCATGACCGCTCCTCTCTTTCTAAGAGCTAGGAGCCTCCCAGTCGGAATTTTCCCTGCAACACTGCTCTGAGACAGTGTATGAAGGAGGAAAGCCGTCAGTGAATGGCTACAGAACAAGGTGGTCATCAATATTAACTAATCTGATAGGGGGCAGGGGGGCATTGGTGAGTGAATCTGGGGGGAGGGGGGCATTGGTGAGTGAATCTGGGGGGAGGGGGTCATTGGTGAGGGAATCTGGTTGGGGGGGTCATTGGTGAGGGAATTTGGTTGGGGAAGGGTTAGTAGTGAGTGAATCTGGTTGGGAAGGGAACATTGAGTGAATCTGGTTGGGGAGGGGCCATTGGTGAGTGAATCTGGTTGGGGGGGCCATTGGTGAGTGAATCTGGTTGGGGAGGGGTTATTGGTGGGTGAATCTGCATTTGGAGAGGTCATTGGCAAGTAAATCTGGTTGGGCGGAGGTCATTGGTGAGTGAATCTGGTTGGGTGGGTGGGACATTGGTGAGTGAATCTGGGGGAGGGGCATTTGGTGAATCTGGTTGGGGAGGGGCCACTGGTGAGTGAACCTGGTTAGGGGGATCATTGGTAAATGAACCTGGTTAGGGGGATCATTGGTGAGTGAATCTGGTTGGGGAGGTGTCATTGGTGAGTGAATTTGGTTGGGTGGGGGTTATTGGTGAGTGAATCTGGTTGGGTGTGTTGGTGAGTGAATCTGGTTGGGGAAGAGTTATTGGTGAATGAATCTGGTTGGGGAGGGGTCATTGGTGAGTGAATCTGGTTGGGGAGGGGTTAGTAGTGAGTGAATCTGGTTGGGCGGGGCTCATTGGTGAGTGAATCTGGGGGAGGGACATTGGGTGAATCTGGTTGGGGAGGGATCACTGGTGAGTGAACCTGGTTAGGGGGATCATTGGTGAGTGAATCTGGTTGGGGAGGTGTCATGAGTGAGTGAATCTGGTTGGGTGGGGCTCATTGGTGAGTGAATCTGGGGGAGGGACATTGGGTGAATCTGGTTGGGGAGGGATCACTGGTGAGTGAACCTGGTTAGGGGGATCATTGGTGAGTGAATCTGGTTGGGGAGGTGTCATGAGTGAGTGAATCTGGTTGGGTGGGGGTTATTGGTGAGTGAATCTGGTTGGGCAAGGGTTATTGGTGAGTGAATCTGGTTGGGTGGAGGTTATTGGTGAGTGAATCTGGTTGGGAGGGTCATTGGTGAGTGAATCTGGTTGGGTGGGGGTTATCGGTGAGTGAATCTGGTTGGGGAGGAGCCCGTAGTGAGTGAATCTGATTGGGGAGGGGTGTTGGTGAGTGAATCTGGTTGGGGAGGGGCCCTTGGTGAGTGAATCTGATTGGGGAGGGGTGTTGGTGAGTGAATCTGGTTGGGGAGGGGTTAGTGGTGAGTGAATCTGGTTGGGGAGGGGTCATTGGTGAGTGAATCTGGTTCGGGGTCATTGGTGAGTGAATCTGGTTGGGTGGCCGTTGTTGAGTGAATCTGGTTGGGGAGGGGTCATTGTTGAGTGAATCTAGTTGGGGAGGGGTTATTGGGTGATTCTGCGTTTGGAGAGGTCATTGGTGAGTAAATCTGTTTGGGCGGCGGTCATTGGTGAGTGAATCTGGTTGGATGGGTGGAGCATTGGTGAGTGAATCTGAGGGAGGGGCATTGGGTGAATCTGGTTGGGGAGGGGTCACTGGTGAGTGAACCTGGTTAGGGGGATCATTGGTGAGTGAATCTGGTTGGGGGGGAGTTATTGGTGAGTGAATCTGGTTGGGGGGGAGTTATTGGTGAGTGAATCTGGTTGGGGGGGTTATTGGTGAGTGAATCTGGTTGGGGAGGGGCCATTGGTGAGTGAATCTAGTTGGGGGGCGTTGGTGAGTGAATCTGGTTGGGCGGAAGTTATTGGTGAGTGAATCTGGTTGGGGGGGAGTTATTGGCGAGTGAATCTGGTTGGGGAGGTGTCATTGGTGAGTGAATCTGGTTGGGGGGGTTATTGGTGAGTGAATCTGGTTGGGCGGGGGTTATTGGTGAGTGAATCTGGTTGGGGAGGTGTCATTGGTGAGTGAATCTGGTTGGGGGGCGTTGGTGAGTGAATCTGGTTGGGCAGGGGTTATTGGTGAGTAAATCTGGTTGGGGAGGGGCCATTGGTGAGTGAATCTGGTTGGGGGGTGTTGGTGAGTGAATCTGGTTGGGGAGGGGTTATTGGTGAGTGAATCTGGGTTTGGGGGTCATTGGCGAGTAAATCAGGTTGGGCGGGGGTCATTGGTGAGTGAATCTGGTTGGGGAGGGGTTAGTGGTGAGTGAATCTGGTTGGGGAGGGGTGTTGGTGAGTGAATCTGGTTGGGGAGGGGTTAGTGGTGAGTGAATCTGGTTGGGGAGGGGTCATTGGTCAGAGGATTTGACGGAAGGGCGTACTGCTGGGAGAGTAATGGCTGCAGATGGAAGTGTGACTGATTGAAAGGGCTGGTAAATGTAGAGGCAGCTACAATAAGAAGCATTTTATTTTCCTCCAGTATGTAACTTGAAGTGTGACTTGAAATGGAGATGGAACAATGGTTATGTAATACAGAGTATCCACAGAAATAAGGAGGACAGAAGTTTTGGTTTAGGTAAATGTATTTATAATGAGGGACCACTGACCTGGGTGTTTACTGCATTAGCCTATTGGGAAGATATTGAGATCACTTAAACATATTCAGGATATGATGCAATGGGAAGGAGGATTTAGATTCACCCAGGAGCTGCTGGAGTTGATGGATTAAAGAAATAAAGAGCTATTTGAAAAGTGAGATGTTTGAGGAAGTTTTATTTTCCTTTTATGAGTTGATGTGTCTAAGGGTGAGTGGTTGTGATCTGGAATGCACTGCCTGAAATGGAAGTGGAAGCTGATTCATCAGGAAAACACAACCGGATCAATTGGGGAGGAGTTTGCTTGGTAATGGAGAAAGAGAAGGGAAATGGAACTGTTTGAGTGAATATTTCAGAAAGGCAGCTCCTGTTGAATAGCTGTCTTTATATGCTGCATCATTTGACAATTCGATATATGGTAGTATAGAACTTGAGTATTGCTGAAAATAGACACATTTTGTTGATTTTTGTCTTACACTCAGCAGGACCTTCACAAGAATTCCGGTGTAAAGGGAAAATCAACCCTTACACTGTGTGAGAGGAGAGTTGGTGAGTGGACTCTGATCGGTAGAGTCGTTGCCCTGAAGAATGCACCAGTCATTCTCTAGAAAACTTCAAGATTGAGATGGTAACTTGTGACAGATTTTCTATTGTGCTCACTGAGCCAATAACAAGATGCACCAATATGAGATAATCACAAAAGCATTAACTTAAATCCATAATTCCATTACAAGGAAATGGATTGCTTTAAATAGAGGAAAATTAATGAGTATATGCAGTGATCAGGAGAATGGGATTAGATGAGAGGAGATCTCGAAGGGATGGCGAGTGAGCAGGAGAGTGGGATCAGGCTGCCTGAGGGAAGCAAAACATTAGTGTAGACTTTGGGTGAGCTGTGCTGGAATCCTCTTCAGTTTGAGTTTTAAAGAACTCAGAACCTATGGAGAAGCAACATCAAAAGGCTCGAAGCCTGAGTACAGAGTACTGGTTTCCCTCTGTTCTTGGATCTATAACCAGTAGTTTTTCCAGATTGTTGCTGTCTCTTCATCTTGATCATTGAGACAGATGCACAAACAAAGAAGCCATCATTCTTTCAGGAAAAGCTTCCCAAAGAGTGTATTAAGAGTGGCTGTAAATAATGCTTTGACCAGGAACTAAGCAAAGAGACGAATGGCTCTTAATTATCCCACGTCTGTGCCTGAGCATGGAACAGCAGAATTGTTGAGCATTGGCAATGGGCCAAGGTGCTGAATGTTGATGCAAACAAGCACTACTGTGTAAAACAAAACAGCGAACATTGGAAACACTCTGCTGTTTCAGTGTAGAGAGAAGCAGACTTAGTGTTTCAAGTTGATGAACTTTTGTCAGATGCTGAAATAAAATCAGTGCTGGAAAAACTCAGCAAACCTGGAAAAGGGGGAAACGGGGTTCATGTTTCAAGTTCTTTTTAAAAAAAATGAATAATTGGACTCAGAATATTAACTCTTTCTCTGTTCACCGCTGCTGCCAGACCTGCTGAATTTCAGCATTTTCAGATGTCATTTTAAATCCCCAGAAATTGCAATATTTTGCTATTATTTTGCCAGAGGCAGCCTGATCTGCTCAGTGTTTTCAGAATGTTTTGTTTTTGTTTTCAAATTTTCAGCAGTATTTTGTTCTTGTGTTTCGTGTGAGCCTATGTGGAAATGGTTAAATTAAAGTTTTGCTCCATATCAGCTGGTTTTGATCAGATTCTGGTCCAGAATCCTGCAAGGACTCATCAGAGGCCCAACATGTTAAACCTATCAGGAACAAGTATAATCTATAGCAAGAAATAAAGAGGGATAGGGTGCATTCCTGAGACAGAACATGAGGAAGAGATAGATAAAATGTTAGGAATAGCTTCTTCCTAGCTGTTATTAGACTCATGAGTAGATTGTCTAGCCTCAAACAATGCTGATCTCGCTAACATTGACCTTGCCTTGTGCATGTCCTGTGCAATGACCTGTATGCCTCTGTCTAAGTCTTTTGGAACTGTACATCCTTGTTTACCATGATCTGCTTGCACTGCTCGTAAACAAAGGTTTTCACTGTACTTCGTTACACGTGACAATCACTTGATCAATCAAATAAAGCCCCCTAGGCCAAGTCTCTCATCAGGGAGAGAGAAAACGAGAGAACTGGGTGTCACCATGCGTCAGGTGAGGAGAATAGTTGAGAAGGTGCCCCCAACCAGTATGGGAATTGAACCATTCCAACTTTCTAGGCTTTTGACGCCTCCACAACAGAAACTTGAGGTTCTTTCCTCTCAAGCAGTTCCTTGCCTCTGGATTGGGGCTACGTTTCCCTCGAAGAAGGCAAGCCTCATGCTGTTGGCATCACTTACCAACCAGCCAACCAAGCTGATTGACTCCCAAGAAGAAAATACAATGTGTGAGATGAACGCCAACAAGTGGAATCCTTGGAATGTGTGAACCAAGGAGACAGTCTGGGCCGGTGATAGTTTGTGGGATGGTAAGAGGGAGGGTTGAGGCAGGGGGAGTGCCAGTGACCCCTCTTGTTGCAACAAATCTGGAATGGGAAGACATTGGGAAGACAAACTCTCTCGAAATCCAAGTGTATCTGGAAGGAGAGAGTCAGAGGTTGAGTGCCTCGGGCCTCACAAGGAAGGAGCTTATATTTTTCAAATGGCATTGGATAAATACCTGAAAAGGAAAAATATGCAAATCTGTGGAACAAATGTAGAGGAGTGCAACTAATTGGATTGCAATTTGAAACAGTCAGCACAGGCTCTGTGGACCAAATAGTCTGTCTTGCTCGACACTGTCAGATTCTCTGATTCTGTAGTCAGAATCACGGTTTGAGAACAAATTGTCAGGAAGCTCTGACTGTCAGGGAATTGAAGACAGTGCAGGTGCAGTGTTTTACACTGCGGGGCTGCCTCCTCCTCTCCTGCCTTCCCAGATTGAGTTTGTTTCCTCTTTCGTGGTTCCTTCCCTCTGGATTGGGGCTACTTTCCCCTTGAAGAAGGCAAGCCTCATGCTGAGTGCAACTCATGGGCGTGCAGCATTAATAAATGGGACAAATAAAGGATGCAGGGTAATCAGTAATATATATTACTATTTCCTTGGGTTGAGTGGATCAAAACGTGCAAGGGCAGGAAGGGGTTAATGGAGGTCTCTTTCTAACTCTCTCACTCTCTGTAATCAAAGGTATTCAGCACAGGGAGGGAAGTGTACATAGAAACATTAAACATGCTGATAGCATTACATTGGTTCAAGGTCAGACCACCTGCTATTGGCCTTACTGAGTTTCGTCACTTAGTAGCTGTGTGGGAGTTATTGGAAGTGGTGTTCATTGCAAAAGCCAACTCCTTCCACTGGACTCCTACCATTTGCTGGAGTTTTTCAAGTGTCCACTGTCTCCTTCAACTTATTTTGGAGGATAAAATCTTTAATAACAGAGTAAGAAAACGTGAGGAGTTCTACCACCTGTAGACACAGTCGTCATGCTTCCTCTTATCATGATGAAACACAAGATTATAGCACTCAGAGAAAATGGCTTCTTTCTCATTTAAAGTGTCACAATCATTATAGAGCTGCAGCAGTGCTAGGACTCTCCCCATTCTCCCAAAAGGCAGAGAGCCCACCTTCAGGGCGAAGACTATATTTATCAAAGACACTGCAATAAATCTGCAACTTACAATATCGAGCCTTCAATGTACCAATGCACTCTTAGCAGATAAAATTGGCATTAAGACAAAAAAGCAGATATTAGGACAGAACAAGCTTGGTCACAAAGGTAGGTTTTAATGTGTATCTTAATGGAGGAAAGAGAACTGAAGTGGTTGAGGGAGTGAATTCCAGAGCTTAGGGCCTCAGTAGTTGAGAGCATGGCTGTGACTGGTCAAGCAATTAAAATCAAGGCTCCAGTGTTGGGCACGGGTGCAAAACACTTCTGAAATACTTACCTACTGTTACCTCACTATTGCTTAGTCAAAATTCTGGAACTGATTAGAGTGTTGCTGGAAAAGCACAGAAGGTCAGGCCTCATTCCTGATGAAGAGCTTTTGCCCGAAACGTCGATTCTCTTGCTCCGCGGATGTTGCCTGACCTTCTGTGCTTTTCCAGCAACACTCTAATCTTGACTCCGATCTCCAGCATCTGCAGTCGTCACTTTCGCCTAAAATTCTGGAACTCCCTGACTAACAAAATAATGGGATCACTGGTGCCACATGAACTACAGTGGCTCAAGGAGAAATCTGCAATAATATTCTGAAGGAATAACTAAGGATGAGTATACATTCTGGATTTGCTAACTGCACCCATGTATTGACAGTAAATATGAACAACATGGACAGGAATAAGAACAAAGAAAACAAGTGAGACTAAGTCAAACAACTCCTTCAGCCTCCTTTGGTATTCAATACAACCTTGTGTAACCTTGAAATGTACATTCATATACTCAGTCACAAAAATGTATCAGTTTTGTTCTTGAGTCCACTATCAATTGATCTATAGCCCCTCAGGGTGGTGAATTCCAACGACTCTGAATTATGAGTGAAGAAATCTTAAGTGACTGATCCCTAACCCTGAGAATGTGTCCTAACGTTTTAGACTCTCCAGCTAGGGGAAACTTTCCACTCAGCATCCACCTTGTCACATTCTCCTACTGCCACAATCAGACCATCTCCTATTTTTGAGACCGAGCGGGTTTTGCAGATGAGTCATAATGTTTAATATTTTGGCACAGGTAAATGGGCCAAGTGGCTTTCCTCCAGGTGCATGGTTCTATGATTTAATTTAAGGACATTTTCCACTCCCTGTCTGAGACTGTTCATCTGTATGTTAAAAACATTTAAAGGACAAATAAGGGCTGCAATTTCTGCTTGGTTTGGCTCACACTGGCCCACATGTCCCAACAGGCCTGAGTGGCTAAAACACACACCTACTCTCCTGATTTCACGCCTTCCAAGTTGCAAACTGTAAACTCGTAATGGGAATGGCATAGAGTCTGAACTATAGGTGCCGGGCAGCAGAAGAGAAGGATATCGCATTGGGTGACATCTCTCCCTGGATCTTTCATAAGGTTGCCAGTCCTGGAGCTTGACCCAAAAATTAAAGGTTAATCACTTAGGCACTGGTACTAGCAATAAACACACAGAGTGACTTAAAAGGATATTTCAAAATTTTCTTTGAATCCATATCCTAATTAATTGTAAAAATAATGAAATTGTGGGATTGCTGGAGGTGGAAGGTCCTGTGATTTAAATCTCCAGGAATATGTCCAACCAATGATGGCAACTCAAGCTTTCAAACACCAACGACTAGAGCCAGCAAGCAATCCTTTATTTTGTAGTCGTCATGGAAACACGAGAACACACAGAGAAAGAGAGAAGCGAGGCTGCCCTTTGAGATTTATTAAAAAAAATTCTCATTTTAGTTTTTCATCTTTTCAGATTGTGAGCTGCCATGCAGTTGCATCAGAAGCCTGTGTGTTCCTGCTGTGTCAAACTGCACCCACTCAGCTCGCTCTGTAGAATGCTAAGCCTAAGGAGCCATATAGTAGCACTGAAATAAATATACCCAAAGCTAGCAGGAGCCTTTTAAATGATTTCATAATTGCTAAATGTTACACTGTGTGCTAGCTGCATGAAATTAGCAGGGTCTGTTTATTTACGAGGTAATCCGACTGCAAGCATGATGTTACATCAACTCCATCCAAATATGTTAAGATTGTATTGCGTAATCTATAGGCTTGTGGACTTTTATCACTTTGTTGAACACTTTTGACCTGATATTGTTCACCTTGGCCCTTGTTCACATTATGGAGTTTCTGAACAATGGGCTGAGAGACCACCCCAGATGAAGCACTGCTTGCAGGTGAATTTGATCCTCACCCTCACCCTGTATCCACAAGTGCTAGTGAACAACATGGGACTCGTTGCTGAGATTCATAATACAGGGTACCAAAAAGGTTAAAGAGAGTGAAAGCCAAACTGAAAAGATTTCTACCTTTGGTTGTTTTCATGTTGCCCAAGACTATTGGTAAAAAAAAGCCTTCATTTTGTACATTCATCACCCCTAGCCTGTTTCTTTGATTGTGAACACTAGTTGTTAGTTCAGTTAAAATCTATGTTTATTATGTTGTTCTAGTTTCTTTTGTTCTCCTTGAACTGAGGAGCTTGCTAGGCTGTTTCAATGTGTCCTTAAAGTCAAACACATGCTGGAATCACAATGTAGACCAGAATTACTAAGACGACCAGAGTTCCTTCCCCTAAAGCACATTAGACAATTGGGTCAGTTTTTTGTTTTGATAGTGATTGTTATCATGGTCACTTTTACTGAGACTAACTTAGTATTCCAGGTCTCTTAACTCCATTTAAATTCCATCTGCTGCTGCTATCATTTATGCCTCCCCACAAACTTTCAGAATTTTTCTCGCTGTATTCCCAGGACATCTGCATCAATAATGCAGTGACATCACTGCACCACCATCTTCCCAGAAGTCCCTGCTCTCTCTGGAGGCTGAAGTCATTCATTACTCTGTTCTTAATCTTGATGCCCAAGCTTAGCACCTCTCACGATATGGGTGACCTCCTCTCATACGGCCACCTGTCTGATTTCATTATATATCTGAATCCCAAACCCTAAATCAGTTTTAATTGATCTCATTTTGTTGTTTTTGGGATCTTGCTATGTGCAAACAACAAATTGTCAGGGTCATTCAGTGGGACGTAATATGCCTCGTTTTGTTTTATAGTGCTCTTGTGAAGCTCCTTGAGATATTTTATGTTTGAGGTGCTATATAAATAGAAACTGTTGCTGTATGAGGAGCTGAGAGGTGTTTCCCACAGACAGGAAAAGGCCCAAGGAAATAGCAACACAGAACAAGGCCATTTCACCATCATGCTTGTGTCACTGTCAGGATGTCAGTTTAATCTAGTTTTCTTATCCTCAAATCCTTATCCAAGTCCAATTTTAAATGCTGAAAATACCTAATAGGTCAGGTAGCATCCACAGAGTGAGAAATAGAACTGATAGACTGTTATCGAGCTGAAATGTTAACTCTTATTTTAAAATTTTCAGCGTGATCTTTCAAAATTTCAGCATTGATAATACCTTGGTTTTTTTGTCTCTCTAAATGTGACAAAACAATTCATGTACTAATCAACCTCTGTCTTCTAACTCTGCTCTTCACTTTTTTTTTCCAGTAGTAAGTGTAAAAATGTAGGAAATAGAAGCAGAAGTAGACTATTTGGCCCTCCAAGGCTGCTCCATCATTGAATATGATCCTGGCTGGTCATCCAAAATAGTATCCTGTACCTGCTTTCGCTCCAAATAATTAACATTGATCAAAAAAGCTGTGGTTCCAGTACAGAATCCTGAACAATATCACTTATACTTGCCTTGTCTGTACTTTCAGCAATTTATTCTCACAATTCATACTTTAAACTTTGCTGACAAGTCTCAAATCCACATATATATCGACCACATTGCCCTCATCAACCCACTCTGTCATCTCAAATGGATTCAAACAAGTTAGTCAGCCACAATTTGTCTTCATAAATCAGTGCTTTCATTTATGAACTCATATTTACCAAACACCAATTATCTTGTCCTGGATTACAGCATACAAAGATTCCCTAGCACCAATACCAGACGGACATTACCCTGGTATTGTTTGTAAAACTCAACAAATCCCTTTAACCCCTTTAGCCCTAAGATGTCTAACTCCTTCTAGAAAACATGCAACATTCTGCCCTCAACCTCTTTCTGTGGCAGAAAATTCCACAGGCTCACCACTCTCTGAGATGGAGACCCTCATCTCAGGCCTAATTGGCCTACACAATATGCTTAACCTGTGATTCTGGACTCGCCAATCCGCAGGAACATCTTCCTCATTTACCCTGTTTAGTCCTCTTAAAATGTTATAGTTTTCTATGGGAATCCTCGGTGTGTGCCCCTTGACATGATTTTCCAACCAGCAGGAACAGTCTTTCATTTACTCCCTCAAAACCCTTTAAAGCCTTGATTAACTCGAATTTAATCCTCTCTGTTTCAATTAAAATCTTCAATTTTGTCAGTGGTTCTTTCCAACCATGGTACCTAGCACTGGCAGTCCATAAATCTTCAGTGCGCTCTTTCTGAGACTCTAGATTCACAAGAAAGGTTTCAGGGATGAGGAACATCAGTTCCATAGATTTGAGAGTTGGCTCAGTTTTTCTTAAGAGAAGATTTGGAGGAACTCTGATGAAGGTAGAGTAGATTGGGAGATACTTTTCCCATTGGCAGAAGGATTGAGCACAAGTGGACAGAGATTTCAAGTCCTTGGTAAAATAAACAATGGAGACATGAGAAACATTTTCATTAGTGAGTGGTTAGAACTCAGAATACGTTACCTTTGATTGTGGATGGACGGAGGGTTCAAACAAGGCATTCAAGAGGGATGAAAAGGAAGAATAGGTAGAGAGAAGGTTGGGGAATTGCATTAGGTGTGATGCTGTTTTGGAGAGCTGGCACAAATCTGACAGTCTGAATGGCCTCTTGCTGTGCTGTAATAACCATCCTGTGATTCTGACACTCTTTCCACCTCTTGTGGGATTTGGCGAGTTTCACAAACAACACCAGGATAGTGTCAGTCTGATATTGGTGCAAGGGAATCTTGTACACAATAATCCAGGAGAAAATAATGGACGTTTGGTAAACTTGAGTTCATAAGTGAAAGTCAGCACTGATTTATGAAGACAAATTGTGGTTGAATAACTTGTTTGAATCCATTTGAGATGACACAATGGGTTGATGAGGGCAATGTGGTGGATATGTATGTGGATTTGAGACTTGTCAGCAAAGTTTAAAGTATGAATTGTGATAATAAATTGCTGAAAGTACAGACAAGGCAAGTATAAGTGATATTATTCAGGATTCTGTACTGGAACCACAGCTTTTTGATCAATGTTAATTATTTGGTCATGGGTTTAGAAAATTAATTTCAAAGGTTGCAGATGGTTTGAAAATCTGAAATACAGTCAACAGTGAGAAGGGTAGTATTGAACACGCTGCTGTTTCAACCACCTTCAGTTTGTGGATGGAGCAGTTTGCAGCCACTATTCTGTTTCCTTGATCTGGCTTCCTTGGTTTACAGTGGTGGAGCAACGCCATCAGTGAGTCTTACTGAGAAGAGCCTCTTGTCTTAAACAAGATGTCATTGACTTAATGAGAGAAAGTTACATTCGTCGGTTAAAAACTATTACCAAGACTGAGGACACCTAAGAAATAGGTCTTCACTCTAGAAAACCCAAAGCTGTTGTGCCTTTTTCCCCCACACAAGTCAGTGTAGTATCATCAGATTGGTTGGAGGCTTACTGCAGTCCCCAACATTAACCCTTTCAGTATCATTCATTTATACAATGCATAGTGGCGGACCTGAGGAGGATATTACAATGGTCAGTCACATACAGGTGAAATTTTAAATGATGGTTAACTATGAGTGGCACACTTTAAGAAGGATGTTAAGGCCTGAGGGAGAGTGTGTGTCCGGGAGTTACAACTGGTCACTTGAGAGGGGGGGGGGGGAGTTTGGATTGTTCTTAAATCAAGCAAAGATCAGGGCAGTTTTGATAAATGTATTCAAAGTAACGATTGGTTTTGATCGAAAAACTAAAGAGAAATTGTTTTCAGTTACGAGTTGAGGTTTTGGTGGTATTGGGAACTAAAGGGCAAAAACTTGATATGATTATCAGAAGAGCCAAAGGCGAAATGAGGATTTTTTTTTTACACAAGCAGCAGTGTAATGATTTGAAAATCAATGCCTGAAAGTGAGAGTGATCAGATTTAATAATAATATTCAAAAGGGAATTAGATCCCTATTCAAAGGGGAAGCAGTTGCAGAGACATGGGGAAATGACAGGGGAGTAGAATTAATTGGATAACTCTTTCAAACAGAAACTGCAGGCATGATGGGCTAAATGACTTCCTTCTGTATTGTGGCATACATCCTGAAAATCCAGCAACTTCAAGGAATTGCTGAGAGAAAGACAAGAGCAAATGGTAGAGTGAGACAGGACGTGTGAGAGACATGTAAAATAAGAGGCACAGAGAGACGTGTGAGAGAGAACACATGAGAAGAAACAAACTTCAATGAGAGACACGGTAAGAGAGGTACACACATTGAGAGAGGGACAAACTGAGAGAGGGTCACAATGAAAGAGGACGCCTGAGAGGGACACTGAGTGATGGAGCATGAAAGGGACATTGAGAGAAAGCGAGGGAGTATAAGAGTGGTACATGGGAAGAGAGAGAGAGAGGGGTTGCATGAGGGGGATGCAGTGTAGAGACAGATGTTGCTCAAGGGTGGGGAGAAGGACATGGTGAGTGAGGAATAATGAGAGAGGTTACAGGAAAACAGTCTGGTGAGAGAGGGGCTCAGTGAGAGAAGAAGCACGAGGGTAAAGTGGCAAAGGATGTGCACAGATGTACACAGTGTGCCGGACAAAGGGAGAATGTAAGAAACGAGAAAGCAGCTTTTTAAAGCACATCACATTCTTGTCCCGCAGCAGGGGGGGGGGGGTTTGATTGTGAAGCTTCTTGAGCACGCTCTACTTAAGTTGGTTGTTAGTTATGTCTGGGTCAGTGATTGAAACGAGCCCTGTGCACACTACCCCAGCACAGATTGGGCATTGTGTGGCAGCCCTGGCACCACTTCAGATCAGCTACTCTCTGCATTATTATTGGACAGTTGGCTGGTATCACTAATAAATATTCAATAACTTGCTTCTGAACAACAAAGAGCAGTTTGTTTCTTTTTTGAATTCTTTCCCAGAGATCACTGTTGCCTTCTCTACTGTGAAAGAATTGTCAGATGTGAAGAAACTGTTGTCAATCCAGAACCTCACTTAAACATCCATACTGATTGTGTGAACAGAGGCAGAGTGTGCTGGCAAGGTATTTAACCACTGGGGCCTTGCATCTGCCCCTCTGCAGTCATACCCAATCATTAGTGATGGCTATCAGGAGCCCTTGCTGAGGCCTCCCATCGTCATATCTCGATCATCAGCTTGACTACCATCCGTTAGCTCAACGTAGATGGAAAATGAAACCTTCTCAGCAAAACATCAACCAATTTATGAGAACCATGTGGCCTTCTATGTGTGGAATCAGAGGATATGGGTGAGATCCTAAATGAATATTCCATGTCAGAAGTTACTGTGGAGAAAGACATGGGAGCCAGGGAACCTTGGGGAAATAAATACTGATGTCTTGAAAAGAGTCCACATTATAAAAGAGGAGGTACTGGAGGTCTTAAACACATAAAGGTAGATAAATCCTAGGGATCTGATCAAGTGTATCCTAGGCATTGTGAGAAGCAAGCAAAGAAATGGTGGGGTCCCTCGCAGAGATATTTATATCATCAACAGCTACTGGTGAGGTGTCAGGAAACTGGAGGTTGGCTAATGTGGTGCCATTATTTAAGAAAAGTAACAAGGAAAAGCCAGGGAACTACAGACAGGTAATCCTGATGTCAGTGGTAGGTAAGTTGTTGGAGGGGATTCTGAGAGACAGGATCTACATGCATTTGGAAAGGCAAGGACTGATTTTGGGACAGTCAGCATGGCTTTGTGCATGGAAAATTAGGGGAAGGGACTGGTCATTTTAAAATACTGCTAATCCCAATGTGCAACTCATAAGGCAGCTCAGGAAACCCAAACTAGTTGTATGCTTTTGACATCCCATGGTCCAGTGTTACCCTAATGGCAGCTACACAAGGTAGAACTATGCTTTTAATTTCATGGCATGTCCATGTGGAGCATGACGTCTGGGATCTTTGAACCTTTAGTCCCTCAGTCATTCATTGGCCTTGAACTGGCTCCCTAGTTAACATGAACTGCATCAATTGTGTTGTTTGGGAATGAGAGACCTGTTTGGGGGAAGGGAATTAGGGTACTCTGGGAACCTAGGGATGGAGCAGAGATGTGTTCTTTGGGGAATGAACTCTGCCATCCTTACACGGTCTGGTCTAAAAAAGACAGTGATGAGAAGACCTGTCAGTCTGACATCGGTGGTGGGTAAGTTGTTGTTGGTGATTCTGTAAGATAGGATTTACAATGCATTAGGAGAGACAACGAGTGTTTAGAGATAGTCAGCATGGCTTTGTGCAAGGGAAATGGTGTCTCAGAAAGTTGACTGCGTTTTATTGAGGAAATAAAAAATATAGATGGCAGAACGGTAGATGTTGTTTCCTTGGACTTTAGTAAAGCCTTTGGTAAGTTTTCCTGTGGTAGACTAATTAGTAAAGTTAAATCACATGGGATTCAGGGTAAGTTTGCCAATTGAATACACGATTGGCTTTATGGTAGGAGATAGAGGGTGGTGGTGGAGGTTATGTTTTCAGACTGAAGGCCTGGGACCATTGCCGTTTCACAAGGATCAGTACTGTTGTTTATTGTTTATATGTATGAGAATGTAGGAAGCATGGTTAGTAGGTATGTGGATGACACAAAAATTGGTTATATAGTGGATAGTGAAAAAAGTTATCTAAGATTACAAGGAGATCTTGATCATTTGGGTCAATGGGCTGAGGGGTGGCAAATGGAGTTTAATTGGATAACTTGGATAAATATTGTACTTTAGTAAAACAAACAAGGGCGGGACTTATACAATTAATGATATGGCCCTGAGCCGTGTTGTAGAACAGAGAGACCTTGGGGTACAGGTACAGAATTCTTTGAAATTTGCATCACAGGTAAACAAGGTGGTTAAGAAAGCATTTAGCATGCTTGCCTTCATTGGTCAGACCTCTGAGCGTAGGAGTTGTTACATCATGTTGAGGTATCTTCTGGAGTACTGTATGCCATCTGGTCATCCTGTTATAGGAAGGACATTATTAAACTGGAGAGAGTTCAGAAAGGATTTACCAGGATGTTGCCAGGAATGGAGGGTTTAAATTATTTTTATAGGTTGGATAGGTGGAGCCTTTTTTTGCTGGAGCGTAGTAGGTTGAGGGTTGACCTTTATAGAGGTTTATAAAATCATGAGGGACAAAGAGAAAGTGAATAGCAATGGGGCTTTCCTTAAGGTGGGGGCGTTCAAAACTCGGGGGATACTGTATTTTTAAGGTGAGAGGAGAAAGCTTTCAAAAGGACATGAGGGACAACATTTTTTACACAGAGATTGGTTGGAGTGTAGAAGGGGAGAAAGTGAGGACTACAGATGCTGGAGATCAGAGCTGAAAATGTGTTGCTGGAAAAGCGCAGCAGGTCAGGCAGCATCCAAGGAACAGGATTAGATTAGATTAGATTAGATTACTTACAGTGTGGAAACAGGCCCTTCGGCCCAACAAGTCCACACCGCCCCGCCGAAGCGCTAACTGATCCCACAGTCAACTCATCAGATCAAAGCTCTGCAGTACTGTCCTCATTGTGTTGTGAATGGTGGTGGACGTTTAAACAAATACGTTGAAGAGAAGGCTCCAAACCACACTCCAAGATAAAGCAATCAACACATCAGTGCAAAAGACAAGGCTGCAGCATTTGCAGCAACTGTTTATCCAAAATTATTAAGTGGGTATTTCATCTTGGTATCCATTTGACGTCCCAAACAATGATCGATGATCCTTAGTTTGTGATCCACCAGGATCACTTGCCTCCCAATCTTGATACAGACTTGAACGCAACAAAGAGCTGAATTGCAAAGTTGAGGTGAGAGTGACAAGACCTTTGGGAAAAATTAGAGTCAATAGGAATTAGTGGGAAACTCTCTGCTGGTTTGAGTCATACCTGGCACAAAGGCTGATTGTTGTGTTTATTACTGAAAAGAGAGACATGCTGCTGAAATCCTGCTTGACAGACCTACTGGATTTACTAATTGATATACCTGTAGAGTTGATGAGGCAGAGCTTGTGGATGTGGTTACTTGGACTTTGATGTAAGGTCCCATGTAAGAGGTTAGCTCATAGAATTAAAGCGCATGGGATTCGGAATAGCATGGAACATGGATAAAGAACTGGTTTGCAGACAGGTCTTTTTCCAAGTAGCAGGCATGGATGGGTACTGCAAGGATCACTGCTTGGACCCATGCTGTTCACATATGTATAGATTTAGATGAGGGAGCTAATATGTCCAAGATTGCAGATGACCCAAAGCTGGGTGGGAGGGAGGCCGTGAGGAGAATGCAGTAATGCTTCTTTGTGATTAAGACAAGTTATGTGAGTGGGCAAATGCATGAAGTATCACGTGGAAAACTGTGAAGTCAATCACTTTGGTAGCATAAATAGAAAGGTAAATTAATACCTGAATGACAATAGATTAGATTACTTAGTGTGGAAACAGGCCCAACAAGTCCACACCGACCCTCCGAAGAGCAACCATTCGCCTACATTTACCCCTTCACCTAACACTATGGGCAATTTAGCATGATCAATTCACCTAACGTGCTCATTTTTTGGACTGTGGGAGGAAACCGGAGCACCCGGAGGAAACCCATACAGACACTGGGAGAATATGCAAACTCCACACAGACAGTTGCCTGAGGTGGGAATTGAATCCAGGTCTCTGGCGCTGTGAGGCAGCAGTGCTAACTACTGTGCCACATGTGATAGATTGCACCTCCCCATTTGCCAATGGGTGTCCTTGTGTTCCACTTGCTAAAGGTAAGCATGTAGGTGCAGGAGCTGGTGAAGTCAAATGGTATGTTTCCTTTACAGCAAGACGATTCAAGTCCAGGAGCAGGGATGGCTTGCTGCAATTGTACAGGGCCTTGGTGAGACTACACCTGGAGTATTGTGTGTAGCTGTGGGTCTCCTTATCTGAGGAAAGATGTTCTGGCTGTGGAAGGAGTGCAACAAAGATTTACCAAACTGATTCCCGGGATTCAAGGCTTGGATAAAGATTTGTAGTTTGGGTACCAGTAGCCATAGTTGTGGGTGTGTTCGCCGAGCTGGGAAAATGATTTGCAGATGTTCCATCCCCCTGTCTAGGTGACATCCTCAGTGCTTTGGAGCCTCTTGTGAAGCGCTGTGTCTTCTGGAATTTATTTGGCTTGGTTCCTGCTGCTTCTAGTTGCTGGTTGAGGTTGTTCGTTGTAGTGCCTGGTATTCTTTGTTTAGTGGCCGGTTTTTGGGTCTTGGTCTATGTATTTGTTGATGGAGTCCATGGATGAGTGCCATGCTCCTAGAAATTCTCCATCTGTCCTCTGTTTCACTTGTCCTAAGATCCTTGTGTTGTCCCAGTTGAACTTGTGGTTCCTGCCATCTGTGTGTGGGGCTATTATGGTGTTGGTGTACATGGATGCGGATTGCTAGTTGTCTGCCTGTTTGTCCCATATAGAGTTTTGTGCAGTCTTTGCACGGAATCTTGTAAATTATGTTAGTCTTGCACATGAGTTTGTCCTGGTGAGTTGTTGTCTGAGCGTGCCTGTCAGTTTATGGGCTGTCATGAACCTGAGTGGTCGGGAAGTCTGGCTGTCAGTTCCAAGATGGTTTTTATGTAAGGTAACATGGCTAGTGAGTTAGGTCATGGAATGTCCTCATCACGTTGCTTGTCTGTTAGGCATCTGCAGATGAAGTTGCAGGAATATCCGTTCTTGGTGAATACTCTGTAGAGGGGTTCTTCTTCCCTTCGTAGGTCCGGAGTGCTGCAGTGTGTTGGAGTCCTTTTGAAACAGGGTCCGAATGCAGCTTCTCCTGTGTGTGTTTGGGTGATTGCTGTTGTAGTTCAGGACCTGGTTGGTGTGTGTGACTTTCCTGTACACTCTTGTGGTGCATTCACTGCTCTGTGTTCTTTCTACCATCGCATTCAAGAATGGGAGTTGATTGTTGGTTTCCTCCTCTCTCGTAAATCTGATCCCTGCGAGTATGGTGTTAATAATCCAGTGTGTACTCTCAATTTCTATTCCCTTAATAATAACAAAAGTGTTGTCCACGTATCTGATCCCGAGTTTGCGTTCGATTTCTGGGAGGGCTGTTTATTCCAATCTTTGCATCGCTGCTTCTGCTATCAGCTCGGAGATGGGTGAGCCAATAGGTGTCCCATTGATCTATGCATATATTTGATTAGTGGATGTGAAGTGTGTCATCAAGCACAGGTCTGGTAGTTTGAGTGTGCAGTCCTTGTTGATAGGTTCCCCGTCGTGTTGTCTGTTTGGCTGGTCCAGGCGGATGGCTATTGTCTCTCTAGGGGGTCTAGAGTTTTGTCAATTGAAGTGAACAATACCATTACATCAAATGAAATCATTGCTTCATCCTTGTTGATGTTTATGTTCTTGATGTTGTCTAGGAATTCCTGTGATGATTGTATGGAGTGTTTGAATCCACTGATAAGATGTTTTAGTTTTTGTTGAAGTTCTTTTGCCAGTTTATGCGATGGAGTTCCAGGGAGTGCCACAATGGGTCCACGTCTGGTTTGTGTACTTTGGGTAATCTGTAAAATCTTGGGTAATCCCTAAACTGATGTAATGACACTGTTCGCTTCAATTGACAAACTCTAACCCCCCTCCCCCGAGTGACAATAGCCAACCTCCTGGACCGCCGAACAGACAACACGTCGGGGAACCTATCAACAAGGACTGCACACTCAAACTACTAGACCTGTGCTTGATGACACACTTCACATTCAACAACCAAATATATGAACAGACCAATGGAACACTCATGGGCTCACCCATCTCCGAGCTGATAGCAGAAGCAGCGATGCAAAGATTGGAATAAACAGCCCTCCCAGAAATCGAACGCAAACTCGGGATCAGATACGTGGACAACACTTTTGTTATTATTAAGGGAATAGAAATTGAGAGTACACACTGGATTATTAACACCATACTCGCAGGGATCAGATTTACGAGAGAGGAGGAAACCAACAATCAACTCCCATTCTTGAATGCGATGGTAGAAAGAACACAGAGCAGTGAATGCACCACAAGAGTGTACAGGAAAGTCACACACACCAACCAGGTCCTGAACTACAACAGCAATCACCCAAACACACACAGGAGAAGCTGCATTCGGACCCTGTTTCAAAAGGACTCCAACACACTGCAGCACTCCGGACCTACGAAGGGAAGAAGAACCCCTCTACAGAGTATTCACCAAGAACGGATATTCCTGCAACTTCATCCGCAGATGCCTAACAGACAAGCAACGTTGATGAGGACATTCCATGACCTAACTCACTAGCCATGTTACCTTACATAAAAACCATCTTGGAACTGACAGCCAGACTTCCCGACCACTCAGGTTCATGACAACCCATAAACCGACAGGCACGCTCAGACAACAACTCACCAGGACAAAAGACCCGATACCCATCATGTGCAAGACTAACATAATTTACAAGATTCCGTGCAAAGACTGCACAAAACTCTATATGAGACAAACAGGCAGACAACTAGCAATCCGCATCCATGTACACCAACACCATAATAGCCCCACACACAGATGGCAGGGACCACAAGTTCAACTGGGACAACACAAGGATCATAGGACAAGTGAAACAGAGGACAGATGGAGAATTTCTAGACACATGGCACTCATCCATGGACTCCATCAACAAACACTTAGACCTAGACCCAATATATCGACCAGTACAATGAACTACCAGAACCAGTAACCCAAAGCAGCAGGAACGGAACCAAATAAATTCCAGAAGGCAAAGTACAGCAGTGCTTCACAGGAGGCTCCAAAGCACTGAGGATATCACCTAGACAGGGGATGGAATGCCTGCAAATCAACTTCCCAGCTCAGCGAACACACCCACAACTATGATACTTGGGATGGTCGAACTGACATATGAAGAGAGTTTAGATTGGTTAGGACTTTATTCACCAGAGTTCAGAAGAATGGGGAATGGGTAAGGTAGAATCTCATTGAAACCAGTAAAATTCCAGCAGCTCTTGACAAAGTAAACTCAGGATGGATTTTCCCAATCATTGAGGAGTCCAGAACCATGGTTACACTCCAAATGTATGAGAGAGGCTATTTAGGATTGAAATTAGGAGAAATTTCTTCACCCAGAGAGTGGTGAGTCTGTCAAATTGCCTGTCACACAAATTGGGTAAGGTCAAAAGACGATATTTTTCAAGGAGGAGTTAGATGTAATTTTTTTTTAGGCTAACAGGATCAAATGGTATGGGGAGAAAGTTGGAACAGATTACTGATTTAGGTGTTTAGCCATATTGAATGATTGAACAGGCTTGAAGGGCCAAAAGGCCTACTCCTGTTCCTGTTTTCTATGAAGCACTCATCCGAACAAATGTAAGAATGCTAAATTTCAATTTATCTCAACAATTTATTTTTGGGGAAGCAGTGCTAATTGTTTGGTAAGTTGACTCTTATTGATCGAGGCATTTGCCTTGACAATCTCATGAGGAACTAGAGGCCTGAGACTCCATCCACCAACTTAAACATCTACTTCCTCTATCTCCAGTTGTAGGGGGAACATACCAGCTTCCAGGTGCACTGCAGCACCTCACTAAGTTCTTCAATGTTTCTCAAGGCTGCAGTCCCGACCACTTAAATGAACAAGAGCAGCAGATCCAAAGGGACACTAGCACATGCAAGTTCCCCTCCAAGTCATGCACTATGTTTGTGTGGAGCTACAATGGCATTCCTCCATTCCCCATCATAACAGACGGTTGATATGAATGGCATATATGAGCATCCAAAAGTGTACCAACCAAAGGGTTGTCCTTTCTCAGTCAATTTCAGACAATAAAAGAGATAGAGGTAGTTATATCATGGATCAAAATTACCCATTAGTTTGGAAAGACAATAAACACAGAACAATAATAACCTGTTGTTTCTTGTACTGGAGGGGAGTTTTCCATGTATCATATTAGGCCAATTGCTCTTCTTGATCTGTGTTATTGACCTAGGCTTGGGGCCACAATTTCAAAATTTGCATTTCATAAAACAAAACTTAAAAGTTTTGTAAACTGGGAAGAGCATTGTGGTCGACATCAGGGAGACACCATCTTGTAGAATGTGCAGACATACGGCTGATGAAGTTTAACGCAACACAATGGGAACTGATGTATTTTGGTACAAACAGTATAAAATAAAGGGGATATTTTAAAGTGGGTGAACGAACAGAGGGATCTGAGTATCTGTAAACAATTCTTCCAAAGTGCCAGGGCACTTGGAGAAAGTAGTTAATAAATCATATGGGATTTATTATAAAGGGGAGCACAGTGTGCAGAAGTGAACAAGTCATGATGACCCTTTATTGAATACTGATTCCTCCTCAACAGGAATAATGTCTTCAGATCTGACCAATAAATTTTAAGAAGGATCTGAGATGATTAGAGATTATGTAAAAAGGGTTTTAAAAGAATGGTTTTAGGGATGAGGAACTTAACTTATGAAGAATCTGGGGTTGTTCTCCTCTGAGAAGTGATTTGATCAAGACATTTGAAATCTAGAGGGATCTGATAGAGTAGGTTGGTGAACAGGTTAAAAATCAAAGGATACTGTTTGAAGTAAGCGGTGAGAGAGCCAACAGCAACATTTTGAGGTAACAAATGATTAGTATCTGGAACACCCAGTGCAGTTGAGGCAAAATTAGTCATAGCTTTCAAAAAGATATTGGATAATTATCTGAAGAGAGAACACTGACAGGACTATGAGGGAAAGACAGGGGGAATGGTGTGATCTGAGTTACAGTTTTAGAAAACGTACATGGATACAACGGACCAAATGATAAGTTGTTGTCACCATAATACAGGCAGTTTCTGATTGACCAACATCCCACTTATGAATACCCCTGCTTACAAATGAGATCCCTCACAGAGATATAGTACTATTAATTTTGAAGATCCAATATGCGAATGTTTCCCTGTATTTACAAATGGCTATTTTGTGTGGTCCTGCATTGTGTTCTGATTTGCGAACAGACTCTTGAATGGAACCCATTCACAACCCGGGTACCACCTGGCTAATTCTGTAATTCTAATGGCACTGTTGGTTGTACATGGTCCAAGGAGGCACCACCAATGTCGTGAGGGCAGTTCTGGATGGGCAGTAAATGCATTCAATGATGATGTGGAAGAAGAGAGAATTGAAATAGGTCTAACTACTTGGTGGAGTGTAGTTCTGGAGGAGGGTATCATGACACGGTGAGCCAAGACCGTGGAGAGATTTAATAGAGGTTAAGAATTTTAAGATTGAGGAAATGAGCCTATATAAGTGAGCAATTAAAGGTTTGGGGACAATGTGATTTGGAACCATTTAGGACACAGGCAACAGTTCTGGATGAGTTGAAATTCACACAAAATGGAAGTGGGAATCTGGCCAGAAGAGAGTTAGAATAATGAAGTCGGGAGTAAAGTAAGGGTTTAGCTTCTGTTAATTGTCTCCTTGTTACTGCTCGTACTGATTGATCATCATTCCACGAATAAGGCATTTGTGCCAAAATGGATGCCAATACAACTCTCAAATCTGCTTTGAAAGAACAATGATACCAAGAGTGTAACACCTTGTGTGTGACAGGCAAATTGTGTTGTAGATGCAACATTATCATGCATGCAAAACCCTCATTAACTGGACTGGGCGTTTTGGAGAATCGAAAGTTAAAGATCTGTTGTCGTTCTTATTTATTTAGCTGAGGAATTTTGTAGGGAGAAATGGGGAGAACTAGTTTGAGGAGGGGCTTTTGCCCGAAACGTCCATTTTCCTGCTCCTTGGATGCTGCCTGACTTGCTGTGCTTTTCCAGCACCACTCTAATCTAGACTCTGATCTCCAGCATCTGCAGTACTCACTTCTGCCTAATCTAGTTTGAGGAGGCTATTAATCCAGCTTCCACAATGCACTCGTAGGCAGTGAACATCGAACTATTTTGAACTTGCTTGACTCTTGTCCATTTCCCCAAGAGACCGTCTCCTATGAGAATCTCTTTTGTTTTACTGGAGAGAATCCATTGTTTTACTGAGAATACCGAGTGTTGAAGCCATTCAAATTTCACTTCATATGAGGAATGTTTCAACGAAATCAGCTGCGTTTTTCTGATAAGATGAGTCTTCAATGTGAGTACACGATATTATCAGAAGTGATCCTCTCCCATTACTTTGGTGCCAATGCAGGACTGAGGCTCCATTTGACATTTTTTGCCTATTCAATGTATTCTCTGCTGAACTGATAAAAGGGGACACTGCCATATCAGTGTAAAATCTTTACCTAGTCTGGTACCAATTTGGAAACCATTTGTCACTGTCAAACTTTGATATGCAAATAATACAGGGAATACTTCTATTCATCCATGCTTCATATAAGCTGCAAGTTAAAATGATCTTTTTCTATTATTTAAAATTAGTTTAACCATTCCTATTACTGCCAGAGTGAGGTATGAATTCTTAATGTCAATGCAACAGCTGGACTCAATGTTTGAGCACTCTGATCAGTTTTCTACCTGGAGTAATCTGTGATAGGATAATTGATGTTTCTATTTTGTACTTGTCATGAGGTCAGGGTGAATCATCTGAAGTACCAGACATGTTCCTGTCTGGTCAGGGCTCTCACAAAACAAAAACACAGGCCCTTGTAAAATTTCTAGAATGCTCAGAGAAGGTGCAATGTACAAAGTGAAGGGCATGATAGTGATGAGGGAGGTAAGCAGACAAGGGCTGTCAGTGACCAGGAACTATCTGCTTCCAAACTTGGATTTCCAAGGAATCCTGTTGGAAAACCGAGGCAGTGGATTATGCAAATCATAAATCTTGGTAACAAATGGCTTGCAAGCTGCGATTGAAGTCAAAACATTGAGGGGCCAGAGAGGAGGGAGGGAGAGTGAGGAGGATAGAGCATTTGGAACTCAGGAGCAACACAAGAGGAGGATTTGGAGGAATAACAAGGCACTATCATAAAATTAGAGCCAGGTCACTTACGAGTGAAATCAAGAACCATTTTTCTCATAGAATGTGGGAGATTCTGAAACTTTCCTTTTTAAAAAAAAATGTGTGGCAGGGTGGGTGTTAGTAGAAACTTTCAAGACCAAAGTCAATTGATTAGAGTTGTTTAAGGGGATTGGGTGTTATCTGCCCCACCTGGGCTCTCATATATTAATGCTGCTGATATTGATCAGAAGGTCCCAGCTTTGATCCCATCTCCAGAGCCTGTTGGTCACAGATGAAACAAAGTGGTGCACTCAAGACCATATCTATCAGCACCAGTCCCTAGTTCAATTAAATGCAAGAGGTTAGCAACAAGAAGTACATATCAATGTGAGAACAGTCACGAAATCAATGTTGTGAAAAGTGATCAATCAACATTATGGTGACCCTGTAGAATAAAGGAAAGCTAAAAGAGGGAAGAGATCAAGTGACAGGGAACAAAGACAGGGTACTGGATTGGCAGTAATCAGTCCTGATCTGATAGTATGTTTCATATGTGGCTCAGCCATTGGATGAAAGGGCGCTTCCATTGACCATCCACAAACTTTAATGGAACTGCTCAGGTTAAGTCATTTCAAATTGTACCTCTGTCCCTTTCCTGCTTTGGAAAATGGGTGTGGTTTCTGTTGAACTCTGAAAGAGGTGATCTGTTAAGGATCCTGGCAAAGCTATAGTGGTATCATGGGTCTTCAGATCTTGAGATATGTAGATACACACGATTACATAAAGAGACAGTATTCACTTGGCAGGATGTTAGTCACTAGAGGGCACCGATTTAAGGGAATTTGTGAAAAGACCAGCTGAAAGATGAGGAAAATAAAATTACACCGTCAGTTATGATGCTCCAGAATACACTGCCTGAAAGGGAGGTGGAAGCAAATTCAGTCGTTACTTTCATATGAGTTGGATAAACACCCAAAAGGAAAAAAATTGCAGGGATTTAGAGAGAGAGCCAGGGACTATATGGATTGCTCATGAAAGAGTCAGCACACGTTAGATGGGCAGACTGGCCTCCTCCTCTGTTGTTACGCTCCATGATTTTATGATGTTCAATAAGCTGAATAGAGAAGTCTGCTACTGCAGGTACATTTGAAATCCTTGCACTATCAAGAAACCATTTGCACAATCAACCAAAGTTATAACACAGAATGATCCCATTCATCCATTGGCCCTGTGTTATTGTGGGAAGACCGAGTAAAGATGGGGAGAAAGGAGACCCCTCATGGCAGAGCCACCATTAATATTCTAAACAAAAACGACAGCACAATCAATACTCATTTTGATGTTTTTCAAATGGAGCCATGAGCTCAGCTTTAACCCAGTGCGCACCATTAAACTGTGAAATTCACATCACAAAAGCCTAGTTCCCTGGACTTCACCAGTGACTCAAACAATCAATAACAAGATCAGCTGTTCAAAATGCAGTTAAACCACTAGGAGTATCTCAAAACTACTTCAAGTGGCATCTCCTTGAAACCACTTACTTACTCACAAGGTTTAAACGATCCCATGGACTACCCACTACACTAGTACATTTCTCCCTTGTCTCTGAAGATGCTGATGTGTTGAGGTTCATTCAAAATGGTCGAGATGGCAGTGGATTAACAGTGCAGAGTTTGGGCTCCTGAGCACGAGTCTGCAGCTAGTCCACTTTTCCTTTTTTGTATCTTTGTTTTACTTTGACTTTAATTACTTTCTAGTGGAGAGCACAGATGGCACTGAGGTATTCAGCACATCAAAGAAAAGGTTGTGTTCCTGCGAGCGATGGTGGGGGAGCAGTGGGAGTGTGTTCCTGGCGGTGGAGGGGGAGCGGTGAGAGTGTGTTCCTGGCAGTGGTCAGGGAGCGGTGAGAGTGTGTTCCTGGCGGTGGAGGGGGAGCGGTGAGAGTGTGTTCCTGGCAGTGGTCAGGGAGCGGTGAGAGTGTGTTCCTGGCGGTGGTGGGGGAGCGGTGAGAGTGTGTTCCTGGCGGTGGTGGGGGAGCGGTGAGAGTGTGTTCCTGGCGGTGGTGGGGGAGCGGTGAGAGTGTGTTCCTGGCGGTGGTGGGGGAGCGGTGAGTGTGTGTTCCTGGTAGCGATGGTGGTGGAGCGGTGAGAGTGTGTTCCTGGTAGCGATGGTGGTGGAGCGGTGAGAGTGTGTTCCTGGTAGCGATGGTGGGGGAGCGGTGAGAGTGTGTTCCTGGTAGCGATGGTGGGGGAGCGGTGAGAGTGTGTTCCTGGTAGCGATGGTGGGGGAGCGGTGAGAGTGTGTTCCTGGTAGCGATGGTGGGGGAGCGGTGAGAGTGTGTTCCTGGTAGCGATGGTGGGGGAGCGGTGAGAGTGTGTTCCTGGTAGCGATGGTGGGGGAGCGGTGAGAGTGTGTTCATGGCGGTGGTGGGGGAGCGGTGAGAGTGTGTTCCTGGCGGTGGTGGGGGAGCGGTGAGTGTGTGTTCCTGGTAGCGATGGTGGTGGAGCGGTGAGAGTGTGTTCCTGGTAGCGATGGTGGGGGAGCGGTGAGAGTGTGTTCCTGGCGGTGGTGGGGGAGCGGTGAGAGTGTGTTCCTGGCGGTGGTGGGGGAGCGGTGAGAGTGTGTTCCTGGTAGCGATGGTGGGGGAGCGGTGAGAGTGTGTTCCTGGTAGCGATGGTGGTGGAGCAGTGAGAGTGTGTTCCTGGTAGCGATGGTGGGGGAGCGGTGAGAGTGTGTTCCTGGTAGCGATGGTGGGGGAGCGGTGAGAGTGTGTTCCTGGTAGCGATGGTGGGGGAGCGGTGAGAGTGTGTTCCTGGTAGCGATGGTGGGGGAGCGGTGAGAGTGTGTTCCTGGTAGCGATGGTGGGGGAGTGGTGAGAGTGTGTTCCTGGTAGCGATGGTGGGGGAGCGGTGAGAGTGTGTTCCTGGTAGCGATGGTGGTGGAGCAGTGAGAGTGTGTTCCTGGTAGCGATGGTGGGGGAGCGGTGAGAGTGTGTTCCTGGCGGTGATGGGGGAGCGGTGAGAGTGTGTTCCTGGTAGCGATGGTGGGGGAGTGGTGAGAGTGTGTTCCTGGTAGCGATGGTGGGGGAGCGGTGAGAGTGTGTTCCTGGTAGCGATGGTGGGGGAGCAGTGAGAGTGTGTTCCTGGCGGTGGTGGGGGAGCGGTGAGAGAGCATTCCTGGCAATGGTGGGGGAGCGGTGAGAGAGTGTTCCTGGTAGTGATGTGGGAGCGGTGAGAGTGTGTTCCTGGTAGTGATGGTGGGAGCGGTGAGAGTGTGTTCCTGGCCACAGTGGGGAGCAGTGAGAGTGTGTTCCCGGCAATGGTGGGGGAATGTGAGAGTGTGTTCCTGGTAGCGATGGTGGGGGAGCGGTGAGAGTGTGTTCCTGGCGGTGGTGGGGAAGTGGTGAGAGTGTGTTCCTGGCGGTGGTGGGGGAGCGGTGAGAGTGTGTTCATGGCGGTGGTGGGAGAGCGGTGAGAGTGTGTTCCTGGCAATGGTGGGAGAGCGGTGAGAGTGTGTTCCTGGCGGTGGTGGGGGAGCGGTGAGAGTGTGTTCCTGGAGATGGTGGGGGAGCGGTGAGAGTGTGTTCCTGGCAATGGTGGGGGAGCGGTGGGAGTGTGTTCCTGGAGATGGTGGGGGAGCGGTGAGAGTGTGTTCCTGGCAATGGTGGGGGAGCGGTGGGAGTGTGTTCCTGGAGATGGTGGGGGAGCGGTGAGAGTGTGTTCCTGGCGTGGTGGGGGAGCGGTGAGAGTGTGTTCCTGGCGATGGTGGGGGAGCGGTGAGAGTGTGTTCCTGGCAGTGGTGGGGGAGCGGTGAGAGTGTGTTCCTGGTAATGGTGGGGGAGCGGTGAGAGTGTGTTCCTGGCGGTGGTGGGGGAGCAGTGAGAGTGTGTTCCTGGCGGTGGTGGGGGAGCGGTGCGAGTGTGTTCCTGGTAATGGTGGGGGAGCGGTGAGATTGTGTTCCTGGCAGTGGGGAGGAGCAGTGAGGGAGTGTTTCTGGTACCGATGGTGGCGGAGCGGTGAGTGTGTGTTCCTGGTAGCGATGGTGGGGGAGCGGTGAGAATGTGTTCCCAGTAGCGATGGTGGAGAGCGGTGAGAGTGTGTTCCCAGTAACGATGGTGGGGAGCGGTGAGAGTGTGTTCCCGGTAGCGATGGTGGGGGAGCGGTGAGTGTGTGTTCCTTGTAGCGATGGTGGGGGAGCGGTGAGAATGTGTTCCTTGTAGCGATGGTGGGGGAGCGGTGAGAATGTGTTCCCAGTAGCGATGGTGGAGAGCGGTGAGAGTGTGTTCCCGGTAATGATGGTGGGGAGCAGTGAGAGTGTCTTCCTGGCCATGGTGGGGAGCGGTGAGAGGGTGTTTGTGGCGGTGGTGGGAGAGCGGTGAGAGTGTGTTCCTGCTGGTGGTGGGGGAGCAGTGAGAGTGTGTTCCTGGTATCGGTGGGGAGCGGTGAGAGTGTGTTCCTGGCGGTGGTGGGGCGCGGTGAGAATGTGTTCCCAGTAGTGATGGTGGGGAACGGTGAGAGTGTGTTCCTGGAAGCGGTGGTTGGGGAGCGGTGAGAGTGTGTTCCCAGTAATGATGGTGGGGGAGCGGTGAGAGTATGTTCCTGGCGGTGGAGGGGGAGCAGTGAGTGTGTGTTCCCAGTAGTGATGGTGGGGAACGGTGAGAGTGTGTTCCTGGAAGCGGTGGTTGGGGAGTGGTGAGAGTGTGTTCGTGGCAGTGGTGGGGAGCGGTGAGAGTGTGTTCCTGGTGGTGGTGGGTGAGCGGTGAGAGTGTGTTCCTGGCGGTGGTGGGAGAGCGGTGAGAGTGTGTTCCTGTTTGTGGTGGGGAGCAGTGAGAGTGTGTTCCTGGTGGTGGTGGGGGAGCGGTGAGAGGGTGTTCGTGGAGGTGGTGGGGGAGCGGTGAGAGTGTGTTCGTGGCAGTGGTGGGGAGCGGTGAGAGTGTGTTCCTGGTGGTGGTGGGGGAGCGGTGAGAGTGTGTTCCTGGCGGTGGAGGGGGAGCAGTGAGTGTGTGTTCCCAGAAGTGATGGTGGGGAGCGGTGACAGTGTGTTCCTGGAAGCGGTGGTTGGGGAGCGGTGAGAGTGTGTTCCTGCTAGCGATGATGGGGGAGTGGTGAGAGTGTGTTCCTGGCAGTGGTGGGGGAGCGGTGAGAATGTGCTCCTGGCAGTGGGGAGGAGCAGTGAGAGAGTATTTCTGGTAGCGATGGTGGGGGAGCGGTGAGTGTGTGTTCCTGGTAGCGATGGTGGGGGAGCGGTGAGTGTAAGTTCCTGGTAGCGATGGTGGGGGATCGGTGAGAGTGTGTTCCTGGCGGTGGTGGGGAGCAGTGGGAGTGTGTTCCTGGCGGTGGTGGTGGATCGGTGAGAGTGTGTTCCTGGCGTTGGTGGGGGAGCGGTGAGAGTGTGTTCCTGGTAATGGTGGGGGAGTGGTGAGAGTGTGTTACTGGCGGTGGTGGGGGAGCAGGGAGAGTGTGTTCCTGGCAGTGGGGAGGAGCAGTGAGAGAGTGTTTCTGGTAGCGATGGTGGGGGAGCAGTGAGTGTGTGTTCCTGGTAGCGATGGTGGGGGAGCGGTGAGAATGTGTTCCCAGTAGCGATGGTGGAGAGCGGTGAGAGTGTGTTCCCAGTGACGATGGTGGGGAGCAGTGAGAGTGTGTTCCTGGCCATGGTGGGGAGCGGTGAGAGGGTGTTCGTGGAGGTGGTGGGGGAGCGGTGAGAGTGTGTTCCTGTTGGTGGTGGGGAAGCAGTGAGAGTGTGTTTCCGGTAGCAATTGTGGGGAGCAGTGAGTGTGTGTTCCTGGTATCGGTGGGGAGCGGTGAGAGTGTGTTCCTGACGATGGTGGGGAACGGTGAGAGTGTGTTCCTGGCGGTGGTGGAGGAACATTGAGAGTGTGTTCCTGGCGGTGGTGGGGGGCGGTGAGAATGTGTTCCTGGTAGCGATGATGGGGGAGCGGTGAGAGTGTGTTCCTGGAAGCGGTTTTGGGGGAGCGGTGAGAGTGTGTTCCTGCAAGCGTTGGTGGGGAACGGTGAGAGTGTGTTCCCAGTAGTGATGGTGGGGAGCGGTGAGAGTGTGTTGCTGGCGGTGGTGGGGGAGCGGTGAGAGTGTGTTCCCAGTAGTGATGGTGGGGAGCGGTGACAGTGTGTTCCTGGAAGCGGTGGTTGGGGAGCGGTGAGAGTGTGTTCCCAGTAGTGATGGTGGGGAACAGTGAGAGTGTGTTCCTGCTAGCGATGATGGGGGAGTGGTGAGAGTGTGTTCCTGGCAGTGGTGGGGAGCGGTGAGAGTGTGTTCCTGGTGTGGTGGGGGAGCGGTGAGAGTGTGTTCCTGGCGGTGGTGGGGGAGCGGTGAGAGTGTGCTCCTGGTGGTGGTGCAGGAGCGGTGAGAGTGTGTTCCTGTTTGTGGTGGGGAAGCAGTGAGTGTGTGTTCCCGATAGTGATGGTGGGGAACGGTGAGAGTGTGTTCCTGGTATCGATGGTGGGAGCGGTGAGAGTGTGTTGCTGGCCATGGTGGGGAGCGGTGAGAGTGAGTTCCTGGTAGTGATGATGGGGGAGTGGTGAGAGTGCATTCCTGGCAATGGTGGGGGAGCTTTGAGAGTGTGTTCCTGGTAGCGATGGTAGGGGAGCAGTGAGAGTGTGTTCCTGGCGGTGGTGGGAGAGCGGTGAGTCTGTGTTCCTGGCAATGGTGGGGGTGCGGTGAGTGTGTGTTCCTGGGAATGGTGGGGGAGCAGTGAGAGTGTGTTCCTGGAGATGGTGGGGGAGCGGTGAGTGTGTGTTTCTGGCGGTGGTGGGGGAGCAGTGGGAGTGTGTTCCTGGCGGTGGTGGGGGAGCGGTGAGAGTGTGTTCCTGGCGGTGGTGGGGGAGCGGTGAGAGCGTGTTCCTGGTCGCGATGGTGGGTGAGCGGTGAGAGTGTGTTCCTGGCGGTGGAGGGGGAGCGGTGAGAGTGTGTTCCCAGTAGCGATGGTGGGGAGCGGTGAGAGTGTGTTCCCGGTAACGATGGTGGGGAGCAGTGAGACTGTGTTCCTGGCGGTGGTGGGGGAGCATTGGGAGTGTGTTCCTGGCGGTGGTGGGGGAGCGGTGAGAGTGTGTTCCTGGCGGTGGAGGAGGAGCGGTGAGAGCGTGTTCCTGGTAATGGTGGGGGAGCGGCGAGATTGTTATCCTGGCGGTGTTGGGGAGCGGTGAGAGTCTGTTCCCGGAAGCGTTGGTGGGGGAGCGGTGAGAAAGTGTTCCCAGTAGCGATGGTGGGGAGCGGTGAGAGTGTGTTCCCGGTAACAATGGTAGGGAGCGGTGAGAGTGTGTTCCTGTTGGTGGTGGGGAAGCAGTGAGAGTGTGTTCCTGGTATCGATAGTGGGGAGCGGTGAGAGTGTGTTCCTGACGATGGTGGGGAGCAGTGAGAGTGTGTTCCTGGAGATGGTGGGGAAGCTGTGAGTGTGTGTTCCTGGCAATGGTGGGGGAGCGGTGAGAGTGTGTTCCTGGCGATGGGGAGGAGCAGTGAGAGCGTGTTCCTGGCGGTGGTGGGTGAGCGCTGAGCGTATGTTCCTGGTAGCGATGGTGGGGGAGCAGTGAGAGTGTCTTCCTGGTAGCGATGGTGGGGGAGCGGTGAGAGTATGTTCCTGGCGGTGCTGGGGAAACGGTGAGAGTGTGTTCCTGGCGATGGTGGTGGATCGGTGAGAGTGTGTTCCTGGCATTGGTGGGGGAGCGGTGAGAGTGTGTTCCTGGCGATGGTGGTGGAGCGGTGAGAATGTGTTCCTGGCGGTGGTGGGGGAGCGGTGAGAGTGTGTTCTGGCCATGGTGGGGGAGCGGTGAGAGTGTGTTCCTGGCGGTGGGGAGGAGAGGTGAGAGTGTGTTCCTGGCAGTGATGGTGGGGGAGCGGTGAGAGTGTGTTCCTGGCGTTGGTGAGGGAGCGGTGAGAGTGTCTTCCTGGTAGCGATGGTGGGGGAGCGGTGAGAGTGTGTTCCTGGCAGTGCGGAGGTGCGGTGAGAGTGTGTTCCTGGCGATGGTGGTGGAGCGGTGAAAATGTGTTCCTGGCGGTGGTGGGAATCGTTGAGAGTGTGTTCCTGGCGGTGGTGGGGAAGCGGTGAAAATGTGTTTCTGGCGGTGGTGGGGAGCGGTGAGAGTGTGTTCCTGGCGGTGGTGGGGGAACGGTGCGAGTGTGTTTCTGGCAGTGGTGGGGGAGCGGTGAGAGTGTGTTCCTGGCAGTGGTGAGGGGCCGTGAGAGTGTGTTCCCAGTAGCGATGTTGGGGGAGCGGTGAGAGTGTGTTCCTGGCGGTGGTGGGGAAATGGTGAGAATGTGTTCCTGGCCATGGTGGGGGAGCGGTGAGAGTGGGTTCTTGGCAGTGGGGAGGAGCGGTGTGAGTGTGTTCCTGGCGTTGGTGGGGGAGCGGTGAGAGTGTGTTCCTGGCGATGGTGGTGGAGCGGTGAGAATGTGTTCCTGGCGGTGGTGGGGGAGCGGTGAGAGTGTGTTCTGGCCATGGTGGGGGAGCGGTAAGAGTGTGTTCCTGGCGGTGGGGAGGAGCGGTGAGAGTGTGTTCCTGGCAGTGATGGTGGGGGAGTGGTGAGAGTGTGTTCCTGGCGTTGGTGAGGGAGCGGTGAGAGTGTGTTCCTGGTAGCGATGGTGGGGGAGCGGTGAGAGTGTGTTCCTGGCAGTGCGGAGGTGCGGTGAGAGTGTGTTCCTGGCGATGGTGGTGGAGCGGCGAAAATGTGTTCCTGGCGGTGGTGGGAATCGTTGAGAGTGTGTTCCTGGCGGTGGTGGGGAAGCGGTGAAAATGTGTTCCTGGCGGTGGTGGGGAGCGGTGAGAGTGTGTTCCTGGTGGTGGTGGGGGAACGGTGCGAGTGTGTTTCTGGCAGTGGTGGGGGAGCGGTGAGAGTGTGTTCCTGGCAGTGGTGAGGGGCCGTGAGAGTGTGTTTCCGGTAGCGATGGCGGCGGAGCGGTGAGAGTGTGTTCCCAGTAGCGATGTTGGGGGAGCGGTGAGAGTGTGTTCCTGGCGGTGGTGGGGAAACGGTGAGAATGTGTTCCTGGCCATGGTGGGGGAGCGGTGAGAGTGGGTTCTTGGCAGTGGGGAGGAGCGGTGTGAGTGTGTTCCTGGCGATGGTGGGGAGCGGTGAGAGTGTGTTCCTGGTAGCGATGGTGGGGGAGCGGTGAGAGTGTGTTCCTGGCAGTGCGGAGGTGCGGTGAGAGTGTGTTCCTGGCGATGGTGGTGGAGCGGCGAAAATGTGTTCCTGGCGGTGGTGGGAATCGTTGAGAGTGTGTTCCTGGCGGTGGTGGGGAAGCGGTGAAAATGTGTTCCTGGCGGTGGTGGGGAGCGGTGAGAGTGTGTTCCTGGTGGTGGTGGGGGAACGGTGCGAGTGTGTTTCTGGCAGTGGTGGGGGAGCGGTGAGAGTGTGTTCCTGGCAGTGGTGAGGGGCCGTGAGAGTGTGTTTCCGGTAGCGATGGCGGCGGAGCGGTGAGAGTGTGTTCCCAGTAGCGATGTTGGGGGAGCGGTGAGAGTGTGTTCCTGGCGGTGGTGGGGAAACGGTGAGAATGTGTTCCTGGCCATGGTGGGGGAGCGGTGAGAGTGGGTTCTTGGCAGTGGGGAGGAGCGGTGTGAGTGTGTTCCTGGCGATGGTGGGGAGCGGTGAGAGTTTGTTCCTGGAAGCGGTGGTGGGGGAGATATGAGAGTGTGTTCCTGATAGCGATGGTGGGGGAGTGGTGAGAGTGTGTTCCTGGTAGTGGTGGTGGGGGAACGGTGCGAGTGGGTTCTTGGCCATGGTGGGGGAGCGGCGAGAGTGTGTTCCTGGCAGTGGGGAGGAGCGGTGAAAATGTGTTCCTGGCGGTGGTGGGAAGCGGTGAGAGTGTGTTCCTGGCGGTGGTAGGGGAGCGGTGAAAATGTGTTCCTGGCGGTTGTAGGGAGCGGTGAGAGTGTGTTCCTGGCGGTGGTGGGGGAACGGTGCGAGTGTGTTTCTGGCAGTGGTGGGGGAGCGGTGAGAGTGTGTTCCTGGCAGTGGTGAGGGGCCGTGAGAGTGTGTTCCCACTAGCGATGATGGGGGAGCGGTGAGAGTGTGTTCCTGGCAGTAGTGGGGAGCGGTGAGAATGTGTTCCTGGCGGTGGTGGGGAAACGGTGAGAATGTGTTCCTGGCCATGGTGGGGGAGCGGTGAGAGTGGGTTCTTGGCAGTGGGGAGGAGCGGTGTGAGTGTGTTCCTGGCGATGGTGGGGAGCGGTGAGAGTTTGTTCCTGGAAGCGGTGGTGGGGGAGATATGAGAGTGTGTTCCTGATAGCGATGGTGGGGGAGCGGTGAGAGTGTGTTTCTGGTAGTGATGGTGGTGGAGCGGTAAGAGTGTGTTCCTGGCGGTGGTGGGGGAACGGTGAGAATGTGTTCCTGACAGTGGGGAGGAGCAGTGAGAGTGTGTTCCTGGTGATCGTGGGGGTGCGGTGAGAGTGTGATCCTAGTAGCGATGGTGGGGGAGCGGTGAGCGTGTGTTCCTGGTAGCGATGGTTGGGGAGCGGTGAGAGTGTGTTCCTGGTAGCGATGGTGGGGGAGTGGTGAGAGTGTGTTCCTGGTAGCGATGGTGGGGGAGCTGTGAGAGTGTGTTCCTGGCGGTGGTGGGGGAGTGGTGAGAGTGTGTTCCTGGCGGTGGTGGGGGAGATGTGAGAGTGTGTTCCTGGTGGTGGTGGGGGAGATGTGAGAGTGTGTTCCTGGTGGTGGTGGGGGAGATGTGAGAGTGTGTTCCTGGCAGTGGTGGGGGAGCCGTGAGAGTGTGTTCCTGGTGGTGGTGGGGGAGATGTGTGAGTGTGTTCCTGGAAGTTGTGGTGGGGGAGATGTGAGTGTGTATTCCTGGTAGCGATGGTGGGGGAGATGTGAGTGTGTGTTCCTGGTAGTGATGGTGCGGGAGCGGTGAGAGTGTGTTCCTGGCAATGGGGAGGAGCAGTGAGAGCGTGTTCCTGGCAGTGGTGGGTGAGTGCTCAGCGTGTGTTCCTGGTAGCGATGGGGGGTGGGGGGAGCAGTGAGAGCGTGTTCCTGGTAGCGATGGTGGGGGAGCGGTGAGAGTATGTTCCTGGCGGTGGTGGGAGAGCGGTGAGAGTGTGTTCCTGGTGGCGATGATGGGGAACGGTGAGAGTGTGTTCCTGGTACCAATGGTGAGGGAGCGGTGAGAGTGTGTTCCCGGTAGTGATGGTGGGGGAGCGGTGAATGTGTGTTCCTGGCAGTGGGGAGGAGCAGTGAGAGTGTGTTCCTGGTAGCGGTGGTGGGTGAGCGCTGAGAGTGTGTTCCTGGTGGTGGTGGGGGAGCGGTGAGCGTGTGTTCCTGGTAGCGATGGTGGGGGAGCGGTGAGAGTGTGTTCCTGGTAGAGATGGCGGGGTGCGGTGAGTGGTGAGAGTTTGTTCCTAGTAATGATGATGGGGGAGCGGTGAGAGTGTGTTCCTGGTAGCAATGGTGGGGGAGCGGTGACAGTGTGTTCCTGGCGATGGTGGTTGAGCGCTGAGAGTGTGTTCCTGGTAGCGATGGTGGGTTAGCGGTGAGCGTGTGTTCCTGGTAGCGATGGTGGGGAAGCGGTGAGAGTGTGTTCCTGGCAGAGGTGGGGGAGCAGTGAGAGTATGTTCCTGGCGGAGGTGGGGGAGCGGTGAGAGTGTGTTCCTGGCAGTGGGGAGGAGCGGTAAGAGTGTGTTCCTGACGGTGGTGGGGGAGTGGTGAGAGAATGTTTTTGGTGGTGGTGGTGGCGGAGCGGTGAGAGTGTGTTTCTGGAAGCGGTGGTGGGGGTGCGGTGAGAGTGTTTTCCTGGCGGTGGTGGGGGACCGATGAGAGTGTTTTCCTGGCAGTGATGGGGAGCGGTGAGAGTGTGTTCCTGGTGGTGGTGGGGGAGCAGTGAGAGTGTGTTCCTGGCGGTGGTGGGGGAGATGTGAGAGTGTGTTCCCGGTCGCGATGGTGGGGGAGCGGTGAGAGTGTGTTCCTGGAAGCGGTGGTGGGGCAGATGTGAGAGTGTGTGCCCGGTCACGATGGTTGGGGAGCGGTGAGACTGTGTTCCTGGCGGTGGTGGGGGAACGGTGAATGTGTGTTCCTGGCGGTGGTGTGTGAGCACTGAGAGTGTGTTCCTGGTAGCGATGGTGGGGTAGCGGTGAGCATGTGTTCCTGGTAACGATGGTGGGGAAGCAGTGAGAGTGTGTTCCTGGTAATGGTGGGGGAGCAGTGAGAGTGTGTTCCAGGCGGTGGTTGGGGAGCAGTGAGAGTGTGTTCCTGGCGGTGGTGGGCGAGCGGCGCGAGTGTGTACCTGGCAGTGGGGAGGAGCGGTGAGAGTGTATTCCTGGCGGTGGTTGGGGAGCAGTGAGAGTGTGTTCCTGGCAGTGGTGGGCGAGCGGCGAGAGTTCCTGGCAGTGGGGAGGAGCAGTGAGAGTGTTTCTGGTAGCGATGGTGGGGGAGCAGTGAGTGTGTGTTCCTGGTAGCGATGGTGGGAGAGCGGTGAGAATGTGTTCCCAGTAACGATGGTGGGGAGCAGTGAGAGTGTGTTCCTGGTAGCGATGGTGGGGGAGCGGTGAGAATGTGTTCCCAGTAGCGATGGTGGAGAGCGGTGAGAGTGTGTTCCTGGCCATGGTGGGGAGCGGTGAAAGGGTGTTCGTGGAGGTGGTGGGGGAGCGGTGAGAGTGTGTTCCTGTTGGTGGTGGGGAAGCAGTGAGAGTGTGTTCCCGGTAGCAATTGTGGGGAGCAGTGAGTGTGTGTTCCTGGTATCGGTGGGGAGCGGTGAGAGTGTGTTCCTGACGATGGTGGGGAATGGTGAGAGTGTGTTCCTGGCGGTGGTGGAGGAACATTGAGAGTGTGTTCCTGGCGGTGGTGGGGGGCGGTGAGAGTGTGTTCCTGGAAGCGGTTTTGGGGGAGCGGTGAGAGTGTGTTCCTGGTATCGATGGTGGGGAACGGTGAGAGTGTGTTCCCAGTAGTGATGGTGGGGAGCGGTGAGAGTGTGTTCCTGCTAGCGATGATGGGGGAGTGGTGGGAGTGTGTTCCTGGCAGTGGTGGGGAGCGGTGAGAGTGTGTTCCTGGCGGTGGTGGGGGAGCAGTGAGAGTGTGCTCCTGGTGGTGGTGCAGGAGCGGTGAGAGTGTGTTCCTGTTTGTGGTGGGGAAGCAGTGAGAGTGTGTTCCCGGTAGTGATGGTGGGGAACGGTGAGAGTGTGTTCCTGGCGATGGTGGGGAGCGGTGAGAGTGTGTTCCTGGTATCGATGGTGGGAGCGGTGAGAGTGTGTTGCTGGCCATGGTGGGGAGCGGTGAGAGTGTGTTCCTGGTATCGATGGTGGGAGCGGTGAGAGTGTGTTGCTGGCCATGGTGGGGAGCGGTGAGAGTGAGTTCCTGGTAGTGATGGGGGAGCGGTGGGGGAGTGGTGAGAGTGCGTTCCTGGCAATGGTGGGGGAGCGGTGAGAGTGTGTTCCTGGTTGCGATGGTAGGGGAGCAGTGAAAGTGTGTTCCTGGCGGTGGTGGGAGAGCGGTGAGTCTGTGTTCTTGGCAATGGTGGGGGATCGGTGAGTGTGTGTTCCTGGCAATGGTGGGGGAGTGGTGAGTGTGTGTTCCTGGTAGCAGTGGTGGGGGAGCGATGAGAGTGTGTTCCTGGCGGTGGTGGGGGAGCAGTGGGAGTGTGTTCCTGGCGGTGGTGGGGGAGCGGTGAGTGTGTGTTCCTGGTCGCGATGGTGGGGGAGCGGTGAGATTGTGTTCCTGGCGGTGGTGGGGGAGCAGTGGGAGTGTGTTCCTGGCGGTGGTGGGGGAGCGGTGAGAGCGTGTTCCTGGTCGCGATGGTGGGGGAGCGGTGAGAGTGTGTTCCTGGCGGTGGTGGGGGAGCGGTGAGAGCGTGTTCCTGGTCGCGATGGTGGGGGAGCGGTGAGAGTCTGTTCCCGGAAGCGTTGGTGGGGGAGCGGTGAGAAAGTGTTCCCGGTAACGATGGTAGGGAGCGGTGAGAGTGTGTTCCTGGCGGTGGTGGAGGAGCGGTGAGAGTGTGTTCCTGTTGGTGGTGGGGAAGCAGTGAGAGTGTGTTCGTGGTAGCGATGGTGGGGAGCGGTGAGAGTGTGTTCCTGGTATCGATAGTGGGGAGCAGTGAGAGTGTGTTCCTGACAATGGTGGAGAGCGGTGAGAGTGTGTTCCCGGTAACGATGGTGGGGAGCAGTGAGAGTGTGTTCCTGGAGATGGTGGGGAAGCGGTGAGTGTGTGTTCCTGGCAATGGTGGGGGAGCGGTGAGAGTGTGTTCCTGGCGATGGGGAGGAGCAGTGAGAGCGTGTTCCTGGCGTTGGTGGGGGAGCGGTGAGAGTGTGTTCCTGGTAGCGATGATGGGGGAGCGGTGAGAGTGTGTTCCTGGCAGTGGGGAGGAGCGGTGAGAGTGTGTTCCTGGCAGTGGGGAGAAGCGGTGAGAGTGTGTTCCTGGTAGCGATGATGGTGGAGCAGTGAGAGTGTGTTCCTGGCAGTGGGGAGAAGCGGTGACAGTGTGTTCCTGGCAGTGATGGGGGAGTTGTGAGAGGGTGTTCCTGGCGATGGTGGGGAGCGGTGAGAGTGTGTTCCTGGCGGTGGTGGGGGAGTGGTGAGAGTGTGTTACTGGTAGCGATGGTCGGGGAGCGGTGAGAGTGTGTTCCTGGCAGTGGGGAGGAGCGGTGAGAGTGTGTTCCTAGCAGTGGTGGGGGAGCGGTGAGAGTGTGTTCCTGGCAGTGGTGAGGGAATGGTGCAAGTATGTTCCTGGCCATGGTGAGGGAGCGGTGAGAGTGTGTTCTTGGCGGTGGTGGGGGAATGGTGCAAGTGTGTTCCTGGGAGTGGGGAAGAGTGGTGAGAGTGTGTTCCTGGCGGTGGTGGGGGAGCGGTGAGAGTGTGTTACTGGCGGTGCTGGTGGAGCGGTGATAATGTGTTCCTGTTGGTGGTGGGGGAGATGTGAGAGTGTGTTCCTGGAAGCGGTGGTGGGGGAGATGTGTGTGTTCCTGGTAGCGATGGTGGGGGAGATGTGAGAGTGTGTTCCTGGTAGCGATGGTGTGGGAGCAATGAGAGTGTGTTCCTGGTAGCGATGGTGGTGGAGCGGTGAGAGTGTGTTCTGGCAATGGTGGGGGAGCGGTGAGAGTGTGTTCTGGCAATGGTGGGGGAGCGGTGAGAGTGTGTTCTGGCAATGGTGGGGGAGCGGTGAGAGTGTGTTCCTGGCGGTGGGGAGGAGCGGTGAGAGTGTGTTCTTGGCAGTGATGGTGGGGGAGCGGTGAGAGTGTGTTCCTGGCGGTGGTGAGGGAAAGGTGAGAGTGTGTTCCTGGTAGCGATGGTGGGGGAGCGGTGAAAGTGTATTCCTGGCAGTGCGGAGGTGCGGTGAGAGTGTGTTCCTGGCGATGGTGGTGGAGCGGTGAAAATGTGTTTCTGGCGTTGGTGGGAAGCGGTGAGAGTGTGTTCCTGGCGGTGGTGGGGGAGCGGTGAAAATGTGTTCCTGGCGGTGGTGGGGAGCGGTGAGAGTGTGTTCCTGGCAGTGGTGGGGGAACGGTGTGAGTGTGTTTCTGGCAGTGGTGAGGGGCCGTGAGAGTGTGTTTCCGGTAGCGATGGTGGCGGAGCGGTGAGAGTGTGTTCCCAGTAGCGATGTTGGGGGAGTGGTGAGAGTGTGTTCCTGGCAGTAGTGGGGAGCGGTGAGAATGTGTTCCTGGCGGTGGTGGGGAAACGGTGAGAATGTGTTCCTGGCCATGGTGGGGGAGCGGTGAGAGTGGGTTCTTGGCAGTGGGGAGGAGCGGTGTGAGTGTGTTCCTGGCGATGGTGGGGAGCGGTGAGAGTTTGTTCCTGGAAGTTGTGGTGGGGGAGATGTGAGTGTGTATTCCTGGTAGCGATGGTGGGGGAGATGTGAGTGTGTGTTCCTGGTAGTGATGGTGGGGGAACGGTGAGAGTGTGTTCCTGGCGATGGGGAGGAGCAGTGAGAGCGTGTTCCTGGCAGTGGTGGGTGAGTGCTCAGCGTGTGTTCCTGGTAGCGATGGTGGGGGAGCAGTGAGAGCGTGTTCCTGGTAGCGATGGTGGGGGAGCGGTGAGAGTGTGTTCCTGGCGGTGGTGGGGGAACGGTGAGAGTGTGTTCCTGGCGGTGGTGGGGCAGCGGTGAGAGTGTGCGCCTGAGCGATGGTGGGGGAGCGGTGAGAGTGTGTTCCTGGTGGCGATGATGGGGAACGGTGAGAGTGTGTTCCTGGCGGTGGTGGGAGAGCGGTGAGAGTGTGTTCTTGGCAGTTTTTGGGGAGCAGTGAGAGTGTGTTCCTGGTACCAATGGTGAGGGAGCGGTGAGAGTGTGTTCCCGGTAGTGATGGTGGGGGAGCGGTGAATGTGTGTTCCTGGCAGTGGGGAGGAGCAGTGAGAGTATGTTCCTGGTAGCAGTGGTGGGTGAGCGCTGAGAGTGTGTTCCTGGTGGTGGTGGGGGAGCGGTGAGCGTGTGTTCCTGGTAGCGATGGTGGGGGAGCGGTGAGAGTGTGTTCCTGGTAGAGATGGCAGGGTGCAGTGAGCGGTGAGAGTTTGTTCCTAGTAATGATGATGGGGGAGCGGTGAGAGTGTGTTCCTGGTAGCGATGGTGGGGGAGCGGTGAGAGTGTGTTCCTGGCGATGGTAGGGGTGCCGTGAGAGTGTGTTCCTGGAAGCGATAGTTGGGGAGATGTGGGAGTCTGTTCCTGGTAGCGATGGTGTGGAACGGTGAGAGTGTGTTCCTGGTAGTGATGGTGGGGGAGCGGTGGGAGTATGTTCCTGGCAGTGGTGGGGGAAAGTTGAGAGTGTGTTCCTGGCAGTGGGGAGGAGCGGTGAGAGTTTGTTCCTGGTAGCGATGGTGGATTAGCGGTGAGCGTGTGTTCCTGGTAGCGATGGTGGGGAAGCGGTGAGAGTGTGTTCCTGATGGTGGTGGGGGAGTGGTGAGAGTATGTTCCTGGTGGTGGTGGTGGGGGTGCGGTGAGAGTGTTTTCCTGGCGGGGGTGGGGGACCGGTTAGAGTGTTTTCCTGGCAGTGATGGGGAGAGGTGAGAGTGTGTTCCTGGTGGTGGTGGGGGAGCAGTGAGAGTGTGTTCCTGGCGGTGGTGGGGGAGATGTGAGAGTGTGTTCCCGGTCGCGATGGTGGGGGAGCGGTGAGAGTGTGTTCCTGGAAGCGGTGGTGGGGCAGATGTGAGAGTGTGTTCCCGGTCACGATGGTTGGGGAGCGGTGAGAGTGTGTTCCTGGCGGTGGTGGGGGAACGGTGAATGTGTGTTCCTGGCGGTGGTGTGGGAGCACTGAGAGTGTGTTCCTGGTAGTGATGGTGGGGTAGCGGTGAGCATGTGTTCCTGGTAACGATGGTGGGGGTGCAGTGAGAGTGTGTTCCTGGCGGTGGTGGGCGAGCGGCGAGAGGGTGTACCTGGCAGTGGGGAGGAGCGGTGAGAGTGTGTTCCTGGTGGTGGTGAGGGAGTGGTGAGTGTGTGTTCCTGGTGGTGGTGGGGAGCGGTGAGTGTGTGTTCCTGGAAGCGGTGGTGGGGGAGCAGTGAGAGTGTGTTCCCGGTAATGATGGTGGGTAGCGGTGAGAGTGTGTTCCTGGTAGCGATGGTGGGGGAGCAGTGAGAGTGTGTTCCTGGTAGCGATGGTGGATTAGCGGTGAGCGTGTGTTCCTGGTAGCGATGGTGGGGAAGCGGTGAGAGTGTGTTCCTGATGGTGGTGGGGGAGTGGTGAGAGTATGTTCCTGGTGGTGGTGGTGGGGGTGCGGTGAGAGTGTTTTCCTGGCGGGGGTGGGGGACCGGTTAGAGTGTTTTCCTGGCAGTGATGGGGAGCGGTGAGAGTGTGTTCCTGGTGGTGGTGGGGGAGCAGTGAGAGTGTGTTCCTGGCGGTGGTGGGGGAGATGTGAGAGTGTGTTCCCGGTCGCGATGGTGGGGGAGCGGTGAGAGTGTGTTCCTGGAAGCGGTGGTGGGGCAGATGTGAGAGTGTGTTCCCGGTCACGATGGTTGGGGAGCGGTGAGAGTGTGTTCCTGGCGGTGGTGGGGTAACGGTGAATGTGTGTTCCTGGCGGTGGTGTGGGAGCACTGAGAGTGTGTTCCTGGTAGCGATGGTGGGGTAGCGGTGAGCATGTGTTCCTGGTAACGATGGTGGGGGTGCAGTGAGAGTGTGTTCCTGGCGGTGGTGGGCGAGCGGCGAGAGAGTGTACCTGGCAGTGGGGAGGAGCGGTGAGAGTGTGTTCCTGGTGGTGGTGAGGGAGTGGTGAGTGTGTGTTCCTGGTGGTGGTGGGGAGCGGTGAGTGTGTGTTCCTGGAAGCGGTGGTGGGGGAGCAGTGAGAGTGTGTTCCTGGTGGCGATGATGGGGAACGGTGAGAGTGTGTTCCTGGCGGTGGTGGGAGAGCGGTGAGAGTGTGTGCCTGGCGGTTTTGGGGGAGCGGTGAGAGTGTGTTCCTGGTACCAATGGTGAGGGAGCAGTGAGAGTGTGTTCCCGGTAGTGATGGTGGGGGAGCGTTGAGAGTGTGTTCCTGGTGGCGATGATGGGGAACGGTGAGAGTGTGTTCCTGGCGGTGGTGGGAGAGCGGTGAGAGTGTGTGCCTGGCGGTTTTGGGGGAGCGGTGAGAGTGTGTTCCTGGTACCAATGGTGAGGGAGCAGTGAGAGTGTGTTCCCGGTAGTGATGGTGGGGGAGCGGTGAATGTGTGTTCCTGGCAGTGGGGAGGAGCGGTGAGAGTGTGTTCCAGGTAGCGATAGTGGGGGATCGGTGAGAGTGTGTTCCTGGTAGCGGTGGTGGGTGAGCGCTGAGAGTGTGTTCCTGGTAGCGGTGGTGGGGGAGCGGTGAGCGTGTGTTCCTGGTAGCGATGGTGGGGGAGCAGTGAGAGTGTGTTCCTGGTAGAGATGGCGGGGTGCGGTGAGCGGTGAGAGTTTGTTCCTAGTAATGATGATGGGGGAGCGGTGAGAGTGAGTTCCTGGTAGCGATGGTGGGGGAGCGGTGAGAGTGTATTCGTGGTAGCGGTGGTGAGGAGCGGTGAGAGTGTGTTCCTGGCAGTGGTGGGGGAACGGTGAGAGTGTGTTCCTGGCAGTGGGGAGGAGCGGTGAGAGTGTGTTCCTGGCGGTGGTGGGTGAGCGCTGAGAGTGTGTTCCTGGAAGCGGTAGTTGGGGAGATGTGGGAGTGTGTTCCTGGTAGTGATGGTGGGGGAGCGGTGGGAGTGTGTTCCTGGCAGTGATGGGGGAAAGGTGAGAGTGTGTTCCTGGCAGTGGGGAGGAGCGGTGAGAGTGTGTTCCTGGAAGCGGTGGTGGGGCAGATGTGAGAGTGTGTTTCCGGTAGCGATGGTGGCGGAGCGGTGAGAGTGTGTTCCCAGTAGCGATGTTGGGGGAGTGGTGAGAGTGTGTTCCTGGCAGTAGTGGGGAGCGGTGAGAATGTGTTCCTGGCGGTGATGGGGGAGCGGTGAGAGTGTGTTCCTGGCGGTGGTGGGGGAGCGGTGAGAGTGTGTTCCTGGAAGCGGTGGTGGGGCAGATGTGAGAGTGTGTTTCCGGTAGTGATGGTGGCGGAGCGGTGAGAGTGTGTTCCCAGTAGCGATGTTGGGGGAGTGGTGAGAGTGTGTTCCTGGCAGTAGTGGGGAGCGGTGAGAATGTGTTCCTGGCGGTGGTGGGGAAACGGTGAGAATGTGTTCCTGGCCATGGTGGGGGAGCGGTGAGAGTGGGTTCTTGGCAGTGGGGAGGAGCGGTGTGAGTGTGTTCCTGGCGATGGTGGGGAGCGGTGAGAGTTTGTTCCTGGAAGTTGTGGTGGGGGAGATGTGAGTGTGTATTCCTGGTAGCGATGGTGGGGGAGATGTGAGTGTGTGTTCCTGGTAGTGATGGTGGGGGAGCGGTGAGAGTGTGTTCCTGGCGATGGGGAGGAGCAGTGAGAGCGTGTTCCTGGCAGTGGTGGGTGAGTGCTCAGCATGTGTTCCTGGTAGCGATGGTGGGGGAGCAGTGAGAGCGTGTTCCTGGTAGCGATGGTGGGGGAGCGGTGAGAGTGTGTTCCTGGCGGTGGTGGGGGAACGGTGAGAGTGTGTTCCTGGCGGTGGTGGGGCAGCGGTGAGAGTGTGCGCCTGAGCGATGGTGGGGGAGCGGTGAGAGTGTGTTCCTGGTGGCGATGATGGGGAACGGTGAGAGTGTGTTCCTGGCGGTGGTGGGAGAGCGGTGAGAGTGTGTTCTTGGCAGTTTTTGGGGAGCAGTGAGAGTGTGTTCCTGGTACCAATGGTGAGGGAGCGGTGAGAGTGTGTTCCCGGTAGTGATGGTGGGGGAGCGGTGAATGTGTGTTCCTGGCAGTGGGGAGGAGCAGTGAGAGTATGTTCCTGGTAGCGGTGGTGGGTGAGCGCTGAGAGTGTGTTCCTGGTGGTGGTGGGGGAGCGGTGAGCGTGTGTTCCTGGTAGCGATGGTGGGGGAGCGGTGAGAGTGTGTTCCTGGTAGAGATGGCAGGGTGCAGTGAGCGGTGAGAGTTTGTTCCTAGTAATGATGATGGGGGAGCGGTGAGAGTGTGTTCCTGGTAGCGATGGTGGGGGAGCGGTGAGAGTGTGTTCCTGGCGATGGTAGGGGCGCCGTGAGAGTGTGTTCCTGGAAGCGATAGTTGGAGAGATGTGGGAGTCTGTTCCTGGTAGCGATGGTGTGGAACGGTGAGAGTGTGTTCCTGGTAGTGATGGTGGGGGAGCGGTGGGAGTATGTTCCTGGCAGTGGTGGGGGAAAGTTGAGAGTGTGTTCCTGGCAGTGGGGAGGAGCGGTGAGAGTGTGTTCCTGGTAGCGATGGTGGATTAGCGGTGAGCGTGTGTTCCTGGTAGCGATGGTGGGGAAGCGGTGAGAGTGTGTTCCTGATGGTGGTGGGGGAGTGGTGAGAGTATGTTCCTGGTGGTGGTGGTGGGGGTGCGGTGAGAGTGTTTTCCTGGCGGGGGTGGGGGACCGGTTAGAGTGTTTTCCTGGCAGTGATGGGGAGCGGTGAGAGTGTGTTCCTGGTGGTGGTGGGGGAGCAGTGAGAGTGTGTTCCTGGCGGTGGTGGGGGAGATGTGAGAGTGTGTTCCCGGTCGCGATGGTGGGGGAGCGGTGAGAGTGTGTTCCTGGAAGCGGTGGTGGGGCAGATGTGAGAGTGTGTTCCCGGTCACGATGGTTGGGGAGCGGTGAGAGTGTGTTCCTGGCGGTGGTGGGGGAACGGTGAATGTGTGTTCCTGGCGGTGGTGTGGGAGCACTGAGAGTGTGTTCCTGGTAGCGATGGTGGGGTAGCGGTGAGCATGTGTTCCTGGTAACGATGGTGGGGGTGCAGTGAGAGTGTGTTCCTGGCGGTGGTGGGCGAGCGGCGAGAGGGTGTACCTGGCAGTGGGGAGGAGCGGTGAGAGTGTGTTCCTGGTGGTGGTGAGGGAGTGGTGAGTGTGTGTTCCTGGTGGTGGTGGGGAGCGGTGAGTGTGTGTTCCTGGAAGCGGTGGTGGGGGAGCAGTGAGAGTGTGTTCTCAGTAATGATGGTGGGTAGCGGTGAGTGTGTGTTCCTGGTAGCGATGGTGGGGGAGCAGTGAGAGTGTGTTCCTGGTAGCGATGGTGGGGGAGCGGTGAGAGTGTGTTCCTGGCGGTGGTGGGGGAGCGGTGAGAGTGTGTTCCTGGCGGGGGTGGGGGAGCGATGAGAGTGTGTTCCTAGTAGCGATGATGGGGGAGCGGTGAGCGTGTGTTCCTGGCGGTGGTGGGGGAGTAGTGAGAGTGTGTTCCTCGTAGCGATGATGGGGGAGCAGTGAGAGTGTGTTCCTGGCGGTGGTGGGGGAGCCGTGAGAGTGTGTTCCTGGTGGTGGTGGGGGAGATGTGAGAGTGTGTTCCTGGAAGTTGTGGTGGGGGAGATGTGAGTGTGTATTCCTGGTAGCGATGGTGGGGGAGATGTGAGTGTGTGTTCCTGGTAGTGATGGTGGGGGTGCGGTGAGAGTGTGTTCCTGGCGATGGGGAGGAGCAGTGAGAGCGTGTTCCTGGCAGTGGTGGGTGAGCGCTCAGCGTGTGTTCCTGGTAGCGATGGTGGGGGAGCGGTGAGAGTGTGTTCCTGGCGGTGGTGGGGGAGCGGTGAGTGTGTGTTCCTGGTAGCGATGGTGGTGGAGCGGTGAGAGTGTGTTCCTGGTAGCGATGGTGGGGGAGCGGTGAGAGTGTGTTCCTGGCGGTGGTGGGGGAGCGGTGAGAGAGTGCTCCTGGTAGCGATGGTGGGGGAGCGTTGAGAGTGTGTTCCTGGTGGCGATGATGGGGAACGGTGAGGGTGTGCTCCTGGCGGTGGTGGGAGAGCGGTGAGAGTGTGTGCCTGGCGGTTTTGGGGGAGCGGTGAGAGTGTGTTCCTGGTACCAATGGTGAGGGAGCAGTGAGAGTGTGTTCCCGGTAGTGATGGTGGGGGAGCGGTGAATGTGTGTTCCTGGCAGTGGGGAGGAGCGGTGAGAGTGTGTTCCAGGTAGCGATAGTGGGGGATCGGTGAGAGTGTGTTCCTGGTAGCGGTGGTGGGTGAGCGCTGAGAGTGTGTTCCTGGTAGCGGTGGTGGGGGAGCGGTGAGCGTGTGTTCCTGGTAGCGATGATGGGGGAGCAGTGAGAGTGTGTTCCTGGCGGTGGTGGGGGAGCCGTGAGAGTGTGTTCCTGGTGGTGGTGGGGGAGATGTGAGAGTGTGTTCCTGGAAGTTGTGGTGGGGGAGATGTGAGTGTGTATTCCTGGTAGCGATGGTGGGGGAGATGTGAGTGTGTGTTCCTGGTAGTGATGGTGGGGGTGCGGTGAGAGTGTGTTCCTGGCGATGGGGAGGAGCAGTGAGAGCGTGTTCCTGGCAGTGGTGGGTGAGCGCTCAGCGTGTGTTCCTGGTAGCGATGGTGGGGGAGCGGTGAGAGTGTGTTCCTGGCGGTGGTGGGGGAGCGGTGAGTGTGTGTTCCTGGTAGCGATGGTGGTGGAGCGGTGAGAGTGTGTTCCTGGTAGCGATGGTGGGGGAGCGGTGAGAGTGTGTTCCTGGCGGTGGTGGGGGAGCGGTGAGAGAGTGCTCCTGGTAGCGATGGTGGGGGAGCGTTGAGAGTGTGTTCCTGGTGGCGATGATGGGGAACGGTGAGAGTGTGTTCCTGGCGGTGGTGGGAGAGCGGTGAGAGTGTGTGCCTGGCGGTTTTGGGGGAGCGGTGAGAGTGTGTTCCTGGTACCAATGGTGAGGGAGCAGTGAGAGTGTGTTCCCGGTAGTGATGGTGGGGGAGCGGTGAATGTGTGTTCCTGGCAGTGGGGAGGAGCGGTGAGAGTGTGTTCCAGGTAGCGATAGTGGGGGATCGGTGAGAGTGTGTTCCTGGTAGCGGTGGTGGGTGAGCGCTGAGAGTGTGTTCCTGGTAGCGGTGGTGGGGGAGCGGTGAGCGTGTGTTCCTGGTAGCGATGGTGGGGGAGCAGTGAGAGTGTGTTCCTGGTAGAGATGGCGGGGTGCGGTGAGCGGTGAGAGTTTGTTCCTAGTAATGATGATGGGGGAGCGGTGAGAGTGAGTTCCTGGTAGCGATGGTGGGGGAGCGGTGAGAGTGTATTCGTGGTAGCGGTGGTGAGGAGCGGTGAGAGTGTGTTCCTGGCAGTGGTGGGGGAGCGGTGAGAGAGTGCTCCTGGTAGCGATGGTGGGGGAGCGTTGAGAGTGTGTTCCTGGTGGCGATGATGGGGAACGGTGAGAGTGTGTTCCTGGCGGTGGTGGGAGAGCGGTGAGAGTGTGTGCCTGGCGGTTTTGGGGGAGCGGTGAGAGTGTGTTCCTGGTACCAATGGTGAGGGAGCAGTGAGAGTGTGTTCCCGGTAGTGATGGTGGGGGAGCGGTGAATGTGTGTTCCTGGCAGTGGGGAGGAGCGGTGAGAGTGTGTTCCAGGTAGCGATAGTGGGGGATCGGTGAGAGTGTGTTCCTGGTAGCGGTGGTGGGTGAGCGCTGAGAGTGTGTTCCTGGTAGCGGTGGTGGGGGAGCGGTGAGCGTGTGTTCCTGGTAGCGATGGTGGGGGAGCAGTGAGAGTGTGTTCCTGGTAGAGATGGCGGGGTGCGGTGAGCGGTGAGAGTTTGTTCCTAGTAATGATGATGGGGGAGCGGTGAGAGTGTGTTCCTGGTAGCGATGGTGGGGGAGCGGTGAGAGTGTATTCGTGGTAGCGGTGGTGAGGAGCGGTGAGAGTGTGTTCCTGGCAGTGGTGGGGGAACGGTGAGAGTGTGTTCCTGGCAGTGGGGAGGAGCGGTGAGAGTGTGTTCCTGGCGGTGGTGGGTGAGCGCTGAGAGTGTGTTCCTGGAAGCGGTAGTTGGGGAGAAGTGGGAGTGTGTTCCTGGTAGCGATGGTGGGGGCACGGTGAGAGTGTGTTCCTGGTAGTGATGGTGGGGGAGCGGTGGGAGTGTGTTCCTGGCAGTGATGGGGGAAAGTTGAGAGTGTGTTCCTGGCAGTGGGGAGGAGCGGTGAGAGTGTGTTCCTGGCGGTGGTGGGGGAGCGGTGAGAGTGTGTTCCTGGAAGCGGTGGTGGGGCAGATGTGAGAGTGTGTTCCCGGTCACGATGGTTGGGGAGCGGTGAGAGTGTGTTCCTGGCGGTGGTGGGGGAACGGTGAATGTGTGTTCCTGGCGGTGGTGTGTGAGCACTGAGAGTGTGTTCCTGGTAGCGATGGTGGGGTAGCGGTGAGCATGTGTTCCTGGTAACGATGGTGGGGAAGCAGTGAGAGTGTGTTCCTGGTAATGGTGGGGGAGCAGTGAGAGTGTGTTCCTGGCGGTGGTTGGGGAGCAGTGAGAGTGTGTTCCTGGCGGTGGTGGGCGAGCGGCGAGAGGTTGTACCTGGCAGTGGGGAGGAGCGGTGAGAGTGTGTTCCTGGTGGTGGTGAGGGAGTGGTGATTGTGTGTTCCTGGTGGTGGTGGGGAGCGGTGAGAGTGTGTTCCTGGAAGCGGTGGTGGGGGAGCGGTGAGAGTGTGTTCCCGGTAACGATGGTGGGTAGCGGTGAGAGTGTGTTCCTGGTAGCGATGGTGGGGGAGCAGTGAGAGTGTGTTCCTGGTAGCGATGGTGGGGGAGCGGTGAGAGTGTGTTCCTGGCGGTGGTGGGGGAGCGGTGAGAGTGTGTTCCTGGCGGGGGTGGGGGAGCGATGAGAGTGTGTTCCTAGTAGCGATGATTGGGGAGCGGTGAGCGTGTGTTCCCGGCGGTGGTGGGGGAGTAGTGAGAGTGTGTTCCTCGTAGCGATGATGGGGGCGCAGTGAGAGTGTGTTCCTGGCGGTGGTGGGGGAGCCGTGAGAGTGTGTTCCTGGTGGTGGTGGGGGAGATGTGAGAGTGTGTTCCTGGCGGTGGTGGGGGAGCCGTGAGAGTGTGTTCCTGGTGGTGGTGGGGGAACGGTGAGAGTGTGTTCCTGGCGGTGGTGGGGGAGCAGTGAGAGAGTGCTCCTGAGCGATGGTGGGGGAGCGTTGAGAGTGTGTTCCTGGTGGTGATGATGGGGAACGGTGAGAGTGTGTTCCTGGCGGTGGTGGGAGAGCGGTGAGAGTGTGTGCCTGGCGGTTTTGGGGGAGCGGTGAGAGTGTGTTCCTGGTACCAATGGTGAGGGAGCGGTGAGAGTGTGTTCCCGGTAGTGATGGTGGGGGAGCGGTGAATGTGTGTTCCTGGCAGTGGGGAGGAGAGGTGAGAGCGTGTTCCAGGTAGCGATAGTGGGGGATCGGTGAGAGTGTGTTCCTGGTAGCGGTGGTGGGTGAGCGCTGAGAGTGTGTTCCTGGTAGCGGTGGTGGGGGAGCGGTGAGCGTGTGTTCCTGGTAGCGATGGTGGGGGAGCAGTGAGAGTGTGTTCCTGGTAGAGATGGCGGGGTGCGGTGAGCGGTGAGAGTTTGTTCCTAGTAATGATGATGGGGGAGCGGTGAGAGTGTGTTCCTGGTAGCGATGGTGGGGGAGCGGTGAGAGTGTATTCGTGGTAGCGGTGGTGAGGAGCGGTGAGAGTGTGTTCCTGGCAGTGGTGGGGGAACGGTGAGAGTGTGTTCCTGGCAGTGGGGAGGAGCGGTGAGAGTGTGTTCCTGGAAGTGGTAGTTGGGGAGATGTGGGAGTGTGTTCCTGGTAGCGATGGTGGGGGAACGGTGAGAGTGTGTTCCTGGTAGTGATGGTGGGGGAGCGGTGGGAGTGTGTTCCTGGCAGTGATGAGGGAAAGGTGAGAGTGTGTTCCTGGCAGTGGGGAGGAGCGGTGAGAGTGTGTTCCTGGCGGTGGTGGGGGAGCGCTGAGAGTGTGTTCCTGGTAGCGATGGTGGGTTAGCGGTGAGCGTGTGTTCCTGGTAGCGATGGTGGGGAAGCGGTGAGAGTGTGTTCCTGGCAGTGGTGGGGGAGCAGTGAGAGAATGTTCCTGGTGGAGGTGGGGGAGCGGTGAGAGTGTGTTCCTGGCAGTGGGGAAGAGCGGTGAGTGTGTGTTCCTGACGGTGGTGGGGGAGTGGTGAGAGTGAGTTTCTGGAAGCGGTGGTGGGGGTGCGGTGAGAGTCTTTTCCTGGCGGGGGTGGGGGACCGGTGAGAGTGTTTTCCTGGCGGTGTTGGGGGAGATGTGAGAGTGTGTTCCCGGTCGCGATGGTGGGGGAGCGGTGAGAGTGTGTTCCTGGAAGCGGTGGTGGGGCAGATGTGAGAGTGTGTTCCCGGTCACAATGGTTGGGGAGCGGTGAGAGTGTGTTCCTGGCGGTGGTGGGGGAACGGTGAATGTGTGTTCCTGGCGGTGGTGGGGGAACGGTGAATGTGTGTTCCTGGCGGTGGTGGGTGAGCACTGAGAGTGTGTTCCTGGTAACGTTGGTGGGGAAGCGGTGAGAGTATGTTCCTGGCAGTGGTGGGGGAGCAGTGAGAGTGTGTTCCTGGCAGTGGGGAAGAGCGGTGAGAGTGTTTCCCTGGCGGGGGTGGGGGACCGGTGAGAGTGTGTTCCTGGCGGTGTTGGGGGAGATGTGAGAGTGTGTTCCCGGTCGCGATGGTGGGGGAGCGGTGAGAGTGTGTTCCTGGAAGCGGTGGTGGGGAAGCGGTGAGAGTATGTTCCTGGTAATGGTGGGGGAGCAGTGAGAGTGTGTTCCTGGCGGTGGTTGGGGAGCGGCGAGAGTGTGTACCTGGCAGTGGGGAGGAGCGGTGAGAGTGTATTCCTGGCGGTGGTGGGGAGCGTTGAGTGTGTGTTCCTGGAAGCGGTGGTGGGGGAGCAGTGAGAGTGTGTTCCTGGCAGTGGTGGGGCGCGGTGAGAGAGTGTGCTCCTGGCGGTGGTGTGGGAGCGGTGAGTGTGTGTTCCTGGCAGTGGTGGGGAGCGGTGAGAGAATGTGTTCCTGGCGGTGGTGGGGGAGCGGTGAGAGTGTGTTCCTGGTAGCGATAGTGGGTTAGCGGTGAGATTGTGTTCCTTGTAGCGATGGTGGGTTAGCGGTGAGCGTGTGTTCCTGGTAGCGATGGTGGGGAAGCGGTGAGAGTGTGTTCCTGGTGGTGGTGGGGAGTGGTGAGAGAGTGTTCCTGGCGGTGGTGGGGAGCGGTGAGAGAGTGTGTTCCTGGCGGTGGTGGGGGAGTGGTGAGAGTGTGTTCCTGGCAGTGGTGGGGAGCGGTGAGAGTGTGTTCCTGGCGGTGGTGGGGGAGCGGTGAGTGTGTGTTCCTGGCGGTGGTGGGGAGCGGTGAGAGAGTGTGTTCCTGGCGGTGGTGGGGGAGCGGTGAGAGTGTGTTCCTGGAAGCGGTGGTGTGGGAGCGGTGAGAGTGTGTTCCTGGCAGTGGTGGGGAGCAGTGAGAGAGTGTGTTCCTGGCAGTGGTGGGGGAGCGGTGAGAGTGTGTTCCTGGTAGCGATGGTGGGTTAGCGGTGAGATTGTGTTCCTTGTAGCGATGGTGGGTTAGCGGTGAGCGTGTGTTCCTGGTAGCGATGGTGGGGAAGCGGTGAGAGTGTGTTCCTGGCGGTGGTGGGGAGCGGTGAGAGAGTGTGTTCCTGGCGGTGGTGGGGGAGCGGTGAGAGTGTGTTCCTGGAAGCGGTGGTGTGGGAGTGGTGAGAGTGTGTTCCTGGCAGTGGTGGGGAGCGGTGAGAGTGTGTTCCTGGCGGTGGTGGGGGAGCGGTGAGTGTGTGTTCCTGGCGGTGGTGGGGAGCGGTGAGAGAGTGTGTTCCTGGCGGTGGTGGGGGAGCGGTGAGAGTGTGTTCCTGGAAGCGGTGGTGTGGGAGCGGTGAGAGTGTGTTCCTGGCAGTGGTGGGGAGCGGTGAGAGAGTGTGTTCCTGGCGGTGGTGGGGGAGCGGTGAGAGTGTGTTCCTGGTAGCGATGGTGGGGGAGCGGTGAGAGTGTGTTCCTGGCGGTGGTGGGGGAGCGGTGACTGTGTGTTCCTGGAAGCGGTGGTGGGGGAATGGTGAGAGTGTGTTCTTGGTAGTGATGTTGGGGGAGCAGTGAGAGTGTGTTCCCGGTAGCGATGGTGGGGGAATGGTGAGAGTGTGTTCCTGGTATCGATGGTGGGGAGTGGTGAGAGTGTGTTCCTGGTATCGATGGTGGGGAGTGGTGAAAGTGTGTTCCTGGCAGTGGTGGGGGAGCGGTGAGAGTGTGTTCCTGGTAGCGATGGTGGGGGAGCGGCTAGAGTGTGTTCCCGGTACCCATGGTGAGGGAGCGGTGAGAGTGTGTTTCCGGTAGCAATGGTGAGCAGTGAGAGTGTGTTCCCGGTAGCGATGGTGGGGGAGCGGTAAGAGTGTGTTCTTGGTGGTGGTGGTGGAGCGGTGAGTGTGTGTTCCTGGTACCCATGGTGAGGGAGCGGTGAGAGTGTGTTTCCGGTAGCAATGGTGGTGAGCCGTGAGAGTGTGTTCCCGGTAGCGATGTTGGGGGAGCAGTGAGAGTGTGTTCCTGGCAGTGGTGGGGGAGCGGTGAGAGTGTGTTCCTGGTTGGTGAGGGTGTGTTCCCAGTAGCGATGGTGGGGCAGCGGTGAGAGTGTGTTCCCAGTAGCGATGGTGGGGAGCGGTGAGAATATGTTCCTGGCGGTGGTGGGGGAGCGGTGAGAGTGTGTTCCTAGCGGTGGTGGGGGAGCCGTGAGAATGTGTTCCCAGTAGCGATGGTGGGGAGCTGTGAGAGTGTGTTCCTCGCAGTGGTGGGATAGCGGTGAGAGTATGTTCCTGGCAGTGATGGGGGAGCGGTGAGAGTGTGTTCCTGGCGGTGGCGGGGGAGGTGTGATTGGGCCCAGTGCCTGCAGTGGGATTTGGCAGCTTCATTGGCGTTTGCATTTCTGAGTTTGGCCCAGTGTGGACACTTTTAGCAGTGGCGTCAGTCCAGGTGCAGTCGGTATGCGGTTCTGAAGCTTGCCATCTCCTGCATGTAGGATCGAAGAGCCCGAATCCTGGCCCAAGGCATACTTACTAAGGACTGTAATCTTGAACTTTAAACTTTTTTTCTTGACTTTTCTAATTTTATACACTCTGACTGGTTTGTTGCTGTATCTTAAGATGGCGCTGGAGAGTGGTGACTTTTTCTAACACTTTTTTCACTTTATTTGAAACAAATATGTGTAACAATAAATAAATCAATAGATGAATAACTAAGTCTCCTCTTCTGAAGGTATTGATATCTGTTGGGGTTCACTTTACCAGCTCTTGGTGTGTTGTGTGAATGGACCACTTAGTGCTTGATATGTCATCTGACCCTGACCTGTCTAAAATTGGTCTCTGTGTCTGAAACAATGCTTAAGCTGAGCTTCCCTTCCACTCTGCTTCTCAGTGAAGTCACTTGGGCGGTGCAGCAGGATTCTTGTGGTGAATATTGAATTGTCTTCCAGCCAGATGTAGTAACCTTCAGAGATTAAACTGAGCTGTAGGGATATGCTAGACGGTAGGGCTGCTGGGTGTCAGGAATTCTAAAGTCTGCACAGTGCTGTACAGTTCAAGATGCTGAAGTCTGAAAAAGACTATAGTCTGTCATGACTCACTGGGATAGTGCTCTAGAAATCTTCCATTTTTAGTCCACAATCCAAAAATAAAGGAAGTGATGTGATGGGAATCTCAGGTGTTTGAGCAATGTGGTCTAAAGCAAGACATGTGACAGAATTGGGAAGAGGGAGTACCATCTCCCTGTAGTGATTGACTTGTTCTATCTTTTTTATGCTTTTCACAAGCGGTGTGGTGTGGTGAGATTCTCACTAGGCAGCAGCACAGTGCCAGTTGGCACTTATTGATTGTTAAGCACCTTTTAAACTCTACACTTTCCTCATTTAATATTCATGCTCCCATCTTACCAAATCCACCAAACAAGCTCGGTGTCAGGGAAGCTCCACAGGAGCTCGCCACTCACTCCGAATCATTTCCAAGTTGCATTTGACCAATCTGCAGCTTCGGGCATAAGTCATGGGCACCAGCCACACTCACTCCTCCTCCATAGACATTGACATCTGACATCTGTCAGCCCATCGCAATCATTCTGGCACTTTGTGTACTGGCATTACACTCTGGAAGGACAGACTTCGATTGACAGGTGCACTAGCAGCTTGCACTGAAAGGCCACAGTGGGGACAGTGAGGTACTCATCAGATTGTGTACCTTCACTGTCTATTACTATGGCTCTCGCTGAGGTGTCAGGATCTGGGTTGGTGGGGAGTGCAGGAGATGGCTTTTCCCATTGCTTCCTCTGATGCCATGGTACTCTCATTCTTAGAGTTCAAGGTTGGGGTTTCTGACAGAACCTGATGTTGAGGGAGAGGTGTCACAATCGGTGGCTTGAAGTGATGTGCAGTGATTGAGAGAGACAACAAGGTTCACATGAGACTTGCACTGGCATAAATAGTGGTTCTTCAATGTTTGATGGGACATAGATGTTGCTGCATCCACACAGGGATGTCCCAGGGCACTGCAGTCTGATCAGGGCAGTGTAGATTAGGCGACTGCAGTCTGAACAGGACAGTACAGATCAGGGGACTGCAGTCTGAACGGGGCAGTGTAGATCCGCACAGTGCAGTCTGATCCAGGCAGTGTAGATCAGGGGACTGCAGTCTGATCAGGGCAGTGTAGATCAGGGGACTGCAGTCTGAACAGGGCAGTATAGATCAGGGGACTGCAGTCTGAACAGGGCAGTGTAGATCAGGGGACTGCAGTCTGAACAGGGCAGTATAGATCAGGGGACTGCAGTCTGAACAGGGCAGTGTAGATCAGGGGACTGCAGTCTGAACAGGGCAGTATAGATCAGGGGACTGCAGTCTGAACAGGGCAGTATAGATCAGGGGACTGCAGTCTGAACAGGGCAGTGTAGATCAGGGGACTGCAGTCTGAACAGGGCAGTGTAGATCAGGGGACTGCAGTCTGAACAGGGCAGTATAGATCAGGGGACTGCAGTCTGAACAGGCAGTGTAGATCAGGGGACTGTAGTCTGAACAGGGCAGTATAGATCAGGGGACTGCAGTCTGAACAGGGCAGTGTAGATCCGCACAGTGCAATCTGATCGGAGCAGTGTAGATCAAGGGACTGCAGTCTGAACAGGGCAGTGTAGATCCGCACAGTGCAGTCTGATCGGAGCAGTGTAGATCAAGGGACTGCAGTCTAAAAAGGGGCAGTGTAGATCAGGGGCCTGCAGTCTGAATGGGGCAGTGTAGATCATGGGCCTGCAGTCTGAAGAGGGCAGTGTTGATCAGGGGCCTGCAGTCTGAAAGGGGCAGTGTAGATCAAGGGACTGCAGTCTGAACGGGGCAGTGTAGATCAGGGGAATTCAGTCTGAACAGGGCAGTATAGATCAGGAGACAGTGAGGACTGGAGATCAGAGCTGGAAATGTGTAGCTTGATAAGCGCAGCAGGTCAGGCAGCATCCAAGGAGCAGGAAAATCGACGTTACGGGCATGAGCCCTTCTTCAGGAACGAGGAAAATGTGCCAAGCAGGCTAAGGTGAAAGGTCCTTTTATCTTAGCCTGCTGGACCCACTTTCCTCATTCCTGAAGAAGGGCTCATGCCCGAAACGTTGATTCTCCTGCTCCTTGGATGCTGCCTGGCGTGCTGCGCTTTTCCAGCAATACATTTTCAGCACAGTGTAGATCAGGAGACTGCAGTCTGAACAGGGCAGCGTAGATCCGCACACTGCAGTCTGAACAGGGCAGGACAGATCGGGGACTGCAGTCTGATCGACGCAGTGGAGATCAAGGGATTGCAGTCTGAACGGGGCAGTGTAAATCAGGGGACTGCAGTCTGAACGCGGCAGTGTAGATCAGGGGACTGCAGTCTGAACTGGGCAGTGTAGATCAGGGGACTGCAGTCTGAACAGGGCAGTGTAGACCAGGGGACTACAGTCTGAACAGGGCAGTACAGATCAGGGATCTGCAGGCTGAATAGGGCTGTGTAGAAAAGGGGACTGCAGTCTGAACAGGGCAGTGTAGATCAGGGGTCTGCAGTCTGAATAGGGCAGTGTTGATCAGGGGACTGCAGTCTGAACAGGGCAGTGTAGATCCGCACAGTGCAGTCTGATCCAGGCAGTGTGGATCAGGGGACTGCAGTCTGAACAGGGCAGTGTAGATCAGGGGACTGCAGTCTGAACAGGGCAGTGTAGATCAGGGGACTGCAGTCTGAACAGGGCAGTGTAGATCAGGGGACTGCAGTCTGATCAGGGCAGTATAGATCAGGGGACTGCAGTCTGATCAGGGCAGTATAGATCAGGGGACTGTAGTCTGAACAGGGCAGTGTAGATCAGGGGACTGCAGTCTGATCAGGGCAGTATAGATCAGGGGACTGCAGTCTGAACAGGGCAGTATAGATCATGGGACTGCAGTCTGAAGAGGGCAGTGTTGATCATGGGCCTGCAGTCTGAATGGGGCAGTGTAGATCAAGGGACTGCAGTCTGAACGGGGCAGTGTAGATCAAGGGACTGCAGTCTGAAAGGGGCAGTGTAGATCAGGGGAATTCAGTCTGAACAGGGCAGTATAGATCAGGAGAAAGTGAGGACTGGAGATCAGAGCTGGAAATGTGTTGCTGGATAAGCGCAGCAGGTCAGGCAGCATCCTAGGAGCAGGAAAATCGACGTTACGGGCATGAGCCCTTCTTCAGGAACGAGGAAAGTGTGCCAAGCAGGCTAAGGTGAAAGGTCCTTTTATCTTAGCCTGCTGGACCCACTTTCCTCATTCCTGAAGAAGGGCTCATGCCCGAAACGTTGATTCTCTTGCTCCTTGGATGCTGCCTGGCGTGCTGCGCTTTTCCAGCAATACATTTTCAGCACAGTGTAGATCAGGAGACTGCAGTCTGAACAGGGCTGCGTAGATCCGCACGCTGCAGTCTGAACAGGGCTGTACAGATCAGGGGACTGCAGTCTGAACAGGGCTGTACAGATCAGGGGACTGTAGTCTGAACAGGGCAGTACAGATCAGGGGACTGCAGTCTGATCGACGCAGTGGAGATCAAGGGATTGCAGTCTGAACGGGGCAGTGTAAATCAGGGGACTGCAGTCTGAACAGGGCAGTACAGACCAGGGGTCCGCAGTCTGAACAGGGCAGTATAGATCAGGAGATTGCAGACTGAACGGGGCAGTGTAGATCAGGGGACTGCAGTCTGAACTGGGCAGTGTAGATCAAGGGACTGCAATCTGAACAGGGCAGTGTAGATCAGGGGAATGCAGTCTGAACAGGGCAGTATAGATCAGGAGAAAGTGAGGACTGCAGATGCTGGAGATCAGAGCTGAAAATGTGTTGTTGGATAAGCGCAGCAGGTCAGGCAGCTTCCAAGGAGCAGGAAAATCGACGTTACGGGCATGAGCCCTTCTTCAGGAACGAGGAAAGTGTGCCAAGCAGGCTAAGGTGAAAGGTCCTTTTATCTTAGCCTGCCGGACACACTTTCCTCAATCCTGAAGAAGGGCTCATGCCCGAAACATTGATTCTCCTGCTCCTTGGATGCCGCCTGGCGTGCTGCGCTTTTCCAGCAACACATTTTCAGCACAATGTAGATCAGGGGACTGCAGTCTGAACAGGTAAGTACAGATCAGGGGACTGCAGTCTGAACATGGCAGTACAGATCAGGGGACTGCAGTCTGATCGACGCAGTGGAGATCAAGGGATTGCAGTCTGAACAGGGCAGTGTAAATCAGGGGACTGCAGTCTGATCGACGCAGTGGAGATCAAGGGATTGCAGTCTGAACAGGGCAGTGGAGATCAAGGGATTGCAGTCTGAACGGGGCAGTGTAGATCAGGGGACTGCAGTCTGATCAGGGCAGTGTAGATCAGGGGACTGCAGTCTGATCAGGGCAGTGCAGATCAGGGCACTGCAGTCTGAAAGGGGCAGTGTAGATCAGGGGACTGCAGTCTGATCAGGGCAGTGTAGATCAGGGGACTGCAGTCTGATCAGGGCAGTATAGATCAGGGGACTGCAGTCTGATCAGGGCAGTACAGATCAGGGGCCTGCAGTCTGAACAGGGCAGTGCAGATCAGGGGAGAAAGTGAGGACTGCAGATGCTGGAGATCAGAGCTGAAAATGTGTTGCTGGAAAAGCGCAGCAGGTCAGGCAACATCCAAGGAACAGGAGAATTGACGTTTCAGGCATAAGCCCTTCTTCAGGAATGAGGAAAGTGTGTCCAGCAGGCTAAGATAAAAGGTAGGGAGGAGGGACTTGGGGGAGGGGCATTGGAAATGCCATAGGTGGAAGGAGGTCAAGGTGAGGATAATAGGCCGGAGTGGGGTGGGTGCGGAGAGATAAGGGAGAAGATTGCATGGTAGGAAGGCAGTGCTGAGTTCGAGGGTTGGGACTGAGACAAGGTGGGGGGAGGGGAAATGAGGAAACTGGAGAAATATGAGTTCATCCCTTGTGATTGAGGGTTCCTAGGCGGAAGATGAAGCGCTCTTCCTCCAACCGTCGTGTTGCTATGGTCTGGAGATGGAGTAGTCCAAAGACCTGCATGTCCTTGGTGGAGTGGGAGGGGGAGTTGAAGTGTTGAGCCACGGGGTAGTTGGGTTGGTTGGTCCGGGTGTCCCAGAGGTGTTCTCTGAAACACTCCGCAAGTAGGCGGCCTGTCTCCCCAATATAGAGGAGGCCACATCGGGTGCAGCGGATGCAATAGATGATGTGTGTGGAGGTGCAGGTGAATTTGTGGCAGATATGGAAGTGTCCCTTGGGGCCTTGGAGGGAAGTAAGGGGGGAGGTGTGGGCGCAAGTTTTGCATTTCTTGCGGGTGCAGGGGAAGGTGCCTGGAGTGGAGGTTGGGTTGGTGGGGGGTGTGGACCTGATGAGGGAGTCACAGAGGGAGTGGTCTTTTCGGAACATTGATAGGGGAGGGGAGGGAAATATATCCCTGGTGGTGGGGTCCGTTTGGAGGTGGCGGAAATGACGGTGGATGATCTGCTGAGATTGGTGGGGTGGTAGGTGAGGACCAGTGGGGTTCTGTCCTGGTGGCGGTTGGAGGGGCGGGGCTCAAGGGCGGAGGAGCGGGATGTGGAAGAGATGCGGTAGAGGGCATCGTCGACCACGTCTAGGGGAAATTGCGGTCCTTGAAGAAGGAGGCCATCTGGGTTGTACGGATTTGGAACTGGTCCTCCTGGGAGCAGATGCAGCAGAGACGAAGGAATTGGGAATATGGGATGGCGTTTTTACAGGGGGCAGGGTGGGAGGAGGTGTAGTCTAGGTAGCTGTGGGAGTCGGTCGGTTTATAGTAAATGTCCGTGTCGATTCGGTCGCCCGAGATAGAAATGGAAAGGTCTAGGAAGGGAAGGGAGGAGTGTGAGACGGTCCAGGTGAATTTGAGGTCGGGGTGGAAGATGTTGGTAAAGTGGATGAACTGTTCAACCTCCTCGTGGGAGCACGAGGCATCGCCGATACAGTCATCGATGTAGCGGAGGAAAAGGTGGGGGGTGGGGCCAGTGTAGTTGCGGAAGATGGATTGTTCCACATACCCTACGAAGAGGCATGCATAGCTGGGGCCCATGCGGGTGCCCATGGCTACTCCTTTGGTTTGGAGGAAGTGGGAGGATTGGAAAGAGAAGTTGTTCAGGGTGAGGACCAGTTCAGTCAGTCGAAGGAGGGTGTCAGTGGAAGGGTACTGGTTGGTACGGTGGGAAAGGAAGAAGCGGAGGGCTTTGAGTCCTTCGTGATGGGGGAATGGAGGTGTACAGGGACTGGATGTCCATGGTGAAGATAAGGCGTTGGGGACCGTGGAAGCGAAAATCATGGAGGAGGTGGAGGGCGTGGATGGTGTCCCGAACGTAGGTGGGGAGTTCTTGGACTAAGGGGGACAGGACCGTGTCGAGGTATGCAGAGATGAGTTCGGTTGGGCAGGAGCAGGCTGAGACAATGGGTCGGCCGGGGCACTCAGGTTTGTGGATTTTGGGCAGGAGGTAGAAATGGGCGGTGAGGGGTTGTGGGACGATGAGGTTGGAGGCGGTGGATGGGAGATCCCCTGAGGTGATGAGGTTATGGATGGTTTGGAAGATGATGGTTTGGTGGTGGGAGGTGGGGTCATGGTCAAGGGGGCAGTAGGAGTAGGTGTCCGCGAGCTGGCGTTTAGCCTCAGCGGTATAAAGGTCGGTGCGCCAAACTACTACCGCGCCTCCCTTGTCTGCTGGTTTGATAGTGAGGTTGGGGTTGGAACGGAGGGAGTGGAGGGCTGCACGTTCCGAGGCTGAGAGGTTGGAGTGAGTGACAGGGGTGGAGAAGTTGAGGCGGTTAATGTCACGGCGGCAGTTGGCTATGAAGAGATCGAGGGCAGGTAGGAGGCCAACACGGGGTGTCCAGGTGGATGGGGTGTGTTGGAGGCGGGAGAAGGGGTCATCAGAGGGTGGGCGAGAGTCCTGGTTGAAGAAGTCGGCGCGGAGGCGAAGGCGGCGGAAGAATTGTTCGATGTCACGCCGTGTGTTGAACTCATTAATCCGAGAGCGTAGGGGAATGAAGGTGAGGCCTCTGCTGAGGACTGATCTTTCATCCTCAGAGAGGGGGAGTTCTGGAGGGATGGTGAAAACACGGCAGGGCTGGGAGCTAGGACCTGGTGTGGGGCTGGAGCTGGATGTGGGGGCGGGGTTAGGCCCGGGGGCGGGGACAGAGATCGGCGTGGGGGCGGAGTTGGGCGTGGTGTCGGAGATTGGTGTGGGGGAACAATTCTTCCGCCGCCTTCGCCTCCGTGCTTACTTCTTCAACCAGGATTCTCGCCCACCCTCTGATGACCCCTTCTCACGCCTCCAACACACACCATCCACCTGGACACCCCGTGCTGGCCTCTTACCTGCCCTCGATCTCTTCATAGCCAACTGCCGCCGCGATATTAACCGCCTCAACTTCTCCACCCCTCTCACCCACTCCAACCTCTCACCCTCGGAATGTGCAGCCCTCCACTCCTTCCGTTCCAACCACAACCTCAATTTCAAACCAGCAGACAAGGGAGACGCGGTAGTAGTTTGGCGCACCGACCTTTATACCGCTGAGGCTAAACGCCAGCTCACGGACACCTCCTCCTACTGCCCCCTTGACCATGACCCCACCTCCCACCACCAAACCATCATCTTCCAAACCATCCATAACCTCATCCCCTCAGAGGATGTCCCATCCACCGCCTCCAACCTCATAGTCCCACAACCCCGCACCGCCCGTTTCTACCTCCTGCCCAAAATCCACAAACCTGACTGCCCCGGCCGACCCATTATCTCAGCCTGCTCCTGCCCCACCGAACTCATCTCTGCATACCTCGACACGGTCCTGTCCCCCTTAGTCCAAGACCTCCCCACCTATGTTGGGGACACCACACACGCCCTCCACCTGCTCCATGATTTTCGCTTCCACAGTCCCCAACGCCTTATCTTCACCATGGGCATCCAGTCCCTGTACACCTCCATCCCCTATCACAAAGGACTCAAACCCTCCACTTCTTCCTTTCCCGCCGTACCAACCAGCACCCTTCCACTGACACCCTCCTTCGACTGACTGAACTGGTCCTCACCCTGAGCTACTTCTCTTTCCAATCCTCCCACTTCCTCCAAACCAAAGGAGTAGCCATGGGCACCCGCATGGGCCCCAGCTATGCCTGCCTCTTCGTAGGATATGTGGAACAGTCCATCTTCCGCAGCTACACTGGGACCCCCCACGAGGAGGTTGAACAGTTCATCCACTTTACCAACATCTTCCACCCCGACCTCAAATTCACCTGGACCGTCTCAGACTCCTCCCTGCCCTTCCTAGACCTTTCCATTTCTATCTCAGGTGACCGAATCAACACGGACATTTACTATAAACCGACCGACTCCCACAGCTACCTGGACTACACCTCCTCCCACCCTGCCCCCTGTAAAAACGCCATCCCATATTCTGAATTCTTTCGTCTCTGATGCATCTGCTCCAAGGAGGACGAGTTCCATATCCGTACAACCCAGATGGCCTCCTTCTTCAAGGATCGCAATTTCCCCCAGACGTGGTCGACGATGCCCTCTACCGCATCTCTTCCACATCCCGCTCCTCCGCCCTTGAACCCCGCCCCTCCAACCGCCACCAGGACAGAACCCCACTTGTCCTCACCTACCACCCCACCAACCTCCATGTACAGTGGATCATCCACCGTCATTTCTGCCACCTCCAAACGGACCCCACCACCAGGGATATATTTCCCTCCCCTCCCCTATCAGCGTTCCGAAAAGACCACTCCCTCCGTGACTCCCTCGTCAGGTCCACACCCCCCACCAACCCAACCTCCACTCCAGGCACCTTCCCCTGCACCCGCAAGAAATGCAAAACTTGCGCCCACACCTCCCCCCTTACTTCCCTCCAAGGCCCCAAGGGATACTTCCATATCCGCCACAAATTCACCTGCACCTCCACACACATCATCTATTGCATCCGCTGCACCCGATATGGCCTCCTCTATATTGGGGAGACAGGCTGCCTACTTGCGGAGTGTTTCAGAGAACACCTCTGGGACACCTGGACCAACCAATCCAACCACCCCGTGACTCATCACTTCAACTCCCCCTCCCACTCGACCAAGGACATGCAGGTCCTTGGACTCCTCCATCGCCAGACTATAGCAACACGACGGTTGGAGGAAGAGCACCTCATCTTCTGCCGAGGAACCCTCCAACCACAAGGGATGAACTCAGATTTCTCCAGTTTCCTCATTTCCCCTCCCCCCACCATGTCTCAGTCAAATCCCTCAAACTCAGCACCGCCTTCCTAACCTGCAATCTTCTTCCTGACATCTCCGCCCTCCACTTCACTCCGGCCTATCACCCTCACCTTGACCTCTTTCCACCTATTCCATTTCCACCGCCCCTCCCCCAAGTCCCTCCTCCCTACCTTTTATCTTAGCCTGCTGGGCACACTTTCCTCATTCCTGAAGAAGGGCTTATGCCCGAAACGTCGATTCTCCTGTTCCTTGGATGCTGCCTGACCTGCTGCGCTTTTCCAGCAACACATTTTCAGTACAGATCAGGGGTCGGCAGTGTAAATCAGGGGTCTGCAGTCTGTACGGGGCAGTGTAGACCAGGGGACTGCAGTCTGGACAGGACAGTGCAGATCAGGGCACTGCAGTCTGAACAGGGCAGTGTAGATCAGGGGACTGCAGTCTGAAAGGGGCAGTGTAGATCAGGGGACTGCAGTCTGAACAGGGCAGAGTAGATCAGAGGACTGCAGTCTGAACAGGGCAGGGTAGATCAGGGGACTACAGTCTGAATGGGGCAGTGGAGATCAGAGGACTGCAGTCTGATCGGTTCAGTGAAGATCAAGGGACTGCAGTCTGATCAGGGCAGTGTAGACCAGGGGACTGCAGTCTGAACAGGGCAGTGTAGACCAGGGGACTGCAGTCTGATCAGGGCAGTGAAGATCAAGGGACTGCAGTCTGAACAGGGCAGGGTAGATCAGAGGTCCGCAGTCTGATCAGGGCATTGTCGATCAGGGAACTGCAGTCTGATCAGGGCAGTGTAGACCAGGGGACTGCAGTCTGATCAGGGCAGTGTAGACCAGGGGACTGCAGTCTGAACAGGGCAGTGTAGACCAGGGGACTGCAGTCTGAACAGGGCAGTGTAGACCAGGGGACTGCAGTCTGAACAGGGCCGTGTAGATCAGGAGACTGCAGTCTGATCAGGGCAGTGTAGACCAGGGGACTGCAGTCTGAACAGGGCCGTGTAGATCAGGAGACTGCAGTCTGAATGGGGCAGTGGAGATCAGGGCAGTACAGATCAGGGGACTGCAGTCTGAACGTGGCAGTGTAGATCAGGGGACTGCAGTCTGAATGGCAGTGTAGATCAGGGGACTGCAGTCTGAACAGGGCAGTGTCGATCAGGGGACTGCAGTCTGAACAGGGCAGTGTCGATCAGGGGACTGCAGTCTGAACAGGGCAGTGTCGATCAGGGGACTGCAGTCTGAACAGGGCAGTGTCGATCAGGGGACTGCAGTCTGAACAGGGCAGTGTCGATCAGGGGACTGCAGTCTGAACAGGGCAGTGTCGATTAGGGGACTGCAGTCTGAACAGGGCAGTGTCGATCAGGGGACTGCAGTCTGAACAGGGCAGTGTCGATCATGGGACTGCAGTCTGAACAGGGCAGTGTAGATCATGGGACTGCAGTCTGAAGAGGGCATTGTAGATCACGGGTCCGCAGTCTGAACAGAGCAGTATAGATCAGGGAACTGCAGTCTGAACAGGGAAGGGTAGATTAAGGGACTGCAGTCTGATCGGGGCAGTACAGATCAGGGGACTGCATTCTGAACGGGGCAGTGTTGATCAGGGGACTGCAGTCTGAACAGGGCAGTGTAGACCAGGGGACTGCAGTCTGAACAGGGCAGTGTAGATCAGGGGACGGCAGTCTGAACGGCAGTGTAGATCAGGGGACTTCAGTCTGAAAGGAAGTGTAGATCAGGGCACGGCAGTCTGAACAGGCCAGTGTCGAACAGGGGACTGCAGTCTGAATGGGGCAGTGTAGATCAGGGCAGTGTAGATCAGGGATCTGCTGTCTGATCAGGGCAGTACAGAGAGTGGAGATCGGGGGACTGCAGTCTGAATGGGGCAGTGTAGATTAGGGCAGAACAGATCAGGGGACTGCAGCCTGATCAGGGCAGTACAGATCAGGGGTCTGCAGTCTGAACAGGGCAGAATAAATCAGGGGACTGCAGTCTGAACAGGGCAGTGTAGATCAGGGGACTGCAGTCTGAACAGGGCAGTGTAGATCAGGGGACTGCAGTCTGAACGGCAGTGTAGATCAGGGGACTGCAGTCTGAACGGCAGTGTAGATCAGGGGACTGCAGTCTGAACAGGGCAGTGTAGATCAGGGGACTGCAGTCTGAACAGGGCAGTGTAGATCAGGGGACTGCAGTCTGAACAGGGCAGTGTAGATCAGGGGACTGCAGTCTGAACGGCAGTGTAGATCAGGGGACTGCAGTCTGAAAGGAAGTGTAGATCAGGGCACGGCAGTCTGAACAGGCCAGTGTCGAACAGGGGACTGCAGTCTGAATGGGGCAGTGTAGATCAGGGCAGTGTAGATCAGGGATCTGCTGTCTGATCAGTGCAGTACAGATCAGGGGACTGCAGTCTGAACAGGGCAGTACAGATCAGGGGTCTGCCGTCTGAACAGGGCAGTACAGATAAGGGGATTGCAGTCTGAACATGGCAGTGTGGATCAGGGGTTTGCAGTCTGAACAGGGCAGTGCAGATCAGGGCACTGCAGTCTGAAAGGGGCAGTGTAGATCAGGGGACTGCAGTCTGAACAGGGCAGTGCAGATCAGGGCACTGCAGTCTGAAAGGGGCAGTGTAGACCAGGGGACTGCAGTCTGAACAGGGCAGTGCAGATCAGGGCACTGCAGTCTGAAAGGGGCAGTGTTGATCAGGGGACTGCAGTCTGAATGGCGGTGTAGATCAGGGGACAGCAGTCTGGTCAGGGCAGTACAGATCTGGAGCCTGCAGTCTGAACAGGGCAGTGTAGATCAGGGGATTGCAGTCAGATCAGGGGATTGCAGTCTGAACAGGGCAGTGTAGATCACAGTATTGCAGTCTGAACGGGGCAGTGTAGATCAGGGGACTGCAGTCTGGTCAGGACAGTGTAGATCAGGGGACTGCAGTCTGGTCAGGACAGTGTAGATCAGGGGACTGCAGTCTGAACAGGACAGTGTAGACCAGGGGACTGCCGTCCGAACAGGGCAGTGTTGATCAGGGGTCTGCAGTCTGAACAGGGCAGTGTAGATCAGGGGATTGCAGTCAGATCAGGGGATTGCAGTCTGAACAGGGCAGTGTAGACCAGGGGACTGCAGTCTGAACAGGGCAGTGTAGACCAGGGGACTGCAGTCTGAACAGGGCAGTGTAGATCAGGGGACTGCCGTCCGAACAGGGCAGGGTAGATCAGAGGTCCGCAGTCTGATCAGGGCATTGTCGATCAGGGAACTGCAGTCTGATCAGGGCAGTGTAGATCAGGGGACTGCAGTCTGATCAGGGCAGTGTAGACCAGGGGACTGCAGTCTGAACAGGGCAGTGTAGACCAGGGGACTGCAGTCTGAACAGGGCCGTGAAGATCAGGAGACTGCAGTCTGATCAGGGCAGTGTAGACCAGGGGACTGCAGACTTAACAGGGCCGTGTAGATCAGGAGACTGCAGACTGATCAGGGCAGTGTAGATCAGGAGACTGCAGTCTGATCAGGGCAGTGTCGATCAGGGCACTGCAGTCTGAACAGGGTAGTACAGATCAGGGGACTGCAGTCTGAACAGGGCAGTATTGATCAGAGGACTGCGGTCTGAACAGGGCAGTGTAGATCAAGGGACTGCAGTCTGGTCAGGACAGTGTAGATCAAGGGACTGCAGTCTGAACAGGGCAATCAGGATCAGGGGATTGCAGTCTGAACGGGGCAGTGTAGATCAAGGGACTACAGTCTGAACAGGGCAGTGCAGATCAGGGCACTGCAGTCTGAACAGGACAGTGTAGATCAGGGGACTGCAGTCTGAACGGCAGTGTCGAACAGGGGACAGCAGTCTGAACAGGACAGTGTAGATCATGGGACTGCAGTTTGAACAGGGCAGTGTAGATCAGAGGGCTGCAGTCTGAGCGGGGCAGGTTAGATCAGAGGACTGCAGTCTGATCAGGGCATTGTCGATCAGGGAACTGCAGTCTGATCAGGGCAGTGTAGATCAGGGGATTGCTGTCTGATCAGGGCAGTGTAGAATAGGGGACAGCAGTCTGAACAGGGAAGGGTAGATCAGGGGACAGAAGTGTGATCGGGGCAATGTAGGTCAGGGGACTGCAGTCTGAACAGGGCCCTGTAGATCAGGGGACTGCAGTCTGAACAGGGCAGTACACATCAGGAGACTGCAGTCTGATCAGAGCAGTACAGATCAGGGGCCTGCAGTCTGAATAGGGCAGTGTAGATCAGGGGACTGCAATCTGAACGGGGCAGTGTAGATCATGGGACTGCAGTCTGATAAGGGCGGTGTAGATCAGAGGACTGCAGTCAGATCCGGGCAGTGCAGATCAGGGGAATGCAGTCTGAACAGGACTGTGTTGATCAGGGGACTGCAGTCTGAACAGGACAGTGTAGACCAGGGACAGCCGTCCGAACTGGGCAGTGTAGATCAGCGGACTGCAGTCTGAACAGGGCAGTGTAGATCAGGGCAGTACAGATCAGGGGACTGCCGTCTGAACAGGGCACAATAAATCAGCGGACTGCAGTCTGAACGCGGCAGTGTAGATCAGGGGACTGCAGTCTGAAAGCGGCAGTGTAGATCAGGGGACTGCAGTCTGAACGGCAGTGTAGATCAGGGGACTGCAGTCTGAATGGCAGTGTAGATCAGGGGACTGCAGTCTGAACAGAGCAGTGTCGATCAGGGGAGTGCAGTCTGAACAGGGCAGTGTCGATCAGGGGACTGCAGTCTGAACAGGGCAGTGTCGATCAGGGGACTGCAGTCTGAACGCGGCAGTGTAGATCAGGGGACTGCCGTCTGAACAGGGCAGTGTAGATCATGGGACTGCAGTCTGAAGAGGGCATTGTAGATCAGGAGTCCGCAGTCTGAACAGGGCAGTATAGATCAGGGAACTGCAGTCTGAACAGGGAAGGGTAGATCAAGGGACTGCAGTCTGATCGGGGCAGTACTGATCAGGGGACTGCATTCTGAACGGGGCAGTGTGGATCAGGGGATTGCAGTCAGATCAGGGGATTGCAGTCTGAACAGGGCAGTACAGATCTGGGGTCGGCAGTGTAGATCGGGGTCTGCAGTCTGAACAGGGCAGTGTAAATCAGGGGACTGCAGTCTGGACAGGACAGTGGAGATCGGGGGACTGCAGTCTGAATGGGGCAGTGAAGATCAGGGCAGTACAGATCAGGGGACTGCAGCCTGATCAGGGCAGTACAGATCAGGGGTCTGCAGTCTGAACAGGGCAGAATAAATCAGGGGACTGCAGTCTGAACAGGGCAGTGTAGATCAGGGGACTGCAGTCTGAACAGGGCAGTGTAGATCAGGGGACTGCAGTCTGAACGGCAGTGTGGATCAGGGGACTGCAGACTGAACGGCAGTGTAGATCAGGGGACTGCAGTCTGAACAGGGCAGTGTAGATCAGGGGACTGCAGTCTGAACAGGGCAGTGTAGATCAGGGGACTGCAGTCTGAACAGGGCAGTGTAGATCAGGGGACTGCAGTCTGAACAGCAGTGTAGATCAGGAGACTGCAGTCTGAAAGGAAGTGTAGATCAGGGCACGGCAGTCTGAACAGGCCAGTGTCGAACAGGGGACTGCAGTCTGAATGGGGCAGTGTAGATCAGGGCAGTGTAGATCAGGGATCTGCTGTCTGATCAGGGCAGTACAGATCAGGGGACTGCAGTCTGAACAGGGCAGTACAGATCAGGGGTCTGCAGTCTGAACAGGGCAGTGCAGATCAGGGGATTGCAGTCTGAACATGGCAGTGCAGATCAGGGCACTGCAGTCTGAAAGGGGCAGTGTAGATCAGGGGACTGCAGTCTGAACAGGGCAGTGTAGATCAGGGGACTGCAGTCTGATCAGGGCAGTGTCGATCAGGGCACTGCAGTCTGAACAGGGTAGTACAGATCAGGGGACTGCAGTCTGAACAGGGCAGTATTGATCAGAGGACTGCGGTCTGAACAGGGCAGTGTAGATCAAGGGACTGCAGTCTGGTCAGGACAGTGTAGATCAAGGGACTGCAGTCTGAACAGGGCAATCAGGATCAGGGGATTGCAGTCTGAACGGGGCAGTGTAGATCAAGGGACTACAGTCTGAACAGGGCAGTGCAGATCAGGGCACTGCAGTCTGAACAGGACAGTGTAGATCAGGGGACTGCAGTCTGAACGGCAGTGTCGAACAGGGGACAGCAGTCTGAACAGGACAGTGTAGATCATGGGACTGCAGTTTGAACAGGGCAGTGTAGATCAGAGGGCTGCAGTCTGAGCGGGGCAGGTTAGATCAGAGGACTGCAGTCTGATCAGGGCATTGTCGATCAGGGAACTGCAGTCTGATCAGGGCAGTGTAGATCAGGGGATTGCTGTCTGATCAGGGCAGTGTAGAATAGGGGACAGCAGTCTGAACAGGGAAGGGTAGATCAGGGGACAGAAGTGTGATCGGGGCAATGTAGGTCAGGGGACTGCAGTCTGAACAGGGCCCTGTAGATCAGGGGACTGCAGTCTGAACAGGGCAGTACACATCAGGAGACTGCAGTCTGATCAGAGCAGTACAGATCAGGGGCCTGCAGTCTGAATAGGGCAGTGTAGATCAGGGGACTGCAATCTGAACGGGGCAGTGTAGATCATGGGACTGCAGTCTGATAAGGGCGGTGTAGATCAGAGGACTGCAGTCAGATCCGGGCAGTGCAGATCAGGGGAATGCAGTCTGAACAGGACTGTGTTGATCAGGGTACTGCAGTCTGAACAGGACAGTGTAGACCAGGGACAGCCGTCCGAACTGGGCAGTGTAGATCAGCGGACTGCAGTCTGAACAGGGCAGTGTAGATCAGGGGACTGCAGTCTGATCAGGACTGTGGAGATCAGGGGATTGCAGTCTGATCAGGGCTGTGGAGATCAGGGGATTGCAGTCTGATCAGGGCAGTGTAGATCAGGGGATTGCAGTCTGATCAGGGCAGTGTAGATCATGGGACTGCAGTCTGATCAGGGCGGTGTAGATCAGAGGACTGCAGTCAGATCCGGGCAGTGTAAATCAGGGGACTGCAGTCTGATCAGGGCAGTGTAGATCAGGGGACTGCAGTCTGATCAGGGCAGTGTAGATCAGGGGAATGCAGTTTGAACAAGGCAGTGTAGATCGGGGACTTCGGCCTGAACAGGGCAGTGTAGATCAGGGGACTGCAGTCTGATCAGGGCGGTGTAGAACAGGGGAATGCAGTCTGAACTGGGCAGTTTAGGTCAGGGGAATGTAGTCTGAACAGGGCAGTGTAGATCAGGGGACTGCAGTCTGAACAGGGCATTGGAGAGCAGGGGACTGCAATCTGATCAGGGCAGTGTAGATCAGGGGACTGCAGTCTGATCAGGGCAGTGTAGACCAGGGGACTGCAGTCTGAACAGGGCAGTGTAGACCAGGGGACTGCAGACTGATCAGGGCAGTGTAGATCAGGAGACTGCAGTCTGAATGGGGCAGTGGAGATCAGGGCAGTACAGATCAGGGGACTGCCGTCTGAACAGGGCACAATAAATCAGCGGACTGCAGTCTGAACGCGGCAGTGTAGATCAGGGGACTGCAGTCTGAACGCGGCAGTGTAGATCAGGGGACTGCAGTCTGAATGTCAGTGTAGATCAGGGGACTGCAGTCTGAACAGGGCAGTGTCGATCAGGGGACTGCAGTCTGAACAGGGCAGTGTCGATCAGGGGACTGCAGTCTGAACAGGGCAGTGTCGATCAGGGGACTGCAGTCTGAACAGGGCAGTGTCGATCAGGGGACTGCAGTCTGGTCAGGGCAGTGTAGATCAGGGGACTGCCGTCTGAACAGGGCAGTGTAGATCATGGGACTGCAGTCTGAAGAGGGCATTGTAGATCAGGAGTCCGCAGTCTGAACAGGGCAGTATAGATCAGGGAACTGCAGTCTGAACAGGGAAGGGTAGATCAAGGGACTGCAGTCTGATCGGGGCAGTACAGATCAGGGGACTGCATTCTGAACAGGGCAGTGTAGATCAGGGGATTGCAGTCAGATCAGTGGATTGCAGTCTGAACGGGGCAGTTTAGATCAGGGGTCTGCAGTCTGAACAGGGCAGTACAGATCTGGGGTCGGCAGTGTAGATCGGGGTCTGCAGTCTGGACAGGACAGTGGAGATCGGGGGACTGCAGTCTGAATAGGGCAGTGAAGATCAGGGCAGTACAGATCAGGGGACTGCAGCCTGATCAGGGCAGTACAGATCAGGGGTCTGCAGTCTGAACAGGGCAGAATAAATCAGGGGACTGCAGTCTGAACAGGGCAGTGTAGATCAGGGGACTGCAGTCTGAACAGGGCAGTGTAGATCAGGGGACTGCAGTCTGAACGGCAGTGTAGATCAGGGGACTGCAGACTGAACGGCAGTGTAGATCAGGGGACTGCAGTCTGAAAGGAAGTGTAGATCAGGGGACTGCAGTCTGAACGGCAGTGTAGATCAGGGGACTGCAGTCTGAACGGCAGTGTAGATCAGGGGACTGCAGTCTGAACGGCAGTGTAGATCAGGGGACTGCAGTCTGAACGGCAGTGTAGATCAGGGGACTGCAGTCTGAACAGGGCAGTGTAGATCAGGGGACTGCAGTCTGAACAGGGCAGTGTAGATCAGGGGACTGCAGTCTGAACAGGGCAGTGTAGATCAGGGGACTGCAGTCTGAACAGCAGTGTAGATCAGGGGACTGCAGTCTGAAAGGAAGTGTAGATCAGGGCACGACAGTCTGAACAGGCCAGTGTCGAAAAGGGGACTGCAGTCTGAATGGGGCAGTGTAGATCAGGGCAGTGTAGATCAGGGGATTGCAGTCTGAACATGGCAGTGTGTATCAGGGGATTGAAGTCTGAACAGGGCAGTGCAGATCAGGGCACTGCAGTCTGAAAGGGGCAGTGTAGATCAGGGGACTGCAGTCTGAACAGGGCAGTGTAGACCAGGGGACTGCAGTCTGAACAGGGCAGTGTAGACCAGGGGACTGCAGTCTGAACAGGACAGGGTAGACCAGGGGACTGCAGTCTGAACAGGGCAGTGTAGATCAGGGGACTGCAGTCTGATCAGGGCATTGTAGATCAGGGGACTGCAGTCTGATCAGGGCAGTGTCGATCAGGGCACTGCAATCTGAACAGGGTAGTACAGATCAGGGGACTGCAGTCTGAACAGGGCAGTATTGATCAGAGGACTGCGGTCTGAACAGGGCAGTGTAGATCAAGGGACTGCAGTCTGGTCAGGACAGTGTAGATCAAGGGACTGCAGTCTGAACAGGGCAATCAGGATCAGGGGATTGCAGTCTGAACGGGGCAGTGTATATCAAGGGACTACAGTCTGAACAGGGCAGTGCAGATCAGGGCACTGCAGTCTGAACAGGACAGTGTAGATCAGGGGACTGCAGTCTGAACGGCAGTGTCGAACAGGGGACAGCAGTCTGAACAGGACAGTGTAGATCATGGGACTGCAGTTTGAACAGGGCAGTGTAGATCAGAGGGCTGCAGTCTGAGCGGGGCAGGTTAGATCAGAGGACTGCAGTCTGATCAGGGCATTGTCGATCAGGGAACTGCAGTCTGATCAGGGCAGTGTAGATCAGGGGATTGCTGTCTGATCAGGGCAGTGTAGAATAGGGGACAGCAGTCTGAACAGGGAAGGGTAGATCAGGGGACAGAAGTCTGATCAGGGCAATGTAGGTCAGGGGACTGCAGTCTGAACAGGGCCCTGTAGATCAGGGGACTGCAGTCTGAACAGGGCAGTACACATCAGGAGACTGCAGTCTGATCAGAGCAGTACAGATCAGGGGCCTGCAGTCTGAACAGGGCAGTACAGATCAGGGGCCTGCAGTCTGAACAGGGCAGTGTAGATCAGGGGACTGCAGTCTGAACAGGGCAGTGTAGATCAGGGGACTGCAGTCTGAACAGCAGTGTAGATCAGGGGACTGCAGTCTGAAAGGAAGTGTAGATCAGGGCACGGCAGTCTGAACAGGCCAGTGTCGAACAGGGGACTGCAGTCTGAATGGGGCAGTGTAGATCAGGGCAGTGTAGATCAGGGATCTGCTGTCTGATCAGGGCAGTACAGATCAGGGGTCTGCAGTCTGAACAGGGCAGTGCAGATCAGGGGACTGCAGTCTGAACGGCAGTGTAGATCAGGGGACTGCAGACTGAACGGCAGTGTAGATCAGGGGACTGCAGTCTGAACAGGGCAGTGTAGATCAGGGGACTGCAGTCTGAACAGGGCAGTGTAGATCAGGGGACTGCAGTCTGAACAGGGCAGTGTAGATCAGGGGACTGCAGTCTGAACAGCAGTGTAGATCAGGGGACTGCAGTCTGAACAGGGCAGTGTAGATCAGGGGACTGCAGTCTGATCAGGGCATTGTAGATCAGGGGACTGCAGTCTGATCAGGGCAGTGTCGATCAGGGCACTGCAGTCTGAACAGGGTAGTACAGATCAGGGGACTGCAGTCTGAACAGGGCAGTATTGATCAGAGGACTGCGGTCTGAACAGGGCAGTGTAGATCAAGGGACTGCAGTCTGGTCAGGACAGTGTAGATCAAGGGACTGCAGTCTGAACAGGGCAATCAGGATCAGGGGATTGCAGTCTGAACGGGGCAGTGTATATCAAGGGACTACAGTCTGAACAGGGCAGTGCAGATCAGGGCACTGCAGTCTGAACAGGACAGTGTAGATCAGGGGACTGCAGTCTGAACGGCAGTGTCGAACAGGGGACAGCAGTCTGAACAGGACAGTGTAGATCATGGGACTGCAGTTTGAACAGGGCAGTGTAGATCAGAGGGCTGCAGTCTGAGCGGGGCAGGTTAGATCAGAGGACTGCAGTCTGATCAGGGCATTGTCGATCAGGGAACTGCAGTCTGATCAGGGCAGTGTAGATCAGGGGATTGCTGTCTGATCAGGGCAGTGTAGAATAGGGGACAGCAGTCTGAACAGGGAAGGGTAGATCAGGGGACAGAAGTCTGATCAGGGCAATGTAGGTCAGGGGACTGCAGTCTGAACAGGGCCCTTTAGATCAGGGGACTGCAGTCTGAACAGGGCAGTACACATCAGGAGACTGCAGTCTGATCAGAGCAGTACAGATCAGGGGCCTGCAGTCTGAACAGGGCAGTACAGATCAGGGGCCTGCAGTCTGAACAGGGCAGTGTAGATCAGGGGACTGCAGTCTGAACAGGGCAGTGTAGATCAGGGGACTGCAGTCTGAACAGCAGTGTAGATCAGGGGACTGCAGTCTGAAAGGAAGTGTAGATCAGGGCACGGCAGTCTGAACAGGCCAGTGTCGAACAGGGGACTGCAGTCTGAATGGGGCAGTGTAGATCAGGGCAGTGTAGATCAGGGATCTGCTGTCTGATCAGGGCAGTACAGATCAGGGGTCTGCAGTCTGAACAGGGCAGTGCAGATCAGGGGATTGCAGTCTGAACATGGCAGTGTGTATCAGGGGATTGAAGTCTGAACAGGGCAGTGCAGATCAGGGCACTGCAGTCTGAAAGGGGCAGTGTAGATCAGGGGACTGCAGTCTGAACAGGGCAGTGTAGACCAGGGGACTGCAGTCTGAACAGGGCAGTGTAGACCAGGGGACTGCAGTCTGAACAGGACAGGGTAGACCAGGGGACTGCAGTCTGAACAGGGCAGTGTAGATCAGGGGACTGCAGTCTGATCAGGGCATTGTAGATCAGGGGACTGCAGTCTGATCAGGGCAGTGTCGATCAGGGCACTGCAGTCTGAACAGGGTAGTACAGATCAGGGGACTGCAGTCTGAACAGGGCAGTATTGATCAGAGGACTGCGGTCTGAACAGGGCAGTGTAGATCAAGTGACTGCAGTCTGGTCAGGACAGTGTAGATCAAGGGACTGCAGTCTGAACAGGGCAATCAGGATCAGGGGATTGCAGTCTGAACGGGGCAGTGTAGATCAAGGGACTACAGTTTGAACAGGGCAGTGTCGAACAGGGGACAGCAGTCTGAACAGGACAGTGTAGATCAGGGGACTGCAGTTTGAACAGGGCAGTGTAGATCAGAGGGCTGCAGTCTGAGCGGGGCAGGTTTGATCAGAGGACTGCAGTCTGATCAGGGCATTGTCGATCAGGGAACTGCAGTCTGATCAGGGCAGTGTAGATCAGGGGATTGCTGTCTGATCAGGGCAGTGTAGATCAGGGGACTGCAGTCTGAACAGGGCAATGTAGATCAGGGGTCTGCAGTATGAACAGGACAGTGCAGACTAGGGGACTGCAGTCTGGACAGGGCAGTGTAGATCAGGGGACTGCAGTCTGCTCCGGGCAGTGTTGACCAGGGGTCTGCAGTCTGAACAGGGCAGTGTAGATCAGGGGACTGCAGTCTGAACAGGGCAGTGTAGATCAGGGGACTGCAGTCTGAACAGGGCAATGTAGATCAGGGGTCTGCAGTATGAACAGGACAGTGCAGACTAGGGGACTGCAGTCTGGACAGGACAGTGTAGATCAGGGGACTGCAGTCTGAACAGGGCAGTACAGATCAGGGGTCTGCAGTCTGAACGGGACAGTGTAGATCAGGGGACTGCAGTCTGAACCGGGCAGTATAGATCAAGGGTCTGCTGTCTGATCAGGGTAGGGTAGATCTGGGGTCTGCAGTCTGAACAGGGCAGTACAGATCAGGGGTCTGCAGCCTGATCAGGGCAGTGTAGATCATGATCTGCAGTCTGAACAGGGCAGTGTAGATCAGGGGACTGAAGTCTGAACTGGACAGTGTTGATCAGGGGACTGCAGTCTGAACAGGGCAGTGTTGATCAGGGGACTGCAGTCTGAACAGGACAATGTAAATCACGGATCTGCAGTCTGAACAAGGCAGTGTAGTTCAGGGGACTGCAGTCTGAACAGGACAGTGTAGACCACGGGACTGCAGTCTCAACAGGACTGTGTAGACCAGGGGACTGCCGTCCGAACATGGCAGTGTTGATCGGGGTCTGCAGTCTGAATCGGGCAGTGTAGATGAAGGGACTGCAGTCTGAACAGGACAGTGTTGATCAGGGGACTGCAGTCTGAACAGGACAGTGTAAACCAGGCGACAGCCGTCCGAACTGGGCAGTGTTGGTCAGGGGACTGCAGTCTGAACAGGGCAGTGTAGATCAGGGGACTGCAGTCTGAACAGGACAGTGTCGATCAGGGGACTGCAGTCTGAACAGGGTAGTGCAGATCAGGGGACTACAGTCTGAATGGGGCAGTGTAGATCAGGGGACTTCAGTATGAACAGGGCAGTGTAGATCAGGGGACAGCCGTCCAAACTGGGCAGTGTTGATCAGGGGACTGCAGTCTGAACAGGACAGTGTTGATCAGGGGACTGCAGTCTGAACAGGACAGTGTAGATCAGGGGACTGCAGTCTGAACAGGACAGTGTAGATCAGGGGACTGCATTCTGAATGGGGCAGTGGAGATCAGGGGATTGCTGTCTGAACGGGGCAGTGTAGATCAGGGGACTGCAATCTGGTCAGGGCAGTGTAGATCAGAGGACTGCAGTCTGAATGGGGCAGTGCAGATCAGGGGTCTGCAGTCTGATCAGGGGACTGCAGTCTGATCCGGGCATTGTTGATCAGGGGCCTGCAGTCTGCACAGGGCAGTGTAGATCAGGGGCCTGCAGTCTGAACAGGGCAGTGTAGATCAGGGGACTGCATTCTGAATGGGGCAGTGTAGATCAGGGGATTGCTGTCTGAACGGGGCAGTGTAGATCAGGGGACTGCAGTCTGGTCAGGGCAATGTAGATCAGGGGACTGCAGTCTGAATGGGGCAGTGCAGATCAGGGGACTGCAGTCTGATCCGGGCAGTGTTGATCAGGGCACTGCAGTCTGAACAGGGCAGTGTAGATCAGGGGTCTGCAGTCTGAACAGGGTAGAGTAGACCGGGGACAGCAGTCTGAACAGGACAGTGTAGACCATGGGTCCGCAGTCTTAAAGGTGCAGTTTAGATCAGGGGACTGCAGTCTGAACAGGGCAGTGTAGATCAGAGGACTGCAGTCTGATCAGGGCAGTGTAGATCAGGGGAATGCAGTCTGAACAGGGCAGTGTAGAACAGGGGGCTGCAGTCTGAACAGGGCAGTGTCGATGAGGGGACTGCAGTCTGAACAGGACAGTGTTGATCAGGGGACTGCAGTCTGAACAGGACAGTGTAGACCAGGGGACAGCCGTCCAAACTGGGCAGTGTTGATCAGGGGACTGCAGTCTGAACAGGACAGTGTTGATCAGGGGACTGCAGTCTGAACAGGACAGTGTAGACCAGGGGACAGCCGTCCGAACTGGGCAGTGTAGATCAGGGGACTGCAGTCTGAACAGGACAATGTAAATCACGGATCTGCAGTCTGAACAAGGCAGTGTAGTTCAGGGGACTGCAGTCTGAACAGGGCAGTGTAGATCAGGGGACTGCAGTCTGAACAGGGCAGTGTAGATCAGGGGACTGCATTCTGAATGGGGCAGTGTTGATCAGGGGACTGCAGTCTGGTCAGGGCAATGTAGATCAGGGGACTGCAGTCTGAATGGGGCAGTGCAGATCAGGGGTCTGCAGTCTGATCAGCGGACTGCAGTCTGATCCGAGCAGTGTTGATCAGGGGACTGCAGTCTGAACAGGGCAGTGTAGATCAGGGGTCTGCAGACTGAACAGGGTAGAGTAGACCGGGGACAGCAGTCTGAACAGGACAGTGTAGACCATGGGTCCGCAGTCTTAACGGGGCAGTTTAGATCAGGGGACTGCAGTCTGAACATGACAGTGTAAATCAGGGGACTGCAGTCTGAACAGGGCAGTGTAGATCAGAGGACTGCAGTCTGATCAGGGCAGTGTAGATCAGGGGAATGCAGTCTGAACAGGACAGTGTTGATCAGGGGACTGCAGTCTGAACAGGACAGTGTAGACCAGGGGACAGCCGTCCAAACTGGGCAGTGTTGATCAGGGGACTGCAGTCTGAACAGGACAGTGTTGATCAGGGGACTGCAGTCTGAACAGGACAGTGTGGATCAGGGGACTGCAGTCTGAACAGGACAGTGTAGGTCCGGGGACTGCAGTCTGAACAGGGCAGTGTAGATCAGGGGATTGCAGTCTGAATGGGGCAGTGTTGATCAGGGGACTTCAGTATGAACAATGCAGTGTAGATCAGGGGACTGCAGTCTGAACAGGGCAGTGTAGATCAGGGGAATGCATTCTGAATGGGGCAGTGGAGATCAGGGGATTGCTGTCTGAATGGGGCAGTGTAGATCAGGGGACTGCAATCTGGTCAGGGCAGTGTAGATCAGAGGACTGCAGTCTGAATGGGGCAGTGCAGATCAGGGGTCTGCAGTCTGATCAGGGGACTGCAGTCTGATCCAGGCATTGTTGATCAGGGGCCTGCAGTCTGCACAGGGCAGTGTAGATCAGGGGACTGCAGTCTGACAGGGCAGTGTAGATCAGGGGACTGCAGTCTGAACAGGGCAATGTAGATTAGGGGTCTGCAGTCTGAACAGGACAGTGTAGACTAGGGGACTGCAGTCTGAACAGGGCAGTACAGATCAGGGGTCTGCAGTCTGAACCGGGCAGTATAGGTCAAGGGTCTGCTGTCTGATCAGGATAGGGTAGATCTGAGGTCTGCAGTCTGAATAGGGCAGTACAGATCAGTGGTCTGCAGTCTGAACAGGGCAGAGTAGACCGGGGACAGCAGTCTGAACAGGACAGTGTCGACCATGGGTCTGCAGTCTTAAAGGGGCAGTGTAAATCAGGGGACTGCAGTCTGATCAGGGCAGTGTAGATCAGGGGACTGCAGTCTGATCAGGGCAGTGTAGATCATCGGATTGCAGTCTGATCAGGGCGGTGTAGATCAGGGGACTGCAGTCTGATCAGGGCAGTGTAAATCAGGGGAATGCGGTCTGATCAGGGCAGTGTAGATTTGAGGATTGCGTTCTGATCAGGGCAGTGTAGATCAGGGGACTGCAGTCTGAACAGGGCAGGGTAGATCACGGGAATGCAGTCTGAACAGGCCAGTGTAGATCACAAGACTGCAGTCTGAATGGGGAAGGGCAGATCAGGGGGCTGCAGTCTGAACAGGGCAGTGTAGATCAAGGAAATGCAGTCTGAACAGGGCAGTGTAGATTAGTGGCTGCAGTCTGAACAGGGCAGTGTAGATCAGGGGCTGCAGTCTGAACAGGGCGGTATTGATCAGGGGACTTCAGTCTGAATGAGGCAGTGTACATCAGGGGACTGCAATCTGAACAGGGCAGTGTAGGTCGGAGGCTGCAGTCTGAACAGGGCAGTATAGATCAGGGGAATGCAGTCTGAACAGGGCAGTGTAGATCGGGGGAATGCAGTCTGAACGAGGCAGTGTCCATCAGGGCACTGCAGTATGAACAGGGCAGTATAGACCAGGGGACTGCAGTCTGAACATGACAGTGTTGATCAGGGCACTGCAGTCTGAACTGGGCAGTGTAGACCAGGGGATTGCAGTCTGAACAGGGCAGTGTAGATCTGGGCACTGCAGTTTGAACAGGGCAGTGTAGATCAGGGGACTTCAGTTTGAACAGGGCAGTGTAGATCAGGGGATTGCTGTCTGAACGTGGCAGTGTAGATCAGGAGACTGCAGTCTGGTCAGGGCAATGTAGATCAGGGGACTGCAGTCTGAATGGGGCAGTGCAGATCAGGGGTCTGCAGTATGATCAGCGGACTGCAGTCTGATCCGGGCAGTGTTGATCAGAGGACTGCAGTCTGAACAGGGCAGTGTAGATCAGGGGTCTGCAGTCTGAACAGGGTAGAGTAGACCGGGGACAGCAGTCTGAACAGGACAGTGTAGACCATGGGTCCGCAGTCTTAACGGGGCAGTTTAGATCAGGGGATTGCAGTCTGAACATGACAGTGTAGATCAGAGGACTGCAGTCTGATCAGGGCAGTGTAGATCAGGGGAATGCAGTCTGAACAGGGCAGTGTAGAACAGGGGGCTGCAGTCTGAACAGGGCAGTGTCGATGAGGGGACTGCAGTCTGAACAGGACAGTGTTGATCAGGGGACTGCAGTCTGAACAGGACAGTGTAGAGGAGGGGACTGCAGTCTGAACAGGACAGTGTAGATCAGGGGACTGCAGTCTGAACAGGACAGTGTAGACCAGGGGACAGCCGTCCAAACTGGGCAGTGTTGATCAGGGGACTGCAGTCTGAACAGGACAGTGTTGATCAGGGGACTGCAGTCTGAACAGGACAGTGTAGACCAGGGGACAGCCGTCCGAACTGGGCAGTGTAGATCAGGGGACTGCAGTCTGGTCAGGGCAGTGTAGATCAGGGGACTGCAGTCTGAATGGGGCAGTGTTGATCAGGGGACTTCAGTATGAACAATGCAGTGTAGATCAGGGGACTGCAGTCTGAACAGGGCAGTGTAGATCAGGGGAATGCATTCTGAATGGGGCAGTGGAGATCAGGGGATTGCTGTCTGAACGGGGCAGTGTAGATCAGGGGACTGCAATCTGGTCAGGGCAGTGTAGATCAGAGGACTGCAGTCTGAATGGGGCAGTGCAGATCAGGGGTCTGCAGTCTGATCAGGGGACTGCAGTCTGATCTGGGCAGTGTTGATCAGGGGCCTGCAGTCTGCACAGGGCAGTGTAGATCAGGGGACTGCAGTCTGACATGGCAGTGTAGATCAGGGAACTGCAGTCTGAACAGGGCAATGTAGATCAGGGGTCTGCAGTCTGAACAGGACAGTGTAGACTAGGGGACTGCAGTCTGGACAGGACAGTGTAGATCAGGGGACTGCAGTCTGAACAGGGCAGTACAGATCAGGGGTCTGCAGTCTGAACCGGGCAGTATCGGTGAAGGGTCTGCTGTCTGATCAGGATAGGGTAGATCTGGGGACTGCAGTCTGAACAGGGCAGTACAGATCAATGGACTGCAGTCTAAACAGAGCAGAGTAGACCGGGGACAGCGGTCTGAACAGGACAGTGTAGACCATGGGTCTGCAGTCTTACAGGGGCAGTGTAAATCAAGGGACTGCAGTCTGATCAGGGCAGTGTAGATCAGGGGACTGCAGTCTGATCAGGGCGGTGTAGATCAGGGGACTGCAGTCTGATCAGGGCAGTGTAAATCAGGGGAATTCAGTCTGATCAGGGCAGTGTAGATCGGGGGCTGCCGTCTGAACAGGGCAGTGTAGATCACGGAAATGCAGTCTGAACAGGGCACTGTAGATTAGTGGCTGCAGTCTGAACGAGGCAGTGTCCATCAGGGCACTGCAGTATGAACAGGGCAGTATAGACCAGGGGACTGCAGTCTGAACAGGACAGTGTAGACTAGGGGACTGCAGTCTGGACAGGACAGTGTAGATCAGGGGACTGCAGTCTGAACAGGGCAGTACAGATCAGGGGTCTGCAGTCTGAACCGGGCAGTATAGGTCAAGGGTCTGCTGTCTGATCAGGATAGGGTAGATCTGAGGTCTGCAGTCTGAATAGGGCAGTACAGATCAGTGGTCTGCAGTCTGAACAGGGCAGAGTAGACCGGGGACAGCAGTCTGAACAGGACAGTGTCGACCATGGGTCTGCAGTCTTAAAGGGGCAGTGTAAATCAGGGGACTGCAGTCTGATCAGGGCAGTGTAGATCAGGGGACTGCAGTCTGATCAGGGCAGTGTAGATCATCGGATTGCAGTCTGATCAGGGCGGTGTAGATCAGGGGACTGCAGTCTGATCAGGGCGGTGTAGATCAGGGGATTGCAGTCTGATCAGGGCAGTGTAGATCAGGGGACTGCAGTCTGAACAGGGCAGGGTAGATCACGGGAATGCAGTCTGAACAGGCCAGTGTAGATCACAAGACTGCAGTCTGAATGGGGAAGGGCAGATCAGGGGGCTGCAGTCTGAACAGGGCAGTGTAGATCAAGGAAATGCAGTCTGAACAGGGCAGTGTAGATTAGTGGCTGCAGTCTGAACAGGGCAGTGTAGATCAGGGGCTGCAGTCTGAACAGGGCGGTATTGATCAGGGGACTTCAGTCTGAATGAGGCAGTGTACATCAGGGGGCTGCAGTCTGAACAGGGCAGTGTAGATCAAGGAAATGCAGTCTGAACAGGGCAGTGTAGATTAGTGGCTGCAGTCTGATCAGGGCAGTGTAGATCAGGGGACTGCAGTCTGATCAGGGCAGTGTAGATCAGGGGACTGCAGTCTGATCAGGGCGGTGTAGATCAGGGGACTGCAGTCTGATCAGGGCGGTGTAGATCAGGGGACTGCAGTCTGATCAGGGCAGTGTAGATCAGGGGACTGCAGTCTGATCAGGGCGGTGTAGATCAGGGGACTGCAGTCTGAACAGGGCAGGGTAGATCAGGGGAATGCAGTCTGAACAGGTCAGTGTAGATCACAAGACTGCAGTCTGAATGGGGAAGGGCAGATCAGGGGGCTGCAGTCTGAACAGGGCAGTGTAGATCAGGGAAATGCAGTCTGAACAGGGCAGTGTAGATTAGTGGCTGCAGTCTGAACAGGGCATTGTAGATCAGGGGCTGCAGTCTGAACGAGGCAGTGTCCATCAGGGCACTGCAGTATGAACAGGGCAGTACAGACCAGGGGACTGCAGTCTGAACATGACAGTGTTGATCAGGGCACTGCAGTCTGAACTGGGCAGTGTAGACCAGGGGATTGCAGTCTGAACAGGGCAGTGTAGATCTGGGCACTGCAGTTTGAACAGGGCAGTGTAGATCAGGGGACTTCAGTCTGAACAGGGCAGTGTAGATCAGGGGAATGCAGTCTGAACAGGGCAGTGTAGGTCAGGGGACTGCAGTCTGAACGGGGCAGTGTAGATCAGGGGACTGCAGTCTGAACAGGGCATTAGAGAGCAGGGGACTGCAGTCTGAATGGGGCAGTGTAGATCAGGGCAGTACAGATCAGGGGTCTGCAGCCTGATCAGGGCAGTGTAGATCATGATCTGCAGTCTGAACAGGGCAGTGTAGATCAGGGGACTGCAGTCTGAACAGGCCAGTGTAAATCAGGGATCTGCAGTCTGAACAGGGCAGTGTAGTTCAGGGGACTGCAGTCTGAACTGGAGAGTGTTGATCAGGGGACTGCAGTCTGATCAGGGCAGTGTAAATCAGGGGCCTGCAGTCTGAATGGGGCAGTGAATATCAGAGGATTGCAGTCTGATCAGGGCAGCGTAGACCAGGGGTCTGAGGGCTTAACAGGGCAGTGTAGATCATGGGATTGTAGTCTGATCAGGGCAGTGTAGATCAGGGGACTGCAGTCTGATCAGGGCAGTGTAGATCAGGAGACTGCAGTCTGATCAGGGCAGTGTAGATCAGAGGACTGCAGTCTGAATGGAGCAGTGCAGATCAGGGGTCTGCAGTCTGATCAGGGGACTGCAGTCTGATCTAGGCAGTGTTGATCAGGGGCCTGCAGTCTGCACAGGGCAGTGTAGATCAGGGGACTGCAGTCTGACATGGCAGTGTAGATCAGGGAACTGCAGTCCGAACAGGGCAATGTAGATCAGGGGTCTGCAGTCTGAACAGGACAGTGTAGACTAGGGGACTGCAGTCTGGACAGGACAGTGTAGATCAGGGGACTGCAGTCTGAACAGGGCAGTACAGATCAGGGGTCTGCAGTCTGAACCGGGCAGTATAGGTCAATGGACTGGAGTCTGAACAGGGCAGAGTAGACCGGGGACAGCGGTCTGAACAGGACAGTGTAGGCCATGGGTCTGCAGTCTTACAGGGGCAGTGTAAATCAAGGGACTGCAGTCTGATCAGGGCAGTGTAGATCAGGGGACTGCAGTCTGATCAGGGCGGTGTAGATCAGGGGACTGCAGTCTGATCAGGGCGGTGTAGATCAGGGGACTGCAGTCTGATCAGGGCAGTGTAGATCAGGGGACTGCAGTCTGATCAGGGCGGTGTAGATCAGGGGACTGCAGTCTGAACAGGGCAGGGTAGATCAGGGGAATGCAGTCTGAACAGGTCAGTGTAGATCACAAGACTGCAGTCTGAATGGGGGAGGGCAGATCAGGGGGCTGCAGTCTGAACAGGGCAGTGTAGATCAGGGAAATGCAGTCTGAACAGGGCAGTGTAGATTAGTGGCTGCAGTCTGAACAGGGCATTGTAGATCAGGGGCTGCAGTCTGAACGAGGCAGTGTCCATCAGGGCACTGCAGTATGAACAGGGCAGTACAGACCAGGGGACTGCAGTCTGAACATGACAGTGTTGATCAGGGCACTGCAGTCTGAACTGGGCAGTGTAGACCAGGGGATTGCAGTCTGAACAGGGCAGTGTAGATCTGGGCACTGCAGTTTGAACAGGGCAGTGTAGATCAGGGGACTTCAGTCTGAACAGGGCAGTGTAGATCAGGGGAATGCAGTCTGAACAGGGCAGTGTAGGTCAGGGGACTGCAGTCTGAACGGGGCAGTGTAGATCAGGGGACTGCAGTCTGAACAGGGCATTAGAGAGCAGGGGACTGCAGTCTGAATGGGGCAGTGTAGATCAGGGCAGTACAGATCAGGGGTCTGCAGCCTGATCAGGGCAGTGTAGATCATGATCTGCAGTCTGAACAGGGCAGTGTAGATCAGGGGACTGCAGTCTGAACAGGCCAGTGTAAATCAGGGATCTGCAGTCTGAACAGGGCAGTGTAGTTCAGGGGACTGCAGTCTGAACTGGAGAGTGTTGATCAGGGGACTGCAGTCTGATCAGGGCAGTGTAAATCAGGGGCCTGCAGTCTGAATGGGGCAGTGAATATCAGAGGATTGCAGTCTGATCAGGGCAGCGTAGACCAGGGGTCTGAGGGCTTAACAGGGCAGTGTAGATCATGGGATTGTAGTCTGATCAGGGCAGTGTAGATCAGGGGACTGCAGTCTGATCAGGGCAGTGTAGATCAGGAGACTGCAGTCTGATCAGGGCAGTGTAGATCAGAGGACTGCAGTCTGAATGGGGCAGTGCAGATCAGGGGTCTGCAGTCTGATCAGGGGACTGCAGTCTGATCTAGGCAGTGTTGATCAGGGGCCTGCAGTCTGCACAGGGCAGTGTAGATCAGGGGACTGCAGTCTGAACATGGCAGTGTAGATCAGGGGACTTCCGTCTGAAAGGGGCAGTGTAGATCAGGGGACAGCAGTCTGAACAGGACAGTGTAGATCAGGGGACTGCAGTCTGGACACGACAGTGTAGATCAGGGGACTGCAGTCTGAACGGCGGTGTCGATCAGGGGACTGCAGTTTGAACAGGGCAGTGTAGATCAGAGGGCTGCAGTCTGAGCGGGGCAGGTTAGATCAGAGGACTGCAGTCTGATCAGGGCATTGTCGATCAGGGAACTGCAGTCTGATCAGGGCAGTGTAGATCAGGGGATTGCTGTCTGATCAGGGCAGTGTAGATCAGGGGACAGCAGTCTGAACAGGGAAGGGTAGATCAGGGGACAGAAGTCTGATCAGGGCAATGTAGGTCAGGGGACTGCAGTCTTAAAAGGGCCCTGTAGATCAGGGGACTGCAGTCTGAACAGGGCAGTACACATCAGGAGACTGCAATCTGATCAGAGCAGTACAGATCAGGGGCCTGCAGTCTGAATAGGGCAGTGTAGATCAGGGGACTGCAATCTGAACAGGGCAGTGTAGATCAGGGGCCTGTAGTCAGATCCGGGGATTGCAGTCTGATCAGGGCAGTGTTAATCAGAGGACTGCAGTCTGAACGGGGCAGTGTAGATCAAGGGACTGTAGTCTGAACAGGGCAGAGTAGATCATGGGATTGCAGTCTGATCAGGGCAGTGTAGATCAGGGGACTGCAGTCTGAACAGGGCAGTGTAGATCAAGGGACTGTAGTCTGAATAGGGCAGTGTAGATCAGGGGACTGCAGTCTGAACAGGGCAGTGTAGATCAGGGGACTGCAGTCTGAACAGGGCAGTGTAGATCAGGGGACTGCAGTCTGAACGGGGCAGTATAGATCAGGGGCTGCAGTCCAAACAGGGCAGTGTAGATCAGGGGACTGCAGTCTGATCAGGGCAGTACACATCAGGGGACTGCAGTCTGATCAGAGCAGTACAGATCAGGGGCCTGCAGTCTGAAAAGGGCAGTATAGATCAGAGGACTGCAATCTGAATGGGGCAGTGTAGATCAGGGGATTGCAGTCTGAACGGGGCAGTATAGATCAGGGGTCTGCAGTCTGAACAGGGCAGTGTTGATCAGAGGACTGCAGTCTGAACAGGGCAGTGTAGATCAGGGGTCTGCAGTCTGTCTAGGGCAGTGTTGATCAGAGGACTGCAGTCTGAACTGGGCAGTGTAGATCAGGGGTCTGCAGTCTGAAGCGGGCATTGTAGATCGGGGGACTGCAATCTGAACGGGGCAGTGTAGATCAGGGGATTGCAGTCTGAACAGGGCAGTGTAGATCAGAGGGCTGCAGTCTGAGCGGGGCAGGTTAGATCAGAGGACTGCAGTCTGATCAGGGCAGTGTGGATCAGGGGATTGCTGTCTGATCAGGGCAGTGTAGATCAGGGGACAGCAGTCTGAACAGGGAAGGGTAGATCAGGGGACAGAAGTCTGATCAGGGCAATGTAGGTCAGGGGACTGCAGTCTGAACAGGGCCCTGTAGATCAGGGGACTGCAGTCTGAACAGGGCAGTACACATCAGGGGACTGCAGTCTGATCAGAGCAGTACAGATCAGGAGCTTGCAGTCTGAATAGGGCAGTGTAGATCAGGGAACTGCAATCTGAACGGGGCAGTGTAGATCAGGGGCCTGTAGTCAGATCCGGGGATTGCAGTCTGATCAGGGCAGTATTAATCAGAGGACTGCAGTCTGAACGGGGCAGTGTAGATCAAGGGACTGTAGTCTGAACAGGGCAGAGTAGATCATGGGATTGCAGTCTGATCAGGGCAGTGTAGATCAGGGGACTGCAGTCTGAACAGGGCAGTGTAGATCAGGGGACTGCAGTCTGAACAGGGCAGTGTAGATCAGGGGAATGCAGTCTGAACGGGGCAGTGAGATCAGGGGACTGCAGTCTGAACAGGGCAGTGTAGACCAGGGGACTGCAGTCCAAACAGGGCAGTGTAGATCAGGGGACTGCAGTCTGAACGGGGCAGTATAGATCAGGGGCTGCAGTCCAAACAGGGCAGTGTAGATCAGGGGACTGCAGTCTGATCAGGGCAGTACACATCAGGGGACTGCAGTCTGATCAGAGCAGTACAGATCAGGGGCCTGCAGTCTGAAAAGGGCAGTGTAGATCAGAGGACTGCAATCTGAATGGGGCAGTGTAGATCAGGGGACTGCAGTCTGAACGGAGCAGTGAATATCAGAGGATTGCAGTCTGATCAGGGCAGCGTAGACCAGGGGTCTGAGGTCTTAACAGGGCAGTGTAGATCATGGGATTGTAGTCTGATCAGGGCAGTGTAGATCAGGGGACTGCAGTCTGAACAGGGCAGAGTAGACCGGGGACAGCGGTCTGAACAGGACAGTGTAGACCATGGGTCTGCAGTCTTACAGGGGCAGTGTAAATCAAGGGACTGCAGTCTGATCAGGGCAGTGTAGATCAGGGGACTGCAGTCTGATCAGGGCAGTGTAGATCAGGGGACTGCAGTCTGATCAGGGCAGTGTAGATCAGGAGACTGCAATCTGATCAGGGCAGTGTAGATCAGGGTTCCGCAGTCTGAACAGGGCAGTATAGATCAGGGGTTGCAATCTGATCAGGGCAGTGTAGATCAGGGGACTGCAGTCTGATCAGGGCAGTACAGATCTGGAGCCTGCAGTCTGAACAGGGCAGTGTAGATCAGGGGATTGCAGTCAGATCAGTGGATTGCAGTCTGAACAGGGCAGTGTAGGTCACAGTATTGCAGTCTGAACGGGGCAGTGTAGATTAGTGGACTGCCGTCCGAACAGGGCAGTGTAGATCAGGGTTCCGCAGTCTGAACAGGGCAGTATAGATCAGGGGTTGCAATCTGATCAGGGCAGTGTAGATCAGGGGACTGCAGTCTGATCAGGGCAGTACAGATCTGGAGCCTGCAGTCTGAACAGGGCAGTGTAGATCAGGGGATTGCAGTCAGATCAGTGGATTGCAGTCTGAACAAGGCAGTGTAGATCACAGTATTGCAGTCTGAACGGGGCAGTGTAGCTCAGGGATCTGCTGTCTGATCAGGGCAGTACAGATCAGGGGACTGCAGTCTGATCAGTGCAGCACAGATCAGGGGTCTGGAGTCTGAACGGGGCAGTGTAGACCAGGCGACTGCAGTCTGAACAGGACAGTGTAGACCAGGGGACTGCAGTCCGAACAGGGCAGTGTTGATCAGGGGTCTGCAGTCTGAACAGGGCATTGTCGATCAGGGAACTGCAGTCTGATCAGGGGAGTGTAGACCAGGGGACTGCAGTCTGATCAGGGCAGTGTAGACCAGGGGACTGCAGTCTGAACAGGGCAGTGTAGATCAGGGGACTGCAGTCGGAACAGGACAGTGTAGACCAGAGGACTGCAGTCTGAACAGGGCAGTGTAGATCAGGGGACTGCAGTCTGATCAGGGCATTGTAGATCAGGGGACTGCAGTCTGAACAGGGTAGTACAGATCAGGGGACTGCAGTCTGAACAGGGCAGTATTGATCAGAGGACTGCGGTCTGAACAGGGCAGTGTAGATCAAGGGACTGCAGTCTGGTCAGGACAGTGTAGATCAGGGGACTGCAGTCTGATCAGGGCAATCAGGATCAGGGGATTGCAGTCTGAACAGGGCAGTGTAGATCAGAGGACTGCAGTCTGAACAGGGCAGTGTGGATCAGGAGATTGCAGTCTGAACGGGGCAGTGTAGATCAATGGACTACAGTCTGAACGGGGCAGTGCAGATCAGGGCACTGCAGTCTGAACAGGGCAGTGTAGATCAGGGGACTGCAGTCTGGACACGACAGTGTAGATCAGGGGACTGCAGTCTGAAGAGGGCATTGTAGATCGGGGGACTGCAATCTGAACAGGGCAGTGTAGATCAGGGGATTGCAGTCTGAACAGGGCAGTACACATCAGGAGACTGCAGTCTGATCAGAGCAGTACAGATCAGGGGCCTGCAGTCTGAATAGGGCAGTGTAGATCAGGGGACTGCAATCTGAACGGGGCAGTGTCGATCATGGGCCTGTAGTCAGATCCGGGGATTGCAGTCGGATCAGGGCAGTGTTAATCAGAGGACTGCAGTCTGAACGGGGCAGTGTAGATCAAGGGACTGTAGTCTGAACAGGGCAGAGAAGATCATGGGATTGCAGTCTGATCAGGGCAGTGTAGATCAGGGGACTGCAATCTGAACAGGGCAGTGTAGATCAGGGGACTGTAGTCTGAATAGGGCAGTGTAGATCAGGGGACTGCAGTCTGAACGGGGCAGTGTAGATCAGGGGACTGCAGTCTGAACAGGGCAGTGTAGATCAGGGGACTGCAGTCTGAACGGGGCAGTATAGATCAGGGGACTGCAGTCTGAACGGGGCAGTATAGATCAGGGGCTGCAGTCCAAACAGGGCAGTGTAGATCAGGGGACTGCAGTCTGATCAGGGCAGTACACATCAGGGGACTGCAGTCTGATCAGAGCAGTACAGATCAGGGGCCTGCAGTCTGAAAAGGGCAGTGTAGATCAGAGGACTGCAATCTGAATGGGGCAGTGTAGATCAGGGGATTGCTGTCTGAACGGGGCAGTATAGATCAGGGGTCTGCAGTCTGAACAGGGCAGTGTTGATCAGAGGACTGCAGTCTGAACATGGCAGTGTAGATCAGGGGTCTGCAGTCTGTCTAGGGCAGTGTTGATCAGAGGACTGCAGTCTGAACTGGGCAGTGTAGATCAGGGGTCTGCAGTCTGAAGAGGGCATTGTAGATCGGGGGACTGCAATCTGAACGGGGCAGTGTAGATCAGTGGATTGCAGTCTGAACGGCGGTGTCGATCAGGGGACTGCAGTTTGAACAGGGCAGTGTAGATCAGAGGGCTGCAGTCTGAGCGGGGCAGGTTAGGTCAGAGGACTGCAGTCTGATCAGGGCATTGTCAATCAGGGAACTGCAGTCTGATCAGGGCAGTGTAGATCAGGGGATTGCTGTCTGATCAGGGCAGTGTAGAATAAGGGACAGCAGTCTGAACAGGGAAGGGTAGATCAGGGGACAGAAGTCTGATCAGGGCAATGTAGGTCACGGGACTGCAGTCTGAACAGGGCCCTGTAGATCAGGGGACTGCAGTCTGAACAGGGCAGTACACATCAGGAGACTGCAGTCTGATCAGAGCAGTACAGATCAGGGGCCTGCAGTCTGAATAGGGCAGTGTAGATCAGGGACTGCAATCTGAACGGGGCAGTGTCGATCATGGGCCTGTAGTCAGATCCGGGGATTGCAGTCTGATCAGGGCAGTGTTAATCAGAGGACTGCAGTCTGAACGGGGCAGTGTAGATCAAGGGACTGTAGTCTGAACAGGGCAGAGTAGATCATGGGATTGCAGTCTGATCAGGGCAGTGTAGATCAGGGGACTGCAGTCTGAACAGGGCAGTGTAGATCAGGGGACTGTAGTCTGAATAGGGCAGTGTAGATCAGGGGACTGCAGTCTGAACGGGGCAGTGTAGATCAGGGGACTGCAGTCTGAACAGGGCAGTGTAGATCAGGGGACTGCAGTCTGAACGGGGCAGTATAGATCAGGGGCTGCAGTCCAAACAGGGCAGTGTAGATCAGGGGACTGCAGTCTGATCAGGGCAGTACACATCAGGGGACTGCAGTCTGATCAGAGCAGTACAGATCAGGGGCCTGCAGTCTGAAAAGGGCAGTGTAGATCAGAGGACTGCAATCTGAATGGGGCAGTGTAGATCAGGGGATTGCTGTCTGAACGGGGCAGTATAGATCAGGGGTCTGCAGTCTGAACAGGGCAGTGTTGATCAGAGGACTGCAGTCTGAACATGGCAGTGTAGATCAGGGGTCTGCAGTCTGTCTAGGGCAGTGTTGATCAGAGGACTGCAGTCTGAACTGGGCAGTGTAGATCAGGGGTCTGCAGTCTGAAGAGGGCATTGTAGATCGGGGGACTGCAATCTGAACGGGGCAGTGTAGATCAGTGGATTGCAGTCTGAACGGCGGTGTCGATCAGGGGACTGCAGTCTGATTAGGGCATTGTCGATCAGGGAACTGCAGTCTGATCAGGGCAGTGTAGATCAGGGGATTGCTGTCTGATCAGGGCAGTGTAGATCAGGGGACAGCAGTCTGAACAGGGAAGGGTAGATCAGGGGACAGAAGTCTGATCAGGGCAATGTAGGTCAGGGGACTGCAGTCTGAACAGGGCCCTGTAGATCAGGGGACTGCAGTCTGAACAGGGCAGTACACATCAGGGGACTGCAGTCTGATCAGAGCATTACAGATCAGGTGCCTGCAGTCTGAATAGGGCAGTGTAGATCAGGGGACTGCATCTGAACGGGGCAGTGTAGATCAGAGGCCTGTAGTCAGATCCGGGGATTGCAGTCTGATCAGGGCAGTGTTAATCAGAGGACTGCAGTCTGAACGGGGCAGTGTACATCAAGGGACTGTAGTCTGAACAGGGCAGAGTAGATCATGGGATTGCAGTCTGATCAGGACAGTGTAGATCAGGGGACTGCAGTCTGAACAGGGCATTGTAGGTCAGGGGACTGTAGTCTGAATAGGGCAGTGTAGATCAGGGGACTGCAGTCTGAACGGGGCAGTGTAGATCAGGGGACTGCAGTCTGAACGGGGCAGTGTAGATCAGGGGACTGCAGTCTGAACAGGGCAGTGTAGACCAGGGGACTGCAGTCTGAACGGGGCAGTATAGATGAGGGGCTGCAGTCCAACAGGGCAGTGTAGATCAGGGGACTGCAGTCTGATCAGGGCAGTACACATCAGGGGACTGCAGTCTGATCAGAGCAGTACAGATCAGGGGCCTGCAGTCTGAAAAGGGCAGTGTAGATCAGAGGACTGCAATCTGAATGGGGCAGTTTAGATCAGGGGATTGCTGTCTGAACGGGGCAGTATAGATCAGGGGTCTGCAGTCTGAACAGGGCAGTGTTGATCAGAGGACTGCAGTCTGAACAGGGCAGTGTAGATCAGGGGTCTGCAGTCTGTCTAGGGCAGTGTTGATCAGAGGACTGCAGTCTGAACGGAGCAGTGTAAATCAGGGACTGTAGTCTGATCAGGGCAGTGGAGATCAGGGACTGCAGTCTGATCAGGGCAGTGTAGATCAGGGGATTGCAGTCTGAACGGGGCAGTATAGATCAGGGGTTAGCAGTCTGAACAGGTCAGTGTCGGCCAGGGACAGCAGTCTGAACAGGACAGTGTAGACCATGGGTCTGCAGTCTTAACCGGGCAGTGTAGATCAGGGGACTGCAGTCTGATCAGGGCTGTGGAGATCAGGGGATTGCAGTCTGATCAGGGCAGTGTAGATCAGGGGATTGCAGTCTGAACGGGGCAGTGTAGATCAGGGGACTGCAGTCTGATCAGGGCAGTGTAGATCAGAGGACTGCAGTCTGATCAGGGCAGTGTAGATCAGGGGACTGCAGTCTGAACGGGGCAGTGTAGATCAGGGGACTGCAGTCTGAATGCAGCAGTGTAGATCAGGGGACTGCCGTCTGAACTGGGCAGTGTTGATCAGGGGACTGCAGTCTGAACAGGGCAGTGTTAATCAAGGGACTGCAGTCTGAACAGGGCAGTGTAGATCAGGGGAATGCAGTCTGAACTGGGCAGTGTAGATCAGGGGCTGCAGTCTGAACAGGGCAGTACAGATCAATGGACTGCAGTCTGAACAGGGCAGCACAGATCGGGGGTCTGCAGTCTCAATAGGGCAGTACAGATCAGGGGTCTGCAGTCTTAACGGGGCAGTGTAGATCAGGGGACTGCAGTCTGAATGGGGCAGTGTAGATCAGGGGACTGCAGTCTGATCCGGGCAGTGTAAATCAGGGGACTGCAGTCTGAACAGGGCAGTGTAGGTCAGGGGAATGCAATCTGAACACGGCAGTGTAGATCAGGGGAATGCAGTCTGAACACGGCAGTGTAGATCAGGGGAATGCAGTCTGAACAGGGCAGTGTAGGTCAGGGGTCTGCAGTCTGAACGGGGCAGTGTAGATCAGGGGACTGCAGTCCGAACAGGGCATTGGAGAGCAGGGGACTGCAGTCTGAATGGTGCAGTGTAGATCAGGGCAGTACAGATCAAGGGTCTGCAGCCTGATCCGGGCAGTGTAGATCATGATCTGCAGTCTGAACAGGGCAGTGTAGATCATGGGACTGCAGTCTGAACAGGACAGTGTAAATCAGGGATCTGCAGTCTGAACAGGGCAATGTAGTTCAGGGGACTGCAGTCTGAACTGGACAGTGTTGATCAGGGGACTGCAGTCTGAACAGGACAGTGTAGACCAGGGGACAGCCATCCGAACTGGGCAGTGTTCATCAGGGGTCTGCAGTCTGAACAGGGCAGTGTAAATCAGGGGACTGCAGTCAGAAAAGGGCAGTGTAGATCAGGGGACTGCAGCGTGAACGGGGCAGTGTAGATCAGGGGACTGCAGACGGAACAGGGCAGTGTAGATCAGGGGACTGCAGTCTGAACAGGGCAGTGTAGATCAGGGGACTGCAATCTGAATGGGGCAGTGAAGATCAGGGGTCTGCAGTCTGATCAGGGGACTGCAGTCTGATCCGGGCAGTGTTGATCAGGGGTCTGCAGTCTGAACAGGGCAGTGTGGATCAGGGGACTGCAGTCTGAACAGGACAGTGTAGATCAGGGGACTGCAGTCTGAACAGGGCAGTACAGATCAGGGGTCTGCCGTCTGAACGGGACAGTGTAGATCAGGGGACTGCAGTCTGAACCGGGCAGGAGAGATCAAGGGTCTGCTGTCTGATCAGGGTAGGGTAGATCTGGGGTCTGCAGTCTGAACAGGGCAGTGTAGATCATGATCTGCAGTCTGAACAGGGCAGTGTAGATCAGGGGACTGCAGTCTGAACTGGACAGTGTTGATCAGGGGACTGCAGTCTGAACAGGGCAGTACAGATCAGGGGTCTGCAGTCTGAACAGGGCAGTGTAGATCATGATCTGCAGTCTGAACAGGGCAGTGTAGATAAGGGGACTGCAGTCTGAACTGGACAGTGTTGATCAGGGGACTGCAATCTGAACAGGGCAGTGTAGATCAGGGGACTGCAGTCTGAACAGGACAGTGTAAATCATGGATCTGCAGTCTGAACAGGGCATTGTAGACCAGGGGACTGCAGTCTGAACAGGACAGTGTAGACCAGGGGACTGCAGTCTTGAAGGGGCAGTGTAAATCAGGGGACTGCAGTCTGATCAGGGCAGTGTAGATCAGGGGATTGCAGTCTGATGAGGGCGGTGTAGACCAGGGGTCTACAGTCTTAACAGGGCAGTGTAGATCAGGGGTCTGCAGTCTGATCAGGGCGGTGTAGATCAGGGGACTGCAGTCTGATCAGGGCAGTGTAAATCAGGGGAATGCAGTCTGATCAGGGCAGTGGAGATTTGAGGATTGCGTTCTGATCAGGGCAGTGTAGATCAGGGGACTGCAGTCTGAACAGGGCAGGGTAGATCAGGGGAATGCAGTCTGAACAGGTCAGTGTAGATCACAAGACTGCAGTCTGAATGGGGAAGGGCAGATCAGGGGGCTGCAGTCTGAACAGGGCAGTGTAGATCAGGGAAATGCAGTCTGAACAGGGCAGTGTAGATTAGTGGCTGCAGTCTGAACAGGGCATTGTAGATCAGGGGCTGCAGTCTGAACAGGGCGGTATTGATCAGGGGACTTCAGTCTGAACGAGGCAGTGTACATCAGGGGACTGCAATCTGAACAGGGCAGTGTAGATCGGAGGCTGCAGTCTGAACAGGGTAGTATAGATCAGGGGAATGCAGTCTAAACAGGGCAGTGTAGATCAGGGGACTGCAGTCTGAACGAGGCAGTGTCCATCAGGGCACTGCAGTATGAACAGGGCAGTATAGACAAGGGGACTGCAGTCTGAACATGACAGTGTTGATCAGGGCACTGCAGTCTGAACTGGGCAGTGTAGACCAGGGGATTGCAGTCTGAACAGGGCAGTGTAGATCTGGACACTGCAGTTTGAACAGGGCAGTGTAGATCTGGGGACTTCAGTCTGAACAGGGCAGTGTAGATCAGGGGAATGCAGTCTGAACAGGGCAGTGTAGGTCAGGGGACTGCAGTCTGAACGGGGCAGTGCAGATCAGGGGACTGCAGTCTGAACAGGGCATTAGAGAGCAGGGGACTGCAGTCTGAATGGGGCAGTGTAGATCAGGGCAGTACAGATCAGGGGTCTGCAGCCTGATCAGGGCAGTGTAGATCATGATCTGCAGTCTGAACAGGGCAGTATAGATCAGGGGACTGCAGTTTGAACAGGCCAGTGTAAATCAGGGATCTGCAGTCTGAACAGGGCAGTGTAGTTCAGGGGACTGCAGTCTGAATGGGGCAGTGTAGATCAGGGCAGTACAGATCAGGGGTCTGCAGCCTGATCAGGGCAGTGTAGATCATGATCTCTCGTCTGAACAGGGCAGTGTAGATCACGGGACTGCAGTCTGAACAGGCCAGTGTAAATCAGGGATCTGCAGTCTGAACAGGGCAGTGTTGATCAGGGGACTGCAGTCTGATCAGGGCAGTGTAAATCAGGGGCCTGCAGTCTGAATGGGGCAGTGTAGACCAGGGGAATGCAGTCTGAACCGGGCAGGAGAGATCAGGGGTCTGCTGTCTGATCAGGTTAGGGTAGATCTGGGGTCTGCAGTCTGAACAGGGCAGTACAGATCAGGGGTCTGCAGCCTGAACAGGGCAGTGTAGATCATGATCTGCAGTCTGAACAGGGCAGTGTAGATCAGGGGACTGCAGTCTGAACTGGACAGTGTTGATCAGGGGACTGCAGTCTGAACAGGGCAGTGTAGATCAGGGGACTGCAGTCTGAACAGGACAGTGTAAATCACGGATCTGCAGTCTGAACAGGGCAGTGTAGTTCAGGGGACTGCAGTCTGAACAGGACAGTGTAGACCAGGGGACGGCAGTCTCAACAGGACTGTGTAGACCAGGGGACTGCCGTCCGAACATGGCAGTGTTGATCGGGGTCTGCAGTCTGAATCGGGCAGTGAAGATGAGGGGACTGCAGTCTGAACAGGACAGTGTAAACCAGGCGACAGCCGTCCGAACTGGGCAGTGTTGGTCAGGGGACTGCAGTCTGAACAGGGCAGTCTAGATCAGGGGACTGCAGTCTGAACAGGACAGTGTCGATCAGGGGACTGCAGTCTGAACAGGGTAGTGCAGATCAGGGGACTACAGTCTGAATGCGGCAGTGTAGATCAGGGGACTTCAGTATGAACAATGCAGTGTAGACCAGGGGACTGCAGTCTGAACAGGGCAGTGTAGATCAGGGGAATGCATTCTGAATGGGGCAGTGGAGATCAGGGGATTTCTGTCTGAACGGGGCAGTGTAGATCAGGGGACTGCAATCTGGTCAGGGCAGTGTAGATCAGAGGACTGCAGTCTGAATGGGGTAGTGCAGATCAGGGGTCTGCAGTCTGATCAGGGGACTGCAGTCTGATCTGGGCACTGTTGATCAGGGGCCTGCAGTCTGCACAGGGCAGTGTAGATCAGGGGACTGCAGTCTGACAGGGCAGTGTAGATCAGGGGACTGCAGTCTGAACAGGGCAATGTAGATCAGGGGTCTGCAGTCTGAACAGGACAGTGTAGACTAGGGGACTGCAGTCTGGACAGGACAGTGTAGATCAGGCGACTGCAGTCTGAACAGGGCAGTACAGATCAGGGGTCTGCAGTCTGAACCGGGCAGTATAGGTCAAGGGTCTGCTGTCTGATCAGGATAGGGTAGATCTGGGGTCTGCAGTCTGCACAGGGCAGTACAGATCAATGGACTGCAGTCTGAACAGGGCAGCACAAATCAGGGGTCTGCAGTCTGAATAGGTCAGTACAGATCAGGGGTCTGCAGTCTGAACAGGGCAGAGTAGACCGGGGACAGCAGTCTGAACAGGACAGTGTAGACCATGGGTCTGCAGTCTTAAAGGGGCAGTGTAAATCAGGGGACTGCAGTCTGATCAGGGCAGTGTAAATCAGGGGAATGCAGTCAGATCAGGGCAGTGTAGATTTGAGGATTGCGTTCTGATCAGGGCAGTGTAGATCAGGGGACTGCAGTCTGAACAGGGCAGGGTAGATCAGTGGAATGCAGTCTGAACAGGTCAGTGTAGGTCACAAGACTGCAGTCTGAATGGGGAAGGGCAGATCAGGGGGCTGTAGTCTTCACAGGGCAGTGTAGATCAGGGAAATGCAGTCTGAACAGGGCAGTGTAGATTAGTGGCTGCAGTCTGAACAGGGCAGTGTAGATCAGGGGACTGCAGTCTGAACAGGGCGGTATTGATCAGGGGACTTCAGTCTGAACGAAGCAGTGTACATCAGGGGACTGCAATCTGAACAGGGCAGTGTAGGTCGGAGGCTGCAGTCTGAACAGGGCAGTATAGATCAGGGGAATGCAGTCTGAACAGGGCAGTGTCCATCAGGGCACTGCAGTCTGAACTGGGCAGTGTAGACCAGGGGACTGCAGTCTGAACATGACAGTGTTGATCAGGGCACTGCAGTCTGAACTGGGCAGTGTAGATCAGGGGACTTCAGTCTGAACAGGGCATTGTAGATCAGGGGTCTGAGGTCTTAACAGGGCAGTGTAGATCATGGGATTGTAGTTTGATCAGGGCAGTGTAGATCAGGGGACTGCAGTCTGAACGGGGCAGTGTAGATCAGGGGACTGCAGTCTGAACAGGGCATTAGAGAGCAGGGGACTGCAGTCTGAATGGGGCAGTGTAGATCAGGGCAGTACAGATCAGGGGTCTGCAGCCTGATCAGGGCAGTGTAGATCATGATCTGCAGTCTGAACAGGGCAGTGTAGATCAGGGGACTGCAGTCTGAACAGGCCAGTGTAAATCAGGGATCTGCAGTCTGAACAGGGCAGTGTAGTTCAGGGGACTGCAGTCTGAACTGGAGAGTGTTGATCAGGGGACTGCAGTCTGATCAGGGCAGTGTAAATCAGGGGCCTGCAGTCTGAGTGGGGCAGTGAATATCAGAGGATTGCAGTCTGATCAGGGCAGCGTAGACCAGGGGTCTGAGGTCTTAACAGGGCAGTGTAGATCATGGGATTGTAGTCTGATCAGGGCAGTGTAGATCAGGGGACTGCAGTCTGATCAGGGCAGTGTAGATCAGGGGACTGCAGTCTGAACGGGGCAGTGTAGATCAGGGGACTGCAGTCTGAACAGGGCATTAGAGAGCAGGGGACTGCAGTCTGAATGGGGCAGTGTAGATCAGGGCAGTACAGATCAGGGGTCTGCAGCCTGATCAGGGCAGTGTAGATCATGATCTGCAGTCTGAACAGGGCAGTGTAGATCAGGGGACTGCAGTCTGAACAGGCCAGTGTAAATCAGGGATCTGCAGTCTGAACAGGGCAGTGTAGTTCAGGGGACTGCAGTCTGAACTGGAGAGTGTTGATCAGGGGACTGCAGTCTGATCAGGGCAGTGTAAATCAGGGGCCTGCAGTCTGAATGGGGCAGTGAATATCAGAGGATTGCAGTCTGATCAGGGCAGCGTAGACCAGGGGTCTGAGGTCTTAACAGGGCAGTGTAGGTCATGGGATTGTCATCTGATCAGGGCAGTGTAGAACAGGGGACTGCAGTCTGACCAGGGCAGTGTAGATCAGGAGACTGCAGTCTGATCAGGGCAGTGTAGATCAGGGGACAGCAGTCTGAACAGGGCAGTGTAGATCAGGGGACTGCAGTCTGAAGAGGGCATTGCAGATTAGTGGACTGCCGTCCGAACAGGGCAGTGTAGATCAGGGTTCCGCAGTCTGAACAAGGCAGTATAGATCAGGGGTTGCAATCTGTTCAGGGCAGTGTAGATGAGGGGACTGCAGTCTGATCGGGGCAGTACAGATCAGGGGACTGCAGTCAGATCAGGGGATTGCAGTCTGAACGGAGCAGTGTAGATCAGGGGACTGCAGTCTGAACAGGTCAGTGTAGATCACAAGACTGCAGTCAGATTGGGGAAGGGCAGATCAGGGGGCTGCAGTCTGAACAGGGCAGTGTAGGTCAGGGAAATGCAGTCTGAACAGGGCAGTGTAGATTAGTGGCTGCAGTCTTAACAGGGCAGTGTAGATCAGGGGACTGCAGTCTGATCAGGGCGGTGTAGATCAGGGGACTGCAGTCTGATCAGGGCGGTGTAGATTTGAGGATTGTGTTCTGATCAGGGCAGTGTAGATCAGGGCACTGCAGTCTGAACAGGGCAGGGTAGATCAGGGGAATGCAGTCTGAGCAGGTCAGTGTAGATCACAAGACTGCAGTCTGAATGGGGAAGGGCAGATCAGGGGGCTGCAGTCTGAACAGGGCAGTGTAGATAAGGGAAATGCAGTCTGAACAGGGCAGTGTAGATTAGTGGCTGCAGTCTGAACAGGGCAGTGTAGATCAGGGGCTGCAGTCTGAACATGGCGGTATTGATCAGAGGACTTCAGTCTGACCGAGGCAGTGTACATCAGGGGACTGCAATCTGAACAGGGCAGTGTAGGTCGGAGGCTGCAGTCTGAACAGGGCAGGATAGATCAGGCGAATGCAGTCTGAACAGGCCGGTATTGATCAGGGGACTTCAGTCTGAACGAGGCAGTGTCCATCAGGGCACTGCAGTCTGAACTGGGCAGTGTAGACCAGGGGACTGCAGTCTGAACATGACAGTGTTGATCAGGGCACTGCAGTCTGAACTGGGCAGTGTAGACCAGGGGATTGCAGTCTGAACAGGGCAGTGTAGATCTGGGCACTGCAGTTTGAACAGGGCAGTGTAGATCAGGGGACTTCAGTCTGAACAGGGCAGTGTAGATCAGGGGAATGCAGTCTGAACAGGGCAGTGTAGGTCAGGGGACTGCAGTCTGAACGGGGCAGTGTAGATCTGGGGACTGCAGTCTGAACAGGGCATTAGAGAGCAGGGGACTGCAGTCTGAATGGGGCAGTGTAGATCAGGGCAGTACAGATCAGGGGTCTGCAGCCTGATCAGGGCAGTGTAGATCATGATCTGCAGTCTGAACAGGGCAGTATAGATCAGGGGACTGCAGTTTGAACAGGCCAGTGTAAATCAGGGATCTGCAGTCTGAACAGGGCAGTGTAGTTCAGGGGATTGCAGTCTGATCAGGGCAGTGTAGATCATGGGACTGTAGTCTGATCAGGGCAGTGTAGATCAGGGGACTGCAGTCTGATCAGGGCAGTGTAGATCAGAGGAATGCAGTCTGAACAGGGCAGTGTAGAGCTGGGGACTGCAGTCTGAATGGGGCAGTGTAGATCAGGGGACTGCAGTCTGAACGCAGCAGTGTAGATCAGGAGACTGCAGTCTGAACAGGGCAGTGTAGATCAGGGGACTGCAGGCTGAACAGGGCAGTGTAGATCAGGGGACTGCAGTCTCAATGGGGAAGGGCAGATCAGGGGACTGCAGTCTGAACAGGGCAGTGTAGAACAGGGGACTGCAGTTTGAACGGGGCAGTGTATATCAGGGGACTGCAATCTGATCAGGGCATTTTAGATCAGGGGAATGCAGTCTGAACAGGGCAGTATTGATCAGGGGACTGCAGTCTGAACGAGGCAGTGTATATCAGGGGACTGCAGTCTGAACATGACAGTGTTGATCAGGGCACTGCAGTCTGAACTGGGCAGTGTAGACCAGGGGATTGCAGTCTGAACAGGGCAGTGTAGATCTGGACACTGCAGTTTGAACAGGGCAGTGTAGATCTGGGGACTTCAGTCTGAACAGGGCAGTGTAGATCAGGGGAATGCAGTCTGAACAGGGCAGTGTAGGTCAGGGGACTGCAGTCTGAACGGGGCAGTGCAGATCAGGGGACTGCAGTCTGAACAGGGCATTAGAGAGCAGGGGACTGCAGTCTGAATGGGGCAGTGTAGATCAGGGCAGTACAGATCAGGGGTCTGCAGCCTGATCAGGGCAGTGTAGATCATGATCTGCAGTCTGAACAGGGCAGTATAGATCAGGGGACTGCAGTTTGAACAGGCCAGTGTAAATCAGGGATCTGCAGTCTGAACAGGGCAGTGTAGTTCAGGGGACTGCAGTCTGAATGGGGCAGTGTAGATCAGGGCAGTACAGATCAGGGGTCTGCAGCCTGATCAGGGCAGTGTAGATCATGATCTCTCGTCTGAACAGGGCAGTGTAGATCACGGGACTGCAGTCTGAACAGGCCAGTGTAAATCAGGGATCTGCAGTCTGAACAGGGCAGTGTAGTTCAGGGGACTGCAGTCTGAACTGGAGAGTGTTGATCAGGGGACTGCAGTCTGATCAGGGCAGTGTAAATCAGGGGCCTGCAGTCTGAATGGGGCAGTGTAGACCAGGGGAATGCAGTCTGAACCGGGCAGGAGAGATCAGGGGTCTGCTGTCTGATCAGGTTAGGGTAGATCTGGGGTCTGCAGTCTGAACAGGGCAGTACAGATCAGGGGTCTGCAGCCTGAACAGGGCAGTGTAGATCATGATCTGCAGTCTGAACAGGGCAGTGTAGATCAGGGGACTGCAGTCTGAACTGGACAGTGTTGATCAGGGGACTGCAGTCTGAACAGGGCAGTGTAGATCAGGGGACTGCAGTCTGAACAGGACAGTGTAAATCACGGATCTGCAGTCTGAACAGGGCAGTGTAGTTCAGGGGACTGCAGTCTGAACAGGACAGTGTAGACCAGGGGACGGCAGTCTCAACAGGACTGTGTAGACCAGGGGACTGCCGTCCGAACATGGCAGTGTTGATCGGGGTCTGCAGTCTGAATCGGGCAGTGAAGATGAGGGGACTGCAGTCTGAACAGGACAGTGTAAACCAGGCGACAGCCGTCCGAACTGGGCAGTGTTGGTCAGGGGACTGCAGTCTGAACAGGGCAGTCTAGATCAGGGGACTGCAGTCTGAACAGGACAGTGTCGATCAGGGGACTGCAGTCTGAACAGGGTAGTGCAGATCAGGGGACTACAGTCTGAATGCGGCAGTGTAGATCAGGGGACTTCAGTATGAACAATGCAGTGTAGACCAGGGGACTGCAGTCTGAACAGGGCAGTGTAGATCAGGGGAATGCATTCTGAATGGGGCAGTGGAGATCAGGGGATTTCTGTCTGAACGGGGCAGTGTAGATCAGGGGACTGCAATCTGGTCAGGGCAGTGTAGATCAGAGGACTGCAGTCTGAATGGGGTAGTGCAGATCAGGGGTCTGCAGTCTGATCAGGGGACTGCAGTCTGATCTGGGCACTGTTGATCAGGGGCCTGCAGTCTGCACAGGGCAGTGTAGATCAGGGGACTGCAGTCTGACAGGGCAGTGTAGATCAGGGGACTGCAGTCTGAACAGGGCAATGTAGATCAGGGGTCTGCAGTCTGAACAGGACAGTGTAGACTAGGGGACTGCAGTCTGGACAGGACAGTGTAGATCAGGCGACTGCAGTCTGAACAGGGCAGTACAGATCAGGGGTCTGCAGTCTGAACCGGGCAGTATAGGTCAAGGGTCTGCTGTCTGATCAGGATAGGGTAGATCTGGGGTCTGCAGTCTGCACAGGGCAGTACAGATCAATGGACTGCAGTCTGAACAGGGCAGCACAAATCAGGGGTCTGCAGTCTGAATAGGTCAGTACAGATCAGGGGTCTGCAGTCTGAACAGGGCAGAGTAGACCGGGGACAGCAGTCTGAACAGGACAGTGTAGACCATGGGTCTGCAGTCTTAAAGGGGCAGTGTAAATCAGGGGACTGCAGTCTGATCAGGGCAGTGTAAATCAGGGGAATGCAGTCAGATCAGGGCAGTGTAGATTTGAGGATTGCGTTCTGATCAGGGCAGTGTAGATCAGGGGACTGCAGTCTGAACAGGGCAGGGTAGATCAGTGGAATGCAGTCTGAACAGGTCAGTGTAGGTCACAAGACTGCAGTCTGAATGGGGAAGGGCAGATCAGGGGGCTGTAGTCTTCACAGGGCAGTGTAGATCAGGGAAATGCAGTCTGAACAGGGCAGTGTAGATTAGTGGCTGCAGTCTGAACAGGGCAGTGTAGATCAGGGGACTGCAGTCTGAACAGGGCGGTATTGATCAGGGGACTTCAGTCTGAACGAAGCAGTGTACATCAGGGGACTGCAATCTGAACAGGGCAGTGTAGGTCGGAGGCTGCAGTCTGAACAGGGCAGTATAGATCAGGGGAATGCAGTCTGAACAGGGCAGTGTCCATCAGGGCACTGCAGTCTGAACTGGGCAGTGTAGACCAGGGGCCTGCAGTCTGAACATGACAGTGTTGATCAGGGCACTGCAGTCTGAACTGGGCAGTGTAGATCAGGGGACTTCAGTCTGAACAGGGCATTGTAGATCAGGGGTCTGAGGTCTTAACAGGGCAGTGTAGATCATGGGATTGTAGTTTGATCAGGGCAGTGTAGATCAGGGGACTGCAGTCTGAACGGGGCAGTGTAGATCAGGGGACTGCAGTCTGAACAGGGCATTAGAGAGCAGGGGACTGCAGTCTGAATGGGGCAGTGTAGATCAGGGCAGTACAGATCAGGGGTCTGCAGCCTGATCAGGGCAGTGTAGATCATGATCTGCAGTCTGAACAGGGCAGTGTAGATCAGGGGACTGCAGTCTGAACAGGCCAGTGTAAATCAGGGATCTGCAGTCTGAACAGGGCAGTGTAGTTCAGGGGACTGCAGTCTGAACTGGAGAGTGTTGATCAGGGGACTGCAGTCTGATCAGGGCAGTGTAAATCAGGGGCCTGCAGTCTGAGTGGGGCAGTGAATATCAGAGGATTGCAGTCTGATCAGGGCAGCGTAGACCAGGGGTCTGAGGTCTTAACAGGGCAGTGTAGATCATGGGATTGTAGTCTGATCAGGGCAGTGTAGATCAGGGGACTGCAGTCTGATCAGGGCAGTGTAGATCAGGGGACTGCAGTCTGAACGGGGCAGTGTAGATCAGGGGACTGCAGTCTGAACAGGGCATTAGAGAGCAGGGGACTGCAGTCTGAATGGGGCAGTGTAGATCAGGGCAGTACAGATCAGGGGTCTGCAGCCTGATCAGGGCAGTGTAGATCATGATCTGCAGTCTGAACAGGGCAGTGTAGATCAGGGGACTGCAGTCTGAACAGGCCAGTGTAAATCAGGGATCTGCAGTCTGAACAGGGCAGTGTAGTTCAGGGGACTGCAGTCTGAACTGGAGAGTGTTGATCAGGGGACTGCAGTCTGATCAGGGCAGTGTAAATCAGGGGCCTGCAGTCTGAATGGGGCAGTGAATATCAGAGGATTGCAGTCTGATCAGGGCAGCGTAGACCAGGGGTCTGAGGTCTTAACAGGGCAGTGTAGGTCATGGGATTGTCATCTGATCAGGGCAGTGTAGATCAGGGGACTGCAGTCTGACCAGGGCAGTGTAGATCAGGAGACTGCAGTCTGATCAGGGCAGTGTAGATCAGGGGACAGCAGTCTGAACAGGGCAGTGTAGATCAGGGGACTGCAGTCTGAAGAGGGCATTGCAGATTAGTGGACTGCCGTCCGAACAGGGCAGTGTAGATCAGGGTTCCGCAGTCTGAACAAGGCAGTATAGATCAGGGGTTGCAATCTGTTCAGGGCAGTGTAGATGAGGGGACTGCAGTCTGATCGGGGCAGTACAGATCAGGGGACTGCAGTCAGATCAGGGGATTGCAGTCTGAACGGAGCAGTGTAGATCAGGGGACTGCAGTCTGAACAGGTCAGTGTAGATCACAAGACTGCAGTCAGATTGGGGAAGGGCAGATCAGGGGGCTGCAGTCTGAACAGGGCAGTGTAGGTCAGGGAAATGCAGTCTGAACAGGGCAGTGTAGATTAGTGGCTGCAGTCTTAACAGGGCAGTGTAGATCAGGGGACTGCAGTCTGATCAGGGCGGTGTAGATCAGGGGACTGCAGTCTGATCAGGGCGGTGTAGATTTGAGGATTGTGTTCTGATCAGGGCAGTGTAGATCAGGGCACTGCAGTCTGAACAGGGCAGGGTAGATCAGGGGAATGCAGTCTGAGCAGGTCAGTGTAGATCACAAGACTGCAGTCTGAATGGGGAAGGGCAGATCAGGGGGCTGCAGTCTGAACAGGGCAGTGTAGATAAGGGAAATGCAGTCTGAACAGGGCAGTGTAGATTAGTGGCTGCAGTCTGAACAGGGCAGTGTAGATCAGGGGCTGCAGTCTGAACATGGCGGTATTGATCAGAGGACTTCAGTCTGACCGAGGCAGTGTACATCAGGGGACTGCAATCTGAACAGGGCAGTGTAGGTCGGAGGCTGCAGTCTGAACAGGGCAGGATAGATCAGGCGAATGCAGTCTGAACAGGCCGGTATTGATCAGGGGACTTCAGTCTGAACGAGGCAGTGTCCATCAGGGCACTGCAGTCTGAACTGGGCAGTGTAGACCAGGGGACTGCAGTCTGAACATGACAGTGTTGATCAGGGCACTGCAGTCTGAACTGGGCAGTGTAGACCAGGGGATTGCAGTCTGAACAGGGCAGTGTAGATCTGGGCACTGCAGTTTGAACAGGGCAGTGTAGATCAGGGGACTTCAGTCTGAACAGGGCAGTGTAGATCAGGGGAATGCAGTCTGAACAGGGCAGTGTAGGTCAGGGGACTGCAGTCTGAACGGGGCAGTGTAGATCTGGGGACTGCAGTCTGAACAGGGCATTAGAGAGCAGGGGACTGCAGTCTGAATGGGGCAGTGTAGATCAGGGCAGTACAGATCAGGGGTCTGCAGCCTGATCAGGGCAGTGTAGATCATGATCTGCAGTCTGAACAGGGCAGTATAGATCAGGGGACTGCAGTTTGAACAGGCCAGTGTAAATCAGGGATCTGCAGTCTGAACAGGGCAGTGTAGTTCAGGGGATTGCAGTCTGATCAGGGCAGTGTAGATCATGGGACTGTAGTCTGATCAGGGCAGTGTAGATCAGGGGACTGCAGTCTGATCAGGGCAGTGTAGATCAGAGGAATGCAGTCTGAACAGGGCAGTGTAGAGCTGGGGACTGCAGTCTGAATGGGGCAGTGTAGATCAGGGGACTGCAGTCTGAACGCAGCAGTGTAGATCAGGAGACTGCAGTCTGAACAGGGCAGTGTAGATCAGGGGACTGCAGGCTGAACAGGGCAGTGTAGATCAGGGGACTGCAGTCTCAATGGGGAAGGGCAGATCAGGGGACTGCAGTCTGAACAGGGCAGTGTAGAACAGGGGACTGCAGTTTGAACGGGGCAGTGTATATCAGGGGACTGCAATCTGATCAGGGCATTTTAGATCAGGGGAATGCAGTCTGAACAGGGCAGTATTGATCAGGGGACTGCAGTCTGAACGAGGCAGTGTATATCAGGGGACTGCAGTCTGAACATGACAGTGTTGATCAGGGCACTGCAGTCTGAACTGGGCAGTGTAGACCAGGGGATTGCAGTCTGAACAGGGCAGTGTAGATCTGGACACTGCAGTTTGAACAGGGCAGTGTAGATCTGGGGACTTCAGTCTGAACAGGGCAGTGTAGATCAGGGGAATGCAGTCTGAACAGGGCAGTGTAGGTCAGGGGACTGCAGTCTGAACGGGGCAGTGCAGATCAGGGGACTGCAGTCTGAACAGGGCATTAGAGAGCAGGGGACTGCAGTCTGAATGGGGCAGTGTAGATCAGGGCAGTACAGATCAGGGGTCTGCAGCCTGATCAGGGCAGTGTAGATCATGATCTGCAGTCTGAACAGGGCAGTATAGATCAGGGGACTGCAGTTTGAACAGGCCAGTGTAAATCAGGGATCTGCAGTCTGAACAGGGCAGTGTAGTTCAGGGGACTGCAGTCTGAATGGGGCAGTGTAGATCAGGGCAGTACAGATCAGGGGTCTGCAGCCTGATCAGGGCAGTGTAGATCATGATCTCTCGTCTGAACAGGGCAGTGTAGATCACGGGACTGCAGTCTGAACAGGCCAGTGTAAATCAGGGATCTGCAGTCTGAACAGGGCAGTGTAGTTCAGGGGACTGCAGTCTGAACTGGAGAGTGTTGATCAGGGGACTGCAGTCTGATCAGGGCAGTGTAAATCAGGGGCCTGCAGTCTGAATGGGGCAGTGTAGACCAGGGGAATGCAGTCTGAACCGGGCAGGAGAGATCAGGGGTCTGCTGTCTGATCAGGTTAGGGTAGATCTGGGGTCTGCAGTCTGAACAGGGCAGTACAGATCAGGGGTCTGCAGCCTGAACAGGGCAGTGTAGATCATGATCTGCAGTCTGAACAGGGCAGTGTAGATCAGGGGACTGCAGTCTGAACTGGACAGTGTTGATCAGGGGACTGCAGTCTGAACAGGGCAGTGTAGATCAGGGGACTGCAGTCTGAACAGGACAGTGTAAATCACGGATCTGCAGTCTGAACAGGGCAGTGTAGTTCAGGGGACTGCAGTCTGAACAGGACAGTGTAGACCAGGGGACGGCAGTCTCAACAGGACTGTGTAGACCAGGGGACTGCCGTCCGAACATGGCAGTGTTGATCGGGGTCTGCAGTCTGAATCGGGCAGTGAAGATGAGGGGACTGCAGTCTGAACAGGACAGTGTAAACCAGGCGACAGCCGTCCGAACTGGGCAGTGTTGGTCAGGGGACTGCAGTCTGAACAGGGCAGTCTAGATCAGGGGACTGCAGTCTGAACAGGACAGTGTCGATCAGGGGACTGCAGTCTGAACAGGGTAGTGCAGATCAGGGGACTACAGTCTGAATGCGGCAGTGTAGATCAGGGGACTTCAGTATGAACAATGCAGTGTAGACCAGGGGACTGCAGTCTGAACAGGGCAGTGTAGATCAGGGGAATGCATTCTGAATGGGGCAGTGGAGATCAGGGGATTTCTGTCTGAACGGGGCAGTGTAGATCAGGGGACTGCAATCTGGTCAGGGCAGTGTAGATCAGAGGACTGCAGTCTGAATGGGGTAGTGCAGATCAGGGGTCTGCAGTCTGATCAGGGGACTGCAGTCTGATCTGGGCACTGTTGATCAGGGGCCTGCAGTCTGCACAGGGCAGTGTAGATCAGGGGACTGCAGTCTGACAGGGCAGTGTAGATCAGGGGTCTGCAGTCTGAACAGGACAGTGTAGACTAGGGGACTGCAGTCTGGACAGGACAGTGTAGATCAGGCGACTGCAGTCTGAACAGGGCAGTACAGATCAGGGGTCTGCAGTCTGAACCGGGCAGTATAGGTCAAGGGTCTGCTGTCTGATCAGGATAGGGTAGATCTGGGGTCTGCAGTCTGCACAGGGCAGTACAGATCAATGGACTGCAGTCTGAACAGGGCAGCACAAATCAGGGGTCTGCAGTCTGAATAGGTCAGTACAGATCAGGGGTCTGCAGTCTGAACAGGGCAGAGTAGACCGGGGACAGCAGTCTGAACAGGACAGTGTAGACCATGGGTCTGCAGTCTTAAAGGGGCAGTGTAAATCAGGGGACTGCAGTCTGATCAGGGCAGTGTAAATCAGGGGAATGCAGTCAGATCAGGGCAGTGTAGATTTGAGGATTGCGTTCTGATCAGGGCAGTGTAGATCAGGGGACTGCAGTCTGAACAGGGCAGGGTAGATCAGTGGAATGCAGTCTGAACAGGTCAGTGTAGGTCACAAGACTGCAGTCTGAATGGGGAAGGGCAGATCAGGGGGCTGTAGTCTTCACAGGGCAGTGTAGATCAGGGAAATGCAGTCTGAACAGGGCAGTGTAGATTAGTGGCTGCAGTCTGAACAGGGCAGTGTAGATCAGGGGACTGCAGTCTGAACAGGGCGGTATTGATCAGGGGACTTCAGTCTGAACGAAGCAGTGTACATCAGGGGACTGCAATCTGAACAGGGCAGTGTAGGTCGGAGGCTGCAGTCTGAACAGGGCAGTATAGATCAGGGGAATGCAGTCTGAACAGGGCAGTGTCCATCAGGGCACTGCAGTCTGAACTGGGCAGTGTAGACCAGGGGACTGCAGTCTGAACATGACAGTGTTGATCAGGGCACTGCAGTCTGAACTGGGCAGTGTAGATCAGGGGACTTCAGTCTGAACAGGGCATTGTAGATCAGGGGTCTGAGGTCTTAACAGGGCAGTGTAGATCATGGGATTGTAGTTTGATCAGGGCAGTGTAGATCAGGGGACTGCAGTCTGAACGGGGCAGTGTAGATCAGGGGACTGCAGTCTGAACAGGGCATTAGAGAGCAGGGGACTGCAGTCTGAATGGGGCAGTGTAGATCAGGGCAGTACAGATCAGGGGTCTGCAGCCTGATCAGGGCAGTGTAGATCATGATCTGCAGTCTGAACAGGGCAGTGTAGATCAGGGGACTGCAGTCTGAACAGGCCAGTGTAAATCAGGGATCTGCAGTCTGAACAGGGCAGTGTAGTTCAGGGGACTGCAGTCTGAACTGGAGAGTGTTGATCAGGGGACTGCAGTCTGATCAGGGCAGTGTAAATCAGGGGCCTGCAGTCTGAGTGGGGCAGTGAATATCAGAGGATTGCAGTCTGATCAGGGCAGCGTAGACCAGGGGTCTGAGGTCTTAACAGGGCAGTGTAGATCATGGGATTGTAGTCTGATCAGGGCAGTGTAGATCAGGGGACTGCAGTCTGATCAGGGCAGTGTAGATCAGGGGACTGCAGTCTGAACGGGGCAGTGTAGATCAGGGGACTGCAGTCTGAACAGGGCATTAGAGAGCAGGGGACTGCAGTCTGAATGGGGCAGTGTAGATCAGGGCAGTACAGATCAGGGGTCTGCAGCCTGATCAGGGCAGTGTAGATCATGATCTGCAGTCTGAACAGGGCAGTGTAGATCAGGGGACTGCAGTCTGAACAGGCCAGTGTAAATCAGGGATCTGCAGTCTGAACAGGGCAGTGTAGTTCAGGGGACTGCAGTCTGAACTGGAGAGTGTTGATCAGGGGACTGCAGTCTGATCAGGGCAGTGTAAATCAGGGGCCTGCAGTCTGAATGGGGCAGTGAATATCAGAGGATTGCAGTCTGATCAGGGCAGCGTAGACCAGGGGTCTGAGGTCTTAACAGGGCAGTGTAGGTCATGGGATTGTCATCTGATCAGGGCAGTGTAGATCAGGGGACTGCAGTCTGACCAGGGCAGTGTAGATCAGGAGACTGCAGTCTGATCAGGGCAGTGTAGATCAGGGGACAGCAGTCTGAACAGGGCAGTGTAGATCAGGGGACTGCAGTCTGAAGAGGGCATTGCAGATTAGTGGACTGCCGTCCGAACAGGGCAGTGTAGATCAGGGTTCCGCAGTCTGAACAAGGCAGTATAGATCAGGGGTTGCAATCTGTTCAGGGCAGTGTAGATGAGGGGACTGCAGTCTGATCGGGGCAGTACAGATCAGGGGACTGCAGTCAGATCAGGGGATTGCAGTCTGAACGGAGCAGTGTAGATCAGGGGACTGCAGTCTGAACAGGTCAGTGTAGATCACAAGACTGCAGTCAGATTGGGGAAGGGCAGATCAGGGGGCTGCAGTCTGAACAGGGCAGTGTAGGTCAGGGAAATGCAGTCTGAACAGGGCAGTGTAGATTAGTGGCTGCAGTCTTAACAGGGCAGTGTAGATCAGGGGACTGCAGTCTGATCAGGGCGGTGTAGATCAGGGGACTGCAGTCTGATCAGGGCGGTGTAGATTTGAGGATTGTGTTCTGATCAGGGCAGTGTAGATCAGGGCACTGCAGTCTGAACAGGGCAGGGTAGATCAGGGGAATGCAGTCTGAGCAGGTCAGTGTAGATCACAAGACTGCAGTCTGAATGGGGAAGGGCAGATCAGGGGGCTGCAGTCTGAACAGGGCAGTGTAGATAAGGGAAATGCAGTCTGAACAGGGCAGTGTAGATTAGTGGCTGCAGTCTGAACAGGGCAGTGTAGATCAGGGGCTGCAGTCTGAACATGGCGGTATTGATCAGAGGACTTCAGTCTGACCGAGGCAGTGTACATCAGGGGACTGCAATCTGAACAGGGCAGTGTAGGTCGGAGGCTGCAGTCTGAACAGGGCAGGATAGATCAGGCGAATGCAGTCTGAACAGGCCGGTATTGATCAGGGGACTTCAGTCTGAACGAGGCAGTGTCCATCAGGGCACTGCAGTCTGAACTGGGCAGTGTAGACCAGGGGACTGCAGTCTGAACATGACAGTGTTGATCAGGGCACTGCAGTCTGAACTGGGCAGTGTAGACCAGGGGATTGCAGTCTGAACAGGGCAGTGTAGATCTGGGCACTGCAGTTTGAACAGGGCAGTGTAGATCAGGGGACTTCAGTCTGAACAGGGCAGTGTAGATCAGGGGAATGCAGTCTGAACAGGGCAGTGTAGGTCAGGGGACTGCAGTCTGAACGGGGCAGTGTAGATCTGGGGACTGCAGTCTGAACAGGGCATTAGAGAGCAGGGGACTGCAGTCTGAATGGGGCAGTGTAGATCAGGGCAGTACAGATCAGGGGTCTGCAGCCTGATCAGGGCAGTGTAGATCATGATCTGCAGTCTGAACAGGGCAGTATAGATCAGGGGACTGCAGTTTGAACAGGCCAGTGTAAATCAGGGATCTGCAGTCTGAACAGGGCAGTGTAGTTCAGGGGATTGCAGTCTGATCAGGGCAGTGTAGATCATGGGACTGTAGTCTGATCAGGGCAGTGTAGATCAGGGGACTGCAGTCTGATCAGGGCAGTGTAGATCAGAGGAATGCAGTCTGAACAGGGCAGTGTAGATCTGGGGACTGCAGTCTGAATGGGGCAGTGTAGATCAGGGGACTGCAGTCTGAACGCAGCAGTGTAGATCAGGAGACTGCAGTCTGAACAGGGCAGTGTAGAACAGGGGACTGCAGTCTGAACGGGGCAGTGTATATCAGGGTACTGCAGTCTGAACAGGGAAGTGCATATCGGGGTCTGCAGTCTGAACAGGGAAGTATAGATCAGGGGAATGCAGACTGAACAGGGCAGTGTTGATCTGGGGACTGCAGTCTGAACGGAGCAGTGTAAATCAGGGACTGTAGTCTGATCAGGGCAGTGGAGATCAGGGACTGCAGTCTGATCAGGGCAGTGTAGATCAGGGGATTGCAGTCTGAACGGGGCAGTATAGATCAGGGGTTAGCAGTCTGAACAGGTCAGTGTCGGCCAGGGACAGCAGTCTGAACAGGACAGTGTAGACCATGGGTCTGCAGTCTTAACCGGGCAGTGTAGATCAGGGGACTGCAGTCTGATCAGGGCTGTGGAGATCAGGGGATTGCAGTCTGATCAGGGCAGTGTAGATCAGGGGATTGCAGTCTGAACGGGGCAGTGTAGATCAGGGGACTGCAGTCTGATCAGGGCAGTGTAGATCAGAGGACTGCAGTCTGATCAGGGCAGTGTAGATCAGGGGACTGCAGTCTGAACGGGGCAGTGTAGATCAGGGGACTGCAGTCTGAATGCTGCAGTGTAGATCAGGGGACTGCCGTCTGAACTGGGCAGTGTTGATCAGGGGACTGCAGTCTGAACAGGGCAGTGTTAATCAAGGGACTGCAGTCTGAACAGGGCAGTGTAGATCAGAGGACTGCAGTCTGAATGGGGAAGGGCAGATCAGGGGGCTGCAGTCTGAACAGGGCAGCGTAGATCAGGGGAATGCAGTCTGAACTGGGCAGTGTAGATCAGGGGCTGCAGTCTGAACAGGGCAGTACAGATCAATGGACTGCAGTCTGAACAGGGCAGCACAGATCGGGGGTCTGCAGTCTCAATAGGGCAGTACAGATCAGGGGTCTGCAGTCTTAACGGGGCAGTGTAGATCAGGGGACTGCAGTCTGAATGGGGCAGTGTAGATCAGGGGACTGCAGTCTGATCCGGGCAGTGTAAATCAGGGGACTGCAGTCTGAACAGGGCAGTGTAGGTCAGGGGAATGCAATCTGAACACGGCAGTGTAGATCAGGGGAATGCAGTCTGAACACGGCAGTGTAGATCAGGGGAATGCAGTCTGAACAGGGCAGTGTAGGTCAGGGGTCTGCAGTCTGAACGGGGCAGTGTAGATCAGGGGACTGCAGTCCGAACAGGGCATTGGAGAGCAGGGGACTGCAGTCTGAATGGTGCAGTGTAGATCAGGGCAGTACAGATCAAGGGTCTGCAGCCTGATCCGGGCAGTGTAGATCATGATCTGCAGTCTGAACAGGGCAGTGTAGATCATGGGACTGCAGTCTGAACAGGACAGTGTAAATCAGGGATCTGCAGTCTGAACAGGGCAATGTAGTTCAGGGGACTGCAGTCTGAACTGGACAGTGTTGATCAGGGGACTGCAGTCTGAACAGGACAGTGTAGACCAGGGGACAGCCATCCGAACTGGGCAGTGTTCATCAGGGGTCTGCAGTCTGAACAGGGCAGTGTAAATCAGGGGACTGCAGTCAGAAAAGGGCAGTGTAGATCAGGGGACTGCAGCGTGAACGGGGCAGTGTAGATCAGGGGACTGCAGACGGAACAGGGCAGTGTAGATCAGGGGACTGCAGTCTGAACAGGGCAGTGTAGATCAGGGGACTGCAATCTGAATGGGGCAGTGAAGATCAGGGGTCTGCAGTCTGATCAGGGGACTGCAGTCTGATCCGGGCAGTGTTGATCAGGGGTCTGCAGTCTGAACAGGGCAGTGTGGATCAGGGGACTGCAGTCTGAACAGGACAGTGTAGATCAGGGGACTGCAGTCTGAACAGGGCAGTACAGATCAGGGGTCTGCCGTCTGAACGGGACAGTGTAGATCAGGGGACTGCAGTCTGAACCGGGCAGGAGAGATCAAGGGTCTGCTGTCTGATCAGGGTAGGGTAGATCTGGGGTCTGCAGTCTGAACAGGGCAGTGTAGATCATGATCTGCAGTCTGAACAGGGCAGTGTAGATCAGGGGACTGCAGTCTGAACTGGACAGTGTTGATCAGGGGACTGCAGTCTGAACAGGGCAGTACAGATCAGGGGTCTGCAGTCTGAACAGGGCAGTGTAGATCATGATCTGCAGTCTGAACAGGGCAGTGTAGATAAGGGGACTGCAGTCTGAACTGGACAGTGTTGATCAGGGGACTGCAATCTGAACAGGGCAGTGTAGATCAGGGGACTGCAGTCTGAACAGGACAGTGTAAATCATGGATCTGCAGTCTGAACAGGGCATTGTAGACCAGGGGACTGCAGTCTGAACAGGACAGTGTAGACCAGGGGACTGCAGTCTTGAAGGGGCAGTGTAAATCAGGGGACTGCAGTCTGATCAGGGCAGTGTAGATCAGGGGACTGCAGTCTGATCAGGGCAGTGTAGATCAGGGGATTGCAGTCTGATGAGGGAGGTGTAGACCAGGGGTCTACAGTCTTAACAGGGCAGTGTAGATCATGGGTTTGCAGTCTGATCAGGGCGGTGTAGATCAGGGGACTGCAGTCTGATCAGGGCAGTGTAAATCAGGGGAATGCAGTCTGATCAGGGCAGTGGAGATTTGAGGATTGCGTTCTGATCAGGGCAGTGTAGATCAGGGGACTGCAGTCTGAACAGGGCAGGGTAGATCAGGGGAATGCAGTCTGAACAGGTCAGTGTAGATCACAAGACTGCAGTCTGAATGGGGAAGGGCAGATCAGGGGGCTGCAGTCTGAACAGGGCAGTGTAGATCAGGGAAATGCAGTCTGAACAGGGCAGTGTAGATTAGTGGCTGCAGTCTGAACAGGGCATTGTAGATCAGGGGCTGCAGTCTGAACAGGGCGGTATTGATCAGGGGACTTCAGTCTGAACGAGGCAGTGTACATCAGGGGACTGCAATCTGAACAGGGCAGTGTAGATCGGAGGCTGCAGTCTGAACAGGGTAGTATAGATCAGGGGAATGCAGTCTAAACAGGGCAGTGTAGATCAGGGAACTGCAGTCTGAACGAGGCAGTGTCCATCAGGGCACTGCAGTATGAACAGGGCAGTATAGACAAGGGGATTGCAGTCTGAACATGACAGTGTTGATCAGGGCACTGCAGTCTGAACTGGGCAGTGTAGACCAGGGGATTGCAGTCTGAACAGGGCAGTGTAGATCTGGACACTGCAGTTTGAACAGGGCAGTGTAGATCTGGGGACTTCAGTCTGAACAGGGCAGTGTAGATCAGGGGAATGCAGTCTGAACAGGGCAGTGTAGGTCAGGGGACTGCAGTCTGAACGGGGCAGTGCAGATCAGGGGACTGCAGTCTGAACAGGGCATTAGAGAGCAGGGGACTGCAGTCTGAATGGGGCAGTGTAGATCAGGGCAGTACAGATCAGGGGTCTGCAGCCTGATCAGGGCAGTGTAGATCATGATCTGCAGTCTGAACAGGGCAGTATAGATCAGGGGACTGCAGTTTGAACAGGCCAGTGTAAATCAGGGATCTGCAGTCTGAACAGCGCAGTGTAGTTCAGGGGACTGCAGTCTGAATGGGGCAGTGTAGATCAGGGCAGTACAGATCAGGGGTCTGCAGCCTGATCAGGGCAGTGTAGATCATGATCTCTCGTCTGAACAGGGCAGTGTAGATCACGGGACTGCAGTCTGAACAGGCCAGTGTAAATCAGGGATCTGCAGTCTGAACAGGGCAGTGTAGTTCAGGGGACTGCAGTCTGAACTGGAGAGTGTTGATCAGGGGACTGCAGTCTGATCAGGGCAGTGTAAATCAGGGGCCTGCAGTCTGAATGGGGCAGTGTAGACCAGGGGAATGCAGTCTGAACCGGGCAGGAGAGATCAGGGGTCTGCTGTCTGATCAGGTTAGGGTAGATCTGGGGTCTGCAGTCTGAACAGGGCAGTACAGATCAGGGGTCTGCAGCCTGAACAGGGCAGTGTAGATCATGATCTGCAGTCTGAACAGGGCAGTGTAGATCAGGGGACTGCAGTCTGAACTGGACAGTGTTGATCAGGGGACTGCAGTCTGAACAGGGCAGTGTAGATCAGGGGACTGCAGTCTGAACAGGACAGTGTAAATCACGGATCTGCAGTCTGAACAGGGCAGTGTAGTTCAGGGGACTGCAGTCTGAACAGGACAGTGTAGACCAGGGGACGGCAGTCTCAACAGGACTGTGTAGACCAGGGGACTGCCGTCCGAACATGGCAGTGTTGATCGGGGTCTGCAGTCTGAATCGGGCAGTGAAGATGAGGGGACTGCAGTCTGAACAGGACAGTGTAAACCAGGCGACAGCCGTCCGAACTGGGCAGTGTTGGTCAGGGGACTGCAGTCTGAACAGGGCAGTCTAGATCAGGGGACTGCAGTCTGAACAGGACAGTGTCGATCAGGGGACTGCAGTCTGAACAGGGTAGTGCAGATCAGGGGACTACAGTCTGAATGCGGCAGTGTAGATCAGGGGACTTCAGTATGAACAATGCAGTGTAGACCAGGGGACTGCAGTCTGAACAGGGCAGTGTAGATCAGGGGAATGCATTCTGAATGGGGCAGTGGAGATCAGGGGATTTCTGTCTGAACGGGGCAGTGTAGATCAGGGGACTGCAATCTGGTCAGGGCAGTGTAGATCAGAGGACTGCAGTCTGAATGGGGTAGTGCAGATCAGGGGTCTGCAGTCTGATCAGGGGACTGCAGTCTGATCTGGGCACTGTTGATCAGGGGCCTGCAGTCTGCACAGGGCAGTGTAGATCAGGGGACTGCAGTCTGACAGGGCAGTGTAGATCAGGGGACTGCAGTCTGAACAGGGCAATGTAGATCAGGGGTCTGCAGTCTGAACAGGACAGTGTAGACTAGGGGACTGCAGTCTGGACAGGACAGTGTAGATCAGGCGACTGCAGTCTGAACAGGGCAGTACAGATCAGGGGTCTGCAGTCTGAACCGGGCAGTATAGGTCAAGGGTCTGCTGTCTGATCAGGATAGGGTAGATCTGGGGTCTGCAGTCTGCACAGGGCAGTACAGATCAATGGACTGCAGTCTGAACAGGGCAGCACAAATCAGGGGTCTGCAGTCTGAATAGGTCAGTACAGATCAGGGGTCTGCAGTCTGAACAGGGCAGAGTAGACCGGGGACAGCAGTCTGAACAGGACAGTGTAGACCATGGGTCTGCAGTCTTAAAGGGGCAGTGTAAATCAGGGGACTGCAGTCTGATCAGGGCAGTGTAAATCAGGGGAATGCAGTCAGATCAGGGCAGTGTAGATTTGAGGATTGCGTTCTGATCAGGGCAGTGTAGATCAGGGGACTGCAGTCTGAACAGGGCAGGGTAGATCAGTGGAATGCAGTCTGAACAGGTCAGTGTAGGTCACAAGACTGCAGTCTGAATGGGGAAGGGCAGATCAGGGGGCTGTAGTCTTCACAGGGCAGTGTAGATCAGGGAAATGCAGTCTGAACAGGGCAGTGTAGATTAGTGGCTGCAGTCTGAACAGGGCAGTGTAGATCAGGGGACTGCAGTCTGAACAGGGCGGTATTGATCAGGGGACTTCAGTCTGAACGAAGCAGTGTACATCAGGGGACTGCAATCTGAACAGGGCAGTGTAGGTCGGAGGCTGCAGTCTGAACAGGGCAGTATAGATCAGGGGAATGCAGTCTGAACAGGGCAGTGTCCATCAGGGCACTGCAGTCTGAACTGGGCAGTGTAGACCAGGGGACTGCAGTCTGAACATGACAGTGTTGATCAGGGCACTGCAGTCTGAACTGGGCAGTGTAGATCAGGGGACTTCAGTCTGAACAGGGCATTGTAGATCAGGGGTCTGAGGTCTTAACAGGGCAGTGTAGATCATGGGATTGTAGTTTGATCAGGGCAGTGTAGATCAGGGGACTGCAGTCTGAACGGGGCAGTGTAGATCAGGGGACTGCAGTCTGAACAGGGCATTAGAGAGCAGGGGACTGCAGTCTGAATGGGGCAGTGTAGATCAGGGCAGTACAGATCAGGGGTCTGCAGCCTGATCAGGGCAGTGTAGATCATGATCTGCAGTCTGAACAGGGCAGTGTAGATCAGGGGACTGCAGTCTGAACAGGCCAGTGTAAATCAGGGATCTGCAGTCTGAACAGGGCAGTGTAGTTCAGGGGACTGCAGTCTGAACTGGAGAGTGTTGATCAGGGGACTGCAGTCTGATCAGGGCAGTGTAAATCAGGGGCCTGCAGTCTGAGTGGGGCAGTGAATATCAGAGGATTGCAGTCTGATCAGGGCAGCGTAGACCAGGGGTCTGAGGTCTTAACAGGGCAGTGTAGATCATGGGATTGTAGTCTGATCAGGGCAGTGTAGATCAGGGGACTGCAGTCTGATCAGGGCAGTGTAGATCAGGGGACTGCAGTCTGAACGGGGCAGTGTAGATCAGGGGACTGCAGTCTGAACAGGGCATTAGAGAGCAGGGGACTGCAGTCTGAATGGGGCAGTGTAGATCAGGGCAGTACAGATCAGGGGTCTGCAGCCTGATCAGGGCAGTGTAGATCATGATCTGCAGTCTGAACAGGGCAGTGTAGATCAGGGGACTGCAGTCTGAACAGGCCAGTGTAAATCAGGGATCTGCAGTCTGAACAGGGCAGTGTAGTTCAGGGGACTGCAGTCTGAACTGGAGAGTGTTGATCAGGGGACTGCAGTCTGATCAGGGCAGTGTAAATCAGGGGCCTGCAGTCTGAATGGGGCAGTGAATATCAGAGGATTGCAGTCTGATCAGGGCAGCGTAGACCAGGGGTCTGAGGTCTTAACAGGGCAGTGTAGGTCATGGGATTGTCATCTGATCAGGGCAGTGTAGAACAGGGGACTGCAGTCTGACCAGGGCAGTGTAGATCAGGAGACTGCAGTCTGATCAGGGCAGTGTAGATCAGGGGACAGCAGTCTGAACAGGGCAGTGTAGATCAGGGGACTGCAGTCTGAAGAGGGCATTGCAGATTAGTGGACTGCCGTCCGAACAGGGCAGTGTAGATCAGGGTTCCGCAGTCTGAACAAGGCAGTATAGATCAGGGGTTGCAATCTGTTCAGGGCAGTGTAGATGAGGGGACTGCAGTCTGATCGGGGCAGTACAGATCAGGGGACTGCAGTCAGATCAGGGGATTGCAGTCTGAACGGAGCAGTGTAGATCAGGGGACTGCAGTCTGAACAGGTCAGTGTAGATCACAAGACTGCAGTCAGATTGGGGAAGGGCAGATCAGGGGGCTGCAGTCTGAACAGGGCAGTGTAGGTCAGGGAAATGCAGTCTGAACAGGGCAGTGTAGATTAGTGGCTGAAGTCTTAACAGGGCAGTGTAGATCAGGGGACTGCAGTCTGATCAGGGCGGTGTAGATCAGGGGACTGCAGTCTGATCAGGGCGGTGTAGATTTGAGGATTGTGTTCTGATCAGGGCAGTGTAGATCAGGGCACTGCAGTCTGAACAGGGCAGGGTAGATCAGGGGAATGCAGTCTGAGCAGGTCAGTGTAGATCACAAGACTGCAGTCTGAATGGGGAAGGGCAGATCAGGGGGCTGCAGTCTGAACAGGGCAGTGTAGATAAGGGAAATGCAGTCTGAACAGGGCAGTGTAGATTAGTGGCTGCAGTCTGAACAGGGCAGTGTAGATCAGGGGCTGCAGTCTGAACATGGCGGTATTGATCAGAGGACTTCAGTCTGACCGAGGCAGTGTACATCAGGGGACTGCAATCTGAACAGGGCAGTGTAGGTCGGAGGCTGCAGTCTGAACAGGGCAGGATAGATCAGGCGAATGCAGTCTGAACAGGCCGGTATTGATCAGGGGACTTCAGTCTGAACGAGGCAGTGTCCATCAGGGCACTGCAGTCTGAACTGGGCAGTGTAGACCAGGGGACTGCAGTCTGAACATGACAGTGTTGATCAGGGCACTGCAGTCTGAACTGGGCAGTGTAGACCAGGGGATTGCAGTCTGAACAGGGCAGTGTAGATCTGGGCACTGCAGTTTGAACAGGGCAGTGTAGATCAGGGGACTTCAGTCTGAACAGGGCAGTGTAGATCAGGGGAATGCAGTCTGAACAGGGCAGTGTAGGTCAGGGGACTGCAGTCTGAACGGGGCAGTGTAGATCTGGGGACTGCAGTCTGAACAGGGCATTAGAGAGCAGGGGACTGCAGTCTGAATGGGGCAGTGTAGATCAGGGCAGTACAGATCAGGGGTCTGCAGCCTGATCAGGGCAGTGTAGATCATGATCTGCAGTCTGAACAGGGCAGTATAGATCAGGGGACTGCAGTTTGAACAGGCCAGTGTAAATCAGGGATCTGCAGTCTGAACAGGGCAGTGTAGTTCAGGGGATTGCAGTCTGATCAGGGCAGTGTAGATCATGGGACTGTAGTCTGATCAGGGCAGTGTAGATCAGGGGACTGCAGTCTGATCAGGGCAGTGTAGATCAGAGGAATGCAGTCTGAACAGGGCAGTGTAGATCTGGGGACTGCAGTCTGAATGGGGCAGTGTAGATCAGGGGACTGCAGTCTGAACGCAGCAGTGTAGATCAGGAGACTGCAGTCTGAACAGGGCAGTGTAGAACAGGGGACTGCAGTCTGAACGGGGCAGTGTATATCAGGGTACTGCAGTCTGAACAGGGAAGTGCATATCGGGGTCTGCAGTCTGAACAGGGAAGTATAGATCAGGGGAATGCAGACTGAACAGGGCAGTGTTGATCTGGGGACTGCAGTCTGAACGGAGCAGTGTAAATCAGGGACTGTAGTCTGATCAGGGCAGTGGAGATCAGGGACTGCAGTCTGATCAGGGCAGTGTAGATCAGGGGATTGCAGTCTGAACGGGGCAGTATAGATCAGGGGTTAGCAGTCTGAACAGGTCAGTGTCGGCCAGGGACAGCAGTCTGAACAGGACAGTGTAGACCATGGGTCTGCAGTCTTAACCGGGCAGTGTAGATCAGGGGACTGCAGTCTGATCAGGGCTGTGGAGATCAGGGGATTGCAGTCTGATCAGGGCAGTGTAGATCAGGGGATTGCAGTCTGAACGGGGCAGTGTAGATCAGGGGACTGCAGTCTGATCAGGGCAGTGTAGATCAGAGGACTGCAGTCTGATCAGGGCAGTGTAGATCAGGGGACTGCAGTCTGAACGGGGCAGTGTAGATCAGGGGACTGCAGTCTGAATGCTGCAGTGTAGATCAGGGGACTGCCGTCTGAACTGGGCAGTGTTGATCAGGGGACTGCAGTCTGAACAGGGCAGTGTTAATCAAGGGACTGCAGTCTGAACAGGGCAGTGTAGATCAGAGGACTGCAGTCTGAATGGGGAAGGGCAGATCAGGGGGCTGCAGTCTGAACAGGGCAGCGTAGATCAGGGGAATGCAGTCTGAACTGGGCAGTGTAGATCAGGGGCTGCAGTCTGAACAGGGCAGTACAGATCAATGGACTGCAGTCTGAACAGGGCAGCACAGATCGGGGGTCTGCAGTCTCAATAGGGCAGTACAGATCAGGGGTCTGCAGTCTTAACGGGGCAGTGTAGATCAGGGGACTGCAGTCTGAATGGGGCAGTGTAGATCAGGGGACTGCAGTCTGATCCGGGCAGTGTAAATCAGGGGACTGCAGTCTGAACAGGGCAGTGTAGGTCAGGGGAATGCAATCTGAACACGGCAGAGTAGATCAGGGGAATGCAGTCTGAACACGGCAGTGTAGATCAGGGGAATGCAGTCTGAACAGGGCAGTGTAGGTCAGGGGTCTGCAGTCTGAACGGGGCAGTGTAGATCAGGGGACTGCAGTCCGAACAGGGCATTGGAGAGCAGGGGACTGCAGTCTGAATGGTGCAGTGTAGATCAGGGCAGTACAGATCAAGGGTCTGCAGCCTGATCCGGGCAGTGTAGATCATGATCTGCAGTCTGAACAGGGCAGTGTAGATCATGGGACTGCAGTCTGAACAGGACAGTGTAAATCAGGGATCTGCAGTCTGAACAGGGCAATGTAGTTCAGGGGACTGCAGTCTGAACTGGACAGTGTTGATCAGGGGACTGCAGTCTGAACAGGACAGTGTAGACCAGGGGACAGCCATCCGAACTGGGCAGTGTTCATCAGGGGTCTGCAGTCTGAACAGGGCAGTGTAAATCAGGGGACTGCAGTCAGAAAAGGGCAGTGTAGATCAGGGGACTGCAGCGTGAACGGGGCAGTGTAGATCAGGGGACTGCAGACGGAACAGGGCAGTGTAGATCAGGGGACTGCAGTCTGAACAGGGCAGTGTAGATCAGGGGACTGCAATCTGAATGGGGCAGTGAAGATCAGGGGTCTGCAGTCTGATCAGGGGACTGCAGTCTGATCCGGGCAGTGTTGATCAGGGGTCTGCAGTCTGAACAGGGCAGTGTGGATCAGGGGACTGCAGTCTGAACAGGACAGTGTAGATCAGGGGACTGCAGTCTGAACAGGGCAGTGTCGATCATGGGCCTGTAGTCAGATCCGGGGATTGCAGTCGGATCAGGGCAGTGTTAATCAGAGGACTGCAGTCTGAACGGGGCAGTGTAGATCAAGGGACTGTAGTCTGAACAGGGCAGAGAAGATCATGGGATTGCAGTCTGATCAGGGCAGTGTAGATCAGGGGACTGCAATCTGAACAGGGCAGTGTAGATCAGGGGACTGTAGTCTGAATAGGGCAGTGTAGATCAGGGGACTGCAGTCTGAACGGGGCAGTGTAGATCAGGGGACTGCAGTCTGAACAGGGCAGTGTAGATCAGGGGACTGCAGTCTGAACGGGGCAGTATAGATCAGGGGACTGCAGTCTGAACGGGGCAGTATAGATCAGGGGCTGCAGTCCAAACAGGGCAGTGTAGATCAGGGGACTGCAGTCTGATCAGGGCAGTACACATCAGGGGACTGCAGTCTGATCAGAGCAGTACAGATCAGGGGCCTGCAGTCTGAAAAGGGCAGTGTAGATCAGAGGACTGCAATCTGAATGGGGCAGTGTAGATCAGGGGATTGCTGTCTGAACGGGGCAGTATAGATCAGGGGTCTGCAGTCTGAACAGGGCAGTGTTGATCAGAGGACTGCAGTCTGAACATGGCAGTGTAGATCAGGGGTCTGCAGTCTGTCTAGGGCAGTGTTGATCAGAGGACTGCAGTCTGAACTGGGCAGTGTAGATCAGGGGTCTGCAGTCTGAAGAGGGCATTGTAGATCGGGGGACTGCAATCTGAACGGGGCAGTGTAGATCAGTGGATTGCAGTCTGAACGGCGGTGTCGATCAGGGGACTGCAGTTTGAACAGGGCAGTGTAGATCAGAGGGCTGCAGTCTGAGCGGGGCAGGTTAGGTCAGAGGACTGCAGTCTGATCAGGGCATTGTCAATCAGGGAACTGCAGTCTGATCAGGGCAGTGTAGATCAGGGGATTGCTGTCTGATCAGGGCAGTGTAGAATAAGGGACAGCAGTCTGAACAGGGAAGGGTAGATCAGGGGACAGAAGTCTGATCAGGGCAATGTAGGTCACGGGACTGCAGTCTGAACAGGGCCCTGTAGATCAGGGGACTGCAGTCTGAACAGGGCAGTACACATCAGGAGACTGCAGTCTGATCAGAGCAGTACAGATCAGGGGCCTGCAGTCTGAATAGGGCAGTGTAGATCAGGGACTGCAATCTGAACGGGGCAGTGTCGATCATGGGCCTGTAGTCAGATCCGGGGATTGCAGTCTGATCAGGGCAGTGTTAATCAGAGGACTGCAGTCTGAACGGGGCAGTGTAGATCAAGGGACTGTAGTCTGAACAGGGCAGAGTAGATCATGGGATTGCAGTCTGATCAGGGCAGTGTAGATCAGGGGACTGCAGTCTGAACAGGGCAGTGTAGATCAGGGGACTGTAGTCTGAATAGGGCAGTGTAGATCAGGGGACTGCAGTCTGAACGGGGCAGTGTAGATCAGGGGACTGCAGTCTGAACAGGGCAGTGTAGATCAGGGGACTGCAGTCTGAACGGGGCAGTATAGATCAGGGGCTGCAGTCCAAACAGGGCAGTGTAGATCAGGGGACTGCAGTCTGATCAGGGCAGTACACATCAGGGGACTGCAGTCTGATCAGAGCAGTACAGATCAGGGGCCTGCAGTCTGAAAAGGGCAGTGTAGATCAGAGGACTGCAATCTGAATGGGGCAGTGTAGATCAGGGGATTGCTGTCTGAACGGGGCAGTATAGATCAGGGGTCTGCAGTCTGAACAGGGCAGTGTTGATCAGAGGACTGCAGTCTGAACATGGCAGTGTAGATCAGGGGTCTGCAGTCTGTCTAGGGCAGTGTTGATCAGAGGACTGCAGTCTGAACTGGGCAGTGTAGATCAGGGGTCTGCAGTCTGAAGAGGGCATTGTAGATCGGGGGACTGCAATCTGAACGGGGCAGTGTAGATCAGTGGATTGCAGTCTGAACGGCGGTGTCGATCAGGGGACTGCAGTCTGATTAGGGCATTGTCGATCAGGGAACTGCAGTCTGATCAGGGCAGTGTAGATCAGGGGATTGCTGTCTGATCAGGGCAGTGTAGATCAGGGGACAGCAGTCTGAACAGGGAAGGGTAGATCAGGGGACAGAAGTCTGATCAGGGCAATGTAGGTCAGGGGACTGCAGTCTGAACAGGGCCCTGTAGATCAGGGGACTGCAGTCTGAACAGGGCAGTACACATCAGGGGACTGCAGTCTGATCAGAGCATTACAGATCAGGTGCCTGCAGTCTGAATAGGGCAGTGTAGATCAGGGGACTGCATCTGAACGGGGCAGTGTAGATCAGAGGCCTGTAGTCAGATCCGGGGATTGCAGTCTGATCAGGGCAGTGTTAATCAGAGGACTGCAGTCTGAACGGGGCAGTGTACATCAAGGGACTGTAGTCTGAACAGGGCAGAGTAGATCATGGGATTGCAGTCTGATCAGGACAGTGTAGATCAGGGGACTGCAGTCTGAACAGGGCATTGTAGGTCAGGGGACTGTAGTCTGAATAGGGCAGTGTAGATCAGGGGACTGCAGTCTGAACGGGGCAGTGTAGATCAGGGGACTGCAGTCTGAACGGGGCAGTGTAGATCAGGGGACTGCAGTCTGAACAGGGCAGTGTAGACCAGGGGACTGCAGTCTGAACGGGGCAGTATAGATGAGGGGCTGCAGTCCAACAGGGCAGTGTAGATCAGGGGACTGCAGTCTGATCAGGGCAGTACACATCAGGGGACTGCAGTCTGATCAGAGCAGTACAGATCAGGGGCCTGCAGTCTGAAAAGGGCAGTGTAGATCAGAGGACTGCAATCTGAATGGGGCAGTTTAGATCAGGGGATTGCTGTCTGAACGGGGCAGTATAGATCAGGGGTCTGCAGTCTGAACAGGGCAGTGTTGATCAGAGGACTGCAGTCTGAACAGGGCAGTGTAGATCAGGGGTCTGCAGTCTGTCTAGGGCAGTGTTGATCAGAGGACTGCAGTCTGAACGGAGCAGTGTAAATCAGGGACTGTAGTCTGATCAGGGCAGTGGAGATCAGGGACTGCAGTCTGATCAGGGCAGTGTAGATCAGGGGATTGCAGTCTGAACGGGGCAGTATAGATCAGGGGTTAGCAGTCTGAACAGGTCAGTGTCGGCCAGGGACAGCAGTCTGAACAGGACAGTGTAGACCATGGGTCTGCAGTCTTAACCGGGCAGTGTAGATCAGGGGACTGCAGTCTGATCAGGGCTGTGGAGATCAGGGGATTGCAGTCTGATCAGGGCAGTGTAGATCAGGGGATTGCAGTCTGAACGGGGCAGTGTAGATCAGGGGACTGCAGTCTGATCAGGGCAGTGTAGATCAGAGGACTGCAGTCTGATCAGGGCAGTGTAGATCAGGGGACTGCAGTCTGAACGGGGCAGTGTAGATCAGGGGACTGCAGTCTGAATGCAGCAGTGTAGATCAGGGGACTGCCGTCTGAACTGGGCAGTGTTGATCAGGGGACTGCAGTCTGAACAGGGCAGTGTTAATCAAGGGACTGCAGTCTGAACAGGGCAGTGTAGATCAGGGGAATGCAGTCTGAACTGGGCAGTGTAGATCAGGGGCTGCAGTCTGAACAGGGCAGTACAGATCAATGGACTGCAGTCTGAACAGGGCAGCACAGATCGGGGGTCTGCAGTCTCAATAGGGCAGTACAGATCAGGGGTCTGCAGTCTTAACGGGGCAGTGTAGATCAGGGGACTGCAGTCTGAATGGGGCAGTGTAGATCAGGGGACTGCAGTCTGATCCGGGCAGTGTAAATCAGGGGACTGCAGTCTGAACAGGGCAGTGTAGGTCAGGGGAATGCAATCTGAACACGGCAGTGTAGATCAGGGGAATGCAGTCTGAACACGGCAGTGTAGATCAGGGGAATGCAGTCTGAACAGGGCAGTGTAGGTCAGGGGTCTGCAGTCTGAACGGGGCAGTGTAGATCAGGGGACTGCAGTCCGAACAGGGCATTGGAGAGCAGGGGACTGCAGTCTGAATGGTGCAGTGTAGATCAGGGCAGTACAGATCAAGGGTCTGCAGCCTGATCCGGGCAGTGTAGATCATGATCTGCAGTCTGAACAGGGCAGTGTAGATCATGGGACTGCAGTCTGAACAGGACAGTGTAAATCAGGGATCTGCAGTCTGAACAGGGCAATGTAGTTCAGGGGACTGCAGTCTGAACTGGACAGTGTTGATCAGGGGACTGCAGTCTGAACAGGACAGTGTAGACCAGGGGACAGCCATCCGAACTGGGCAGTGTTCATCAGGGGTCTGCAGTCTGAACAGGGCAGTGTAAATCAGGGGACTGCAGTCAGAAAAGGGCAGTGTAGATCAGGGGACTGCAGCGTGAACGGGGCAGTGTAGATCAGGGGACTGCAGACGGAACAGGGCAGTGTAGATCAGGGGACTGCAGTCTGAACAGGGCAGTGTAGATCAGGGGACTGCAATCTGAATGGGGCAGTGAAGATCAGGGGTCTGCAGTCTGATCAGGGGACTGCAGTCTGATCCGGGCAGTGTTGATCAGGGGTCTGCAGTCTGAACAGGGCAGTGTGGATCAGGGGACTGCAGTCTGAACAGGACAGTGTAGATCAGGGGACTGCAGTCTGAACAGGGCAGTACAGATCAGGGGTCTGCCGTCTGAACGGGACAGTGTAGATCAGGGGACTGCAGTCTGAACCGGGCAGGAGAGATCAAGGGTCTGCTGTCTGATCAGGGTAGGGTAGATCTGGGGTCTGCAGTCTGAACAGGGCAGTGTAGATCATGATCTGCAGTCTGAACAGGGCAGTGTAGATCAGGGGACTGCAGTCTGAACTGGACAGTGTTGATCAGGGGACTGCAGTCTGAACAGGGCAGTACAGATCAGGGGTCTGCAGTCTGAACAGGGCAGTGTAGATCATGATCTGCAGTCTGAACAGGGCAGTGTAGATAAGGGGACTGCAGTCTGAACTGGACAGTGTTGATCAGGGGACTGCAATCTGAACAGGGCAGTGTAGATCAGGGGACTGCAGTCTGAACAGGACAGTGTAAATCATGGATCTGCAGTCTGAACAGGGCATTGTAGACCAGGGGACTGCAGTCTGAACAGGACAGTGTAGACCAGGGGACTGCAGTCTTGAAGGGGCAGTGTAAATCAGGGGACTGCAGTCTGATCAGGGCAGTGTAGATCAGGGGACTGCAGTCTGATCAGGGCAGTGTAGATCAGGGGATTGCAGTCTGATGAGGGAGGTGTAGACCAGGGGTCTACAGTCTTAACAGGGCAGTGTAGATCATGGGTTTGCAGTCTGATCAGGGCGGTGTAGATCAGGGGACTGCAGTCTGATCAGGGCAGTGTAAATCAGGGGAATGCAGTCTGATCAGGGCAGTGGAGATTTGAGGATTGCGTTCTGATCAGGGCAGTGTAGATCAGGGGACTGCAGTCTGAACAGGGCAGGGTAGATCAGGGGAATGCAGTCTGAACAGGTCAGTGTAGATCACAAGACTGCAGTCTGAATGGGGAAGGGCAGATCAGGGGGCTGCAGTCTGAACAGGGCAGTGTAGATCAGGGAAATGCAGTCTGAACAGGGCAGTGTAGATTAGTGGCCGCAGTCTGAACAGGGCATTGTAGATCAGGGGCTGCAGTCTGAACAGGGCGGTATTGATCAGGGGACTTCAGTCTGAACGAGGCAGTGTACATCAGGGGACTGCAATCTGAACAGGGCAGTGTAGATCGGAGGCTGCAGTCTGAACAGGGTAGTATAGATCAGGGGAATGCAGTCTAAACAGGGCAGTGTAGATCAGGGGACTGCAGTCTGAACGAGGCAGTGTCCATCAGGGCACTGCAGTATGAACAGGGCAGTATAGACAAGGGGATTGCAGTCTGAACATGACAGTGTTGATCAGGGCACTGCAGTCTGAACTGGGCAGTGTAGACCAGGGGATTGCAGTCTGAACAGGGCAGTGTAGATCTGGACACTGCAGTTTGAACAGGGCAGTGTAGATCTGGGGACTTCAGTCTGAACAGGGCAGTGTAGATCAGGGGAATGCAGTCTGAACAGGGCAGTGTAGGTCAGGGGACTGCAGTCTGAACGGGGCAGTGCAGATCAGGGGACTGCAGTCTGAACAGGGCATTAGAGAGCAGGGGACTGCAGTCTGAATGGGGCAGTGTAGATCAGGGCAGTACAGATCAGGGGTCTGCAGCCTGATCAGGGCAGTGTAGATCATGATCTGCAGTCTGAACAGGGCAGTATAGATCAGGGGACTGCAGTTTGAACAGGCCAGTGTAAATCAGGGATCTGCAGTCTGAACAGGGCAGTGTAGTTCAGGGGACTGCAGTCTGAATGGGGCAGTGTAGATCAGGGCAGTACAGATCAGGGGTCTGCAGCCTGATCAGGGCAGTGTAGATCATGATCTCTCGTCTGAACAGGGCAGTGTAGATCACGGGACTGCAGTCTGAACAGGCCAGTGTAAATCAGGGATCTGCAGTCTGAACAGGGCAGTGTAGTTCAGGGGACTGCAGTCTGAACTGGAGAGTGTTGATCAGGGGACTGCAGTCTGATCAGGGCAGTGTAAATCAGGGGCCTGCAGTCTGAATGGGGCAGTGTAGACCAGGGGAATGCAGTCTGAACCGGGCAGGAGAGATCAGGGGTCTGCTGTCTGATCAGGTTAGGGTAGATCTGGGGTCTGCAGTCTGAACAGGGCAGTACAGATCAGGGGTCTGCAGCCTGAACAGGGCAGTGTAGATCATGATCTGCAGTCTGAACAGGGCAGTGTAGATCAGGGGACTGCAGTCTGAACTGGACAGTGTTGATCAGGGGACTGCAGTCTGAACAGGGCAGTGTAGATCAGGGGACTGCAGTCTGAACAGGACAGTGTAAATCACGGATCTGCAGTCTGAACAGGGCAGTGTAGTTCAGGGGACTGCAGTCTGAACAGGACAGTGTAGACCAGGGGACGGCAGTCTCAACAGGACTGTGTAGACCAGGGGACTGCCGTCCGAACATGGCAGTGTTGATCGGGGTCTGCAGTCTGAATCGGGCAGTGAAGATGAGGGGACTGCAGTCTGAACAGGACAGTGTAAACCAGGCGACAGCCGTCCGAACTGGGCAGTGTTGGTCAGGGGACTGCAGTCTGAACAGGGCAGTCTAGATCAGGGGACTGCAGTCTGAACAGGACAGTGTCGATCAGGGGACTGCAGTCTGAACAGGGTAGTGCAGATCAGGGGACTACAGTCTGAATGCGGCAGTGTAGATCAGGGGACTTCAGTATGAACAATGCAGTGTAGACCAGGGGACTGCAGTCTGAACAGGGCAGTGTAGATCAGGGGAATGCATTCTGAATGGGGCAGTGGAGATCAGGGGATTTCTGTCTGAACGGGGCAGTGTAGATCAGGGGACTGCAATCTGGTCAGGGCAGTGTAGATCAGAGGACTGCAGTCTGAATGGGGTAGTGCAGATCAGGGGTCTGCAGTCTGATCAGGGGACTGCAGTCTGATCTGGGCACTGTTGATCAGGGGCCTGCAGTCTGCACAGGGCAGTGTAGATCAGGGGACTGCAGTCTGACAGGGCAGTGTAGATCAGGGGACTGCAGTCTGAACAGGGCAATGTAGATCAGGGGTCTGCAGTCTGAACAGGACAGTGTAGACTAGGGGACTGCAGTCTGGACAGGACAGTGTAGATCAGGCGACTGCAGTCTGAACAGGGCAGTACAGATCAGGGGTCTGCAGTCTGAACCGGGCAGTATAGGTCAAGGGTCTGCTGTCTGATCAGGATAGGGTAGATCTGGGGTCTGCAGTCTGCACAGGGCAGTACAGATCAATGGACTGCAGTCTGAACAGGGCAGCACAAATCAGGGGTCTGCAGTCTGAATAGGTCAGTACAGATCAGGGGTCTGCAGTCTGAACAGGGCAGAGTAGACCGGGGACAGCAGTCTGAACAGGACAGTGTAGACCATGGGTCTGCAGTCTTAAAGGGGCAGTGTAAATCAGGGGACTGCAGTCTGATCAGGGCAGTGTAAATCAGGGGAATGCAGTCAGATCAGGGCAGTGTAGATTTGAGGATTGCGTTCTGATCAGGGCAGTGTAGATCAGGGGACTGCAGTCTGAACAGGGCAGGGTAGATCAGTGGAATGCAGTCTGAACAGGTCAGTGTAGGTCACAAGACTGCAGTCTGAATGGGGAAGGGCAGATCAGGGGGCTGTAGTCTTCACAGGGCAGTGTAGATCAGGGAAATGCAGTCTGAACAGGGCAGTGTAGATTAGTGGCTGCAGTCTGAACAGGGCAGTGTAGATCAGGGGACTGCAGTCTGAACAGGGCGGTATTGATCAGGGGACTTCAGTCTGAACGAAGCAGTGTACATCAGGGGACTGCAATCTGAACAGGGCAGTGTAGGTCGGAGGCTGCAGTCTGAACAGGGCAGTATAGATCAGGGGAATGCAGTCTGAACAGGGCAGTGTCCATCAGGGCACTGCAGTCTGAACTGGGCAGTGTAGACCAGGGGACTGCAGTCTGAACATGACAGTGTTGATCAGGGCACTGCAGTCTGAACTGGGCAGTGTAGATCAGGGGACTTCAGTCTGAACAGGGCATTGTAGATCAGGGGTCTGAGGTCTTAACAGGGCAGTGTAGATCATGGGATTGTAGTTTGATCAGGGCAGTGTAGATCAGGGGACTGCAGTCTGAACGGGGCAGTGTAGATCAGGGGACTGCAGTCTGAACAGGGCATTAGAGAGCAGGGGACTGCAGTCTGAATGGGGCAGTGTAGATCAGGGCAGTACAGATCAGGGGTCTGCAGCCTGATCAGGGCAGTGTAGATCATGATCTGCAGTCTGAACAGGGCAGTGTAGATCAGGGGACTGCAGTCTGAACAGGCCAGTGTAAATCAGGGATCTGCAGTCTGAACAGGGCAGTGTAGTTCAGGGGACTGCAGTCTGAACTGGAGAGTGTTGATCAGGGGACTGCAGTCTGATCAGGGCAGTGTAAATCAGGGGCCTGCAGTCTGAGTGGGGCAGTGAATATCAGAGGATTGCAGTCTGATCAGGGCAGCGTAGACCAGGGGTCTGAGGTCTTAACAGGGCAGTGTAGATCATGGGATTGTAGTCTGATCAGGGCAGTGTAGATCAGGGGACTGCAGTCTGATCAGGGCAGTGTAGATCAGGGGACTGCAGTCTGAACGGGGCAGTGTAGATCAGGGGACTGCAGTCTGAACAGGGCATTAGAGAGCAGGGGACTGCAGTCTGAATGGGGCAGTGTAGATCAGGGCAGTACAGATCAGGGGTCTGCAGCCTGATCAGGGCAGTGTAGATCATGATCTGCAGTCTGAACAGGGCAGTGTAGATCAGGGGACTGCAGTCTGAACAGGCCAGTGTAAATCAGGGATCTGCAGTCTGAACAGGGCAGTGTAGTTCAGGGGACTGCAGTCTGAACTGGAGAGTGTTGATCAGGGGACTGCAGTCTGATCAGGGCAGTGTAAATCAGGGGCCTGCAGTCTGAATGGGGCAGTGAATATCAGAGGATTGCAGTCTGATCAGGGCAGCGTAGACCAGGGGTCTGAGGTCTTAACAGGGCAGTGTAGGTCATGGGATTGTCATCTGATCAGGGCAGTGTAGAACAGGGGACTGCAGTCTGACCAGGGCAGTGTAGATCAGGAGACTGCAGTCTGATCAGGGCAGTGTAGATCAGGGGACAGCAGTCTGAACAGGGCAGTGTAGATCAGGGGACTGCAGTCTGAAGAGGGCATTGCAGATTAGTGGACTGCCGTCCGAACAGGGCAGTGTAGATCAGGGTTCCGCAGTCTGAACAAGGCAGTATAGATCAGGGGTTGCAATCTGTTCAGGGCAGTGTAGATGAGGGGACTGCAGTCTGATCGGGGCAGTACAGATCAGGGGACTGCAGTCAGATCAGGGGATTGCAGTCTGAACGGAGCAGTGTAGATCAGGGGACTGCAGTCTGAACAGGTCAGTGTAGATCACAAGACTGCAGTCAGATTGGGGAAGGGCAGATCAGGGGGCTGCAGTCTGAACAGGGCAGTGTAGGTCAGGGAAATGCAGTCTGAACAGGGCAGTGTAGATTAGTGGCTGCAGTCTTAACAGGGCAGTGTAGATCAGGGGACTGCAGTCTGATCAGGGCGGTGTAGATCAGGGGACTGCAGTCTGATCAGGGCGGTGTAGATTTGAGGATTGTGTTCTGATCAGGGCAGTGTAGATCAGGGCACTGCAGTCTGAACAGGGCAGGGTAGATCAGGGGAATGCAGTCTGAGCAGGTCAGTGTAGATCACAAGACTGCAGTCTGAATGGGGAAGGGCAGATCAGGGGGCTGCAGTCTGAACAGGGCAGTGTAGATAAGGGAAATGCAGTCTGAACAGGGCAGTGTAGATTAGTGGCTGCAGTCTGAACAGGGCAGTGTAGATCAGGGGCTGCAGTCTGAACATGGCGGTATTGATCAGAGGACTTCAGTCTGACCGAGGCAGTGTACATCAGGGGACTGCAATCTGAACAGGGCAGTGTAGGTCGGAGGCTGCAGTCTGAACAGGGCAGGATAGATCAGGCGAATGCAGTCTGAACAGGCCGGTATTGATCAGGGGACTTCAGTCTGAACGAGGCAGTGTCCATCAGGGCACTGCAGTCTGAACTGGGCAGTGTAGACCAGGGGACTGCAGTCTGAACATGACAGTGTTGATCAGGGCACTGCAGTCTGAACTGGGCAGTGTAGACCAGGGGATTGCAGTCTGAACAGGGCAGTGTAGATCTGGGCACTGCAGTTTGAACAGGGCAGTGTAGATCAGGGGACTTCAGTCTGAACAGGGCAGTGTAGATCAGGGGAATGCAGTCTGAACAGGGCAGTGTAGGTCAGGGGACTGCAGTCTGAACGGGGCAGTGTAGATCTGGGGACTGCAGTCTGAACAGGGCATTAGAGAGCAGGGGACTGCAGTCTGAATGGGGCAGTGTAGATCAGGGCAGTACAGATCAGGGGTCTGCAGCCTGATCAGGGCAGTGTAGATCATGATCTGCAGTCTGAACAGGGCAGTATAGATCAGGGGACTGCAGTTTGAACAGGCCAGTGTAAATCAGGGATCTGCAGTCTGAACAGGGCAGTGTAGTTCAGGGGATTGCAGTCTGATCAGGGCAGTGTAGATCATGGGACTGTAGTCTGATCAGGGCAGTGTAGATCAGGGGACTGCAGTCTGATCAGGGCAGTGTAGATCAGAGGAATGCAGTCTGAACAGGGCAGTGTAGATCTGGGGACTGCAGTCTGAATGGGGCAGTGTAGATCAGGGGACTGCAGTCTGAACGCAGCAGTGTAGATCAGGAGACTGCAGTCTGAACAGGGCAGTGTAGAACAGGGGACTGCAGTCTGAACGGGGCAGTGTATATCAGGGTACTGCAGTCTGAACAGGGAAGTGCATATCGGGGTCTGCAGTCTGAACAGGGAAGTATAGATCAGGGGAATGCAGACTGAACAGGGCAGTGTTGATCTGGGGACTGCAGTCTGAACGAGCCAGTGTAGACCAGGGGACTGCAGTCTGATCAGGGCAGTGTAAATCAGGGGCCTGCAGTCTGAATGGGGCAGTGAAGATCAGAGGATAGCAGTCTGATCAGGGCAGTGTATATCAGGGGACTGCAGTCTGAACAGGCCAGTGTAAATCAGGGATCTGCAGTCTGAACAGGGCAGTGAAGTTCAGGGGACTGCAGTCTGAACTGGACAGTGTTGATCAGGGGATTGCAGTCTGATCAGGGCAGTGTTGACCAGGGCTCTGCTGTCTTAACAGGGCAGTGCAGATCATGGAACTGCAGTCTGATCAGGGCGGTGTCGATCAGGGGACTGCAGTCTGATCAGGGCAGTGTAAACCAGGGGCCTGCAGTCTGAATGGGGCAGTGTAGACCAGGGGTCTGAGGTCTTAACAGGGCAGTGTAGATCAGGGGACTGCAGTCTGAATGGGGAAGGGCAGATCAGGGGACTGCAGTCTGAACAGGGCAGTGAAGAACAGGGGACTGCAGTCTGAACGTGGCAGTGTATATCAGGGGACTGCAATCTGATCAGGGCATCTTAGATCAGGGGAATGCAGTCTGAACAGGGCAGTATTGATCAGGGGACTGCAGTCTGAACGAGGCAGTGTACATCAGGGGACTGCAGTCTGAACATGACAGTGTTGATCAGGGGATTGCAGTCTGAATGGGGCAGTGTAGACCAGGGGTCTGAGGTCTTAACAGGGCAGTGTAGATCATGGGACTGTAGTCTGATCAGGGCAGTGTAGATCAGCGGACTGCAGTCTGATCAGGGCAGTGTAGATCAGAGGAATGCAGTCTGAACAGGGCAGTATTGATCAGGGGACTGCAGTCTGAACGAGGCAGTGTACATCAGGGGACTGCAGTCTGAACATGACAGTGTTGATCAGGGGATTGCAGTCTGAATGGGGCAGTGTAGACCAGGGGTCTGAGGTCTTAACAGGGCAGTGTAGATCATGGGACTGTAGTCTGATCAGGGCAGTGTAGATCAGCGGACTGCAGTCTGATCAGGGCAGTGTAGATCAGAGGAATGCAGTCTGAACAGGGCAGTGTAGATCAGGGGACTGCAGTCTGAACGGGGCAGTGTAGACCAGGGGACTGCAGTCTGAACGCAGCAGTGTAGATCAGGGGACTGACGTCTGAACAGGGCAGTGTAGATCAGGGGACTGACGTCTGAATGGGGAAGGGCAGATCAGGGGACTGCAGTCTGAACTGGGCAGTGTAGACCAGGGGATTGCAGTCTGAACAGGGCAGTGTAGATCTGGACACTGCAGTTTGAACAGGGCAGTGTAGATCAGGGGACTTCAGTATGAACAGGGCAGTGTAGATCAGGGGAATGCAGTCTGAACAGGGCAGTGTAGATCGGGGTCTGCAGTCTGAACAGGGAAGTATAGATCAGGGGAATGCAGTATGAACAGGGCAGTGTTGATCAGGGGACTGCAGTCTGAACGAGGCAGTGTCCATCAGGGCACTGCAGTCTGAACAGGGCAGTGTAGATCAGAGAATTGCAGTCTGAACGCAGCAGTGTTGATCAGGGGACTGCGGTCCGAACGGGGCAGTGTAGATCAGGGGACTGCAGTCTGAACGCAGCAGTGTAGATCAGGGGACTGACGTCTGAACAGGGCAGTGTAAATCAGGGGACTGCAGTCTGAACAGGTCAGTGTAGATCAGAGGACTGCAGTCTGAATGGGGAAGGGCAGATCAGGGGGCTGCAGTCTGAACAGGGCAGTGTAGAACAGGGGACTGCAGTCTGAACGGGGCAGTGTATATCAGGGGACTGCAGTCTGAACAAGGCAGTATAGATCGGGGGAATGCAGTCTGAACAGGGCAGCGTAGATCAGTGGCTGCAGTCTGAACAGGGCAGTGTAGATCGGGGGAATGCAGTCTGAACAGGGCAGCGTAGATCAGTGGCTGCAGTCTGAACAGGGCAGTGTCGATCAGGGTCTGCAGTCTGAACAGGGCGGTATTGATCAGGAGACTTCAGTCTGAACGAGGCAGTGTACGTCAGGGGATTGCAGTCTGAACAGGGCAGTGTAGGTCGGAGGCTGCAGTCTGAACAGGGCAGTATAGATCAGGGGAATGCAGTCTGAACAGGGCAGTGTAGATCGAGGGAATGCAGTCTGAACAGGGCAGCGTAGATCAGTGGCTGCAGTCTGAATGGGGCAGTGTCGATCAGGGGCTGCAGTCTGAACAGGGCAGTATTGATCAGGGGACTTCAGTCTGAACGAGGCAGTGTAGATCAGGGGACTGCAGTCTGAACGGGGCAGTGTAGACCAGGGGACTGCAGTCTGAACGCAGCAGTGTAGATCAGGGGACTGACGTCTGAACAGGGCAGTGTAGATCAGGGGACTGCAGTCTGAATGGGGAAGGGCAGATCAGGAGACTGCAGTCTGAACAGGGCAGTGTAGAACAGGGGACTGCAGTTTGAACGGGGCAGTGTATATCAGGGGACTGCAATCTGATCAGGGCATTTTAGATCAGGGGAATGCAGTCTGAACAGGGCAGTATTGATCAGGGGACTGCAGTCTGAACGAGGCAGTGTATATCAGGGGACTGCAGTCTGAACATGACAGTGTTGATCAGGGCACTGCAGTCTGAACTGGGCAGTGTAGACCAGGGGATTGCAGTCTGAACAGGGCAGTGTAGATCTGGACACTGCAGTTTGAACAGGGCAGTGTAGATCAGGGGACTTCAGTCTGAACGGGGCAGTGTAGATCAGGGGAATGCAGTCTGAACAGGGCAGTGTAGATCGGGGTCTGCAGTCTGACCAGGGAAGTATAAATCAGGGGAATGCAGTCTGAACAGGGCAGTGTTCATCAGGGGACTGCAGTCTGATTGAGGCAGTGTCCATCAGGGCAGTGTAGATCGGGGTCTGCAGTCTGAACAGGGAAGTATAGATCAGGGGAATGCAGTCTGAACAGGGCAGTGTAGATCAGAGAATTGCAGTCTGAACGCAGCAGTGTAGATCAGGGGACTGCGGTCCGAACGGGGCAGTGTAGATCAGGGGACTGCAGTCTGAACGAGGCAGTGTCCATCAGGGCACTGACGTCTGAACAGGGCAGTGTAAATCAGGGGACTGCAGTCTGAACAGGTCAGTGTAGATCAGAGGACTGCAGTCTGAATGGGGAAGGGCAGATCAGGGGGCTGCAGTATGAACAGGGCAGTGTAGAACAGGGGACTGCAGTCTGAACGGGGCAGTGTATATCAGGGGACTGCAGTCTGAACAGGGCAGTGTAGATCGGGGGAATGCAGTCTGAACAGGGCAGTATAGATCAGGTGAATGCAGTCTGAACAGGGCAGTGTAGATCGGGGGAATGCAGTCTGAACAGGGCAGCGTAGATCAGTGGCTGCAGTCTGAATGGGGCAGTGTCGATCAGGGGCTGAAGTCTGAACAGGGCGGTATTGATCAGGGACTGCAGTCTGAATGAGGCATTGTACATCAGGGGACTGCAGTCTGAACAGGGCAGTGTAGACCAGGGGACTGCAGTCTGAACAGGGCAGTGTAGATCTGGGCACTGCAGTTTGAACAGGGCAGTGTAGATCAGGGGTCTTCAGTCAGAACAGGGCAGTGTAGATCAGGGGAATGTAGTCTGAACAGGGCAGTGTAGGTCAGGGGACTGCAGTCTGAACGGGGCAGTATTGATCAGGGGACTGCAGTCTGAACGAGGCAGTGTACATCAGGGGACTGCAGTCTGAACATGACAGTGTTGATCAGGGCACTGCAGTCTGAACTGGGCAGTGTAGACCAGGGGATTGCAGTCTGAACAGGGCAGTGTAGATCTGGACACTGCAGTTTGAACAGGGCAGTGTAGATCAGGGGACTTCAGTCTGAACAGGGCAGTGTAGATCAGGGGAATGCAGTCTGAACAGGGCAGTGTAGATCGGGGTCTGCAGTCTGAACAGGGAAGTGTAGATCAGGGGAATGCAGTCTGAACAGGGCAGTGTTCATCAGGGGACTGCATTCTGAACGAGGCAGTGTCCATCAGGGCACTGCAGTCTGAACAGGGCAGTGTAGATCAGAGAATTGCATGTCTGAACGCAGCAGTGTAGATCAGGGGACTGCGGTCCGAACGGGGCAGTGTAGATCAGGGGACTGCAGTCTGAACGCAGCAGTGTAGATCCGGGGACTGACGTCTGAACAGGGCAGTGTAAATCAGGGGACTGCAGTCTGAACAGGTCAGTGTAGATCAGAGGACTGCAGTCTGAATGGGGAAGGGCAGATCAGGGGGCTGCAGTCTGAACAGGGCAGTGTAGAACAGGGGACTGCAGTCTGAACGGGGTAGTGTATATCAGGGGACTGCAGTCTGAACAGGGCAGTGTAGATCGGGGGAATGCAGTCTGAACAGGGCAGCGTAGATCAGTGGCTGCAGTCTGAACAGGGCAGTGTCGATCAGGGGCTGCAGTCTGAACAGGGCAGTATTGATCAGGAGACTTCAGTCTGAACGAGACAATGTACGTCAGAGGACTGCACTCTGAACAGGGCAGTGTAGGTCGGAGGCTGCAGTCTGAACAGGGCAGTGTAGATCGGGGGAATGCAGTCTGAACAGGGCAGCGTAGATCAGTGGCTGCAGTCTGAATGGGGCAGTGTCGATCAGGGGCTGCAGTCTGAACAGGGCGGTATTGATCAGGGGACTTCAGTCTGAACGAGGCAGTGTACATCAGGCGACTGCAGTCTGACCTGGGCAGTGTACATCAGGGGACTGCAGTCTGACCTGGGCAGTGTAGACCAGGGGACTGCAGTTTGAACAGGGCACTGTAGATCAGGGGTCTTCAGTCAGAACAGGGCAGTGTAGATCAGGGGAATGTAGTCTGAACAGGGCAGTGTAGGTCAGGGGACTGCAGTCTGAACGGGGCAGTGTAGATCAGGGGACTGCAGTCTGAACAGGGCATTAGAGAGCAGGGGACTGCAGTCTGAATGGGGCAGTGTATATCAGGGCAGTACAGATCAGGGGTCTGCAGCCTGATCAGGACAGTGTAGATCATGATCTGCAGTCTGAACAGGGCAGTATAGATCAGGGGACTGCAGTCTGAACAGGCCAGTGTAAATCAGGGATCTGCAGTCTGAACAGGACAGTGTAGTTCAGGGGATTGCAGTCTGATCAGGGCGGTGTAGATCAGGGGACTGCAGTCTGATCAGGGCAGTGTAAATCAGGGGCCTGCAGTCTGAATGGGGCAGTGAAGATCAGAGGATTGCAGTCTGATCAGGGCAGTGTAGACCAGGGGTCTGAGGTCTTAACAGGGCAGTGTAGATCATGGGACTGTAGTCTGATCAGGGCAGTGTAGATCAGGGGACTACAGTCTGATCAGGGCAGTGTAGATCAGAGGAATGCAGTCTGAACAGGGCAGTGTAGATCAGGGAACTGCAGTCTGAACGGGGCAGTGTAGAACAGGGGACTGCAGTCTGAACGGGGCAGTGTAGATCAGGGGAATGCAGTCTGAACAGGGCAGTGTAGATCGGGGTCTGCAGTCTGAACAGGGAAGTATAGATCAGGGGAATGCAGTCTGAACAGGGCAGTGTTCATCAGGGGACTGCAGTCTGAATGAGGCAGTGTCCATCAGGTCAGTGTAGATCGGGGTCTGCAGTCTGAACAGGGCAGTGTAGATCAGGGGAATGCAGTCTGAACAGGGCAGTGTTCATCAGGGGACTGCAGTCTGAATGAGGCAGTGTCCATCAGGGCAGTGTAGATCGGGGTCTGCAGTCTGAACAGGGAAGTATAGATCAGGGGAATGCAGTCTGAACAGGGCAGTGTAGATCAGAGAATTGCAGTCTGAACGCAGCAGTGTAGATCAGGGGACTGCGGTCCGAACGGGGCAGTGTAGATCAGGGGACTGCAGTCTGAACGAGGCAGTGTCCATCAGGGCACTGACGTCTGAACAGGGCAGTGTAAATCAGGGGACTGCAGTCTGAACAGGTCAGTGTAGATCAGAGGACTGCAGTCTGAATGGGGAAGGGCAGATCAGGGGGCTGCAGTCTGAACAGGGCAGTGTAGAACAGGGGACTGCAGTCTGAACGGGGCAGTGTATATCAGGGGACTGCAGTCTGAACAGGGCAGTGTAGATCGGGGGAATGCAGTCTGAACAGGGCAGTATAGATCAGGTGAATGCAGTCTGAACAGGGCAGTGTAGATCGGGGGAATGCAGTCTGAACAGGGCAGCGTAGATCAGTGGCTGCAGTCTGAATGGGGCAGTGTCGATCAGGGGCTGAAGTCTGAACAGGGCGGTATTGATCAGGGGACTGCAGTCTGAATGAGGCATTGTACATCAGGGGACTGCAGTCTGAACAGGGCAGTGTAGACCAGGGGACTGCAGTCTGAACAGGGCAGTGTAGATCTGGGCACTGCAGTTTGAACAGGGCAGTGTAGATCAGGGGTCTTCAGTCTGAACAGGTCAGTGTAGATCAGAGGACTGCAGTCTGAATGGGGAAGGGCAGATCAGGGGGCTGCAGTCTGAACAGGGCAGTGTAGAACAGGGGACTGCAGTCTGAACGGGGCAGTGTATATCAGGGGACTGCAGTCTGAACAAGGCAGTGTAGATCGGGGGAATGCAGTCTGAACAGGGCAGCGTAGATCAGTGGCTGCAGTCTGAACAGGGCAGTGTAGATCGGGGGAATGCAGTCTGAACAGGGCAGCGTAGATCAGTGGCTGCAGTCTGAACAGGGCAGTGTCGATCAGGGTCTGCAGTCTGAACAGGGCGGTATTGATCAGGAGACTTCAGTCTGAACGAGGCAGTGTAGATCAGGGGACTGCAGTCTGAACGGGGCAGTGTAGACCAGGGGACTGCAGTCTGAACGCAGCAGTGTAGATCAGGGGACTGACGTCTGAACAGGGCAGTGTAGATCAGGGGACTGCAGTCTGAACAGGGCAGTATAGATCAGGGGAATGCAGTCTGAACAGGGCAGTGTAGATCGAGGGAATGCAGTCTGAACAGGGCAGCGTAGATCAGTGGCTGCAGTCTGAATGGGGCAGTGTCGATCAGGGGCTGCAGTCTGAACAGGGCAGTATTGATCAGGGGACATCAGTCTGAACGAGGCAGTGTAGATCAGGGGACTGCAGTCTGAACGGGGCAGTGTAGACCAGGGGACTGCAGTCTGAACGCAGCAGTGTAGATCAGGGGACTGACGTCTGAACAGGGCAGTGTAGATCAGGGGACTGCAGTCTGAATGGGGAAGGGCAGATCAGGAGACTGCAGTCTGAACAGGGCAGTGTAGAACAGGGGACTGCAGTTTGAACGGGGCAGTGTATATCAGGGGACTGCAATCTGATCAGGGCATTTTAGATCAGGGGAATGCAGTCTGAACAGGGCAGTATTGATCAGGGGACTGCAGTCTGAACGAGGCAGTGTACATCAGGGGACTGCAGTCTGAACATGACAGTGTTGATCAGGGCACTGCAGTCTGAACTGGGCAGTGTAGACCAGGGGATTGCAGTCTGAACAGGGCAGTGTAGATCTGGACACTGCAGTTTGAACAGGGCAGTGTAGATCAGGGGACTTCAGTCTGAACGGGGCAGTGTAGATCAGGGGAATGCAGTCTGAACAGGGCAGTGTAGATCGGGGTCTGCAGTCTGACCAGGGAAGTATAGATCAGGGGAATGCAGTCTGAACAGGGCAGTGTTCATCAGGGGACTGCAGTCTGAATGAGGCAGTGTCCATCAGGGCAGTGTAGATCGGGGTCTGCAGTCTGAACAGGGAAGTATAGATCAGGGGAATGCAGTCTGAACAGGGCAGTGTAGATCAGAGAATTGCAGTCTGAACGCAGCAGTGTAGATCAGGGGACTGCGGTCCGAACGGGGCAGTGTAGATCAGGGGACTGCAGTCTGAACGAGGCAGTGTCCATCAGGGCACTGACGTCTGAACAGGGCAGTGTAAATCAGGGGACTGCAGTCTGAACAGGTCAGTGTAGATCAGAGGACTGCAGTCTGAATGGGGAAGGGCAGATCAGGGGGCTGCAGTCTGAACAGGGCAGTGTAGAACAGGGGACTGCAGTCTGAACGGGGCAGTGTATATCAGGGGACTGCAGTCTGAACAGGGCAGTGTAGATCGGGGGAATGCAGTCTGAACAGGGCAGTATAGATCAGGTGAATGCAGTCTGAACAGGGCAGTGTAGATCGGGGGAATGCAGTCTGAACAGGGCAGCGTAGATCAGTGGCTGCAGTCTGAATGGGGCAGTGTCGATCAGGGGCTGAAGTCTGAACAGGGCGGTATTGATCAGGGACTGCAGTCTGAATGAGGCATTGTACATCAGGGGACTGCAGTCTGAACAGGGCAGTGTAGACCAGGGGACTGCAGTCTGAACAGGGCAGTGTAGATCTGGGCACTGCAGTTTGAACAGGGCAGTGTAGATCAGGGGTCTTCAGTCAGAACAGGGCAGTGTAGATCAGGGGAATGTAGTCTGAACAGGGCAGTGTAGGTCAGGGGACTGCAGTCTGAACGGGGCAGTATTGATCAGGGGACTGCAGTCTGAACGAGGCAGTGTACATCAGGGGACTACAGTCTGAACATGACAGTGTTGATCAGGGCACTGCAGTCTGAACTGGGCAGTGTAGACCAGGGGATTGCAGTCTGAACAGGGCAGTGTAGATCTGGACACTGCAGTTTGAACAGGGCAGTGTAGATCAGGGGACTTCAGTCTGAACAGGGCAGTGTAGATCAGGGGAATGCAGTCTGAACAGGGCAGTGTAGATCGGGGTCTGCAGTCTGAACAGGGAAGTGTAGATCAGGGGAATGCAGTCTGAACAGGGCAGTGTTCATCAGGGGACTGCATTCTGAACGAGGCAGTGTCCATCAGGGCACTGCAGTCTGAACAGGGCAGTGTAGATCAGAGAATTGCATGTCTGAACGCAGCAGTGTAGATCAGGGGACTGCGGTCCGAACGGGGCAGTGTAGATCAGGGGACTGCAGTCTGAACGCAGCAGTGTAGATCCGGGGACTGACGTCTGAACAGGGCAGTGTAAATCAGGGGACTGCAGTCTGAACAGGTCAGTGTAGATCAGAGGACTGCAGTCTGAATGGGGAAGGGCAGATCAGGGGGCTGCAGTCTGAACAGGGCAGTGTAGAACAGGGGACTGCAGTCTGAACGGGGCAGTGTATATCAGGGGACTGCAGTCTGAACAGGGCAGTGTAGATCGGGGGAATGCAGTCTGAACAGGGCAGCGTAGATCAGTGGCTGCAGTCTGAACAGGGCAGTGTAGATCGGGGGAATGCAGTCTGAACAGGGCAGCGTAGATCAGTGGCTGCAGTCTGAACAGGGCAGTGTCGATCAGGGGCTGCAGTCTGAACAGGGCAGTATTGATCAGGAGACTTCAGTCTGAACGAGACAATGTACGTCAGAGGACTGCACTCTGAACAGGGCAGTGTAGGTCGGAGGCTGCAGTCTGAACAGGGCAGTGTAGATCAGGGGAATGCAGTCTGAACAGGGCAGTGTAGATCGGGGGAATGCAGTCTGAACAGGGCAGCGTAGATCAGTGGCTGCAGTCTGAATGGGGCAGTGTCGATCAGGGGCTGCAGTCTGAACAGGGCGGTATTGATCAGGGGACTTCAGTCTGAACGAGGCAGTGTACATCAGGGGACTGCAGTCTGACCTGGGCAGTGTAGACCAGGGGACTGCAGTCTGAACAGGGCAGTGTAGATCTGGGCACTGCAGTTTGAACAGGGCACTGTAGATCAGGGGTCTTCAGTCAGAACAGGGCAGTGTAGATCAGGGGAATGTAGTCTGAACAAGGCAGTGTAGGTCAGGGGACTGCAGTCTGAACGGGGCAGTGTAGATCAGGGGACTGCAGTCTGAACAGGGCATTAGAGAGCAGGGGACTGCAGTCTGAATGGGGCAGTGTATATCAGGGCAGTACAGATCAGGGGTCTGCAGCCTGATCAGGACAGTGTAGATCATGATCTGCATTCTGAACAGGGCAGTATAGATCAGGGGACTGCAGTCTGAACAGGCCAGTGTAAATCAGGGATCTGCAGTCTGAACAGGACAGTGTAGTTCAGGGGATTGCAGTCTGATCAGGGCGGTGTAGATCAGGGGACTGCAGTCTGATCAGGGCAGTGTAAATCAGGGGCCTGCAGTCTGAATGGGGCAGTGAAGATCAGAGGATTGCAGTCTGATCAGGGCAGTGTAGACCAGGGGTCTGAGGTCTTAACAGGGCAGTGTAGATCATGGGACTGTAGTCTGATCAGGGCAGTGTAGATCAGGGGACTACAGTCTGATCAGGGCAGTGTAGATCAGAGGAATGCAGTCTGAACAGGGCAGTGTAGATCAGGGAACTGCAGTCTGAACGGGGCAGTGTAGAACAGGGGACTGCAGTCTGAACGGGGCAGTGTAGATCAGGGGAATGCAGTCTGAACAGGGCAGTGTAGATCGGGGTCTGCAGTCTGAACAGGGAAGTATAGATCAGGGGAATGCAGTCTGAACAGGGCAGTGTTCATCAGGGGACTGCAGTCTGAATGAGGCAGTGTCCATCAGGGCAGTGTAGATCGAAGTCTGCAGTCTGAACAGGGAAGTATAGATCAGGGGAATGCAGTCTGAACAGGGCAGTGTAGATCAGAGAATTGCAGTCTGAACGCAGCAGTGTAGATCAGGGGACTGCGGTCCGAACGGGGCAGTGTAGATCAGGGGACTGCAGTCTGAACGAGGCAGTGTCCATCAGGGCACTGACGTCTGAACAGGGCAGTGTAAATCAGGGGACTGCAGTCTGAACAGGTCAGTGTAGATCAGAGGACTGCAGTCTGAATGGGGAAGGGCAGATCAGGGGGCTGCAGTCTGAACAGGGCAGTGTAGAACAGGGGACTGCAGTCTGAACGGGGCAGTGTATATCAGGGGACTGCAGTCTGAACAGGGCAGTGTAGATCGGGGGAATGCAGTCTGAACAGGGCAGTATAGATCAGGTGAATGCAGTCTGAACAGGGCAGTGTAGATCGGGGGAATGCAGTCTGAACAGGGCAGCGTAGATCAGTGGCTGCAGTCTGAATGGGGCAGTGTCGATCAGGGGCTGCAGTCTGAACAGGGCGGTATTGATCAGGGGACTGCAGTCTGAATGAGGCATTGTACATCAGGGGACTGCAGTCTGAACAGGGCAGTGTAGACCAGGGGACTGCAGTCTGAACAGGGCAGTCTAGATCTGGGCACTGCAGTTTGAACAGGGCAGTGTAGATCAGGGGTCTTCAGTCAGAACAGGTCAGTGTAGATCAGGGGAATGTAGTCTGAACAGGGCAGTTAAGGTCAGGGGACTGCAGTCTGAACGGGGCAGTATTGATCAGGGGACTGCAGTCTGAACGAGGCAGTGTAGATCTGGGCACTGCAGTTTGAACAGGGCACTGTAGATCAGGGGTCTTCAGTCAGAACAGGGCAGTGTAGATCAGGGGAATGTAGTCTGAACAGGGCAGTGTAGGTCAGGGGACTGCAGTCTGAACGGGGCAGTGTAGATCAGGGGACTGCAGTCTGAACAGGGCATTAGAGAGCAGGGGACTGCAGTCTGAATGGGGCAGTGTATATCAGGGCAGTACAGATCAGGGGTCTGCAGCCTGATCAGGGCAGTGTAGATCATGATCTGCAGTCTGAACAGGGCAGTATAGATCAGGGGACTGCAGTCTGAACAGGCCAGTGTAAATCAGGGATCTGCAGTCTGAACAGGGCAGTGTAGTTCAGGGGATTGCAGTCTGATCAGGGCGGTGTAGGTCAGGGGACTGCAGTCTGATCAGGGCAGTGTAAATCAGGGGCCTGCAGTCTGAATGGGGCAGTGAAGATCAGAGGATTGCAGTCTGATCAGGGCAGTGTAGACCAGGGGTCTGAGGTCTTAACAGGGCAGTGTAGATCATGGGACTGTAGTCTGATCAGGGCAGTGTAGATCAGGGGACTACAGTCTGATCAGGGCAGTGTAGATCAGAGGAATGCAGTCTGAACAGGGCAGTGTAGATCAGGGAACTGCAGTCTGAACGGGGCAGTGTAGATCAGGGGACTGCAGTCTGAACGCAGCATTGTAGATCAGGGGACTGCAGTCTGAACAGGGCAGTGTAGATCAGGGGACTGCAGTCTGAATGGGGAAGGGCAGATCAGGGGACTGCAGTCTGAACAGGGCAGTGTAGAACAGGGGACTGCAGTCTGAACGGGGCAGTGTAGAACAGGGGACTGCAGTCTGAACGGGGCAGTGTAGATCGGGGTCTGCAGTCTGAACAGGGCAGTGTAGATCAGGGTAATGCAGTCTGAACAGGGCAGTGTAGATCGGGGTCTGCAGTCTGAACAGGGAAGTATAGATCAGGGGAATGCAGTCTGAACAGGGCAGTGTTCATCAGGGGACTGCAGTCTGAATGAGGCAGTGTCCATCAGGGCAGTGTAGATCGGGGTCTGCAGTCTGAACAGGGAAGTATAGATCAGGGGAATGCAGTCTGAACAGGGCAGTGTAGATCAGAGAATTGCAGTCTGAACGCAGCAGTGTAGATCAGGGGACTGCGGTCCGAACGGGGCAGTGTAGATCAGGGTACTGCAGTCTGAACGAGGCAGTGTCCATCAGGGCACTGACGTCGGAACAGGGCAGTGTAAATCAGGGGACTGCAGTCTGAACAGGTCAGTGTAGATCAGAGGACTGCAGTCTGAATGGGGAAGGGCAGATCAGGGGGCTGCAGTCTGAACAGGGCAGTGTAGAACAGGGGACTGCAGTCTGAACGGGGCAGTGTATATCAGGTGACTGCAGTCTGAACAGGGCAGTGTAGATCGGGGGAATGCAGTCTGAACAGGGCAGTATAGATCAGGTGAATGCAGTCTGAACAGGGCAGTGTACATCAGGGGAATGCAGTCTGAACAGGGCAGCGTAGATCAGTGGCTGCAGTCTGAATGGGGCAGTGTCGATCAGGGGCTGAAGTCTGAACAGGGCGGTATTGATCAGGGGACTGCAGTCTGAATGAGGCATTGTACATCAGGGGACTGCAGTCTGAACAGGGCAGTGTAGACCAGGGGACTGCAGTCTGAACAGGGCAGTGTAGATCTGGGCACTGCAGTTTGAACAGGGCAGTGTAGATCAGGGGTCTTCAGTCAGAACAGGGCAGTGTAGATCAGGGGAATGTAGTCTGAACAGGGCAGTGTAGGTCAGGGGACTGCAGTCTGAACGGGGCAGTATTGATCAGGGGACTGCAGTCTGAACGAGGCAGTGTACATCAGGGGACTGCAGTCTGAACATGACAGTGTTGATCAGGGCACTGCAGTCTGAACTGGGCAGTGTAGACCAGGGGATTGCAGTCTGAACAGGGCAGTGTAGATCTGGACACTGCAGTTTGAACAGGGCAGTGTAGATCAGGGGACTTCAGTCTGAACAGGGCAGTGTAGATCAGGGGAATGCAGTCTGAACAGGGCAGTGTAGATCGGGGTCTGCAGTCTGAACAGGGAAGTGTAGATCAGGGGAATGCAGTCTGAACAGGGCAGTGTTCATCAGGGGACTGCATTCTGAACGAGGCAGTGTCCATCAGGGCACTGCAGTCTGAACAGGGCAGTGTAGATCAGAGAATTGCATGTCTGAACGCAGCAGTGTAGATCAGGGGACTGCAGTCCGAACGGGGCAGTGTAGATCAGGGGACTGCAGTCTGAACGCAGCAGTGTAGATCCGGGGACTGACGACTGAACAGGGCAGTGTAAATCAGGGGACTGCAGTCTGAACAGGTCAGTGTAGATCAGAGGACTGCAGTCTGAATGGGGAAGGGCAGATCAGGGGGCTGCAGTCTGAACAGGGCAGTGTAGAACAGGGGACTGCAGTCTGAACGGGGCAGTGTATATCAGGGGACTGCAGTCTGAACAGGGCAGTGTAGATCGGGGGAATGCAGTCTGAACAGGGCAGCGTAGATCAGTGGCTGCAGTCTGAACAGGGCAGTGTAGATCGGGGGAATGCAGTCTGAACAGGGCAGCGTAGATCAGTGGCTGCAGTCTGAACAGGGCAGTGTCGATCAGGGGCTGCAGTCTGAACAGGGCAGTATTGATCAGGAGACTTCAGTCTGAACGAGACAATGTACGTCAGAGGACTGCACTCTGAACAGGGCAGTGTAGGTCGGAGGCTGCAGTCTGAACAGGGCAGTGAGATCAGGGGAATGCAGTCTGAACAGGGCAGTGTAGATCGGGGGAATGCAGTCTGAACAGGGCAGCGTAGATCAGTGGCTGCAGTCTGAATGGGGCAGTGTCGATCAGGGGCTGCAGTCTGAACAGGGCGGTATTGATCAGGGGACTTCAGTCTGAACGAGGCAGTGTACATCAGGGGACTGCAGTCTGACCTGGGCAGTGTAGACCAGGGGACTGCAGTCTGAACAGGGCAGTGTAGATCTGGGCACTGCAGTTTGAACAGGGCACTGTAGATCAGGGGTCTTCAGTCAGAACAGGGCAGTGTAGATCAGGGGACTGCAGTCTGAATGGGGCAGTGTATATCAGGGCAGTACAGATCAGGGGTCTGCAGCCTGATCAGGGCAGTGTAGATCATGATCTGCAGTCTGAACAGGGCAGTATAGATCAGGGGACTGCAGTCTGAACAGGCCAGTGTAATCAGGGATCTGCAGTCTGAACAGGGCAGTGTAGTTCAGGGGATTGCAGTCTGATCAGGGCGGTGTAGATCAGGGGACTGCAGTCTGATCAGGGCAGTGTAAATCAGGGGCCTGCAGTCTGAATGGGGCAGTGAAGATCAGAGGATTGCAGTCTGATCAGGGCAGTGTAGACCAGGGGTCTGAGGTCTTAACAGGGCAGTGTAGAACAGGGGACTGCAGTCTGAACGGGTCAGTGTAGATCGGGGTCTGCAGTCTGAACAGGGCAGTGTAGATCAGGGGAATGCAGTCTGAACAGGGCAGTGTAGATCGGGGTCTGCAGTCTGAACAGGGAAGTATAGATCAGGGGAATGCAGTCTGAACAGGGCAGTGTTCATCAGGGGACTGCAGTCTGAATGAGGCAGTGTCCATCAGGGCAGTGTAGATCGGGGTCTGCAGTCTGAACAGGGAAGTATAGATCAGGGGAATGCAGTCTGAACAGGGCAGTGTAGATGAGAGAATTGCAGTCTGAACGCAGCAGTGTAGATCAGGGGACTGCGGTCCGAACGGGGCAGTGTAGATCAGGGGACTGCAGTCTGAACGAGGCAGTGTCCATCAGGGCACTGACGTCTGAACAGGGCAGTGTAAATCAGGGGACTGCAGTCTGAACAGGTCAGTGTAGATCAGAGGACTGCAGTCTGAATGGGGAAGGGCAGATCAGGGGGCTGCAGTCTGAACAGGGCAGTGTAGAACAGGGGACTGCAGTCTGAACGGGGCAGTGTATATCAGGGGACTGCAGTCTGAACAGGGCAGTGTAGATCGGGGGACTGCAGTCTGAATGAGGCATTGTACATCAGGGGACTGCAGTCTGAACAGGGCAGTGTAGACCAGGGGACTGCAGTCTGAACAGGGCAGTCTAGATCTGGGCACTGCAGTTTGAACAGGGCAGTGTAGATCAGGGGTCTTCAGTCAGAACAGGGCAGTGTAGATCAGGGGAATGTATTCTGAACAGGGCAGTGTAGGTCAGGGGACTGCAGTCTGAACGGGGCAGTATTGATCAGGGGACTGCAGTCTGAACGAGGCAGTGTACATCAGGGGACTGCAGTCTGAACATGACAGTGTTGATCAGGGCACTGCAGTCTGAACTGGGCAGTGTAGACCAGGGGATTGCAGTCTGAACAGGGCAGTGTAGATCTGGACACTGCAGTTTGAACAGGGCAGTGTAGATCAGGGGACTTCAGTCTGAACAGGGCAGTGTAGATCAGGGGAATGCAGTCTGAACAGGGCAGTGTCGATCGGGGTCTGCAGTCTGAACAGGGAAGTGTAGATCAGGGGAATGCAGTCTGAACAGGGCAGTGTTCATCAGAGGACTGCATTCTGAACGAGGCAGTGTCCATCAGGGCACTGCAGTCTGAACAGGGCAGTGTAGATCAGAGAATTGCATGTCTGAACGCAGCAGTGTAGATCAGGGGACTGCGGTCCGAACGGGGCAGTGTAGATCAGGGGACTGCAGTCTGAACGCAGCAGTGTAGATCCAGGGACTGACGTCTGAACAGGGCAGTGTAAATCAGGGGACTGCAGTCTGAACAGGTCAGTGTAGATCAGAGGACTGCAGTCTGAATGGGGAAGGGCAGATCAGGGGGCTGCAGTCTGAACAGGGCAGTATTGATCAGGAGACTTCAGTCTGAACGAGGCAGTGTACGTCAGAGGACTGCAGTCTGAACAGGGCAGTGTAGGTCGGAGGCTGCAGTCTGAACAGGGCAGTGTAGATCAGGGGAATGCAGTCTGAACAGGGCAGCGTAGATCAGTGGCTGCAGTCTGAATGGGGCAGTGTCGATCAGGGGCTGCAGTCTGAACAAGGCAGTATTGATCAGGGGACTTCAGTCTGAACGAGGCAGTGTACATCAGGGGACTGCAGTCTGACCTGGGCAGTGTAGACCAGGGGACTGCAGTCTGAACAGGGCAGTGTAGATCTGGGCACTGCAGTTTGAACAGGGCACTGTAGATCAGGGGTCTTCAGTCAGAACAGGGCAGTGTAGATCAGGGGAATGTAGTCTGAACAGGGCAGTGTAGGTCAGGGGACTGCAGTCTGAACGGGGCAGTGTAGATCAGGGCAGTACAGATCAGGGGTCTGCATACTGATCAGGGCAGTGTAGATCATGATCTGCAGTCAGAACAGGGCAGTATAGATCAGGGGACTGCAGTCTGAACAGGCCAGTGTAAATCAGGGATCTGCAGTCTGAACAGGGCAGTGTAGTTCAGGGGATTGCAGTCTGATCAGGGCGGTGTAGATCAGGGGACTGCAGTCTGATCAGGGCAGTGTAAATCAGGGGCCTGCAGTCTGAATGGGGCAGTGAAGATCAGAGGATTGCAGTCTGATCAGGGCAGTGTAGACCAGGGGTGTGAGGTCTTAACAGGGCAGTGTAGATCATGGGACTGTAGTCTGATCAGGGCAGTGTAGATCAGGGGACTACAGTCTGATCAGGGCAGTGTAGATCAGAGGAATGCAGTCTGAACAGGGCAGTGTAGATCAGGGAACTGCAGTCTGAACGGGGCAGTGTAGATCAGGGGACTGCATTCTGAACGCAGCATTGTAGATCAGGGGACTGCAGTCTGAACAGGGCAGTGTAGATCAGGTGACTGCAGTCTGAATGGGGAAGGGCAGATCAGGGGACTGCAGTCTGAACAGGGCAGTGTAGAACAGGGGACTGCAGTCTGAACGGGGCAGTGTATATCAGGGGACTGCAGTCTGATCAGGGGATTTTAGATCAGGGGAATGCAGTCTGAACAGGGCAGTGTAGATCGGCGTCTGCAGTCTGAACGGGGAAGTATAGATCAGGGGAATGCAGTCTGAACAGGGCAGTGTTGATCAGGGGACTGCAGTCTGAACAGGGCCGTGTAGATCAGGGGACTTCAGTCTGAACAGGGCAGTGTAGGTCAGGGGACTGCAGTCTGAACAGGGCAGTGTAGATCAGGGGACTGTAGTCTGAATGGGGCAGTGTAGATCAGGGGACTGCAGTCTGAACGGGGCAGTGCAGATCAGGGGTCTGCAGTCTGATCAGGGGACTGCAGTCTGAACAGGGCAGTGTTGATCAGGTGACTGCAGTCTGAACAGGGCAGTGTAGGTCAGGTGTCTGCAGTCTGAACAGGACATTGTAGACTAGGGGACTGCAGTCTGCACAGGGCAGTGTAGATCAGGGGACTGCAGTCTGAACAGGGCAGGACAGATCAGGGGTCTGAATTCTGAACCGGGCAGTGTAGGTCAGGTGTCTGCAGTCTGAACAAGATGTTGTAGACTAGGGGACTGCAGTCTGGACAGGACAGTGTAGATCCGGGGACTGCAGTCTGAACCGGGCAGTACAGATCAAGGGTCTGCTGTCTGATCAGAGTAGGGTAGATCTGGGGTCTGCAGTCTGAACAGGGCAGTACAGATCCGGGGTCTGCAGTCAGAATAGGGCAGTACAGATCAGGGCTCTGAAGTTTGAACGGGGCAGTATAGATCAGGGGATTGCAGTCTGAACGAGGCAGTGTCCATCAGGGCACTGCAGTCTGAACAGGGCAGTGTAGATCAGAGAACTGCAGTCTGAACGCAGCATTGTAGATCAGGGGACTGCAGTCTGAACAGGGCAGTGTAAATCAGGGCACTGCAGTCTGTACAAGGCAGTGTAGATCTGGGCACTGCAGTTTGAACCAGGCAGTGTAGATCGGGGACTTCAGCCTGAACAGGGCAGTGTAGATCAGGGGACTGCAGTCTGATCAGGGCAGTGTAGAACAGGGGAATGCAGTCTGAACAGGGCAGTGTAGATAACGGGACTGCAGTCTGAACAGGGCATTGTAGAGCAGGGGACTGCTGTCTGAACAGGGCAGTGTAATTCAGGGGACTGCAGTCTGGACAGGACAGTGGAGATCAGGGGACTGCAGTCTGAATGGGGCAGTGTAGATCAGGGCAGTACAGATCAGGGGTCTGCAGCCTGATCAGGGCAGTGTAGATCAGGGGACTGCAGTCTGTACGGGCAAGTGGAGATCCAGGGACTGCAGTCTGATCAGAGGACTGCAGTCTGAACAGGGCAGTGTAGATCAGGGGACTGCAGTCTGGACGGGCAAGTGTAGATCCAGGGACTGCAGTCTGATTAGGGCATTGTAGATCAGGGGACTGCAGTCTGCACAGGGCAGTGTAGATCAGGGGACTGCAGCTTGAACAGGGCATTGTAGATCAGGATGCTGCAGTCTGATCAGGGCAGTGTAAATCAGGGGACTGCAGTCTGATCAGCGCAGTGAAGATCAGAGGATTGCAGTCTGATCAGGGCAGTGTAGACCAGGGGTCTGAGGTCTTAACAGGGCCGTGTAGATCAGAGGACTGCAGTCTGAATGGGGAAGGGCAGATCAGGGGAATGCAGTCTGAACGGGGCAGTGTATATCAGGGGACTGCAGTCTGATCAGGGCAGTGTAGATCAGGGGACTGCAGTCTGAACAGGGCAGTGTAGAACAGGGGACTGCAGTCTGAACGGGGCAGTGTATATCAGGGGACTGCAGTCTGATCAGGGCATTTTAGATCAGGGGAATGCAGTCTGAACAGGGCAGTATTGATCAGGGGACTGCAGTCTGAATGAGGCAGTGTACATCAGGGGACTGCAGTCTGAACAGGGCAGTGTAGATCGGGGTCTGCAGTCTGAACAGGGAAGTATAGATCAGGGGAATGCAGTCTGAACAGGGCAGTGTTGATCAGGGGACTGCAGTCTGAATGAGGCAGTGTACATCAGGGGACTGCAGTCTGAATAGGGCAGTGTAGATCGGGGTCTGCAGTCTGAACAGGGAAGTATAGATCAGGGGAATGCAGTCTGAACGAGGCAGTGTCCATCAGGGCACTGCAGTCTGAACAGGGCACGGTAGATCAGAGAACTGCAGTCTGAACGCAGAAGTGTATATCAGGGGACTGCAGTCTGATCAGGGCAGTGTAGATCAGGGGACTGCAGTCTGATCAGGGCAGTGTAGATCAGGGGACTGCAGTCTGAACGGGGCAGTGTAGATCAGGGGACTGCAGTCTGAACGCAGCAGTGTAGATCAGGGGACTGACGTCTGAACAGGGCAGTGTAGATCAGGGGAATGCAGTCTGAACAGGGCAGTGTAGATCAGGGGACTGCAGTCTGAATGGGGAAGGGCAGATCAGGGGACTGCAGTCTGAACAGGGCAGTGTAGAACAGGGGACTGCAGTCTGAACGGGGCAGTGTATATCAGGGGACTGCAGTCTGATCAGGGCATTTTAGATCAGGGGAATGCAGTCTGAACAGGGCAGTATTGATCAGGGGACTGCAGTCTGAACGAGGCAGTGTACATCAGGGGACTGCAGTCTGAACAGGGCAGTGTAGATCGGGTTCTGCAGTCTGAACAGGGAAGTATAGATCAGGGGAATGCAGTCTGAACAGGGCAGTGTTGATCAGGGGACTGCAGTCTGAACGAAGCAGTGTCCATCAGGGCACTGCAGTCTGAACAGGGCAGTGTAGATCAGAGAACTGCAGTCTGAACGCAGCAGTGCAGATCAGGGGACTGCAGTCTGAACAGGGCAGTGTAGAGCAGGGAACTGCAGTTTGAAGAAGGCAGTGTAGATCAGGGGACTTCAGTCTGAACAGGGCAGTTTAAATCAGGGGACTGCAGTCTGATCAGGGCAGTGTCGGTCAGGGGACTGCAATCTGAACGGGGCAGTGTAGATAAGGGGACTACAGTCTGAACAGGGCATTGTAGAGCAGGGGACTGCAGTCTGAACTGGGCCGTGTAGATCAGGGGACTGCAGTCTGAACGGGGCAGTGTATATCAGGGGACTGCAGTCTGATCAGGGCAGTGTAGATCAGGGGAATGCAGTCTAAACAGGGCAGTATTGATAAGGGGAATGCAGTCTGAACAGGGCAGTGTAGATCTGGGCACTGCAGTTTGAACCAGGCAGTGTAGATCAGGGACTTCAGCCTGAACAGGGCAGTGTAGATCAGGGGACTGCAGTCTGATCAGGGCAGTGTAGAACAGGGGAATGCAGTCTGAACAGGGCAGTGTAGATAACGGGACTGCAGTCTGAACAGGGCATTGTAGAGCAGGGGACTGCTGTCTGAACAGGGCAGTATAATTCAGGGGACTGCAGTCTGGACAGGACAGTGGAGATCAGGGGACTGCAGTCTGAATGGGGCAGTGTAGATCAGGGCAGTACAGATCAGGGGTCTGCAGCCTGATCAGCGCAGTGTAGATCAGGGGAATGCAGTCTGTACGGGCAAGTGGAGATCCAGGGACTGCAGTCTGATCAGAGGACTGCAGTCTGAACAGGGCAGTGTAGATCAGGGGACTGCAGTCTGTACGGGCAAGTGTAGATCCGGGGACTGCAGTCTGATCAGGGCATTGTAGATCAGGGGACTGCAGTATGCACAGGGCAGTGTAGATCAGGGGACTGCAGCCTGAACAGGGCATTGTAGATCAGGGGACTGCAGTCTGATCAGGGCAGTGTAAATCAGGGGACTGCAGTCTGATCAGGGCATTGAAGATCAGAGGATTGCAGTCGGATCAGGGCAGTGTAGACCAGGGGTCTGAGGTCTTAACAGGGCCGTGTAGATCAGAGGACTGCAGTCTGAATGGGGAAGGGCAGATCAGGGGAATGCAGTCTGAACTGGGCAGTGTAGATCAGGGGACTGCAGTCTGAACGGGTCAGTGTATATCAGGGGACTGCAGTCAGATCAGGGCAGTGTAGATCAGGGGACTGCAGTCTGATCAGGGCAGTGTAGATCAGGGGACTGCAGTCTCAACGGGGCAGTGTAGATCAGGGGACTGCATTCTGAACACAGCAGTGTAGATCAGGGGACTGACGTCTGAACAGGGCAGTGTAGATCAGGGGACTGCAGGCTGAACAGGGCAGTGTAGATCAGGGGACTGCAGTCTCAATGGGGAAGGGCAGATCAGGGGACTGCAGTCTGAACAGGGCAGTGTAGGACAGGGGACTGCAGTCTGAACGGGGCAGTGTATATCAGGGGACTGCAGTCTGATCAGGGCATTTTAGATCAGGGGAATGCAGTCTGAACAGGGCAGTATTGATCAGGGGACTGCAGACTGAATGAGGCAGTGTACATCAGGAGACTGCAGTCTGAACAGGGCAGTGTAGATCAGGGTCTGCAGTCTGAACAGGGAAGTATAGATCAGGGGAATGCAGTCTGAACAGGGCAGTGTTGATCAGGGGACTGCAGTCTGAACGAGGCAGTGTAGATCAGGGGACTGCAGTCTGAACAGGGCAGTGTAGATCAGGGGACTGCAGTCTGAACAGGGCATTGTAGATCAGGGGACTGCAGTCTGAACAGGACAGTGTATATCAGGGATCTGCAGTCTGAACAGGGCAGTGTAGTTCAGGGGACTGCAGTCTGAACTGGATAGTGTTGATCAGGGGACTGCAGTCTGAACAGGGCATTGTAGAGCAGGGGACTGCAGTCTGATCAGGGCAGTGTAGAACAGGGGAATGCAGTCTGAACAGGGCAGTGTCGGTCAGGGGACTGCAATCTGAACGGGGCAGTGTACAGCAGGGGACTGCTGTCTGAACAGGGCAGTGTAAACCAGGGGACTGCACTCTGAACGGGGCAGTGTATATCAGGGGACTGCAGTCTGAACAGGGCATTGTAGAGCAGGGGACTGCAGTTTGAAGAAGGCAGTGTAGATCAGGGGACTTCAGTCTGAACAGGGCATTGTAGAGCAGGGGACTGCTGTCTGAACAGGGCAGTGTAAACCAGGGGACTGCACTCTGAACGGGGCAGTGTATATCAGGGGACTGCAGTCTGAACAGGGCACTGTAGATCGGGGTCTGCAGTCTGAACGGGGCAGTGTATATCAGGGGTCTGCCGTCTGAACAGGGCAGTGTAGAACATGGGACTGCAGTCTGAACGGGGCAGTGTATATGAGGGGACTGCAGTCTGATCAGGGCAGTATTGATCAGGGGACTGCTGTCTGAACAGGCCAGTGTAGATCGGGGTCTGCAGTCTGAACGAGGCAGTATTGATCAGGGGACTGCAGTCTGAATGAGGCAGTGTACATCAGGGGACTGCAGTCTGAACAGGGCAGTGTAGATCGGGGTCTGCAGTCTGAACAGGGAAGTATAGATCAGGGGAATGCAGTCTGAACAGGGCAGTGTAGATCAGAGAATTGCAGTCTGAACGCAGCAGTGTAGATCAGGGGACTGCGGTCCGAACGGGGCAGTGTAGATCAGGGGACTGCAGTCTGAACGAGGCAGTGTCCATCAGGGCACTGACGTCTGAACAGGGCAGTGTAAATCAGGGGACTGCAGTCTGAACAGGTCAGTGTAGATCAGAGGACTGCAGTCTGAATGGGGAAGGGCAGATCAGGGGGCTGCAGTCTGAACAGGGCAGTGTAGAACAGGGGACTGCAGTCTGAACGGGGCAGTGTATATCAGGGGACTGCAGTCTGAACAGGGCAGTGTAGATCGGGGGACTGCAGTCTGAATGAGGCATTGTACATCAGGGGACTGCAGTCTGAACAGGGCAGTGTAGACCAGGGGACTGCAGTCTGAACAGGGCAGTGTAGATCTGGGCATTGCAGTTTGAACAGGGCAGTGTAGATCAGGGGTCTTCAGTCAGAACAGGGCAGTGTAGATCAGGGGAATGTATTCTGAACAGGGCAGTGTAGGTCAGGGGACTGCAGTCTGAACGGGGCAGTATTGATCAGGGGACTGCAGTCTGAACGAGGCAGTGTACATCAGGGGACTGCAGTCTGAACATGACAGTGTTGATCAGGGCACTGCAGTCTGAACTGGGCAGTGTAGACCAGGGGATTGCAGTCTGAACAGGGCAGTGTAGATCTGGACACTGCAGTTTGAACAGGGCAGTGTAGATCAGGGGACTTCAGTCTGAACAGGGCAGTGTAGATCAGGGGAATGCAGTCTGAACAGGGCAGTGTTGATCGGGGTCTGCAGTCTGAACAGGGAAGTGTAGATCAGGGGAATGCAGTCTGAACAGGGCAGTGTTCATCAGGGGACTGCATTCTGAACGAGGCAGTGTCCATCAGGGCACTGCAGTCTGAACAGGGCAGTGTAGATCAGAGAATTGCATGTCTGAACGCAGCAGTGTAGATCAGGGGACTGCGGTCCGAACGGGGCAGTGTAGATCAGGGGACTGCAGTCTGAACGCAGCAGTGTAGATCCAGGGACTGACGTCTGAACAGGGCAGTGTAAATCAGGGGACTGCAGTCTGAACAGGTCAGTGTAGATCAGAGGACTGCAGTCTGAATGGGGAAGGGCAGATCAGGGGGCTGCAGTCTGAACAGGGCAGTGTAGAACAGGGGACTGCAGTCTGAACGGGGCAGTGTATATCAGGGGACTGCAGTCTGAACAGGGCAGTGTAGATCGGGGGAATGCAGTCTGAACAGGGCAGCGTAGATCAGTGGCTGCAGTCTGAACAGGGCAGTGTCGATCAGGGGCTGCAGTCTGAACAGGGCAGTATTGATCAGGAGACTTCAGTCTGAACGAGGCAGTGTACGTCAGAGGACTGCAGTCTGAACAGGGCAGTGTAGGTCGGAGGCTGCAGTCTGAACAGGGCAGTGTAGATCAGGGGAATGCAGTCTGAACAGGGCAGTGTAGATCGGGGGAATGCAGTCTGAACAGGGCAGCGTAGATCAGTGGCTGCAGTCTGAATGGGGCAGTGTCGATCAGGGGCTGCAGTCTGAACAAGGCAGTATTGATCAGGGGACTTCAGTCTGAACGAGGCAGTGTACATCAGGGGACTGCAGTCTGACCTGGGCAGTGTAGACCAGGGGACTGCAGTCTGAACAGGGCAGTGTAGATCTGGGCACTGCAGTTTGAACAGGGCACTGTAGATCAGGGGTCTTCAGTCAGAACAGGGCAGTGTAGATCAGGGGAATGTAGTCTGAACAGGGCAGTGTAGGTCAGGGGACTGCAGTCTGAACGGGGCAGTGTAGATCAGGGCAGTACAGATCAGGGGTCTGCATACTGATCAGGGCAGTGTAGATCATGATCTGCAGTCAGAACAGGGCAGTATAGATCAGGGGACTGCAGTCTGAACAGGCCAGTGTAAATCAGGGATCTGCAGTCTGAACAGGGCAGTGTAGTTCAGGGGATTGCAGTCTGATCAGGGCGGTGTAGATCAGGGGACTGCAGTCTGATCAGGGCAGTGTAAATCAGGGGCCTGCAGTCTGAATGGGGCAGTGAAGATCAGAGGATTGCAGTCTGATCAGGGCAGTGTAGACCAGGGGTGTGAGGTCTTAACAGGGCAGTGTAGATCATGGGACTGTAGTCTGATCAGGGCAGTGTAGATCAGGGGACTACAGTCTGATCAGGGCAGTGTAGATCAGAGGAATGCAGTCTGAACAGGGCAGTGTAGATCAGGGAACTGCAGTCTGAACGGGGCAGTGTAGATCAGGGGACTGCATTCTGAACGCAGCATTGTAGATCAGGGGACTGCAGTCTGAACAGGGCAGTGTAGATCAGGTGACTGCAGTCTGAATGGGGAAGGGCAGATCAGGGGACTGCAGTCTGAACAGGGCAGTGTAGAACAGGGGACTGCAGTCTGAACGGGGCAGTGTATATCAGGGGACTGCAGTCTGATCAGGGGATTTTAGATCAGGGGAATGCAGTCTGAACAGGGCAGTGTAGATCGGCGTCTGCAGTCTGAACGGGGAAGTATAGATCAGGGGAATGCAGTCTGAACAGGGCAGTGTTGATCAGGGGACTGCAGTCTGAACAGGGCCGTGTAGATCAGAGAACTGCAGTCTGAACGCAGCAGTGTAGATCAGGGGACTGCAGTCTGAATAGGGAAGTGTAGATCAGGGGACTGCAGTCTGAACAGGGCATTGTCGATCCGGGGACCGCAGTCTGAACTGGACAGTGTATATCAGGGATCTGCAGTCTGAATAGGGCAGTGTAGTTCAGGGGACTGCAGTCTGAACTGGACAGTGTTCATCAGTGGACTGCAGTCTGAACAGGGCAGTGTAGATCAGGGGACTGCAGTCTGAACAGGGCAGTGTAGATCAAGGGAACGGAAGTCTGAACAGGGCAGTGTAGACCAGGGGACTGCCGTCCGAACTGGGCAGTGTTCATCAGTGGACGGCAGTCTGAACAGGGCAGTGTAGATCAGGGGACTGCTGTATGAACGGGGCAGTGTAGATCAGGGGACTTCAGTCTGAACAGGGCAGTGTAGGTCAGGGGACTGCAGTCTGAACAGGGCAGTGTAGATCAGGGGACTGCAGTCTGATCAGGGCAGTGTAGATCAGGGGACTGTAGTCTGAATGGGGCAGTGTAGATCAGGGGACTGCAGTCTGAACGGGGCATTATAGATCAAGGGATTGCTGTCTAAACGGGGCAGTTTAGATCAGGGGACTGCAGTCTGAATGGGGCAGTGCAGATCAGGGGTCTGCAGTCTGATCAGGGGACTGCAGTCTGATCCGGGCAGTTTTGATCAGGGGTCTGTAGTCTGCACAGGGCAGTGTAGATCAGGGGACTGCAGTCTGAACAGGGCATTGTAGATCAGGAGACTGCAGTCTGAATGGGGCAGTGTAGATCAGGGCAGTACAGATCAGGGGTCTGCAGCCTGATCAGGGCAGTGTAGATCATGATCTGCAGTCTGAACAGGGCAGTGTAGATCAGGGGACTGCAGTCTGAACAGGGCAGTGTAGATATGGGGTCTGCAGTATGAACAGGGCAGTGTAGATATGGGGTCTGCAGTATGAACAGGGCTGTGTAGATCAGGGGACTGCAGTATGAACGGGGAAGTGTAGATCAGGGGACTTCAGTCTGAACAGGGCAGTGTAGGTCAGGGGACTGCAGTCTGAACAGGGCAGTGTAGATCAGGGGACTGTAGTCTGAATGGGGCAGTGTAGATCAGGGGACTGCAGTCTGAACGGGGCAGTGCAGATCAGGGGTCTGCAGTCTGATCAGGGGACTGCAGTCTGAACAGGGCAGTGTTGATCAGGTGACTGCAGTCTGAACAGGGCAGTGTAGGTCAGGTGTCTGCAGTCTGAACAGGACATTGTAGACTAGGGGACTGCAGTCTGCACAGGGCAGTGTAGATCAGGGGACTGCAGTCTGAACAGGGCAGGACAGATCAGGGGTCTGAATTCTGAACCGGGCAGTGTAGGTCAGGTGTCTGCAGTCTGAACAAGATGTTGTAGACTAGGGGACTGCAGTCTGGACAGGACAGTGTAGATCCGGGGACTGCAGTCTGAACCGGGCAGTACAGATCAAGGGTCTGCTGTCTGATCAGAGTAGGGTAGATCTGGGGTCTGCAGTCTGAACAGGGCAGTACAGATCCGGGGTCTGCAGTCAGAATAGGGCAGTACAGATCAGGGCTCTGAAGTTTGAACGGGGCAGTATAGATCAGGGGATTGCAGTCTGAACGAGGCAGTGTCCATCAGGGCACTGCAGTCTGAACAGGGCAGTGTAGATCAGAGAACTGCAGTCTGAACGCAGCATTGTAGATCAGGGGACTGCAGTCTGAACAGGGCAGTGTAAATCAGGGCACTGCAGTCTGTACAAGGCAGTGTAGATCTGGGCACTGCAGTTTGAACCAGGCAGTGTAGATCGGGGACTTCAGCCTGAACAGGGCAGTGTAGATCAGGGGACTGCAGTCTGATCAGGGCAGTGTAGAACAGGGGAATGCAGTCTGAACAGGGCAGTGTAGATAACGGGACTGCAGTCTGAACAGGGCATTGTAGAGCAGGGGACTGCTGTCTGAACAGGGCAGTGTAATTCAGGGGACTGCAGTCTGGACAGGACAGTGGAGATCAGGGGACTGCAGTCTGAATGGGGCAGTGTAGATCAGGGCAGTACAGATCAGGGGTCTGCAGCCTGATCAGGGCAGTGTAGATCAGGGGACTGCAGTCTGTACGGGCAAGTGGAGATCCAGGGACTGCAGTCTGATCAGAGGACTGCAGTCTGAACAGGGCAGTGTAGATCAGGGGACTGCAGTCTGGACGGGCAAGTGTAGATCCAGGGACTGCAGTCTGATTAGGGCATTGTAGATCAGGGGACTGCAGTCTGCACAGGGCAGTGTAGATCAGGGGACTGCAGCTTGAACAGGGCATTGTAGATCAGGATGCTGCAGTCTGATCAGGGCAGTGTAAATCAGGGGACTGCAGTCTGATCAGCGCAGTGAAGATCAGAGGATTGCAGTCTGATCAGGGCAGTGTAGACCAGGGGTCTGAGGTCTTAACAGGGCCGTGTAGATCAGAGGACTGCAGTCTGAATGGGGAAGGGCAGATCAGGGGAATGCAGTCTGAACGGGGCAGTGTATATCAGGGGACTGCAGTCTGATCAGGGCAGTGTAGATCAGGGGACTGCAGTCTGAACAGGGCAGTGTAGAACAGGGGACTGCAGTCTGAACGGGGCAGTGTATATCAGGGGACTGCAGTCTGATCAGGGCATTTTAGATCAGGGGAATGCAGTCTGAACAGGGCAGTATTGATCAGGGGACTGCAGTCTGAATGAGGCAGTGTACATCAGGGGACTGCAGTCTGAACAGGGCAGTGTAGATCGGGGTCTGCAGTCTGAACAGGGAAGTATAGATCAGGGGAATGCAGTCTGAACAGGGCAGTGTTGATCAGGGGACTGCAGTCTGAATGAGGCAGTGTACATCAGGGGACTGCAGTCTGAATAGGGCAGTGTAGATCGGGGTCTGCAGTCTGAACAGGGAAGTATAGATCAGGGGAATGCAGTCTGAACGAGGCAGTGTCCATCAGGGCACTGCAGTCTGAACAGGGCAGGGTAGATCAGAGAACTGCAGTCTGAACGCAGCAGTGTAGATCAGGGGACTGCAGTCTGAACAGGGCAGTGTAGATCAGGGGACTGCAGTCTGAACAGGGCAGTGTAGATCAGGGGACTGCAGTCTGAACAGGACAGTGTATATCAGGGATCTGCAGTCTGAACAGGGCAGTGTAGTTCAGGGGACTGCAGTCTGAACTGGATAGTGTTGATCAGGGGACTGCAGTCTGAACAGGGCAGTGTAGATCAGGGGACTGCAGTCTGAACAGGGCAGTGTCGGTCAGGGGACTGCAATCTGAACGGGGCAGTGTAGATAAGGGGACTGCAGTCTGAACAGGGCAGTGTAGAACAGGGGAATGCAGTCTGAACAGGGCAGTGTCGGTCAGGGGACTGCAATCTGAACGGGGCAGTGTAGATAAGGGGACTGCAGTCTGAACAGGGCATTGTAGAGCAGGCGACTGCTGTCTGAACAGGGCAGTGTAAACCAGGGGACTGCACTCTGAACGGGGCAGTGTATATCAGGGGACTGCAGTCTGAACAGGGCAGTGTAGAACATGGGACTGCAGTCTGAACGGGGCAGTGTATATGAGGGGACTGCAGTCTGATCAGGGCAGTATTGATCAGGGGACTGCAGTCTGAACAGGGCACTGTAGATCGGGGTCTGCAGTCTGAACGGGGCAGTGTATATCAGGGGTCTGCCGTCTGAACAGGGCAGTGTAGAACATGGGACTGCAGTCTGAACGGGGCAGTGTATATGAGGGGACTGCAGTCTGATCAGGGCAGTATTGATCAGGGGACTGCTGTCTGAACAGGCCAGTGTAGATCGGGGTCTGCAGTCTGAACGAGGCAGTATTGATCAGGGGACTGCAGTCCGAACGAGGCAGTGTACATCATGGTGCTGCAGTCTGAACAGGGCAGTGTAGATCGGGGTCTGCAGTCTGAACAGGGAAGTATAGATCAGGGGACGACAGTCTGTACGGGCAAGTGTAGATCCAGGGACTGCAGTCTGATCAGGACATTGTAGATCAGGGGACTGCAGTCTGCACAGGGCAGTGTAGATCAGGGGACTGCAGCCTGAACAGGGCATTGTAGATCAGGGGACTGCAGTCTGATCAGGGCAGTGTAAATCAGGGGACTGCAGTCTGATCAGGGCAGTGAAGATCAGAGGATTGCAGTCTGATCAGGGCAGTGTAGACCAGGGGTCTGAGGTCTTAACAGGGCCGTGTAGATCAGAGGACTGCAGTCTGAATGGGGAAGGGCAGATCAGGGGAATGCAGTCTGAAGTGGGCAGTGTAGATCAGGGGACTGCAGTCTGAACGGGGCAGTGTAGATCAGGGGACGACAGTCTGTACGGGCAAGTGTAGATCCAGGGACTGCAGTCTGATCA